>NC_138305.1:54867500-55467500 GCF_965601325.2 Salmo salar | reverse complement strand
AAATTGCAATATAAAACAAGTAAAATACAGCACAACACAAATATTAAAAACAATTACATTCCTCAGTAAGAAGGTCCCCAATCAATATTTTAAATTACCTGACCAACACCAGAACATCCAATTGTAATGTATTCTGTAGTTGGTTCTAGCAATGAGGTGATTTAAAGCTAAAAGCGGATTTACCTACAGTAATTCAGTGGAGACCCGAGGAACCTCAAGAGTTAACCAACCTTGTGAACGGGTTTGGTATCTCATGTTTTTATATTTTAACAGCGAAGTTGAGCAAGTCAGAAGTTTGTGTGGAAGGGTTTTATAAACAAACAGGGAATAATGTGATACAGGTTGCAGTGGTCACTTGTGATAAAGCGAAGGGCGCTATTGTAGATGACAGGTTTAAGAGTATTGGCTGTTGCAATCTGGTAAATGGTGTCACCATAGTCAAGGACTGGCAGGAAAGTTGACTGTGTAATCTGCTTCCTGCTATTTAGGGAGAGGCAAGATCTATTTCCAAAAAATAAGCCCACTTTAAACCTTAGCTTTTTAACTAGTTCCTCCATTTGCTTTTTAAACATAAAATCTTTGTCATACCAAATGCCCAAATATTTATAGGTGGAAAGCCGATCGATGGGAGAAACATCCAATGAATAAATATGTTGTCCATTTTGAATTTGGGTGAAAATTGGAGAACTACATATATTTAGTCTTGCCCGCATTAAGTACACGGTTTAAACCAATCAGGGCTTTCTGTAAGGAAACAAGTTCAGATTGCAGCTCTAACATAGTCTGCTCAACAGCTGGGGCAATGGCATACATAACAGTATCGTCTCCATACAGATTATTATTACAAGTTTTAACCCCCTACTGTCGATTTCCCCACCCCTGTGGAAATATAATTAGCATAATAAAATTATTTTAAAAATCCCAATAAAGATCTGTCAGTTTAAGCTAGAGATATCTGTTTTTTACATTGGATGCGTCTCAATCAACTTTATCTGCTTATGTCGCAGGTCCGCATCTGTGGTGGAAGGTGAAAACAAAGCACTTAGTACTGCAAAGATATAAAATGTTTGAATTGAAAATAGAGAATGTGTATCTGGGAGTGCATCATTCTCTACATTCTGTTTCGAGGTGAATAAATTAGAGGAATTTCCAGAAACTGTTTTTTCAAATAGATGGCAAGCTGAGGCAAAATGGTTAATAAAAGCAAGTTTTGTTTCAGAGATTTGACTACTTTCCAGAAGTTCGCTGGATTCCGACCAAATTTCTTTCCTATACATTTTCAGGCAATTCATGCGTGAACCAAGGGTTGGATCTATCCTTTGCTGTTTGTTTTTTATACAGAGCATGCTTATCTGCAACAGAGTTAAAGGAGAATTTCACCCTGGCTCTGCCACGGCATATAGTCATTATTATACTGAACAAAAATATTAATGCAATATGTAAAGTGTTGGTCCCATGTTTCATTAGCTGAAATAACAGATCCCAGAAGTTTTCCATACACAGAAAAAGCTTATTTCTCTAAAATGTTGTACACAAATTTGTTTACATCCCTATTAATTAACATTTCTCCTTTGCCAAGATAATCCATCCACCTTACAGGTGTGGCATATCAAGAAGCGTAGTAAACAGCATGATCATTACACATGTGCACCTTGTGTTGGGGACAATAAAAGGCCACTCTAAAACGTGCAGTTTTGTCACATATCACAATGCCACAGATGTCTCAAGTTTTGAGGGAGCGTGCAATTGGCACACTGACTGCAGAAATGTCCACCAGAGCTGTTGCCAGAGAATGTACTGTTACTTTCTCTACCATAAGCCATCTCCAAAGTTGTTTTAAAGAATTTGGCAGTGTGTCCAACCGGCCTCACAACCACAGACCATGTGTAACCACGCCAGCCCAAATCGGTCTTCTCACAAAATCGCCTGTAGCGTCTGAAACGGTTTGGCCTAGAAAAACTATTATGACCCCTCTATGGAAAGATAGACTGTCACAAACACAATGGTGTTCTCCGTTCTGCGTCAAGGGACTCGTCTGAATTCGCTACAGCCAATCTGTCAACTTCTGTCTTTAGCATCCAAACAGTTTGGTTGTTTTGCTCTAGAATGCCCACAGGCATCAAAAGATACATCTGAAGGTCCTCTGGTACTAGCCAAAAAAATGTATGGAAGTACAGTACATTAGGAAAGTATTCAGACCTCTTGACTTTTTCAACATTTTGTTACGTTACAGCATTATTCTAAAATGGATAAAATAGTTTTTTCCCTCATCAATCTACATACAATACCATACAATGACAAAGCAAAAACAGATTTTTAGAAGTGTTTGCAAATTTATAAAAATATATTTAAAAAATACCTTACTTACATAAGTATTCAGAACCTTGAGCTCAAATGCATACTGTTTCCATTTATCATCCTTCAGATGTTTCTACAACTTGATTGCAGTGCACCTGTGGGAAATTCAGTTGATTGGACATGATTTGGAAAGGCATGCACGTGTCTATATAGGGTCCCACAGTTGATAGTGCATGTCAGAGCAAAAACCAAGCCATGAGATCGAAGGAATTGTCCCTGGAGCTCAGAGACAGAATTGTGTCAAGGCACAGATTTGGGGAAGGGTATCAAAACATTTCTGCAGCATTGATGGTTCCGAAGAACACAGTAGCCTCCATCATTCTTAAATGGAGGAATTCTGGAACCACCAAGACTCTTCCTAGAGCTGGTTGCCCGGCCAAATTGAGCAATCGGGGAGAAGGGCCTTGGTCAGGGAGGTGACCAAGAACTCGATGGTCACACTGACACAGCTCCAGATTTCCTCTGTGGAGATGGAATAAACTTCCAAAAGGACAACCATCTCTGCAGCACTCCACCAATCAGGCCTTTATGGTAGAGTGACCAGACAAAATCCTCTCTTCAGTAAAAAGGCACATGACTGCCCGCTTGGAGTTTGCCAAAAGACACTTAAAGGACTCTGACCATGAGAAACAATATTCTCTGGTCTGATGAAACCAACTCTTTTGCCTGAATGCGAAGCGTCACGTCTGGAGGAAACCTGTAATCATCCTACGGTGAAGCATGGTGGTGGCAGCGTCATGCTGCAGGGAGGTTTTTCAACGGCAGGGACTAGGAGACTAGTCAGGATTGAGGGAAAGATTAATGGAGGAAAGTACAGAGAGATCCTTGATGAAAACCTGTTCCATAGTGCTCTGGACCTCAGACTGGGATGAAGGTTCACCTTTTAACAGGACAACAACCCTAAGCACACAGCCAAGACAATGCAGGAGTGGCTTCGGGACAAGTCTCTGAATGTCCTTGAGTGACCCAGCCAGAACCTGGACTTGAACCTGATCGAACATCTCTGGAGAGACCTGAAAATAGCTGTGCAGAAATTCTCACCATCCAACCTGTCAGAGCTTGAGAGGATATGCAGGGAAGAATAGGAGAAACTCTCCAAATACAGGTCTGTCAAGCTTGTAGCATCATACCCAAGAAGACTCAAGGCTGTAATCACAGCCAAAGGTGCTTCAACAAAGTACTGAGTAAAGGGTCTAAATACTTATGTAAATGTGACATTTAATTAAAAAACATTTTTTATAACAATTGAGGGTTAAATAACAATTCATCCGAACGTTCTGACCTCAGAATGGCAGTCAAACACCAAAGCTAACTGGCTAACACTGAAATCGGAGTAGATGGCCAGACTGAATTTACAAACTCACCCGAAATGGTTACTTGCATAGTGGAGTCTTTTGTTAAGACATGTAGCTAGCTAGGTAAACTATGAAACATAATCCCAACTCATGACGCTACTATCCTGCATGAATCTGCAGGTAGCTAGCCAACCAGGTCCAATGTTAGCTAGCTAACATTAGGCTATAGCTTGCCAAGCAAATGGCTCTTTCTGTCAAAATTAGAAATGTCTAATATCTGAAAATGCAGCTAGCTAGACTATCTTATCCGTATACATCATTCATGGATGGATGCATCTCCTGTTGGATGCCATGGTTGCCTTTAGTTTGAAGATATAATCCGGAGACAAGTGTTTTCTCCATCTCCTTAGCTATCATACTCAAATTCCACTGATTTCAAAACTCAGTCTTCCAGAAAGTGAAGAGCAACACTTATACTGTTTTAATACACAATAATAATAAAAAAACGCCGCAATAGACAGGATTACCTAGACATACTGACCAGGTCAAATAGACAGAAGTGTGCTATATGGCAGACCAATCCAGACCTGTCACGGCTGTCTTCGAAAGGAGCGGACCAAAATATTAACTGTGAAACTATGCTATACATATAACCTGTTGAGGACCTGATCCCGGTATTGGGATTTATTGTCAAGAGACCATGGCGGGAAATTCAAAACTGCAAGAATCTAATAATTTCAATTTCTCAAACAATCAACTATTTTTCACCATTTGAAAGATAAACATCTCCTAAATCCAACCACATTGTCCGATTTCAAAGAGGCGAAAGCATAAAAATAGGTTATCCTGTTATGGCTAGGGGGCAGTATTTTCACGGCTGGATAAAAAACGTACCCGATTTAATCTGGTTACTACTCCTGCCCAGTAACTAGAATATGCATATAATTATTGGCTTTGGATAGAAAACACTCCAAAGTTTCTAAAACTGTTTGAATGGTGTCTGTGAGTATAACAGAACTCAAATGGCAGGTCAAAACCTGAGAGATTCCTTTACAGGAAGTGGCCTGTCTGACCATTTCTTGAACTTCTTTGCCATCTCATTCTTTTACAAAGGATCTCTGCTCTAACGTGACACTTCCTACGTCTTCCATGGGCGCTCAAAGCCCGGGAAAAACCTGATTGTCGTCATCCCAGCCCCAGGCTGAAACACATTATCGCCTTTCTCAAGTGGCCGATCAAGGGACTGTGGGCTTAGGCGCGTGCCCTGGCCGCCCCCGTCTTTGTGATTTTTCCTCTGTTTGCCGAAAAGGAGATTCCCGGTCGGAATATTATCGCTTTTTTACGAGATAAATTGCATCAAAATGTATTTTAAACAGCGGTTGACATGCTTCGAAGTACGGTAATGGAATATTTATAATTTTTTTGTCACGAATTGCGCCATGCGCAC
The DNA here is from genome assembly GCF_965601325.2 of Salmo salar. Classification (NCBI taxonomy): domain Eukaryota; kingdom Metazoa; phylum Chordata; class Actinopteri; order Salmoniformes; family Salmonidae; genus Salmo; species Salmo salar. The sequence goes on along the minus strand of NC_138305.1, from coordinate 55,462,400 downwards.
GACCCTGATTTACCATTTCGGATAGTTTCTGGAACGCACGAACAAAACGCCGCTATTCGGATATAACGATGGATTATTTGGGACCAAACCAACATTTGTTATTGAAGTAGCAGTCCTGGGAGTGCATTCTGACGAAGACAACAAAGGTAATAACATTTTTGTTATAGTAAATCTGATTATGGTGAAGGCTAAACTTGCCGGGTGTCTAAATAGCTAGCCCGTGATGGCTGGGCTATGTACTTAGAATATTGCAAAATGTGCTTTCACCAAAAAGCTATTTTAAAATCGGACATATCGAGTGCATAGAGGAGTTCTGTATCTATAATTCTTAAAATAATTGTTATGCTTTTTGTGAACGTTTATTGTGAGTAATTTAGTAAATTGTTAGTAAATTCCCCGGAAGTTTGCGGGGGGTATGTCATCTGATGAAGATCATCAAAGGTTAGTGCTGCGTTTAGCTGTCTTCTGGGTTTTTGTGACATCATATGCTAGCTTGAAAAATGTGTGTCTGATTATTTCTGGCTGGGTACTCTGCTGACATAATCTAATGTTTTGCTTTCGCTGTAAAGCCTTTTTGAAATCGGACAGTGTGGTTAGATAAAGGAGAGTCTTGTCTTTAAAATGCTGTGAAATAGTCATATGTTTGAAAAATTGAAGTTTTTGTATTTTTGAGGAATTCGCGCCACGCCTATCATTGGATATTGGAGCAGGTGTTCCGCTTGCGGAACGTCTAGATGTAAGAGGTTAAGTTAGGAGAGTACATTGAAAATAGCTGTGTGTAATGTTTTGTCAATTCAAAGACAGGCGTCACCAAAAGCAGATAACCAGCTAAAATTATGCACTAACTTTTGACAATCTTCATCAGATGACACTCCTAGGACATTATGTTATACAATACATGCATTTTTTGTTCCATCAAGTTCATATTTATATCCAAAAACAGCATTTTACAGTAGCGGTAAAATTCAGATTTTTTTTCTCCCTCAAATGCTTCCGGTGAATCAGCGTTACAATTTACAAAATTACTATTCGAAAACATTGGTAAATTATAATATTGTCATTCAAAGAATTATAGATTAACATCTCGTAAATGCTACCGCATTGCCAGATTTCAAAATAACTTTACTGGGAAATCACACTTTGCAATAAACGGGGTGCTATGCTAAGAACATGCTAAGAACAATAGGCTAGGATATACAGGTTAGCACCATCTAATATCAATAATACTATTGTAAATAAAACCTTACCTTTGATTATCTTCATCAGAAGGCACTTCCAGGAATGCCAGGTCCACAACAAATGTGGTTTCTTTCGACAAAGTTCATAATTTATGTCCAAATAACTCCAAGTTGTTCCATGTTGTTAGGCTCCTCAAAATGTAGGGCGGGGACGTAAGTCACGACAAAAAGTAAAAAAAAAAAATCTATTTACGTTCGTTCAAACATGTCAAACGTTGTTTAGCATCAATCTTTAGGGCCATTTTTAACGTGAAACATCAGTAATATTTCAACCGACGTCTCCTGTGTCTTGAAAAACGTTTTTGAAAAATGTCTCGCCTCACATGCACGCGCAGGTGCGCCCAATAATGAAGTGACGACATCCCAGGGACCTCAACTTCCCTGCATTCTAATTCGGTCTCTGTTCATCATAGACGCTTCAAACAACTTTATAAAGATCGTTGACATCTAGTGGAAGCCGTAGGAAGTGCAAAATGAATCCTTTGTCACTGTGTGATCTATTAGCAATGACTCGAAAATAGTACAGCCACAAAATTCTAATTTCCTGGTTGTATTTTTCTCAGGTTTCTGCCTGCCATATGACTTTTGTTATACTTACAGACACCATTCAAACTGTTTTAGAAAATTCAGAGTGTTTTCTATCTAAATCTGTTAATAATATGCATATCCTAGCTTCTGAGTTGGTGTAGGAGGCAGTTAAAAATGGGCACATATTTTTTTCAAAATTCTCAATACTGCCCCCTAGCCCGTAGAGGATAACAAAACAAACCGTGACGCAGAGTTGAAACATACACAAACTCAAAAACAATCTCCCACAAACCCAGGTGGGACAAACACCAACTTAAATATGACCTCCAATTAGAGACGATGACCAGCTGCCTCTAATTGGAGATCATCCCAAACACAGCACAACATAGAAATACAAAACTAGAACAACCCAACATAGAAATACAAAACTAGAACATAACAACATAGAAAAACTAAACTAGAAACCCCCCCTGTCACGCCCTGACCTACTCTACCATAGAAAATAACAACTTACTATGGTCAGGATGTGACAGTACCTCCCCCCCAAAGGTGCAGACTCCGAATGCAACTAAACAACAAAAGAAAACAAAAAAGGGAGGGTAGGGAGGGTGGCAAGTGTCTATGGTGGCTCTGGTGCAGTACACAGAACCTTATTATCCAGCGGATCCTCCACGGCGGCTCTGGTTCGGGGCTTAACCCCCACTCCGCCCGCTGATCCCTCTGCTTCTGTACCACCGGACCGTGGATCGTCATTGTCGGAGGAACCGGACTGTAGGTCATCGCCGGAGGCTCTGTACTGCAGACCGCCGCTGGAGGTTCTGGGCTGCGGACCGCCGCTGGAGGTTCTGGGCTGCGGACCGCCGCTGGAGGTTCTGGGCTGCGGACCACCGCTGGAGGTTCCGGACCGCGGGCCGTCTCAAGAGCTTCCGGACCGCGGGCCGTCTCAGCAGTTCCCAGACTGTAGAACAACCCAACATAGAAAAACGAAACTAGAAACCGTTGCCGGAAGCTCTGGACTGGGAACCGTCGCCGGAAGCTCTGGACTGGGATCCGTCGCCGGAAGCTCTGGACTGGGAACCGTCGCCAGAAGCTCTGGACTGGGAACCGTCGCCGGAAGCTCTGGACTGGGAACTGTCGCCGGAAGCTCTGGACTGGGATCCGTCGCCGGAAGCTCTGGACTGGGAACCGTCGCCAGAAGCTCTGGACTGGGAACCGTCGCCGGAAGCTCTGGACTGGGAACCGTCGCCAGAAGCTCTGGACTGGGAACTGTCGCCGGAAGCTCTGGACTGGGAATGCGCACTGGAGGCCTGATGCGTGGGGCTGGCACAGGTGGCGCCATACTAGTAACACAAACCTCAGGGCGAGTGCGGGGAGCAGGAACAGGACACCCTGGACTGGGCAGGCGCACCGGAGGCCTGATGCGTGGGGCTGGCACAGGTGGCGCCAGACTGGTAACATGCACCTCAGGACAAGTGCGAGGAGCAGGCACAGGGGGTACCATGCTGGATAGACTCACTGGAGGCCGGGTACGTGGGGCAGGCACAGGATATACTGGGCCGTGGAGGCGCAGTGGAGGTCTCGAGCGTATAGCTGTCACAACCCGTCCTGGCTGGATGCTTACTTTCGCCCGGTAAACGCGGAGAGCTGGCACAGGACGAACTGGGCTGTGAACACGCACTGGCGACACAGTGCGCAGTGCCAGCGCAGGATATCCTGGACCGAGAAGGCGAACTGGAGACCAGGAGAGCTGAGCTGGCACCACCCTTCCTGGCTGAATGCTCAACCTAGCTTGGCAAATGCGGGGCGCGGGCACAGATTGCACTGGACTGTGAATGCGGACTGACGACACATTGCACATCACCGCATTACACGGTGCTTGCTTCTTCACTCGCTCCCCACGGTAAGCACGGGGAGTTGGCTCAGGTCTCCAACCTGACTCTGCCAATCTCCCCGTGTGCCCCCCCCCACATTTTTGGGGGGGTCTGCCTCCCGCACCTGCCTCGTGGTTGGTATAGTGCCTCGTAGTATCGCCGCTCCGCTCTTGCTGCCTCGATTTCCTCTTTAGGACGGCGATACTCCCCAGCCTGCCTCCAGGGTCCTTTCCCGTCCAATATCTCCTCCCAAGTCCATTTGTCCTGCTGATCACACTGCTTGGTCCTTTGGTGGTGGGAGATTCTGTCACGGCTGTCGTCGAAAGGAGTGGACCAAAGTGCAGCGTGTGTGTCGTTCCACATTTTATTTTAACTGTGAAACTATGCAATACATACAAAACAAACCGTGACGCAGAGTTGAAACATACACAAACTGAAAAACAATCTCCCACAAACCCAAGTGGGACAAACACCAACTTAAATATGACCTCCAATTAGAGACAACGATGACCAGCTGCCTCTAATTGGAGATCATCCCAAACACAGCCCAACATAGAAATACAAAACTAGAACATAACAACATAGAAAAACTAAACTAGAAACCCCCCTGTCACGCCCTGACCTACTCTACCATAGAAAATAACAACTTACTATGGTCAGGACGTGACAAGACCACTCATCTCAGCCAATCATGGCTAGCTGTCACGGGCATCGTAAGGAGTGGACCAAAATGCAGCGGGTATATTGATCATCTTCTTTATTTTATTAAAGAAAAAACACTTAAGCAAAACAAACGACGAAAACAGTCCAGTAAGGTGCACAGACTATACCGGAAACAACCACCCACCAACACAAGTGAAAACAAACACAACTAAATATGGCCTCCAATTAGAGCCAACAACAGCCAGCTGCCTCTAATTGGAGGTCATTGACAAAACTAACATAGAAATAGAAAAGCTAGATAAACACATAGACATAGATAAAGAGAACATAATCCAAAAACCCCGAAACACACAAAACAAACACCCCCTGCCACGCCCTGACCAAACTACAATAACAAATAACCCCTTTTACTGGTCAGGACTTGACACTAGCGGGAAGGTTGCTGAACATTTTTGTGGCTAAACTAACTAGGCTCGTAATTTAATGTTTTTATTTGTATTTACAGATGGCATACAAGTTTGTTATTAAGGCACATGAAAGCTCACATATTTGAGAAGGCATTTCTGCCCCCCAAAAAACACATTTTGATAAAAAAAAACTTTACCTTCAAACGGCTCTCCTGTGAAGTAGTAACCCGTTTCCTGAAAGAGGTCACATAGATAGAGACTGTTTAGTGCCAAAAATAAAGGGTTAAATACATGTAAAAAAAATAACAAATGTTCAACAACTTGAAAATGAGATTGTGAATCTGCGAACAAGTTTCCAGTCTGAGAATCAGAATGGTAAATTATTGTAATTAATACATTCGTTCAATATATTGGATTACAAAATAAGCCATCCATCCACCCATTATGAGCCGGAGATGAGAGGATCACCTAAACTAAAGATATTTTGGTGTCAGTGCAGGTCTTTGAGACCAGTCCAACCAGCTGTGGGATGTTGACCCCTGTCACAGTGCTGTCCTTCACCACACCAACAAGGTCAATGCACAGATCAATGGTCCGCCAATCACAATACCAGAGCTATAAAATGGTATACTATAATATAAACTGCAATTGAGGAACAATGGGAAAGTAATTCTGCTTTGAAAGTTGATTGAACTTGTAACTCCACTTTTGAGAAAATGGTCCGAGAATGTCTTGGTACACTTACTGAACTTGTCCGTCCACACCAAAAATGAACAAGGGAATTTATATTAGAAGAGGCCCTTTCGAAACTACAGTATCCGTGGGGTTACGTTGCACTTCCTAAGGCTTCCATTGGCTGTCTAAAGCCTTCAGAAAGTGGTTTGAGCATTCTCCTGTCACTGGACAGATAATAGGAGCTCAGTTTCTGAGTGGACTGCCTGGCAACAAAAGGATTGGATATGCGCGGTCAAGCGAGCACGCTGTTCCTTCTTTTTCTCCTTGAATGAATACGCTATTGTCCGGTTGGAATATTATCGCAATTTTACATTAAAAATACCATAAAGATTGATTTTAAACAGCGTTTGACATGCTTCTAAGTACGGTAATGGGACATTTTGACTTTTCATCTCTGGTTCCGCGCTCATGCGTTATGCCTTTGGATAAGTGATCTGTACACACGAACAAAACGGAGGTATTTGGATATAAATATGGATTATTTGGAGCAAAAACAACATTTCTTGTGGAAGTAGCAGTCCTGGGAGTGCATTCTGACAAAGATCAGCAAATGTAAGAGAATATTTCTAATACTAATTCTGAGTTTAGGTTGCCCCGAACTTTGCGGGTGTCTGTATAGCTCACCGTGATGGCTGAGCTATGTACTCAGAATATTGAAAAATGTGCTTTCTCTGTAAAGCTATTTTAAAATCTGACACAGAGGTTTCATCCAGGGGTAGTCTATCTATAATTCTTTAAATAATTGTTATATATTTTGTCAATGTTTATGATGAGTATTTTTGTAAATTGATGTGCACAATCACCGGACGTTTTGGTGGGAATACATTTTCTGAACATCACGTGCCAATGTAAAATGTTGTTTTTGGATATAAATATGAACTTTATCGAACAAAACATACATGTATTGTGTAACATAATGTCCTAGGAGTGTCATCTGATGAAGATCGTTAAAGGTTAGTGCTTCATTTAGCTGTGTTTTGGGTTTTATTGACACATGTCCTTGCTTGGAAAATGGCTGTGTGATTATTTTTGTCTATGTACTCTCCTAACATAATCTAATGTTTTGCCTTCGCTGTAAAGCCTTTTTGAAATCGGACAATGTGGTTACATCAAGGAGAAGTGTATCTTTAAAATGGTGTAAAATAGTTGTATGTTTGAGAAAGTTAAAATATGACATTTAGTTTTTTATTTATTTGCCGCCCTGATATTTCCCTGGCTGTGTCCCGCAGGTGGGACGCTGTGTCCCGCAGGTGGGACACTAGCATCCCACGTAGCCCATAGAAGTTAACGCCAGGCAGGCTCAGGCTCTCATGTTTATTAGATTCAACTTCACCATTTCCTACCGGCCAGGGTCCAAAAATGTTAAGCCTGACGCTCTCTCCCACCTATACAGTTCCTCTGCCACATCCTCAACCTCTGAAACTACTCTCCCTACCTCATGCTTTGCAGCTACAGTAGGTTGGGTATTGAGACCCTGGTTCGCAAGGCACAACGCTCCCAGCCTGGACCTGAAGGGGGCCCGGCTAACCGTCTGTTTGTCCCTAATTCAGTCCGGCCCTGGAATGGGCTCATTCCTCTAGGCTAACCTGTCATCCAGGTTCCCGCCGTACCCTAGCATTCCTCTGACAACGTTTCTGGTGGCCCACAATGGTTCCTGACATCTCTGCTTTTGTCGTCGCATGCACGGTGTGTGCCCAGATCAAGACTCCACGGCAAGCTCCTTCTGGCCTTCTTCAGCCACTACCATTCCCTCATCGTCCCTGGTCCCATATCTGTCACGCCCTGACCCTTGTAAGAGGTCATTTTCTATAGTAGAGTGGTCAGGGCATGACAGGGGGTGTTTTGGGTGGTTTTCTTGTTTTCCGTTTCTATGTGGGTTTTCTAGATTTCTATTTCTATGTTGGGGTTATTGGGATGATCTCCAATTAGAGGCAGCCGGTTCTCGTTGTCTCTAATTGGAGGTCATATTTAAGTTGGTGTTTGTCCCACCTGGGTTTGTGGGAGATTGTTTTTGAGTTTGTGTATGTTTCAATATATATTTAGGTAGGGGTTTTTTCCTTTTGGTTTTGTTGATTGTTCATTTTTGAGTAGTGTGTTTTTCCTCTCTGCGTCACGGTTTGTTGTTTTGTTATTTCAAGTGTTTGGTGTATTGCATTTAGTTTCACGGTTAACCTGTTTGGGATAGGGGCAGTATTTTCACGGCCGGATAAAAAAACGTACCCAATTTAATCTGGTTACTACTCTTGCCCAGAAACTAGAATATGCATATAATTAGTAGATTTGGATAGAAAACACTCTAGTTTCTAAAACTGTTTGAATGGTGTCTGTGAGTATAACAGAACTCACATGCCAGGCCAAAACCTGAGAAGATTCTATACAGGAAGTGCCCTGTTTGACAATTTGTTCTCCTTCTAGGGCATTTCTATAAAAAATACAGCATCTCTGCTGTAACGTGACATTTTCTAAGGCTTCCATTGGCTCTAGGAAGGCGCCAAAAAGTGGAATGAGAGCTCTTCAGTCTCTGGGCGAAAAACAGCAGGGGTTTTTGTGAGTGGTCCTTCTGAGAACAATGACACTGAGGTGCGCATGCACGAGACGACTCCATTTTTTTCTTTCAGTGTTTGAATGAACACAACGTCGCCCGGTTGGAATATTATCGCTATTTTACGAGAAAAATAGCATAAACATTTATTTTAAACAGCGTTTGACATGCTTCGAAGTACGGTAATGGAATATTTTGAATTTTTCTGTCACGAAATGCGCTCGCGCGTCACCCTTCGGATAGTGACTTGAACGCACAAACAAAATGGAGCTATTTGGATATAACTATGGATTATTTCGAACCAAAACAACATTTGTTGTTGAAGTAGAAGACCTGGGAGTGCATTCTAACGAAGAACAGCAAAGGTAATCCAATTTTTCTTATAGTAAATATGAGTTTGGTGAGGGCCAAACTTGGTGGGTGTCAAAATAGCTAGCCGTGATGGCCGGGCTATGTACTCAGAATATTGCAAAATGTGCTTTCACCAAAAAGCTATTTTAAAATCTGACACCGCGATTGCATAAAGGAGTTCTGTATCTATAATTCTTAAAATAATTGTTGTGTTTTTTGTGAACGTTTATCGTGAGTAATTTAGTAAATTCACCGGAAGTATGCTAGTTCTGAACATCACATGCTAATGTAAAAAGCTGTTTTTTTATATAAATATGAACTTGTTCGAACAAAACATGCATGTATTGTATAACATAATGTCCTAGGAGTGTCATCTGATGAAGATCATCAAAGGTTAGTGCTGCATTTAGCTGTGGTTTTGGTTTTTGTGACATATATGCTTGCTTTGAAAATGGCTGTGTGATTATTTTTGGCAGGGTACTCTCCTGACATAATCTAATGTTTTGCTTTCGCTGTAAAGCCTTTTTGAAATCGGACAGTGTGGTTAGATTAACGAGAGTCTTGTTCTTAAAATGGTGTAAAATAGTCATATGTTTGAGAAATTGAAGTTATAGCATTTTTGAGGCGTTTGTATTTTGCGCCATGCTATACCATTGGATATTGGTGAGGCGTTCCGCTAGCGGAACATCTGTCCATATTAATAAAGATGTGGAACTACAAACACACTGCGCTTTGGTCTGATCATTTGAACAGCTGTTACATAACTACCCACCATGATTGGATCAAGCGACGTGCCCAGGCAGAAATGGACACCTGGTCACACAAGGAGTGGACGGAAAGGAGACTACCTTCTGCCAAGGAAACGGCCCAGCTCATGGTGCAGCACGTCCTCCGTATCCATGGACTCCTGGTGGATATGGTCCTCAATTATCATCTCAGTTTTGGAAGGCATTCTGCACCCTTATTGGGGCTTCGGCTAGCCTATCCTCCGGATTCCATCCCCAATCCAATGGCCAGTTGAAGCGAGCTAACCAAGACCTGGAGACCACCCTAAGATGCCTGGTCTCAACCAACCCCACTACCTGAAGCCGTCAACTGGTCTGGGTGGAGTTTTCCCGGAACACCCTTCCCTGTTCTGCCACGGGACTCCTCTTTTGAATGCTCCATGGGGTATCAGCCTCCTTTCTTCCCAGAACAAGAACCGGAAGTCAACGTACCCTCGGCCCAGATGTTCATCCACCACTGTCAACGTACATGGAGAAGAATTCGGGTAGCACTTCTCAAGACCAACTCCAGGTATCGGCAACAAGCAGACTGCCGGCGGACTCCAGCTCCCCGCTACCGCATTGGGCAGAGGGTATGGCTGTCCACACGGGACCTGCCTCTTCGGGTAGAGTCCCGCAAACTGTCTCCCCGGTTAATTTATCTGTTTCCCATTTCTAGAGTACTTAGTTCCACTGCTGTCTATCTCTTGTTACCCCGTACCCTCCGTATTCACCCTACTTTCCACGTGTCTAGGATTAAGCTCGTGTCTCACTGTTCTTTGTCTCCTGTTCCCAGACCCACCCCCCCTCCCCGTGTCATTGATGGCCATCCGGCATAGACGGTAAAACGCCTCCTGGGTGTTCGACCATAGGGCAGGGGTTTCCAATACCTGGTTGACTGGGAGTGTTACGGCCCGGAGGTGAGGTGCTGGGTTCCCGCTAGAGACATCCTGGATCCAGCCCTCATCGACGACTTCCATCACCGACACCCCGGTCATCCAGGTATGCACCCAGGTAGGACGCCAGGTTGCGCCCCTGGGGAGGGGTGGTACTGTCACACCCTGATCTGTTTCACCTGTCCTTGTGATTGTCTCCACACCCTCCAGGTGTCACTTATTATTCCCGGTGTATATCTCCCTGTTTCCTGTCGCCCTGTGCCAGTTAGTCTTGTATGTTTTTCAAGTCAACCAGCGTGTTTTCCCGTACTCCTTCTTCTATTCTCTTTTTGCTAGTCCTCCCGGTTTTGACCCTTTCTGGACTCCATTCACGCCTGCCTGATAATTCTGCCTGCCCTGACCTCGAGCCTGCCTGCCCTTCGGTACCTCCTGAACTCTGAACTGGTTTTGACCTTTTGCCTGTACACAACCATTCTTCTGCCTACCCCTTTTTGGATTATTAATAAACTTCAAAGACTCTAACCATCTGCCTCCTGTATCTGCATTTGGGTCTCACCTTGTGCCCTTATAACCTGTAGAATCTCATTTTAGTTCTGTGACTTCAATACAAGCAAATACATTTGCCAAAATAGATATTCGCTGTTGAGGAGAATGAGTGACACACAGTAATTGGTTAGATTACGACAGAAGGTGCACAAAAGTCTAACTGTGATATCCAGAGACAGAACTGTAATGATATCCATAACACGGAATCATCACAGGATCCCGCTGCAAGATTTCAGAAGACATGTATCCTTACAGTGGACAAGAGCCATCTGAAGTTAATATATCAACATCAATGTAATACAACGCTCAGTCCTAAATGCCTCTGAGGTAATGGAATAACTGCTTCAGAACAAAATAAATGTGGTGCAGGTTTCATCAGGAATACCACAGATATTCCTAATCCAAGAAAAGCCAAGAAGTCAGTCTGTCTCTTTCCCTCACTCTATAATTCTGATCATCTCTTCCACTCTTCTCATTGTTATGGCTCTAAGTTTGTATTACCCTGAGAACCTGACAAGCACTGGCAGTAGGAAAGCCTTTAGCAGACCAGGACTAACGTATGGACCGGTGAATACAAAATGTAAAGGTCACAAAAAATATATTCTTATGCTGCCTAGTGCCTTTTCATTTACGTTTTATTTTTCAGTTATTCATGCTTCATGTTTTCTGTGGTTGGCTGTACAAAGCCATGCAAATTTCTGCCAAAAGCATTCTTATTCTCCTCCTCTGATCAAATGACTTGGAATTGCATGCAATGCTGCATTGTACCCAGTTCTACTGTTTCATGTTGGACATATTTAAGAGAAGGGAGATACAACTCATTCTATATGCTATGTAAATGTTGAAATATAAAGCCAGGGCTTTGTATTTTATGTAAAAAGTAAATCCCCATTATTCCTACAATATTGTACACTATGTTTTGAAAACATGCAATATGCACCTTCCCGGCCAAAAAACAAAACATGATTGCATTATATTTTCGTCAAACATAGTGCGTGTAATTGAGCGAAAATGACATCAAGAGAGATACAAAGCTTACACGTGCGAAATTATAATCAAAACCATTTGAGCTCTCTACCATCAAGGATGCTCTGTAGTAGGATAAGTGGAACCATACAATGGTGAACACAGTGGATGCAATTATTACACTCAAGAGTTGGGTCAATTAACTACATAGGACCCCATATAAGCCTACCACTATGACTCTAATTTGAAGTGTATTATACAATCTTATAATTTTCTCATTAATAGCCGGGAGCTCTACTGCAACTGGAGTTACTCTTGTCATTCAGTCGGAATCTGAGGTCACGCAATGGGAGCGTTAGGATATCGTTCTGCTGAGAACTCATTATACCGTAGACTGCCTGCTGCTACAGGGATATGTGTTCCTACCTCGTCTGCGGGCAGATCTGCAGCATTTCACAGAGAGTTGGAATAATCACCCTTTACGTACAGAGGCGAACCTGACACCTCACCAGCTGTTGCCTTAGCACTACACAACGGATTCAAATGATCAAGTCATCATCAAGCTTCAAGTGGTATTTATGTGTTCATTTGTGATCTGGTCATTTAAAAGTCTAATGACATTATCTTCTATTGTTTGTCCTTGTGTCTGTTTTTCAGCATAAAGTACTCTGTAGCCACTTAGTATGGACACCAGGTGAGACTACACACACACACAGTTATATCAGCTGTGTTGGTGAACTCCTCCCGCATCTGAACTGGTTGACACAGGGCACGGCATGATCATAGGTGAGAAGTCACTTGGTCGGGTAAACAGGAAGTATTATTAAAGAGATGCTTTACATTGAAATAAATACAGAGATGTATCAGTCCTAGAGTTTATGATCCAAGGTCAGTTTTGCATTTCACCTCCTGATGATTATGATGACTGACCGTGTTAGAATAAAAAAAAAACAAAGCTTAACATTGCTCTCTCTCTATCAATCTGTCTCTCGTCTGTAGGTATGTTTTGATGTGAGAGAAGAAGCCAGTCCCGTCATCGTCACCTCACCTGCTCTTAAGATAACCTTTGGGCCGACTGGGTGCCCAAGGCTGGTTATGAGACATCGCTAGAGACACTATGTAATTGTGATGAACTGAGAGTATATTAGGGTAGCACTGTAATTCATTAATCATATGCTGTCTTTCCTGCGCCTCTGTTTTACCTCTTTCCTTTTCTGTCTTCTACTCCTCTCTCCCCACCTCCTCTTTGTCCCTCTTTTTTTATAATGCACACCATATGTGCATTGAAGTACAGATTGAACTTGTATTTATATGATATTACAATGATAATATTTCTAATGCATGCATTATGTATTTATAACACCTGGATAATGAACTTTCAATAAAGCTTTTCACATTCTCCACTGGTTGAAATTAAGTATCTCATTGAAATACTACACCTAACCTGTGTCCTCAGATTAATGCAGATGAATGGAGTTAGATACGCATAGGAAGTGTAGTGTACTGTTTTTTTCTGTATATATGAATTACAAATTAGCCTTTACTTAAATCATGTTTCTAGTCTATTGCATAGTTACAATGTGTAATCATTGATGTCCCAGGAGCAGGAGTGGTAAACACTGTTGAAGTGTGTAATTTTAATACATACATGCAGACACAGCATCATTCAAATAATGGAATTTAATACACCTGGTATTGACACCTGGTATTGGACGTGACTGAAAAAGAATGTCTCACAGAGATTAATACCTGAACCGCACCTTTATTTGCCAAGGAAGAGTATATGATCAGTGAATATATTCAATGTACAGGCTACAAAGTGGTGATCTCATGCGTGGTAATAACTACAGTACATGTATATAGGACTTGCATCCTTGGCACAATACAGTTATTATATTCTACTCAATCCATATGCTACATTAATGCCGTTCAGACTTGAAGTTGATACAACAACTATGATAGCTGAGGTTCATAGCTTCTGAACTAATATTCATACCAAACGTTTTAGGGTCCATACACAGATCGGCTACATACTGTAGCTAGCTACACATCCATAGGTATACAGTTATTTTTATCCTCCACTACACAATAATCAAATAAATAGTTAGCTAGCTATGTTACTTCAGCTGCATTGCATGGCACATATAAGCAAGGCAAGCTAACACAATTGTAAATTAGATTCTTTACATCCACTGTTTCACAAGACGACAGCCTGGTTTGCTGGTTTTCTCACGAGTCCCTAAAACATTAAACAACACAAATTACAATTTCATACTCATGTCATAACACTAGATAGCTAATGTTAGCTAGTCAGCTAACTTGCTAAATATCGATATTTGTTAATTAACTTTATGACAAAAAAGTTCCTCTCAATTGTACATTTTTTGCTTGACTCGTTGTGACGCTATAATTACTTACATTTGCTTCCACCATAATGTTTTGTCAGCCATCTTTGCTGAAGAAAGTCACCAGCGACAGATGGCTCACGTCAAATTCATCATTGGATCCACTCGATATGATTGGTCATATGAAAACCTTGGGACTCAAATGCTTAATGAGTGCTCTAACTCCCCCTTGCGGTGGTCTGGAGCAATAAAGCCGTGACGCTGGATACCTCTGAGTCCCGCGGTGTAAGCTCGCAACTTTTAAAGGAGGAACCAATGTATTCCCATTATACATGACAAAACTAAACTTTGGCTGATCACGCTGCCACCTTTGGAAAGCTGTGATTATGTTTGTCTGTGTGTGTGTTTGCATCATTTCACAGTGCCATTTACTAACTCTATTCTTCAACAGTTTCCCTCAAATTGCAGTAACATGGAAATCTTTGTCAGTGAAATTCCAAACATGCCAATTTAAGACAGAGACATCAGCCGGCTCCAGTGTAGTCCAAGGCCAGGGGACATGCATAGCTGTGTAAGGGAATACAGTGCCACAGAGCATTTGGCCAGGGTCTGCCGGTGGTCTTATTACGCCAATCCCCCATTCCCAGTCATAATGACTGAACAAGGCACAACATTTATTTGACTGGATGAAAAATGGAGGAACATTAGCTGGTGTAAAAAGCAGCACAAGCGCACAACTAGGGTTTCTAGGTTTCTACCTGCCGTATGAAGGTGTGATTACTCAAGTGTATGAGTGTGGGTGGATTCAACAGACTTGGCTGCTCCACTGACATTCATTACTCAAGTGTGCCACTACGGGTTGACTTGTTTAACAAACTCTGTATAGCTGGCAACACAAGTCCATTTGACTGACTTGGTGGGCCTGAACCTGGCAAATACAGAACTGGCAACACCACTGACAGTGCCAGTAGAGGAAGCTCCAGCAGAGGAAGTTCCTGGGAAGCTGGTGGATCAGCAGAAAATCAAAAGGCAGCTGTCACACTGTGAACATCTGCTTGCCTGCCTCTCGTGTACCTACTGTATCATAGAATGGAAAGAGACTCCAGACCTGGCAACCCCACTCAGTATATAGAGAGCAAACTCCAGTATAAGAAGCTGCTTGGGAAGACAGAACAAAAACTCAATTGTTCTCCAGTTCTCCCACCACACCTATCCTGCTGGTAAAACCCAAATCACGGTGACTGCCCTCCCCCCACCACACTTCACCCTGTCACTGAAAACACAGGATTAGAAACAGAGGATATTAGCTAGACAGAACCTGTGTGTATCGGGATATTGGAGTGTGTAATAAGGATTTTGGATGCTGTGGAAAATGGGATAATCCCCAGGTTTTGGAGAGGCAGCAGGTGTCAGTGCATTCTTATTAATTAAACCTGGCCAGCCGTTTGTCAGGTGTTCCCTGTTCATATTTCCCACGAAGAAGCTTGGCAACGTCAACTTTCTTCAGTCTTAAGCACCACACACACAAGTGCACACAAACAGCACCTGGATGGAAGGAAGCATGACTTATTTATATATTTACCTGAGTGGATTGGGAGACCATTAATCATGATGGGTTCTTCAAGCTAACCGCAATGTTTAGTTTGCAAATATGTAGGCTTCTATTTTTTAAAGAGGGGTTGCCAACTGGAGGATGCTGTGTGTGGTGTAGTTAACCTTCACTCCTGTAATGTATTGTGGAGGTGTGGAGGGAACTGAGAAAGTGAAATCAGAAAGGTCACATTGTTGAGCTAGTGGCATCTGCTTTATATACACATATGTTCTGGCAATGGACCACACATCCTGTAGGCTCCCAATTTACTGAAGAGCTTCCCTCCCTTTTCACTGGATTGCCAGAGTCAAGTTCAAGTGCGTTTTGCCTTTCTTTCAACCTTTCTTTCTTCCCTCTACAGGATTTGTAAGAGCTTCCTTCTCTTTTCACTGTGGAGCATCACAAGAACATTTGATTTCATTCCAAGTTTTCTAAAATGTTTTATGTTGTTTTTTACAGCAGCGAACAGCTAAATATAAAATCTAGCCAAGCAGCACAGTCTCCACTAAACTGATTGTCATATGTCATATATGCTAATAAGATCCATATATACAGAATCTTAATTTGATCACCCTGTTGCAGGAGAATGTTCCTGCAATGCAGGATATTTTACACTTGTAGTGCACTTGAGGTTTAAGAAGGCTTCTTAAGTTTGTAATTTCCACTTTGAAATTTCAGACCTGATTTTCCCTTATGGAAAATGTATTAAACCCCACAGAAATATTCATTAATTATAATAATAATTCCAAATATTAATTCACATTTCTTGTTTCTGCACGATTATTTTCTTGCTGTAGCAAACTCGTTCAAAATAAGATCCTACATCTGTAAGATGATATTGAGGCAGCTATTACAACATTTATACATATGGATATCATATCTATCTCTATGTTGATCTTCAGGTGTAATGGCTACAGCTTATTGCCTTTGATCATAGAATGAGATGCGTTATTGATCATATCTTATGCCTCTGACTTTTTCGTCTTTCTATAGAAGTTTCCGCTGATGAAGGGTTTCATTTCGCACAACAATGTGATGCAGAAATAAATGTCTGTAGTCCTTGTATCATCTTGGGCTCTGATATCCCATACATCTCAGTGTCTCCTCTCTATCCCTCTCTCTCTCTCTCCCATCTCTATTTGCTCTATCTCCCCATCTCTATTTGCTCTCTCTATCTCTCTCTCCCATCTCTATTTGCTCTCTCTCTCTCTCTCTCTCTCTCTCTCTCTCTCTCTCTCTCTCTCTCTCTCTCTCTCTCTCTCTCTCTCTCTCTCTCTCTCTCTCTCTCCATCTCTATTTGCTCTCTTTCTCTCTCTCTCTCTCCCATCTCTATTTGCTCTCTCTCTCTCCCCCATCTCTATTTGCTCTCTCTCTCTCTCTCTCTCTCTCTCTCTCTCTCTCTCTCTCTCTCTCTCTCTCTCTCTCTCTCTCTCCTCTCTCTCTCTCTCTCTCTCTCTCTCTCTCTCTCTCTCTCTCTCTCCTCTCTCTCTCTCTCTCTCTCTCTCTCTCTCTCTCTCTCTCTCTTCTGTCCATCTTCAGTATGCCTCTCTGTTGAAGATGAGAGCCCAGACACTGTGCCATGTAATAGGCCGTCTGAACCTAGGAGCAATCCGTCTTTTCAATCAGCCCCAGATGCAATGTCTTCTCAAAGAGAAAGTGTTTGGCTTTATTTTTCCTTAGTGTGGTGTTTCATGCCTCTTGAAATTGAAAAATTAACACACAGATTTTATATTATTCTTTAATATCAGTCGCATCACTGTGTGTCCGATGGGTTTATTTTGAAGTAGCGACGTTCCGATACAATCCACAGCCAAGATGTTGAAAAAAAACTTTGAGACTGCATGCGGGTCTTGCTGTGAAATTCACAGCACTTTGTAGTTGTAGTTCCACTGCTGTATTTCAATCAATGTCAAAAAGTGTAATTACAGTATTGATTGAATAGTGGAAATGTATTACCCATGTCATGACCCTATGTTTGTTAAAAGCATAGAGAGATGTTATAATATATAAATTATAAAGATGTATACAGAATAATTTATAAAACAGTCAGTTCAGACCTCACCCCAATTTTCAACACCCTGAAAAATCAACTCTTTTAGATATTATTCTAAATGCCTGTAACGCCCTGGCCATAGAGAGGGGTTTTTGTTCTTTATTTTGGTTAGGCCAGGGTGTTACATTGGGTGGGCGTTCTATGTTCGTTTTCTAGGTTTTTTGTATTTCTTTGTTTTGGGCCGTGTGTGGTTCCCAATCAGGCACAGCTGAAGTTCGTTGTTGCTGATTGGGAGTCACACATAAGGAGCATGTTATTCCTTTGGGTTTTGTGGGTAATTGTTTCTGTTGAGTGTTTTGCACCTGACAGGACTGTTTGGCTGTCAGTTTTCTCGTTTTGTTTTGTGTAGTGTTCTTTATTAAATTAAAATCATGATGAACACTAACTCCGCTGCGCCTTGGTCTACTCTCTCTCACGACAGCCGTTACAATGCCCCTCATAAGTATACTCCCATTGCCTGCATAAGAGATGCTAAGATACCTAAATCCCCCCCACGCATTATTATTAGAAAGAGAAATTGAATGTCTGATCTGGGGTTGTGTGACTGGGGAATTGTGTCATCTATCTCTGACTCGGATCAAGTCCTAAATTGTTTTACTTATCTGTTTAAAGGAGAATTTCACCTCAGGGGAATCTGGGCTTGTTTTCATCATGTCTGAGGCATTTCCAGGACAGTGAGATGTGTTTCACTCATAATTGCCCAGGAGGAAGACAGGTCAGGGCTTCGAGCGCTGAATGATATGATGGCTTCCGGTGTATTGTCACCGTTATAGTGCAATTGCAATTAATGTATTGTTTAGTGTTGTGTTGTGTAGTGGCTTTGCTGGTATGCATCAATAACAAAACACTTTTGAGTTTGCCCGACCAAGATTTACATGCTAAAATCACCACTGGTTAGCAAACATTTGTAACATCAGCAACATAATTCTCGAGGGTAGACATTGGTTAGGATTATGACCTTGGATGCATTTCTCACAAAATTACAGGCTTGGCGCAAGGATCTCCTACCAGAGAGACATCAGGGACTATAACATATTCTGTATCACAGAATCATGTCTCTTTCCGGATATACTGTCCCCGTCCATACAGCCAGCTGGGTTCTCAGTACATTGTGCAGACAGTAATAAAGAACTCTCCGGGATGAAGAAGGCGGGAGTGTATGTTTCATGATTAAGGATCCCGTAGGATAGGTGACCCTATACCGGGACGGTTGTTGCTAACGTGCGCTAATGTGACTAGAATGACGTTGTAAGTAACAGCAAACTTTCCAGGACATAGACATGTCTTATATGGGCAGAAAGCTTAAATTATTGTTAATCTAACTGCACTGTCCAATTTCCAGTAGCTATTACAGTGAAAAAAAACCATGCTACTGTTTGAGGAGAGTGCACAACAACAAAAACATGGTTTGATACATTCACCTCTGAAGGTAAATTATGTACTTACATTCAGTAATCTTGCTTTGATTTGTCATTCTGAGGGTCCCAGAGATAAAATGTTGCATAGTTTTGTTTGATCAAATCAATTTTTACATTCAAACGTAGGAACTGGGTTCTACAGTTTTAACCCCTGCTGTCTTTGGATGAACTGAAAGCACGTATATCCTACCAACAGGATATAAAAAACTGTAATATCTTATGTTTCACCGAGTTGTGGCTGAACAACGATATTAATAATGTACAGCTGGCGGGTTATACACTCTATCGTCAGGATAGAACAGCAGCCTCTGGTAAGAGACAGTGTGGGGGCCTTTAAACAGGTCAACATTCACAAGGCCATAGGGCTAGACAGATTACTAGGACGTGTACTCTGAGCATGCGCTGACCAACTGGCAAGTGTCTTCACTGACATTTTCAACCTCTCCCTGCCTAATAATTTTCAACCTCTCCCTGTCTGTAATACCAACATGTTTCAAGCAGACCACCATAGTCCCTGTGCCCAAGAACACTAAGGTAACCTGCCTAAATGACTACCGACCCGAAGCACTCACGTGTGTAGCTATGAAATGCTTTGAAAGGCTGGTCGTGGCTCACATCAACACCATTATCCTAGAAACCTTAGACCCACTCCAATTTTCATACTGCCCCAACAGATCCACAGATGATACAATCTCTATTGCACTCCACACAGCCCTCCCACACCTGGACAAAAGGAACACCTTTTGTGAACACCTTCACGTTATTCACTGACTACAGCTCAGCGTTCAACACCATAGTGCCCTCAAAGCTCATCACTTCTTCGGGCTAGGGGGCAGTATTCTGAAGTTTGGATGAACGAGGTTCCCAATGTAAACTGCCTGTTACTCAGGCTCAGAAGCTAGGATATGCATATAATTGGTAGTATTGGATAGAAAACACTCCAAAGTTTCCAAAACTGTTAAGATAATGTCTGTGGCTGATATGGCAGGCGAAAACTGCCATATCACCCTTGATTACTATCGCTGTCAATGGGAATATAAAAGGAAGACCTCTCAGATTGCAGTTCCTAGGGCTTCCACTAGATGTCAACAGTCTTTAGAAAGAGTGTCAGGCTTGTTTTTTGAAAAATTTGCTAGAATTTGTAGTTTTTCTAAGTGGCTCCCATTTTGGCTGTACTGTTTGTAGTGCGTTCCGGTGAGTGCACGTATTTCATTATTTATCTCCGGTAATGGTCTCCGGTATTCTCCGTCTTAAATTGTATCGTTTATTTACATATTAGGGTACTTGAGGATTGATTAGGAACTTATGAACGTTGTTTGATATGTTTGGAATAAGTTTATTGGTAACTTACGGGATTTATTTGTATGCATTTTGAACGAGGGAAACCGGTGGATTACTGAGTCTAGCGCGCCAATGAAACAGACTTTTTTGGGATATAAAGAAGGACTTTATCGAACAAAAATACAATTTGTTATGTAGCTGGGACTCTTGTGATTGCAACCAGATGAAGATCTTCAAAGGTAAGTTATTTATTTTATCACTATTTCTGACTTTCGTGATGCCTCTGCTTGGTTGGAAAATGTATGTAATGCTTTTGTGTGCGGGGCGCTGTCCTCAGATAATAGCATGGTGTGCTTTCGCTGTAAAGCCTTTTTGAAATCTGACAACGCGACTGGATTAACAAGAAGTTAAGCTTTTAAATGATGTATGACCCTTGTATTTTCATGAATGTTTAATATTACGATTTCTGTAATTTGAATTTTGCGCTCTGCAATTTCACCGGATGTTGTCGAGGTGAGACACTAGCATCCCAATGATCCGTAAGAACTACTATCAACTATAAATACCTAGGTGTCGGGCTAGACTGTAAACTCTCCTTCCAGACTCATATTAAAAATCTCCAGTCCAAAATCAAATCTAGAATCGGCTTTCTATTTCGCAAAAGCCTCCTTCACTCACATCGCAAAACTTACCCAAGTAAAACTGACTACCCTGCCGATCCTCAACTTCGGCAATGTCATCTACAAAATAGCTCTACTCTACTCAGCAAACTGGATGCAGTCTATCACAGTGCCATCTGTTTTGTTACCAAATCACCTTATACCACCCACCACTGCGACCTGTATGCTCTAGTTGGCTGGCCCTCGCTACATATTCGTCGCCAGACCCACTGGCTCCAGGTCATCTATAAGTCTATGCTAGGTAAAGCTCCGCCTTATCTCACTTCACTGGTCACGATAACAACACCCACCCGTAGCACACGTTCCAGCAGGTACAGTGGGGCAAAAAAGTATTTAGTCAGCCACCAATTGTGCAAGTTCTCCCACTTAAAAAGATGAGAGAGGCCTGTAATTTTCATCATGGGTACACTTCAACTATGACAGACAAAATGAGAAAAAAATATCCAGAAAAATCACATTGTAGGATTTTTTATGAATTTATTTGCAAATTATGGTGGAAAATAAGTATTTGGTCAATAACAAAAGTTTATCTCAATACTTTGTTATACACCCTTTGTTGGCAATGTCACAGGTCAAACGTTTTCTGTAAGTCTTCACAAGGTTTTCACACACTGTTGCTGGTATTTTGGCCCATTCCTCCATGCAGATCTCCTCTAGAGCAATAATGTTTTGGGGCTGTCGCTGGGCAACACGGACTTTCAACTCCCTCCAAAGATTTTCTATGGGGTTGAGATCTGGAGACTGGCTAGGCCACTCCAGGACCTTGAAATGCTTCTTACGAAGCCACTCCTTCGTTGCCCGGGCGGTGTGTTTGGGATCATTGTCATGCTGAAAGACCCAGCCACGTTTCATCTTCAATGCCCTTGCTGATGGTAGGCTTTGCTACTTTGGTCCCAGCTCTCTGCAGGTCATTCACTAGGTCCCCCATGTAGTTCTGGGATTTTTGCTCACCGTTCTTGTGATCATTTTGACCCCACGGGGTGAGATCTTGCGTGGAGCCCCAGATCGAGGGAGATTATCAGTGGTCTTGTATGTCTTCCATTTCCTAATAATTGCTCCCACAGTTGATTTCTTCAAACCAAGCTGCTTACCTATTGCAGATTCAGTCTTCCCAGCCTGGTGTAGGTTTCTGGTGTCCTTTGACAGCTCTTTGGTCTTGGCCATAGTGGAGTTTGGAGTGTGACTGTTTGAGGTTGTGGACAGGTGTCTTTTATACTGATAACAAGTTCAAACAGGTGCCATTAATACAGGTAATGAGTGGAGGACAGAGGAGCCTCTTAAAGAAGAAGTTACAGGTCTGTGAGAGCCAGAAATCTTGCTTGTTTGTAGGTGACCAAATACTTATTTTCCACCATAATTTGCAAATAAATTCATTAAAAATCCTACAATGTGATTTTCAGGATTTTTTTCTCATTTTGTCTGTCATAGTTGACGTGTACCTATGATGAAAATTACAGGCCTCTCTCATCTTTTTAAGTGGGAGAACTTGCACAATTGGTGGCTGACTAAATACTTTTTTGCCCCACTGTATATCTCACTGATCATCCCCAAAGCCAACACCTCATTTGGCCTCCTTTCCGTCCAGTTCTCTGCTGCCAGTGACTGGAACGAATCGCTGAAGCTGGAGACTTTTATTTCCCTCAACAACTTTAAACATCAGCTTTCTGAGCAGCTAAGCGATCGCTGCAGCTGTACATAGTCCATCTGTAAATATTCCCATACTGTTTTTATTAACTTTTCTGCTCTTTTGCACACCAGTATCTCTACTTGCACATCAGCATCTGCTCATTTATCACTCGAGTATTAATCTGCTAAATTGTAATTCTTCGCTACTATGGCTTATTTATTGCCTACCTCCTCATGCCTTTTGCACACACTGTACAGTCGTGGCCAAACATTTTGAGAATGACACAAATATACATTTTCACAAAGTCTGCTGCCTCAGTTTGTATGATGGCAATTTGCATATACTCCAGAATGTTATGAAGAGTGATCAGATGAATTGCAATTAATTGCAAAGACCCTCTTTGCCATGCAAATGAACTGAATCCCCCAAAAACATTTCCACTGCATTTCAGCCCTGCCACAAAAGGACCAGCTGACATCATGTCAGTGATTCTCTCATTAACACAGGTGTGAGTGTTGACGAGGACAAGGCTGGAGAGCTTTACGTCATGTTGATTGAGTTCGAATTCCAGACTGGAAGCTTCAAAAAGAGGGTGGTGCTTGGAATCATTGTTCTTCCTCTGTCAACCATGGTTACCTGCAAGGAAACACGTGCCGTCATCATTGCTTTGCACAAAAAGGGCTTCACAGGCAAGGATATTGCTGCCAGTAAGATTGCACCTAAATCAACCATTTATCGGATCATCAAGAACTTCAAGGAGAGCAGTTCAATTGTTGTGAAGAAGGCTTCAGGGTGCCCAAGAAAGTCCAGCAAGCGCCAGGACCGTCTCCTAAAGTTGATTCAGCTGCGGGATCGGGGCACCACCATTACAGAGCTTGCTCAGGAATGGCAGCAGGCAGGTGTGAGTGCATCTGCATGCACAGTGAGGCGAAGACTTTTGGAGGATGGCCTGGTGTCAAGAAGGGCAGCAAAGAAGCCACTTCTCTCCAGGAAAAACATCAGGGACAGACTGATATTCTGCAAAAGGTACAGGGATTAGACTGCTGAGGACTGGGGTAAAGACATTTTCTCTGATGAATCCCCTTTCCGATTGTTTGGGGCATCCGGAAAAAAGCTTGTCCGGAGAAGACAGGACCATCAGTTCTGTGTCATGCCAACAGTAAAGTATCCTGACACCATTCATGTGTGGGGTTGCTTCTCAGCCAAGGGAGTGGGCTCACTCACAATTTTGCCTAAGAACACAGCCTTGAATAAAAAATGGTACCAACACATCCTCCAAGAGCAACTTCTCCCAACCATCCAGGAACAGCTTGGTGACGAACAATGCCTTTTCCAGCATGATGGAGCACCTTGCCATAAGGCAAAAGTGATAACTAAGTGGCTCGGGGAACAAAACATCGATATTTTGGGTCCATGGCCAGGAAACTCCTTAATCCCATTGAGAACTTGTGGTCAATCCTCAAGAGGCGGGTGGACAAACAAAAACTCACAAATTCTGACAAACTCCAAGCATTGATTATGCAAGAATGGGCTGCCATCAGTCAGGATGTGGCCCAGAAGTTAATTGACAGCATGCTAGGGTGGATTACAGAGGTCTTGAAAAAGAAGGGTCAACACTGCAAATATTGCCTCTTTGCATCAACTTCATGTAATTGTAATTGACACTTATGAAATGCTTGTAATTATACTTCAGCATTTCATAGTAACATCTGACAAAAATATCTAAAGACACTGAGGCAGCAGACTTTGTGAAAATTCATATTTGTGTCATTCTCAAAACTTTTGGCCACAACTGTATATAGACTTTCTTTTTTTTCTACTGTGTCATTGACTTGTTTTTTGTGTTATTGGCTTGTTTATGATTTATTCCATGTGTAACTCTGTGTTGTTGTCTGTGTCACACTGCTTTGCTTTATCTTGGCCAGGTCGCAGTTGTAAATGAGAACTTGTTCTCAACTAGCCTACCTGGTTAAATAAAGGTGAAATAAATAAATACAAATAAAAAAATAAGTTAAGGACACTGTGACTAAACACTTCCCTCTGTGGTGCGTGCTCAGGGGGCCCCTCAGTGGTGCGTGCTCAGTCCCCTCCTATACACCCTGTTAACTCATGATTGCATGGCCAGGCATGACTCCAACACCATCATTAACTTTGCCTACGATGCAGCAGTGTTAGGCCTGATCACCGACAATGATGAGACAGCCTATAGGGAGGAGGTCAGAGACCTGACTGTGGTGCAAGGACAACAACCTCTCCTTCAACTTAAATAAGACAAAGGAGATGTTTGTGGACTACAGGAAAAGGAGGACCGAGCACGCCCCCATTCTCATCGATGGGGCTGTAGTAGAGCAGGTTGAGAGCTTCAAGTTCCTTGGCGTCCACATCACCAACAAACTATCATGGTCCAAGCACACCAAGACAGTTGGGAAGAGTGCACGACAAAACCTATTCCCCCTCAGGAGACTGAAAAGATTTGGCGTGGGTTGTCAGATCCTCAAAACGTTTTACAGCTGCACCATCGAGAGCATCCTGATGGGTTGCATCACTGCCTGGTATGGCAACTGCTCGGCCTCTGAACGCAAGGCACTACAGAGGGTAGCGTGTACAGCCCTGTTCCGGGGCCAAGCTTCCTACCATCCAGGACCTCTATACAAGGCGGTGTCAGAGGAATGCCCTATAAATTGTCAAAGACTCCAGCCACTCTAGTCATAGACCATTCTCTCTGCTACCGCACTGCAAGTGGTACCAGAGCGCCAAGTCTAGGTCCAAGAGGCTTCTAAACAGCTACTACCACCAAGCCATAAGACTCCTAAACATCTAATCAAATGGCTCCCCAGACTATTTGCCTTGCCCCCCCCCCCCCCCCTTTCACACTGCTGCTACTCTGTTATTATCTATGCAGAGTCACTTTAATTACTCTACTTAATAACGCTACAAATGTTCTTGTTACTTACAACCTCATGCTAATCGCATTAGTCTACGTTAGCTCAACCGTCCAGTGGAAGGGACACTGATCCTAAAGAAGTTAAGAACAATTTCTTATTTATAAAGACGGCCTACACAGGCCAAACCCAGACGACGCTGGGCCAATTGTGCACCGTCCTATGGGATTCCAAATCACAACCGATTGTGATACAGCTTGGATTCAAACCAGGGTGTCTGTAGTGATGCCTTATAGCACTGAGATGCAGTGGCTTAGACCACTGCGCCACTCGGGAGTATGTGGCAGGGTCTAAAGACAATCACAGATTACAAAGGGAAAACCAGCCACGTCGCGGACACCGACATCTTGTTCCCGGACAAGCTAAACACCTTCTTCGCCCGCTTTGAGTATAACACAGTGCCACCGACGCGGCTCGCTACCAAGGACTGTGGGCTCTCGTTCTCCGTGGCCGACGTGAGTAAGACATTTAAATGTGTTAGCCCTCGCAAGGCTGTTGGCCCAGACGGCATCCCTAGCCGCGTCCTCAGAGCATGCGCAGACCAGCTTGCTGCACTGTATACAGACATATTCAATCTCTCCCTATCCCACTTGCTTCATGAAGTCCACCATTGTTCCTGTACCCAAGAAAGCAAAGGTAACTTAACTAAATTACTATCGCCCTGTAGCACTCACTTCTGTCATCATGAAGTGCTTTGAGAGACTAGTTAAGGCTCATATCACCTCTACCTTACCTTACCTTACCTGACACCCTAGACCCACTTCAATTTGCATACTGCCCCAATAGATCCACAAATTGGATCTATTGATTGACAGTGTATACCAAAAGATAGCTATATGATTTAGCTGATGTTCAGTACAGGACTGTAATGCAAGCTAGCTAACGTTAGGTTATCTCTAAATGGGAATGTTCAGTTTTGTTGTGAAGGGAAAAAATCTATGCTATCGCATCACTTCTCAGCTGTCTTTGAAATGGATTCCCCATCAGTTCAGCCTGAAAATCCCTCTGATAATCTTTGGTTACCTCATCATTCTTTATAATCACAAGCCACTGGCAGCATCGGGGTGAATCTCTGGTAGGTAAAATGGTAAAAGATAACTCCTTTTCATACTTGTTTGAGATTACTGTGTGTTGGTTGTTCGAAGTAAACAACACCATTATTCAAGTTTGTGGGCACACCCCCTCTACCTAGCGGGAGGTAGCAGAATCTGCTATGAATGCCGGACTTTGTGGTTCACTAGGAGCAGACCAATACACATAGACCCAAAACTACCTGATTCTACCATTGAAATGAAAATGTGCTCGTTACAACTTGTGGTTTGGATAGTTGTGATGTTTATGATAAAAACATAACTTTGTTAATGTATGGGTCTGTCAGTACACACAGACACATGAACAAACACCCACAAACACCTGAAGGGGCGTGAGAGTGTGTTTGTCCGTGTCCGTGTCTATGTGTCTGTGTGTCCGTGTCCTGTGTCCAGTGGTGGAGTAGCAGCCGTCTCTCCCAGTGGGTGGTCAGTAGCGTGTCTAATGTGATCCCACAGACCCGTGACTACTGGGGGAATGAAACCACACCTGGCACAGCCCCTCACTGGTCAGACATACATGAACAATCAAACAGACACCAACACACACATTTATAACCTCCTAAATACACTCCCTGGAGAGCACACTCGTGACCTCGCAAACACCGGGGGACACACACGCATGGATATGCATACACACACACACACACACACACACACACACACACACACACACACACACACACACACACACAGAGGGAGGTCTCATGACTACAGTAATTAATCCCTCCTCGTCTCATCACTCCTCAGGGAGAGAAGGGAGGAAGTGCTTGTGTGAGGTCTCTGGGTAAAACAGGAACAATTTGTCTGCAAGGTGCAGCTCATAAGCCACACACGCTCTCACACACAATGTATCACACACGTAAGCCACACACACTCATTATTGTGAAGCTAGTATGACTGAAGGTCTGTTTTACTCAACACAGCACTGTCTAACTAACCATATTAGCAACAAGCTCTCACAGTCCCAATGTAGAATCCGACATTTGTCCATAAACGTAAAATTTCAAAGGTTAAATTTAGGCATTAATTCCGAATGGTTAAGTTAAGGGTTCATATTTGGGACAGGTGTAAACTGTACTTCGCCAACCTTTTTTATACACGATGAGAGGTCCTTGGGATAAGTTAAACACAGGTCTGTCAAGTAAATTACATAAACAGCGTTAACCAAAATGCCACGGTTTATTAAAAATAATGAGAGTAATGAGTACATTCATAAAACGAGACACAACAACTTGCACAGACTCACCTGCTAGAACTATGGCTCAGAGGGCACACACAATGAATTAGCAGCAGGACAAGAAATAATAGAAAGTATTTATGACTCAATCCTTACATGTTAAACACTTCTAGGAGAATAGCATGCAGATTTCAATAAAGTTCATTCCTACGCTTTGTAAAATGGCACACTAGAGATTAAACACTCTTTGTAAGATTGTACACTTGTGGTGAAACACTCTTTGCAAGATGGCACATTAATGATTAAACACTCTTGGTAAGATGATAACGCACTCAAGATAATAAGCATTCGGAACACACATGGATTAACAAGACTTGCTGCTCTCTAACTAAATAGTTCCCTCTTAAGAACAACCAGCCATGGAGGTCTCTGGGGAAGTGCTGACAAAATAAACAGATAGACAAACAAACATTTAACATAAAGGATAACATCGACTAGTCTGCCCGCCAAGGCAACCCCAAATCTTTAAACTAAAATACCAGTTCATGGCGACTAGACAAAACACTGAACCCTACCTGCCTAGTGTAGGGGACACAAACTAATACCATAGTAACATCTTTTCCAATCTCTCTGCAAAATACAAACAATAATTATAACCCTGGTTCATTTATATAAAAACTGATATCAACTGCATCGAAGTGCTAGCTGTGTCACTACAGAACCTGGTTCAATTCCAGGCTGTGTCGCAGCTGGCCGCGACCGGGAGACCCATGAGGCGGCGCACAATTGGCCCAGTGTCGTCCGGGTTAGGGGAGGGTTTGGCCGGCTGGGATGTCCTTGTCTCATTGCGCTCTAGCGACTCCTGTGGCGGGCGCGTGCACGCTGACATGGTCGCCAGGTGTACGGTATTTCCTCCGAAATATTGGTGTGGCTGGCTTCCGAGTTAAGCGGGAATTGTATCAAGAAGCAGTGCGGCTTGGCGGGGTTGAGTTTCGGAGGACGCATGGCTCTTGACCTTCGTCTCTCCCGAGTCCGTACGGGAGTGGCAGTGATGGGACAAGACTGTAACGACCAATTGGATACCACAAAATTGGGGAGAAAAAGGGGGTAAAAAAAATATTATAATTTAAAAAATAAGTGATATCAAAATGTTAATAGTTTATTTATTAATAAAAAGACACAATCCACATTACAATGTTAAAAATGCAAACCTCCTCTTCCCAGCTTCTCCCCAACAACAGTGTCAAAGACGTCACACAACAGACACTTGGCGCCACAGAATTACAATCCTCCCCCTCCAACGGCATCGGCACACCGTCAATGTCATGAAAAATAAAAAGGGGTGAAAACAGCCCTACAGACATTTTACTTAACTAATAGGCCCACTTCTCAACCGCCTAACTCACTTCCTGTATTGGTGACTCACTGTTAGGACTCACTGACTGAGGTAATCGGTGTGGATTGTAATGTTGCCCAGCCGTCCTTCTGGCTGAGCTTCGAGGGTCTTTAACAGCATGCCCGGCGTAAGGCACACGGTCCTCTTCAGTCCCTACGAACATATTCAATCTTCCTGCTCCAGTTCCTCTGGGATCACATCTTCCTCGCCACGGCACTCATAGATCAGCACTGCTGTGGGTTCAAGATCATCACATTCATCAATACTATCTTCACTCACCTCATCAGCTGGTTCATAATCCTCAAGGCTTCCTTCTTCCCTCAGAGCAGCAGCCGAGGCACTTCCTAGCTCTGTGCGAACCACTTTCAGTGTTGGGCCGTCCTGCTCGGCTGGAGCAATGGCGTAAACCACTCTGTGGATCTTTGGCCATGGCACCACCTGATAGTGTGGGGTTCCAGGCATCATGGATCTTATTGTGACCTCTGACTGAATGGTTTGTATTTTTCAGAGAACTTTGGAGAAGCCTTACTCTGCTCTTACTGTTAAGTTTAACGTTAGTTCATGTCCCTTAAACATGTAGGATTCAGTTTTTGTCTAGTCTGCCCCAAGTGAATGAGCTGGTATTCAGGCAAAAGATTTAGGGTGGCCATGATTAGCGGACTAGTTACATTGTCACTGAGCGCACAAAACATTAAGAACACCTTCCTAACATTAAGTTGCAGAACAGCCTCAATTCGTCAGGGCTTGGACTCTACAAGGTGTCAAAAGCGTTCCACAGAGATGCTGGCCCATGTTGACTCCAATGCTTCCAACAGTTGTGTCAAGTTGGCTGGATGGTCTTTGGGTGGTCGACCATTCTTGATACACACGGGAAACTGTTGAGCGTGAAAAACCCAGCAGCGTTGCAGTTCTTAACACAAACCGGTGCACCTGAACCTACTACCATACCCCGTTCAAAGGCACTTAAATATTTTGCCTTGCCCATTCAATCTCTGAACGGCACACACACACAATTCATCTCAGTTGTCTCAAAAATAAAAAAAATCCTTCTTTAACCTTTCTCCTCCCATTCATCTACTCTGACTGGTGTGGATTTAACAAGTGACATCAATAAGGGATCATAGCTTTCACCTGGAGTCACATGGTCAGTATATGTCCCGGAAAGAGGTGTTCATAATGTTCTGTACACTCAATGTATGTTTGTATGTTGGCTTTATTTTGTCATCACTTTCCCAGAGACCTTCAGGGCTGGCTGTCTTTTGGAGGGGCTATTTTGGTTAAAGAACAGTCTTATGAATGTGTGTTACAGTTTTTCTCAATCACTTTGGTGCAATTTATTCTAACATGGATTCAATACAGCATAATGACAAAGCAAAAACTGTTTTTTAGACATTTTTGCGAATGTATTCAACATAAACTGAAATATCACATTTACATAAGTATTCAGACTCAGTACTTTGTTGAAACACCTTTGGCAGCGATTACAGCCTCGAGTCTTGGGTATGACGCTACAAGCTTGGCACATCTGTATTTGGGGAGTTTCTCCCATTCTTCTTTGCAGATGCTCTCAAGCTCTGTCAGGCTGGATGGGGAGCGTTGATGCACAGCTATTTTCAGGTCTCTCCAGAGATGTCCGATCATGTTCAAGTCCGGCTCTGGCTGCACCACTCAAGGACATTCGGAGGCTTGTCCCGAAGCCACTCATGCGTTGTCTTGGCTCTGCGCTTAGGCTCGTTGTCCTGTTGGAAGGTGAACCTTCCCCCCCAGTCTGAGGTCCTGAGCACTCTGGAGCAGGTTTTCATCAAGGATCTCTCTGTACTTTGCTCCATTCATCTTTCCCTCGATCATGACTAGTCTCCTAGTCCCTGCAGCTGATAAACATCCCCACAGCATGATGCTGCCACTACCATACTTCACCGTAGGGATGGTACTGGGTTACCTCCAGACGTGACGCTTGGAATTCAGACCAAATACTTTAATCTTGCTTTCATTAGACTATAGGTTTGTTTCTTTTGGTCTGAGTGTCCTTTATGTGCCTTTTGGCAAACTCCAAGTGGGCTGTCATGTCCCTTTTACTTACGAGTGGCTTCCATCTACTCACTCTACCATAAAGGCCTGATTGGTGGAGTGCTGCAGAGATGGTTGTCCTTCCTCCACAGAGGAACTCTGGAGCTCTATCAGAGCGACCTTCAGATTTTTGGTCTCTTCCCTGACCAAGGCCCTTCTCCCCCGATTTCTCAGTTTGGCCAGGCAGCCAGCTCTAGGAAGAGTCTGGGTGGTTCCAGAATTCTTCCATTTAAGAAAGATGGAGGCTACTGTGTTTTTCGGGACCTTCAATGCTGCAGAAATGTTTTGGTAGCCTTCCCCAGCTCTGTGCCTCGACACAAGCCTGTCTCGGAGCTCTACGGACATTTCCTTCGACCTCATGGCTTGGTTTTTGCTCTGACATGCACTGTCACCTGTGGGACCTTATATAAACAGATGTGTGCCTTTCCAAATCATGTCCAATCAATTGAATTTACCACAGTTGGACTCTGATCAAGTTGTAGAAACATTTCAAGGATGATCAATGGAAACAGAGTGCACCAGAGCTCAATTTCGAATCTCATAGCAAAGGGTTGAATACTTGTAAATAATGTATTTCTGTTTTTTATTTGTAATACATTTGCTGGAAAAAATATATACTGTTTTCGCTTTGTCATTATGGGGTATTGTGTGTAGATTCTTGATTTTGATTTTGATTTAATCCATTTTAGAATAAGGCTGTATCGTAACTAAACGTGGAAAAAGTCAATGTTTTTGAATACTTTCCCGAAATGCACTCTATATGATACATTTTCACAACGCTTAGCACACAACTCAAAACAGATCATCAAAAAGGCAGTTGTTTGAAAAGTAAAACACGCAAAATCACTTTTTCACCAAATTTTATCAGTTTAATCTATAAATACCTGTTTCACATTGCAATACATGTTCATATAAAGTAATTGCTTTTCACAATGAAATGCTCACATTACTTTTATTATGATTGTCTTCTCATTTCAAAAAATACATTTTACTCTAACTTAATCCGAATGTTCTTAACAAGAGAAAAATATCGCTAGCCGCTCAATCCCGGGAAAGAGAAAGCTGACAAATGCCCTACTACATGAACCAAGCGCAAGGTGGTAATGGGATGAGGAAAAAGAAGGTAGTGGACTTGGGTGTACCAGGTAGCTGTCTGGGGCTCCGGTGCCCAGCAAAGGGCACCATTCCCCCC
Organism: Salmo salar; assembly: GCF_965601325.2. NCBI lineage: Eukaryota > Metazoa > Chordata > Actinopteri > Salmoniformes > Salmonidae > Salmo > Salmo salar. Next base: position 55,430,033 of record NC_138305.1, on the reverse strand, counting down.
TCTTTTCTTTTTCCTTGGACCAGAAAGTACAGATGAAATAATGTACTGACTGTCCTCTAGCTCGATAGAAATAGTTGCCATAGATTTGCCACAAAAGGATCCAGAGAAACCCGGTGGGCTACGGTGGTTTGCAAAGTGAACCCTGAAAAACCTGCTTCCCTGTTTATCTTTATGAAGATAGGGAATTGTGTCAGGGCTTTTTCCTGCCTCTCTTACTTGCGTGATGGCACCTTCTGGTAGTTGTTCCAAAAGTTCTGCTACACAGGGAATAGTCCCACCTTCCCCCAACTCAAGATGAGCTTCCCCACTGTCGTGTGAAGCGGAGAAGGGGACGGAAGGCTTAAGTTAAACCCGAAAGAGAGGGTAAGGCAAGGAAGCCATAGGGTTTGCACACTATCCTCCTCTGCCGCTTTGGGCTGTGCCCTAGGTTGGCTGACCCTTCATGCCCCCCTTAGGGGGGTTAGGAGGGCGTAACCTTGCTGCGGCCACAGCAAAGGACTGATTAGTTCCAGGTTTGCCTTGGATCAAGGGCTTAGCCTGGATATTGACAGTCTGCTCTGTCACAGGGGTTTTGGGCCCTCAAGGCCAGCTGTTGCAGTGACCAACAGGCTGCCACAGGGCCCAGGTTTGCGGGACAGGCAGAAGTAGAAAGCTTTGCCTTCTTTCTTACGCATGTCAAACTTCTGCTGCATGGCGGTGACAGCAGGGCTCAACGCCTTGGGTGTCACAGGGGCATCAAGGAGGGGCATCCTGGAGGCCAAAGTGCCCTTTCTCCCACTGCCACCAGGCTCATGGTACTACCACAGCTTTGGTAACATTGTGGGAGGCACAGATGTTTAGATCTGTAATTATGAATCAGGGTGTCCGAATTCATTGGTATCCAAATCCTGTTGCTTCCGCACATTCTCCAGTAACTCTGCTTGGTAAGCCAACAGTAAAGTGGTCAAGTTACGTGCTCTGATTGATAGGGCCGAGGCTTTGTACGTCTTATGGAAAATGGAGGCAGAAAAGTGCTCCGTCTCTCCAAGGGAGCGAAGTGCCAGTAGTGCTAGCAGCACAGCGTGTGGGGTAGAGGTGGTCAGCCAGTGACGGCTTTACCATGAGAGGGTTGACAACCACAGATTCCTCCATACTGTGCATGTCTATGCTAGGGGAACCCTTATCCAGGATATTGCTTTTAAGGGGCTTAGCCCATGAGCTCAAAGTCTCTCTGAGGCAAGCTGTGACTGCGGGAAGCAGTTGAGTAGGGATGAGTCTTTTCCCATCGTACAGGTCCCTTTTTGGGTCCTCCCAAGGGAGCCGGCCACTCGATAACGTTGAGGAGCCAGAACTTCAAGGGAGGGAGATTTGCGAATCCTCTTTCCTAGGGGCAGGGGGACCTCTGAACTTGAGAGGGGTGAAGAATGGTGTCTTCATCCTCCATCTCAGTTAATTACAATAGATAGCCTGACAAGCAGTCATGATGGCATAATTATAAGTGAGTTAATTAGCTGTTCTGTTTATTTCTGGTAAATGTTTACCTGCATTTGAGTTCAAGTGGAGTTGATGTGATTGTGTACCAGGAAGATATGCTGCAGCACACACGCACATGCACGCACACACACAGTCTTGTACAGCTAACCTTGTGGAGACACACAATTCAGTCCCATTCAAAATCATATTTTTCCTATCCCTAACCCATACTCTTACCCTAACCCTAACCTTAACCATAAGCCTAAACCCTAACCCTAAACCTAAACCCTAGATCCTAACCCTAACCCTAAAACTAAACCTAGCTCCAAACCCTAACCCTTAACGTAATTCTAACCCTAACACTAATTCTAACCTTAACCCTAAACCCCCTAGAAATAGCATTTGGTTAAATGTCCCCAGTTGGTTAAATGTTTGTCTGTTTTGGACTTCAGGTCCCAACAAGAATAGTTAAACACGTCCACACACATACACACTCTCTCTGTCTGTCTCCCGTCTGGCCTCAAATTCAATCAGTCCGTCTGAGGATCGGCATCTCAGCTTGTTATCAGGGCTGGCTAGCACGTACTGCTACTCCTATCTCATCTCCTCTTAAACCTACAGAGAAAAGGAGGACGTGTCCCTGGCTACCACCCAAAACACAGACAACACAGAGCACAAGCTCAGTTATGGGAAGAGAGGAGTGGAGAGGAGACGAGACGAGAGGAGAAGAGAGGCTCCAGGCTACCTCCAAAAACAGAGAGAACACACTATACAAGTTATTAGAGGAGAGGAGAATGTCTTGCTACGAAGTTGGCTGTAAACAAATGATAGCTCAATTTTAAAAGTATAAAGTATCTATTGGATGCTGTCATTGTGTGTAATTGGGGTAGAAAATGACTCTACATTCATGACAGTGACAATAGTTTTTTTCGGGTTAAAAAGAAAGAGGTCCCTCTCTCGGTGGTAAATAATGTTGTATTTTCATGTATTCTAGGAATTTAAATGTTTCTTTTATTATTTATATTAAATAAAATAACACCCCAAACATTATCTGTGTGTGAGCATGGTCATAGCTACATCCACTTGAGATAAAACAAATATATATATTTATGAGTGAAGAGTAATTGGAAGAACACAGTAACTCCCATCAGACCAACAAAGCTGCTATAGTTTAAAATCTCTTTGAAGGAGGCAACACCTGTTTTCTACCATACCCTTCACCTCTCCAGAGACATATCGCTAGATCGTCTCATCTCGCCCCTAAAGGTTTGATGCAGACGCTATACATTTGGTACTCCAACTAGCTCTCACAGTCTCACGTCAGAATTAGACGATAATCCATGTTTCTCAATTGTGAAATGTTGAAGCTGTTGCAAACGTCAAATTCCGAAGTGTTTAAGGTTAACTTTAAGCAATAGGCTTAAAACAAAAATCTCAAAAACACTTTCTACTGCTGGATTTGCACTTGCAACCTTTGGAATCAGAGGCAGATGATTAAGGTTAGGCATTCTATCCAAATGGTTAAAGTAAGGGTTAAGGTTTGGGATAGACTTAAAACAAAGATCTTGAAAACCACTTTCAATCACTTGATTCAAACTTGCAACCTTTGGAATCAGAGGCAGATGCTTACGCACATCCATGTCCACAATGCTCTAGCAAACCGAAACCTACATGAAGGTAAAAGCACTCACTGATGCCCCTAGTGGCGTCATCTCCCGATGTCCTCAGACATGGATGGATGTCGAATACTGACTATATCACGGGTGACCTGGCTAGGTATTTACCTTGAAACTGATCAACCACGCACGCACGCACGCACGCACGCACGCACGTACGCACACACAGTGAAATAACCTTGTGGAGACACACTATTCAGTCCCATTCAAAATCCTATTTTCCCTAACCCTAACCCTAATCTTAATCCGAAAACCTAACCTTAACTCTAACCCTAAAACTAACCCTAGCTCCTAACCCTAACCATAAACCTAATTTTAACCTTAACACTATTCCTAAACTTAAACCTAAACCCCCTAGAAATAGCATTTGACCTTGTGGGGACTAACAAAATGTCCCCTGTTGGTCAAATGTTTGTTTGTTTACTTCTGGTCCCCACAAGTATAGTGAAACACGTCCACACACATACACACTGTCAGGTTTTTAATGGGGATGCTTCAGTGTACATTTGGTATTCACCATGAAACTGATCAACCATGTGTTCTGACCTTGAGTGAGAGGGTTAGGGGACCTGCTCTGCCTAGTAGCAAGGTGTGTGTGTGTGTTTGTGGGTCGGTGTGTGTGTGTGTAACAGTATAGCTTCCTTCCCTCTCCTCGCCCTAACCTGGGCTTGAACCAGGGACCCTCTGCACACATCAACAACAGTCACCCACAAAGCATCGTTACCCATCGCGCCACAAAAGCCACGGCCCTTACAGGGCAAGGGGAACAACTACTTCAGGTCTCACAGCGAGTGACGTCACCCGATTGAAACGCGATTAGCGCGCACCACCGCTAACTAACTAGCCATTTCACATCGGTTACATGTGCGTGCCTGTGTGTGTGTGTGTGCTGTGTCTAGAAGCAAGCTATCGGACCTGGCCTAGAATGCCAAATGCTGAGAGGGCTGGCCGCATTGAAGGATTGTTTAAACCCTTTCTCATGCTTGGAGTCGTCACAGATTTGGCAAAAATTGTGTGACATAGAACAATACCTTTCTTTCCTTACATTTGTGATACTATTATTTGTTGTTATATCATATACTAAGCATTTAACAATTTAATTACACATTGAACTTGATCCTCTGAACTTCCTGGATATTGCGGTCAGACTCTTTTTTGTATGGAGATCTTGGAGGTGTACTGTAACCTCGTAACATTTCCTATCTCCCTATGTTACAGTGTGAAAACATTTTTCAAAGGCACACATATCCAAAATGATGGATATGATTCCAAAATGCAATTCTTCAAACAGAAAGAGTAACTTTAGTATGATTTATAAAACAAAAATCAATACTGTCATGAACCGGGTTCTTCAATAATTATGCATAATAGTTGTTTGACGCACGTTTGATGTCTAGCTGTATAGTTACTTGGGGACATTATTGAGCAATATTGCTGATTCCGAAATTGATTTTCTGAATGACAGTCAAGTGATAAAGAAGTGTGATACTGCACGTGATTTAACAACAGTCAAAGTGGAATTATTGTCGATCACGAGGATTGACAGAACATTTTGGTGTCTATGTTGTTATGGCGGTCAAGATAATTAGCCTACTTTGTAGACAACATGAAATCAAGATTCTTGAAGTAAGATTACAGTCTGTATAAGTTTTGATTGTTTGTTTCGGGAAACGTGAAAAGAATAGAAATCAAAACCAAAAAAATTATATTTTGATGTTCAAATGTGGGTGGGGTTAAATGTGGAATGCCTGGTCAAGTGCAAAGCCAAAACTTCCTGTCCTTTCAAATGGGAAGGCTTATGAATCTATTATCTAAGAATTAACTGATTAATAGCTGCCGATACCATGCCACAGTCCTAAGATAAGGTAATATTTCTCAATTTCTGCATAATATTTAGTGTGTAGTGACTGTTGTTACTGTAAATGGTTAACTGACTGATATGTCCTAGCTACCTGGCTATTGGTAATCTTATTATATGATGCTACACAGCTAAAACAACTGTATCTGGAGTAAGGAAAGGGAGATACCTAGTCAGTTGTACAACTGAAATGTGTCTTCCGCATTTAACCCAACCCCTCTGAATCAGAGAGGTGAGGGAGCTGCCTTAATCGACATCCACATCTTCAGCACCCAGGGAACAGTGGGTTAACTGCCTTGCACAGGAGCAGGACAGCAGATTTTTACCTAATCAGCTTTGGGATTTGATCCAGCAACACATTGGTTACTGGCCCAATGCTTTAACCACCAGATATTGCTAGATTAGAGATATGCCCTACTTACAGTTAGTCAGAGGTTGCACATCTAACTAGCTGGAATGAAGCAAAGGTGTGAATAGTAGAAATGTAAATACAGTTGAAGTCGGAAGTTTACATACACTTAGGTTAGAGTAATTAAAACTTGTTTTTCAACCACTCCACAAATTTCTTGTTAACAAACTATAGTTTTGGCAAGTTGGTTAGGACATCTACTTTGTGTATGACACAAGTAATTTTTCAAACAATTGTTTACAGACATTTTATTTCACTTATAATTCACTATCACAATTCCATTGGGTCAAAAATTAACATACACTAAGTTGACTGTGCCTTTAAACAGCTTGGAAAATTCCAGAAAATAATGTCATGGCTTTAGAAGCTTCTGATAGGCTAATTGACATCATTTGAGTCAATTGGAGGTGTACTGTGGATGTATTTCAAGGCCTACCTTCAAACTCAGTGCCTCTTTGCTTGACATCATAGGAAATTCAAAAGAAATTAGCCAAGACCTTAGAAAAAAAATTGTAGACCTCCACAAGTCTGGTTCATCTTTGGGAGCAATTTCTAAACGCCTGAAGGTACCACGTTCATCTATACAAACAATAGTACACAAGTATAAACACCACGGGACATGCAGCCATCATACTGCTCAGGAAGGAGACGCGTTCTGTCTCCTAGAGATGAACATACTTTGATGCGAAAAGTGCAAATCAATCCCAGAACAACAGCAAAGGACCTTGTGTAGATGCTGGAGGAAACAGGTGCAAAAGTGTCTATATCCACAGTAAGACAAGTCTTATATCGACATAACCTGAAAGGCCGCTCAGCAAGGAAGAAACCACTGCTCCAAAACCACTATAAAAAAGCAAGACCATGCTTTGCACATGGGGACATAGATCGTACTTTTTGGAGAAATGTCCTCTGGTCTGATGAAACAAAAATAGAACTGTTTGGCCATAATGACCATTGTTATGTTTGGAGGAAAAAGGGGGATGCTTGCAAGCCGAAGAACACCATCCCAACCGTGAAGCACGAGGCTGGCAGCTTCATGTTGTGGGAGTGCTTTGCTGCAGGATGGACTGGTGCACTTCACAAAATAGATGGCATCATGAGGGTGGAAAATTTTGTGGATATACTGAAGCAACATCTCAAGACATCAGTCAGGAAGTTAAAGCTTGGTCGCAAATGGGTCTTCCAAATGGACAATGACCCCAAGCATACTTGGGCAAATGGCTTAAGGACAACAAAGTCAAGGTATTGGAGTGGCCATCACAAAGCCCTGACCTCGATTCTATAGAAAATGTGTGTGCTGAACTGAACTGAAAAAGCGTGTGTGAGCAAGGAGGCCTACAAACCTGACTCAGTTACACCAGCTCTGTCAGGAGGAATGGGCCAAAATTCACCCAACCTATTGTGGGAAACGTTTGACCCAAGTTAAACAATTTAATGGCAATGCTACCAAATATTAATTGAGTGTATGTAAACTTCTGACACACTGGGAATGTGATGAAAGATATAAAAGCTGAAATAAATAATTCTCTCTACTATTATTCTGATATTTCACATTCTGAAAATAAAGTGGTGATCCTAACTGACCTAAGACAGGGAATTTTTACTAGGACTAAATGTCAGGCATTGTGAAAAACGGAGTTTAAATGTATTTGGCTAAGGTGTATGTAAACTTCAGACTTCAACATTATATCCTTTCATTGTTTACAGCAGGTCTCCAGCTACCCAGACCTGTCTGATCAGCCTGATAAGGTGCAGAGGGTGTGTCCAGCAAATATGTGTGTATATAGCAATGCAATTAAACATCCAACCAATGCCTCAAGTGTTATGCTGTCGGTCCGACACACACCCGAAGGGTTGAAAGAGATCACTTGTGGAGATCTGAGAGAATTGTACAGGTGTAAGCAATACAGCCAAAATTCCACCAAGCCTATCATGGGGTAAGGTGGAGCTGGTTCACGTCAATCAAGCTGTAGAAACATCTCAAAGATGATCCATGGAAACAGGATGCAGCTGAATTCAATTTCGAGTCTCATCGCAAAATGTCTGACTACTTCCGTAAATGATTTTAATACATTTTTTATAACTTTTATTTAACTAGGCAAGTCAGTTAAAACCTGTTGGGGCTCGGGGGCAGTATTGAGACATTTTGAAAAAAAAATGTGCCCATTTTTAACTGCCTCCTACACCAACTCAGAAGCTAGGATATGCATATTATTAACACATTCGGATAGAAAACACTCTGAATTTTCTAAAACAGTTTGAATGGTGTCTGTAAGTATAACAAAACTCATATTGCAGGCAAAAACCTGTGAAAAATAGATTTAAAAAAAAGTGAATTTTGTGACTGTACTATTTAGTGTCATTGTTTTATAGATACCATAGTGAGAAAGGATACATTTCGCAACACCTACGGCTTCCACTAGATGTCAACGATCTTTATAAAGTTGTTTGAAGCGTCTATGATAAACAGAGAGCAAATTAGAATCCAAGGAAGTTGACATGTCATCACTTCATTTTTTTGCGCCTGCGCATAAATCTGAGAAACGTGAGTTTGTCATCATTTTTTATCTAGACATAGGATAGGTTGTGTGAAAATATTACTGATGTTTAACGTTAAAAATGGACCAAAAGATTAATGCTAAACAACATTTGACATGTTTGAACGAACATAAATAGATTATTTACTAGTTTTTTTTTGCTTTTCGGCGTGATTTTACACTCCCCCCACCACGTTTTGTGGGAGCATAATGAACGCTAAGTACTTGGTGTTATTTGGACATAAATTATGAACTTTGTCCAAAGAAACCACATTTGTTCCGGACCTGGGATGCCTTCCGGACCTGGGATGCCTGCCTTCTGATCGAGATAATCAAAGGTAAGGGGATATTTACAATGTTATTATCGATTTTAGATGATGCTAACTGTATAGCATAGCCTGTTGTTCTTAGCATAGCACCCCGTTTATTGCAAAATGTGATTTCCCAGTAAAGTTATTTTGAGATCTGGCCATTCGGTAGCAATTACGAGATGATAATATATTATTCTTTGAATGACAATATTATAATTTACCAATGTTTTCGAATAGTAATTTTGTTATGTTCACCGGAAGCATTTCAGAGAAGAAAAAAATCTGAATTTCACGCTACTGTAAAATGCTGTTTTTGGATATAAATATGAACTTGATGGAACAAAAAATGCATGTATTGTATAACATAATGTCCTAGGAGTGTCATCTGATGGAGATTGACAAAAGTTAGTGCATAATTCTAGCTGGTTTCTGCTTTTGGTGACGCCTGACCTTGAATTGAAAATGGATGTTTGTACTTTTGTGGCTATGTACTGTCCTAACATAATCTAACTTTATGCTTTTGCCGTAAAGCCTCTTTGAAAATCGAACAATGTGGTTAGATTAAGGAGATGTTTATCATTTAAATTGTGTAAAATAGTTGATTGTTTGAGAAATTGAAATTATTAGATTTTTGATGTTTTGAATTTCCAGCCTTGTTAGCAATCCCGACTCGGGGTTCATTGCTAACCTGTAGCCCCAACATATTTTAACCTGTTAGGGCTAGGGGGCAGTATTGACACGGCCGGATGAAAAACGTACCCGATTTAATCTGGTTACTACTCCTGCCCAGTAACTAGAATATGCATATAATTATTGGCTTTGGATAGAAAACCCCTAAAGTTTCTAAAACTGTTTGAATGGTGTCTGTGAGTATAACAGAACTCATATGGCAGGCAAAAACCTGAGAAGATTCTGAACAGGAAGTGACCTGTCTGACAAGTTGTTGTTCATCTTGGCTCTTTTTATTGAAGACTGAGGATCTTTGCTGTAACGTGACACTTCCTACGGCTCCCATAGGCTCTCAGAGCCCGGGAAAAAGCTGAATGATATCGAGGCAGCCCCAGGCTGAAACACATTATCGCGTTTGGATAGTGGCTGGTCAGAGTACTCTGAGACTCAGGCTCGTGCACGAGGGCACGAGATGTTTTTATTTTCTCTCTCTTTGTACGTATACACGCTTTCCCGGTTGGAATATTATCGCTTTTTTACGAGAAAAATTGCATAAAAATTGATTTTAAACAGCGGTTGACATGCTTCGAAGTACGGTAATGGAATATTTAGACATTTTTTGTCACGAAATGCGCCATGCTCGTCACCCTTATTTACCCTTTCGGATAGTGTCTTGAACGCACAAACAAAACGCCGCTGTTTGGATATAACTATGGATTATTTGGGACCAAACCAACATTTGTTATTGAAGTAGAAGTCCTGGGAGTGCATTCTGACGAAGAACAGCAAAGGTAATAACATTTTTCTTATAGTAAATCTGACTTTGGTGAGTGCTAAACTTGCTGGGTGTCTAAATAGCTAGCCGTGATGCCGGGCTATCTACTTAGAATATTGCAAAATGTGCTTTCACCGAAAAGCTATTTTAAAATCGGACATATCGAGTGCATAGAGGAGTTCTGTATCTATAACTCTTAAAATAATTGTTATGTTTTTTGTGAACGTTTATCGTGAGTAATTTAGTAAATTCACCGGCAGTGTTCGGTCGGAATGCTAGTCACATGCTAGTCACATGCTAATGTAAAAAGCTGGTTTTTGATATAAATATGAACTTGATTGAACAAAACATGCATGTATTGTATAACATAATGTCCTAGGGTTGTCATCTGATGAAGATCATCAAAGGTTAGTGCTGCATTTAGCTGTGGTTTGGGTTTATGTGACATTATATGCTAGCTTGAAAAATGGGTGTCTGATTATTTCTGGCTGGGTACTCTGCTGACACAATCTAATGTTTTGCTTTCGTTGTAAAGCCTTTTTGAAATCGGACAATGTGGTTAGATTAACGAGAGTCTTGTCTTTAAAATGGTGTAAAATAGTCATATGTTTGAAAAATTGAAGTTTTTGCATTTTTTTGGAATTTGAATATCGCGCCACGGGATTCCACTGGCTGTTGAGTAGGTGGGACGCAAGCGTCCCACCTAGCCCATAGAGGTTAAAACTTCTTTGGGATAGGAGGCGGTATTTTGACATCCGGATGAAAAGAATATTCTGGGGGGGAAGAGGCACATCCAGAACAGCTTAATTAAGTAACAGCATGTTACTGTTGCAAACACAACCAGTCACCTGACACTTGCCGCTTTAAGGACGCTGAATGTCACTTTTTCAAAAAGCGAGGCCATGTTGCATGAGCCTGCCACCATCAGTTTAGGGAGAAGAGTCACCCACTCCAAACTTCTAAAAGAAAGTCAGGGACCTGAGGCCACCAAGTTGTTGAACCCTGCTCCCCCTTCATCTGAGGAAGAAGAGGATGAGGTTGAGGATGCAGCCTATGTAATGGTGATTAACTTCTTTGGGCTTGGGGGCAGTATTTTGACGTCTGGATGACAAGCGTGCCCAAAGTAAACTGCCTGTTACTCAGGCCCAGAAGCTAGGATATGCATATAATTGATAGATTTAGATAGAAAACACTCTAAAGTTTCTAAAACTGTTAAAATAATGTCTGTGAGTATAACAGAACTGATATGGCATTCAAAACCCCGAGGGCAAACCATCCCAATTTTTTTTTTTTCATCCTACCACTGATTTCAATGGCTGGCACTTTTATAATAGGGCGAAATCGTGCCCTATTGCAGTTTCTAGGGCTTCCACTAGATGTCAACAGTCTTTAGAAAGAGTTTCAGGCTCGTTTTTGGAAAAATGAGCCAGAAATTGTAGTTTTTCTAGGTGGCTCCCATTTTGGCTGTAGTGTTTCCAAGCGTGTGAATGAGAACGCGTCCATTGGTATTTTTCTCCGGTAAAGACAATAATGATTCTCCATCTTAAAAATGTTCTTTAACCTCTTACATCTAGACGTTCCGCTAGCGGAACACCTGCTCCAATATCCAATGATGGGCGTGGCGCGAAATACAAACTCCTCTAAAATCCGAAAACTTCCATTTTTCAAACATATGACTATTTTACAGCATTTTAAAGACAAGACTCTCGTTAATCTAACCACACTGTCCGATTTCAAAAAGGCTTTACAGCGAAAGCAAAACATTAAATTATGTCAGCAGAGTACCCAGCCAGAAATAATCAGACACCCATTTTTCAAGCTAGCATATAATGTCACAAAAAACAAAACCACAGCTAAATGCAGCACTAACCTTTGATGATCTTCATCAGATGACAACCCTAGGACATTATGTTATACAATGCATGCATGTTTTGTTCAATCAAGTTCATATTTATATAAAAAAACAGCTTTTTTACATTAGCATGTGACGTTCAGAACTAGCATACCCCCCGCAAACATCCGGTGAATTTACTAAATTACTCACGATAAACATTCACAAAAAACATAACAATTATTTCAAGAATTATAGATACAGAACTCCTCTATGCACTCGATATGTCCGATTTTAAAATAGCTTTTCGGTGAAAGCACATTTTGCAATATTCTCAGTAGATAGCCCAGCCATCACGGCTAGCCATTTAGACACCGACCAAGTTTAGCCCTGACCAAACTCCGATTTACTATTACAAAAGTTTGATTACCTTTGTTGTCTTCGTCAGAATGCACTCCCAGGACTGCTACTTCAATAACAAATGTTGGTTTGGTCCAAAATAATCCCTCGTTATATCCAAATAGCGGCGTTTTGTTCGTGCGTTCAAGACACTATCCCAAGTGTAAATAAGGGTCACGAGCATGGCGCAATTCGTGACAAAAGATTTCTAAATATTCCATTACCGTACTTCGAAGCATGTCAACCGCTGTTTAAAATCAATTTTTATGCAATTTTTCTCGTAAAAAAGCGATAATATTCCAACCGGGAATCTGCGTTTAGGTAAACAGAGGAAAGAAAACAAAGCATTCGGTCGACGCGGGCACGCGCCTGAGTCTCACAGTACTGTAACCAGCCACTACCCAAATGCGCTACTTTTTTTCAACCAGAGCCTGCAAAGCCACGATTCAGCTTTTTGCCGCCTTCTGAGAGCCTATGGGAGCCTTAGGAAGTGTCACGTTATAGCAAAGATCCTCAGTCTTCAATAAACAGAGGCAAGAAGAACGACACCTTGTCAGACAGGCCACTTCCTGCATGAAATCTTCTCAGGTTTTGGCCTGCCAAATGAGTTCTGTTATACTCACAGACACCATTCAAACAGTTTTAGAAACTTTGGAGTGTTTTCTATCCAAAGCTAATAATTATATGCATATTCTAGTTTCTGGGCAGGAGTAATACTCAGATTAAAACGTGTACGTTTTTTATCCGGCTGTGAAAATACTGCCCCCTAGCCATAACAGGTTAAACTGTTCTTTATTTCCAAGGCCTATGGAATTTTCAAGTATCAAAGACCGTTTTGAAAAGTTGGAGGATGTTAACAAAGATGTTGAGCTTTTTCTGCTTCTTCTTTCGAATTTAAGAAATGCCTCCACTTACGGTGCGTAGTGATCAGCAATTTTCTTCAAGTGGGTGAGGCGGTTAGGGAGTGGCATTTACTGCTAGAAAGGAACCATTTGTATTGCCTCAATTATATAGTATATTAAATCAACTGCAAAAGCGTTGGCCATTTTTGGGCATAGTCAATGTATCATTAATCTACTTAAACTGTACAATATTAGGTGTATCAATGTTTGTGTCATCCTCAATTATTGTAAACGCATTATGCACACATGTGTGGTTGTATTGTGTTTTTAAATTGGCGAATAAATCAAATCAAATTAAAATCACAAATGTAAGGTATTTATAGAAAGAACAAAAACAGCTCACAGCCTCTGGCTTGCTGTGGTTAGCTGGAAGGTGTCAGGCAGAATATGAGATGAGAGAAATTCCTTGCTATTGTCTTTCAAATTAACTCATGGCTAGATGGCTTGCCTAGGGCTTATAGCTGTCCTCTGAGTGGAGGCTAAACGCCAGAGATGCAAAAGCGGCTTGCCAAGGGCTTATAGCAGTCCTATGAGTGGGGGATACCAGCCAGAGATGCAAATCACGTCTTCAACAGCAAACTCTACTCGCCCGCTGGCGGTAGGAATTTACAGCCTTAGGGGTATGGAAAGCAGAAAATAGCAAGCGGGGGGATTTTTTTTTTGCTATCTGGGGAACTGTTGGGTATTTGTTATTATTAGCTCATGATCACAGTGTATTAAAACCATCCACAACACTAATGCAGCTTGATAGTGTTGTGGATGGCCATAAAGAAAGACCTTAAAAAGTGAGCTATGGTTCTGAAGGTTGTGGGTTCTATCCCAGTGCTGGGCATAAGTTTTTGAAATATATTTTTTCTGTTTTTACCCTATCCCAAACCTTAACCCTGACCTTAACAACTCTGAATTAGTGCCTCAACTTAACCGTCAAGTTGCGTTTTGGTTTCACTTTTGTGTTGAGTTTGACTGACAGCTAGCAGACATGAAAAAATCCTGATTAAAATGGCCACACAGGTCATAATCTACAGACAGCACCATATGGCCCCACAGTGCATAATTTAATACAGCCCCACGGTGCTTATCTCTGTTGAGGCAGTTATACAGGGGGACTGAGTGATATACCACCACTAAATCATATGATACATTTTTTCCCTTCTGACTTCTCCCTCCCATCTGAGGCACACAGCTCTCCATTCTATTCCAGCGTGTATACATACAAACCACGCAGAATCTGCCCTGCAACTGTGTGTATTTAGGGCAGAGAGGCTGAGGGAGGGGAAAACAGTAAGGCACCTATCCACAGTGCAAACCACCATGACCAGCAAGCAGCCATTTGCAATGGATCACCACCAAACACCTCATCATCTCCGCCTTTCACTTTGATTAATAGCCTGTGCCCCGCGGGTTTAAAAAACCGCAACACCTGCTGCTTATTGGTTTCCTACGTGTTTGTTGACAAGTTGTCCAGGACACACTTAACATATCATCTAGTGGGAAAGAGGTTACAGAGTAGCTACCAAGAGGTCAGGGGTGAGGTTATTACATTACCATCTGTTAACAATGGAGCTCTTCTAACGGACAGGCTGAGGAAGGGAGGGATGGTGGATGGATAGAGAGAGAGATGGAAGGGCGGATGAGAGAGAGGGAGGCCTCATCATCACAGGGACAGACCAGGTCTCCAGTGTCCAGTCTTGAGTGTGAAGTACAAGCTCTGCTGGTTGACTACTGCATAGCAACCTAGCGGTGCCAAATTCCCTGGTCTGACCTATTACTATCACCAGAACAGCCAAATAATATTTTTTTAGACGGCTGTTTTGGCCTCTAACTTCAGGCCTTATGGTGAATTATTTTAAAGTTCACTACAAATCGAGATATTTAATTCAAAAGTGATTGATTCTGACTATTACATTTGTCGTCACACAGGACCACGTGGTGACACAGACCAATCATGGGCCGGCAGGCTATGAGGAGGCTTCTGGTTGACTCTCTCAGGCAGGATGAAAACAACTACATCGACTATGATCCTTAGCTATATGGTGCGCTTCAAATTCAAGTACTTCCGGCTTCATGTGCCATCTGGAGTTTTCAAAAGGAATATGTGGATGGCGTCAGCATTATCACTTACTGGTATTAATGTCTATGGGACAGACAGGCAGACGGGGGGGGATTCTGGGATCCCCACCGCCTGAGCAGTCACTCAGGAGCAAGGAGCACATGTGACCTCCTGGGTGCCAATCAGTGTGTCCGAAAGATTGCAGGAGCAATCAGGAATGTGTGTCTCTCTCTAATCAGAAGCACATGGCGGCGGGAAGTGAGAGGAGTGTGTCTGAAAATGAGGATTCAGATGGAGCAGAGCAGCCAGGGCTGAGTGGATACCAGGGGCGATGTGAAAACATACCTAAACAGAAGAGAAATTTAGGCCAACGTCATTTATTTTGCACTTCTACCCTGTATGGCTCTGTTCAAATGAGAGAGAGAGCGAAAGCGAGAGAGAGTGAAGGACAACATAGACTGGTTCAAGAGCCAGGCAGTGCAATATTTAGTAATACAGAATAATCAGGAATGATAAAGTATCGTAAGAAGTTTTCTGACGTTAAGAATAGTCACTGTTTTTTATGCAGTTCCGACTACAATCCCTCCGATACTGAAACCCTCTGCCCTTAGACTATATACAACCAGTGAAACGGCCTGGGTGATCACTCATTTTAAAGTGATGTCCTTTTGGCATGTGTAGCACAGTAAAGATAGTTCTTACATGTGGCCTTTATGTGCTGACTACAAAAGCAAATTGCCTGAATAACGTGTAAGCAATAACAGTTTAATTATGGTATCACAATGAAGACGGTAAACATGGCCGGGGTGACAAAAAGCTCGTAAATAACCTCGGCAAAGAGGACTTTTTATTTTCGTCCTATTTATTACCTGTTGTAAAAGTAAGTAATTTACAGTTTAATGCACAAAGAGTCGGATGCAGCTAATTTTATTTCCAGAGCTACTAAGCGAGCGATAAATTGGGTCTTGGATTTATGGTATTTCTTGTTGCCCAGCGAGGTTTGGCCTTACAGTGGTATTAATCATAGAGGTACTGCCTGCAGAGGGGAGAGGCCAGTGCTTTGTGGAATTAACCTCCAGCTCTGTCCTGGCATGGACACTGCAGAACAGAACTCCTTAGTGCAAATGCTGTAAGTATGGCAAGTGTGCTCCTGGTGCAAGGTTCTTCTAGCCTGAGTGCCAGTCTGTCTCTGCTCTCTTGCCAACTCCTTATGGTATTGTCATGACAATGAGTGAAGGAGTTGGTAGGATAACACAAACAGACTGGCACTCAGGCTTAGGTTCTTCAGTCTTGGAACTGGGGGTGTTTTATATTATGTGTAGGCTTTTGTTTTAGACCAATACTCACAGAACTGATTTTAACAGATCAATCAATCAATCATATATTAATTTGAATTAGACTCAGTTGAATTAGGTCATGACTGGGCTTTAACACAGTTTGCACACCCTGTAGTTCTGAAGGACCAGTGTGATCCTCTGGATAAGACCAAATTGTACTCATAAGTTGTGTTGTCTTTTCACTGAATTGTAATTTTTTGATTTTGTTCTGCACATGTGATACCATTTTACTGTACTAAATGTCTGACATAATATTTTATTTGTCTTCCATGGGGAAAAGGGTTGGAGAAGATTTCTACAAGCTGATCCGATCTCCAAGGTATTGCTCCAAAGTAACACGGACATATTTGTAGGCAGAACACAAATGTATTTATTACACATCTGTTTCGGTTCCTACCTGTTCCTATGGGAGGTCTTTGAACAGAGGGAGAACATTTTTACAAAATATTTGAATTTCTGTTTTCTAGTTGTACCCAGTGACAATGGCAACTTCAAATCTTTAAAAACTTTACAGTACAATATAGTCAGTGCATCCACGGTACTGTATGTTTTGCTCAAACTATGTTTTCTTTTCATCCCAACATGAAGCAAACAAAGACAGAAGTGCCGAAGATGAAAATGCCATAGATTAGCTTCTGGAATGCTAGTCAGACAGGCATATTGTTCCATGCTTGATTTATTACCGGTTGTGTGAAACTGACAATAAAAGCTAAGTTTGAGAAAAAAAGAACACTGACCACTCAGGACTGGCTCATGTCAGGGGGAAGAGTCTTGAGCCAGCACAGAGAGGTGGAGAGGTGTCAGTTGGTCTGATGTGGGGTGATAACTAATACCCTCCTGTTCTTTACTCTCTCGCTCTCTCGCTCTCATTTAGTCCCAAGGTGAGGCCTGTTATCAGGTTTCAGGTAAGGCCCAAATGCAGACTGTGTTGAAGTAACAACGTTTATTAAAGCAACAGTGGCAGCCAAACGACAGGTCAAGGCAGGCAGGGGTTGATAATCCAGAGTAGAGGGCAACGGTACAGGACGGCAGGCAGGCTCAGGGTCAGGGGCAGGCAGAGAGGTCAGGCAAAACCAGGAGGGCAAGAAACAGAGAAACTGGGGAAAAGCAGGAGCTGAGACAAAATGCTGGTTGACTGGCAACAGACAAACAGAGAACACAGGTATCAGCGCCCAGGGGATAATGGGGAAGACACCTGGAGACCAGCACAAGGATAGGTGAAACAGATCAAGGCGTGACACCTGTGATATCTCCAGCTGGTTAGGAGTTTCACCAAGCCTGGTCCCTTGTGTAGTGTCAACCACTCTGACATCGCGTTAGGCCCTTTCATTATCATGTAGTCACATCTAAAAAGGTGTGCTGGCCTCAAATCTGGTTCGAATAATCTGCGTTCAAACAATCTCACACT
Source organism: Salmo salar (assembly GCF_965601325.2). Taxonomy (NCBI): domain Eukaryota; kingdom Metazoa; phylum Chordata; class Actinopteri; order Salmoniformes; family Salmonidae; genus Salmo; species Salmo salar. Next base: position 55,412,419 of record NC_138305.1, on the reverse strand, counting down.
TTCACCCTGGGCCATTGGAATGTGACCATTGGGAATGTAACTGGTTTTATAATCGAGTATGGTTGGTGGACGGATCTCGCTGTGGTGATTCAGGCATTGCAGAACAATGACACAGAGGACTATGTCCGATCATTCCACGATGACTCCTCTTCAACGAACAAACCTTGTCGTAGATGAGATGTAGCAGTTATTCATTAGAGATCAGATGTAGAGGCCATTTCAGCTCAGTAAAAATAGTCGCCTGCTCAAGGTCCTCCTCTCTTTTCCACAGCTGTAACAAAAAGGTCAAAGACACTGTCAAACCTAGTCTTTTTTTCTACCCCAGCAAGCCTGTCTATCTTAAAGCCCTTGGACCTTTCCAACCCTTCAAAATAATGAAGGACGTGTCATCTTTAGAATGATGTCTCGTCCAAACAGATTAATGAAGATATCTGTCTCGCCGAGCCCTGGTGGTTTGTCTGAGTGGACTAAAACGGTAAGGCCTAAGGGTCTGGCTGTGTGTGTGTATTAATATGCAGACAAGAGCTCTAATTCATAAACACCACATTAGGTAGAAACATTTATGTCTGTATATGTTTGAGTTCACAGAAGTCACATCCTGTGAAATATGTGAACATGAGATTACACTCCTGTCTGGTTCGAGGGACACAAACAATGTCACAACGTACGTTATGAAAAGTACCAAAGCTATATCTGTTCCTTTAGTCTAACTGTTGATTTCCTGAATGGCAATTCAGAAAAATGACACAATCAGAGTTCAACAGGACGAGTTCAACTAAACTACCATCCTCTCTTCCATTTAAACAGACAGGGAAACATGACCCACAGGCACCACAGTACGATGACAAAGATAATGGATATGCGGGCTACACTACACCACCCAAAGGTACTGTCTGCAAGTACCTATTCCATATCCAAGTCTGTCTCTCTCTGTGTGTGTGTGTGTGTGTGTGTGTGTGTGTGTGTGTGTGTGTGTGTGTGTGTGTGTGTGTGTGTGTGTGTGTGTGTGTGTGTGTGTGTGTGTGTGTGTGTGTGTGTGTGTGTGTGGGGGCTAGCTAGGCATAAACCAGCTACTATTCTTAGCAGCCCCCCAGCAGGTGAAATATAGATGAGGAGCTCATAATGATATTCGGCTGATCGTGTATCATGCTAAAATGCCACTTATGGTGTGATACACCATGACCCACACAGAACTGAAAACTTCTCTTCTTCAAGGGCATGTGACAAAGAGATAAAGTAGGGGAGAGAGAAAGAGAGAGGAAAATAAATAGAGAGAGAAGGAGATAAAAACGGAGGGAGGGTGTGAGTGTGTGTGAGAGAGAGAGACAGACAGGACACCAGGTAGGCAGGCAATCAGACGAGTGAGTGAGGGGGAGACATAGAGAGAGGAGAGGCCAACAAAGAGACAGAGACATTGTCTGGGAACAGATAATATGCCTCAGTGAAATGTGTTATTACATCACGTAGACTGTCGGACCCTATGAGACCTCAATTATGCATCACATAAAGGACATAGCGTGTCATACACAAGACTCCAGGTGTGCTCTAATCTGAATGCATGACTTAGATTTTTTCAACTGCTCTCAAATTTGTCAGCCAAGACATGGGTTTGCTATCTACCTCGTTTGAAATTCACGTCATGTGTTCAGTAAAATATGCCATCAATATATAGCAACAGTACCTTCCTGTCAAACTTTTCGAGTAGCCTTCCACAAGCTTCCCACAATAAGTTGGGTGAATTTTGACCCAGTCCACCTGACAGAGCTGGTGAACCTGGATCACGTTTGTAGGCCTCCTTGCTCGCACATGCTTTTTCAGTTTTGAACACACATTTTCTATAGGATTGAGGTCAGAGCTTTGTGATGGCCACTCCAATACCTTGACTTTGTTGTCCTTAAGCCATTTTGCACAACTTTGGAACTATGCTTGGGGTTATTGTCCATTTGGAAGACCCATTTGTGACCAAGCTTTAACTTCCTGAGTGATGTCTTGAGATGTTGCTTCAATATATCCACATAATTTTCCTCCCTCGTGATAACATCTAATTTGTTTAGTGCACCAGTCCATCCTGCAGCAAAGCACCCCCACAACATGATGCTGCCACCCCCGTGCTTCACGGTTGGGATGGTGTTCATCGGCTTGCAAGCCTCCCCCTATTTCCTCCTAACATAACAATAGTCATTATGGCCAAACAGTTCGTTTTTGGTTTCATCTGACCAGAGGACATTTCTCCAAAAGGTACGATCTCTGTCCCCATGTGCAGTTGGAAACCACAGTCTGGCTTTTTTTTATGGCGGACTAGGAGCAGTGGCTTCTTCTTGCTGAGCGGCCTTTCAGGTCATGTCAATATAGGACTCGTTTTACTGTGGATATAGATACTTTTGTACCTGTTTCCTCCAGCATCTTCACAAGGTCCTTTCCTGTTGTTCTGGGATTGATTTGCACTTTTTGCACCAAAGTATGTTCATCTCTAGGAGACAGAACACGTCTCCTTCCTGAGCGGTATGACGGCTGCGTGGTCCCATGGTGTTTATACTTGTGTACTATTGTTTGTACAGATGAACGTGGTACCTTCAGGCATTTGGAAATTGCTCCCAAGGATGAACCAGACTTGCGGAGGTCTATCATTTATTTTCTGAGGTCTTGGCTGATTTGTTTTGATTTTCCCATTATGTCAAGCAAAGAGGCACTGAGTTTGAAGGTAGGCCTTGAAATACATCCACAGATACACATCCAATTGACTCAAATGATTTCAATTAGCCTATCAGAAGCTTCTAAAGCTATGACATCATTTTCTGGAATTTTTCAAGCTGTTTAAAGGCACAGTCAACTTAGTTTATGTAAACTTCTGACCCACTGGAATTGTGATACAATTAATTATAAGTGAAATAATCTGTCTGTAAACAATTGTTGGAAAAATTACTTGTGTCATGCACAAAGTTTGTTAACAAGACATTTGTGGAGTGGTTGAAAAACAAGTTTTAATGACTCCAACCTAAGTGTATGTAAACTTCCGACTTCAACTGTATGAGCATATATTTTTCTATCACTCATTCTGGTCATCCATCTCATATCAAGGTTAGAGCGTCGACTTGCTCAGGTTATATGTTATCTTATCTATAGATATGTATTTATATGCTTTCACTTACCTTGCTCTTGTTTAAAGGCCTAAGGGACTGTTGGCCTCATCATAACATGAAATAATTATTGATTTAATTTATATACCATCTGAGGTACTCAAAGCACTTTACAAAGTAGGGGTAAACTCACCTCACCCACCTAGGTGATGCACAGCAGCCATTTTTGTGCCAGAAAACTCACCACACATCAGCTGGAGAGATATACCGTACGCCAATTAGTTATGAGGGGGATGATTAGGTGGCCATAATGGAATTGGTCCAGGCTGGGGCTTTAGCCATGACACCAGGGTTAACACCCCTACTCTTACAATAAATGCCATGGGATTTTTAATGACCAGAGAGTCAGGACACATCCCATGTGGAAGACAGAACCCTACGCAGGGCAATGTCACCTTCACTGCCCTGGGGTATTTGTATCTCCAGAGGGAAGGATGCTCCCTACTGGCCCTCCAACACCACTTCCAGCAGCATCTGGGCTCCCATCCAAGGACCGACCAGGACCGGCCATGCATAGCTTCAGAGGTAAGCCAGCAGTGGGATGCAGGGTGGTATGCTGCTGTTTCAGTTCTCCAGCACCCATTCCCCGGCTTAATGTCAAATCAAATGGTGGGCCTGCCTTTGTGTTGATTTTTGGAATTCAGGAGTTTGTGGTCATTAAGTCATGACCTTAAAAACGTAATGGAATAAACATGATCTCCCATGCAGCCAGTTTGTGGCCATTCCCATTAGTCTTTGTCAGCGCTGGACCACGGTCACATGCACACACACACGGGCACAGAGTGTTTGAATGAGGAAGCATTGCCTATGGTGGTGTATACCCTTTAGGGGAGGAGAGGTTAAGTATAGCCATTGGAATGAAGGGATTATGGATGTATACTGTGTCTTAGGAAAGGGCTTGTAAATGTATAGGTTAGAGGATAGCTATGGAGTTTACATCTTGTACATTATGAGGAAATATGAGGAATGGATATGAGTGATGAGAAAGGCTCCATGTAAACATATACAATGCATACCTGCCTCAAGTATGGTATTTTCAACAAAATACATATATTGAAAGCTGAGAAGCAGCCCTTTCAAATGATATGACATACAATTTCACCCTACCACTCAAACTGTAATCTGTCAAGAAATAAGAAAATGTGTATTTTAACACAAAAATCAATGCTTTCACCCAAACAACTGCCATTTACACAACTTTCTAATGAAGATAGAGAAAAACGTACAGCATTTTGAGTCTTCCGTGTTTTTTAAGGCTTGAACATCTGGAATCAGAATAGAACTACAGTACCTTTTACTGTGAACACGATACGGCTGTTTTAGTGACTAATGCAATGTTCCAAGATCAGACACTTTCTTATCTGGACAGTAAACTCAGCAAAAAAATGTACGTCCTCTCACTGTCAACTGCGTTTATTTTCAGGAAACTTAACATGTGTAAATATTTGTATGAACATAACACGATTCAACAACTAAAACATAAACTGAACAAGTTCCACAGACATGTGACTAACAGAAATGGAATAATGTGTCCCTCAACAAAGGGACACATCAACAAAGTAACAGTCACTATCTGGTGTGGCCACCAGTTGCATTAACCTCCCTGGGCAAGGTGGGAGGTTTGCGTCCCACCTAGTCAACAGCCACTGGAATCGCGTGGCGCGAAATACAAATACCTCAAAAATGATATAACTTCAATTTCTCAAACATATGACTATTTTACACTATTTTAAAGACAAGACTCTCGTTAATCTAACCACATTGTCCGATTTCAAAAAGGCTTTACAGCGAAAGCAAAACATTAGATTATGTCAGGAGAGTACCCTGCCAAAAATAATCACACAGCCATTTTCAAAGCAAGCATATATGTCACGATAAACGTTCACAAAAAACATAACAATTATTTTAAGAATTATAGATACAGAACTCCTTTTACGCAATCGCGGTGTCAGATTTTAAAATAGCTTTTCGGCGAAAGCACATTTTGCAATATTCTGAGTACATAGCCCGGCCATCACGGCTAGCTAATTTGACACCCACCAAGTTTGGCCTTCACCAAACTCAGATTTACTATAAGAAAAATTGGATTACCTTTGCTGTTCTTCGTCAGAATGCACTCCCAGGACTTCTACTTCAACAACAAATGTTGTTTTGGTTCCAAATAATCCATAGTTACATTCAAATACCTCCGTTGTGTTCGTGCGTTCAGGTCAGTATCCGAAGGGTGACGCATGAGCATATTTCGTGACAAAAAATGTCAAAATATTCCAACCGGACGACGTTGTATTCATTCAAAGGCTGAAAGAAAGAAATGGAGAATTCACATGAACGCGCATCTCCAGTGTCACTGTTCTCAGCCTGACCACTCACAAAATCTCCTGCTGTTTTTCGCCCAGAGACAGGAGAGACATCATTCCACTTTCTGGCGCCTTCTGAGAGCCAATGGAAGCCTTAGAAAATGTCACGTTACAGCAGAGATGCTGTATTTTTGATAGAGATGCCACAGAAGGAGAGCAAATTGTCAGACAGGGCACATCCTGTATGGAATCTTCTCAGGTTTTGGCCTGCCATATGAGTTCTGTTATACTCACAGACACCATTCAAACAGTTTTAGAAACTTTAGAGTGTTTTCTATCCAAATCTACTAATTATATGCATATTCTCATTTCTGGGCAAGAGTAGTAACCAGTTTAAATCGGGTACGTTTTTTATCCGGCCGTGCAAATACTGCCCCCTTGCAGCATGCCTAAGGCACGTTAACACAGAAAACACTTTTGGTGTTTTTTAGAGTCAGTAGAACGGCCTCTTTAGTGTCCTAAGTTTTCATAACTGTGACCTTAATTGCCCACCGTCTGTAAGCTGTTAGTGTCTTAACAACCGTTCCACAGGTACATGTTCATTAATTGTTTATGGTTCATTGACCAAGCATGGGAAACAGTGTTTAAACCCTTTACAATGAAGATCTGTGAAGTTATTTGGATTTTTACAAATTATCTTTGAAAGACAGGGTCCTGAAAAAGGGAGGTTTCTTTTTTTGCTGAGTTAAATTATATTAAACACAAATATGCACCAAAACAAATTACAAATAGCATGTAGTCTTACATATTATAAGGAAAGACAAACACGTAATATAATATTAATAAAACATTTACTTTATTGACAGAATAAGGATAGGGGAATACATTGTCTCATTCAAACCTGTAAAAAAAGTGCAAGTTATCGCTCTCAAAGCCGTAACATTATATACAACATTCATCTCAGGGATATTGTCATCATGCAATGATCTGGAATTACATCATGTGATAAGAATAAGGCATATAATAAAATGTTTAAATATAGAGTCAGAGTGGGCTCAATTTAAAAGCCCAAAATTATTTTACAGTCTTTACAAGTCCTTTATATATCCAAGGCCATGAGAGTCACGAATCAAACATGCAGGCAGGCTGGCATGCAGGATTTATGGGATAAGGAAAGTAAAACATTCAAGGGTGAGGAACATGCATGGGAGGGTCACAGATGAGCTGCAGCGGGGGCCTCTGGTGGGCAGAGGACTCATATCTCAGAGTAGCTGCAGTGGAACTGAAGCAGGTATGCAGGTGTGGCTGTTTGGCCTGCAGGAGTAGGAGGCAGGGCTAGTGGGGGACTAAGAGGGGGAAAGAAGGGGAGAGGCAAGGGTGGAGGCGGTCTGGGGAGGGGAGGTTGGGGGTTGACACTGGGCAGCTGGGGAGTGTCTTAAGGCATCAGCATTCTTCAGTTCGGCTGGCGCCTAGCCAAACTCAGCTAGTCGAACCGAATGAGTGTGCTCGCATTCTCCCTTAAAAGACTTTCGCTTAAAAAAACTAGAAAAAAGCTGCAAACGTACAGTTTGTCCATTTTGAGATGCTGAAGCAAAATATTCTGAACTAATATAAGATAAGTCATGTAATTTTTGCCAAAGAGATCTTAGTAGCGCAATTTTACATCTACAGTATCGAAGATAATTTGGTGCAGTATTTTTCAATAAAAAAATGTGCATGAAAACGAGTCGTCTCTCGTTGAATAACAATAAAGACTTTATTGAAGAATCCGTACTGTTGATCGACGAAGGGGCATAGACTTTGGCTCCGAAGTTCGGCTTGCCTCCAGAATTTTTGGGGCGTGCCCAAACATTCGAAAAAACCCTCCCCGAAGTCCAAAACAAACAAAACATTCAAAAGGTTTTCATAATATTTGCAAGAGCTCTACAGAACTGCTTCGGGTGGGAAGCATACAAATGCCTTTAGATCTCGGGGGGGTGGCAGGCATGAGTAGGGATGGCATTAACATACTGTATTACTATAACCTCCCCAAAGCAGCCTGATCTTGCAAGGTAACATTTGCACTGCAAGTGAAGTGAAACCAGTGAGCACATTGGTCAATCTGGTTTCACAACGGTATTATATTCTATTCAACATCAATATGGAGTGTAACGTTTAATATTTGCATCATGTGTTTATGACATACTGACCCATCTGCTTGTGGAATGCCTTCCTCAGTATGTCAGTCTGTTTGACAGCCATACCTCTCATACGACCCCACTCCTCTATTAGCTCAGTGTAGGCCAACGCCAGGTTCAACCTGCACAGGAGGAACAATAGTTTATCATCTTTCAATGTTAGGGCTGCGTTCCAAATTGAATTCTATTCCCTAGACAGGGCGTCAGTGTAAACATATTTGATAGTTACCTTTATTGGTGCCTATGTTTGCAATGATTCACACTAACTGTAGTACCACAACTTAATTTATTTTAATCCCCTATGATGGATAACCGCCTGCCCTTGCATTCAGGTGCTACACAAACAAACACATACTATTTTCCTTTCTATCTTTCCTGTAACAAAACCTACGGTTCCTAGAGTAGTCCTCTAGTACGCTGAAGTTTCACTCTTTCTGTTCTGACAATCAGCCAAATGTTAACGTGAGAGCTAACAGTCCATCAGACTGTCTGAGAGAGAGTGACAGAGAGATTGCTTGCCTGTTTCATAAATCCATAACATATACATAAATAAAAAAAAATGTCACTAAAGGGCTGTAGGCTAACCGGAGTGACATTATCTGATTTACAGAAGTCACTTTCACACATTGCTTGTGTCTAGATAGGGTCATCCATCACATGGATGTGACGTGGATGAACATGATGGCTAAGTCAACAGTTGATCAGGGACAGTGATAGTGGACCAAGCACAAATAATGCAATGCTATATAGCTAAATTAGGATGAGTCATTTTTGTAATCTAGCAAGCTGACTGTCTTAGTACAGTAGCTAACAGTACAATAATAGAAATAGATATGTCATGCCCTGATCTGTTTCACCTGTCCTTGTGCTCGTCTCCACCCCCCTCCAGGTGTCGCCCATCTTCCCCATTATCCCCTGGGTACTTATGCCTGTTCCTGTCTAGTGATTGTTCCTGTTTATCCTTTTGACCTTTCTGCCTGCCCTGACCCTGAGCTTGCCTGACGTCCTGTACCTTTGCCCCACTACTCTGGATTAACAACCTCTGCCTGATGTAATGGGTCCGCGGTCAAACAACCACCCCTCATCACTGTCAAACGCTCCCTAAAACACTTCAACGAGCAGGCCTTTCTAATCAACCTGGCCCGGGTATCCTGGAAGGATATTGACCTCATCCCGTCAGTAGAGGATGCCCGGTTGCTCTTTAAAAGTGCTTTCAGAAATAAAGTTGATTTTATGGCATTGTTAAGGCTTTAATCCATTTGAACTATTATCTGAGATTAGAATGTGCCGGCTGGAAAGGGTTAACTGAGCCCAAAGAAACATAAACAAGGGGGAAACTAACCTAATGTGGCGCCTCACAACCTTCCCAGCACGTAGCGCCTCACCACCTTCTCATCAACATCCACTCAGTATGAGAGAGGGCCTGTGGTGGTGAGCACCACTCCTTGTGTTCATTTGTCATTCCCTGAGAAGTCTCTTACACTCCATTTCTTCAGTTGGTGATAGTCTATTGGAGCTGTTTGGAGTTGTTTCAGCAAGCACACCAGTAGTTCAGGGGGACTTTTGTGGTCTTTGGGCATGTCTGGGACTGGCAGCCTGCTGAGACCATCAGCGTTAGTGATGGAGGGGCCCAGTCTGTACACCAACTCATATTGGTATTGCGCTAACATGAGGGCCTATTTTTGCAGTCGTCTGGAGGCAGAAGGGTTTATGTTCTTCAGCTTACCCAGGAGCCCTAACAGGGATTTGTGGGCAATTTGGATGGTGAAGTGGCGTCTGTACGCATACTGGTGAAATTTCTTCACTACAAAAATCACAACCAAGGCCTCTCTCTACAGTTGAGAATATCTCGCTTTCAGGAGGAGATGAAGTGGGGCCAGGACAAAGGCCAGGTCAGGAAGAAAGTGACCATAGTAGTCGAACATCCCAAGCAGGGCCCATAGCTCAGTCACATCTTTGGGTTCTGGGGCCTCTTTGATTACTCTTACTTTCTTGTCCAGGGGTTGAAGCCCAATGGCGGTGACTTTGTGCTCCAAGTACTCCACTTTGGGAGCCAGGAAAACACACTTTGATTTCTGGGTGTTTATTGTAACCACTTTGCAGGATTCTTCAGCCAGCACCAACTTTGTGAGACATCTGAAGCTTGAAAAAGCATGTCCCACTAGATGCTTTGTGAATAGCTCCTCTATCATTGGCATTGGGTACTTCTCCAGTTTGGAAGGTATATTGGCGTTTAACTTGTAATCTCCCAAAATCCTGATATTTCTATCAGGCCTCATTACTGGGACTATGGAGGCAGCCCACTCAGAGTAAGTGATTGGTTTATGTATTCCAGTGGTCCGTCCATCTCTGCCTCGACCTTCTGCTGTCGTGCAAACTACACTTGGCGGCCTTTGCAGAAGTGTGGTTGAATGGATGTGTCAATCTGAATTCGCACTTCAGCCTCTTTCAGTTTTCTGTGTGCCGGTTTATTGTGCTTGACAACTCGCTGTCTGAGACCTTCATGACTGTGTTGAACATTCTTTTCCAGTCCAGCTGTAACACTGTCATCCAATCTCTTCCCAGCAGATTGAGACCCTGACCTTGGACCACCAACATCTTCAGTCGTGTAGTTTGACCTTTGTACTGGACGGTGACTTACACTGCACCCTGCACCGGAATGCGCTCTCCTGTGTATGACTGAGGGCTCTAGTTTCAACTGAGGTGCTTTGGCTTTTAGGTCAAAAGCAAAACAGTACAGGAAGCCCCTGTGACCACCTCAAACACGACTGGGCAGTTACCCATCTCCACTGTGGTCCACAGGGGGCTTGGGGGTTTCTCTATAAATCCTCTCTGGCGCAGGCGTGCCACTACTGACCCACCTCGACAACATCCGGTGAAATTGCAGAGCACCAAATTCAAAATACAGAAATAGTCATAATAAACATTCATAAAAATACAAGCGTTATACATTGGCTTAACGATTAACTTCTTGTTAATCAGGCCGCTTTGTCAGATTTCAAAAAGGCTTTACGGCGAAAGCATACCATGCGATTATCTGAGGACAGTGCCCCGCTTACAAAAGCATACAAACATTTTCCAACCAAGTAGAGGAGTCACGAAAGTCAGAAATAGTGATAAAATTAATCGCTTACCTTTGAAGATCTTCATCTGGTTGCAGTCACAAGAGTCCCAGCTACACAATAAATGTTTGTTTTGTTCGATAAAGTCCTTTATATCCCAAAAACTCAGTTTTGTTGGTGGATTTTGTTCAGTAATCCACTGGCTCAAAGGCGGCCAAAACATGCAGACGAATACATCCTAATAGTACTGGTAAAGTTTGTCGAAACATGTCAGACGATGTTTATAATTAATCCTCAGGTTGTCAATTGTCTAAATAATCGATAATATTTCAACCGGACAATAGCTTATTCAATAGAAAAGAAAAAGTACGAAGGGCGCGCACACAGTCACGTGCGCCAACCAGTACTGCATGCTTCTACAGTCCCCTGACAGAAAGGTCTCATTCTTTTTCATTTTTCAGAAAACAAGCCTGAAACAATGTCTAAAGACTGTTGACATCTAGTGAAAGCCATAGGAACTGCAATCTGGGTCCTAACCCATTGGATACTCAATAGGCATTCAATTGAAAACCACCCACATCAAAAAAATCCCACTTCTTGGATGGATTTTCTTTGGTTTTCGCCTGCCATATCCGTTCTGTTATACTCACAGACATTATTTTAACAGTTTCGGAAATTTTAGAGTGTTTTCTATCTAAATCTATCAATTACATGCATGTCCTAGCTTCTGGGCCTGAGTAACAGGCAGTTTACTTTGGGCACGCTTGTCATCCAGACGTCAAAATACTGCCCCCAAGCCCAAAGAAGTTAATCACCATTACATAGGCTGCATCCTCAATCTCCTCCTCCTCTTCTTCCTCAGATGAAGGGGATCAGGGTTCGACAACTTGGTGGCCTCAGGTCCCTGACTTTCTTTTAGAAGTCTGGAGTGGGTGACTCTTCTCCCTAAACTGATGGTGGCAGGCTCGTGCAACATGGCCTCGCTTTTTGAAAAAGAGACATTCTGCGTCCTTAAAGCGGCAAGTATCAGGTGACTGGTTGTCTTTGCATTTACATCTACATCTTTGCAACAGTAACATGCTGTTACATAAGCTGTTCTGGATGTGCCTCTTCCCCCCCCCAGAATTTGGCTACTCAGTGACAGCTTGTTTAGGCTCTTAGCACTTTGTAGGGTCTGTGTTCCCTGGTCTGCTGCCTCTAGTGCTGTTACCTTTTCTGGGGCTGTTTTCCATGATAACTCTGCGATAGCTAGTAGGTGATGTGTCTGCTCACATCCTATGCCCCGTACTAGCTGATCTCTGAGATGGTCTAGTGTCCCTCCAAACTCACAGTGTGATCCTTGTTGCTTTAGTCTTGCCACATGAGCTACTACTGGGTTTCTGACACTGATTCTTAAACTGCTCTGCTATCACATTGGGTTTGGGATCAAAGTGTTCTCCAACACGCTGTATCAGGTCTGCATAAGTTACCTGAGTGGGTTTCTGTGGTGCTATCAAGTCCATCACTAATCCATACTTTCTGCTTCCACATGCTGATAGTAATATTGCCCTTTTTATTTTGTCCTCATTCACATCGTTTGCCTCAAAGTAAAATTCATGTCTCTCAATATATCTGGACTGTCTCTGAATTGGGATCAAACACATCCACTTTTACAAAATATGCCATTACTTCTCTGGTTAAATGTTTATGTAGGTCACATACGGGACTCAGTTAGCAGTGTTTCTTCACGTTCTGTTTGCTCTCTGCACTACTCAACACTGTGTACATCTGGCAATGCTCACTTAGCTTCGCTTACTTCACTCACAAACTCGCTAGCTAGCCGTCAAAACTGTGACCACCCCCACAATGTTGTGTACATGGTCTGCTGGTTGGACGGAGCTGTAACCCTGTATCATGGGGCGGATTACTTTTGTTATTGTGACAATTTAGCTTTGGCTTTGTCCCCAAATATTATGAACTTGACCAGACTCAAAGATAGGCACATGGACTCTCAAGTTAAATCTGAACCTCTTTGTTTCCTGTTTTATGGCGTTGATTCCCTTTCGACTGCATCGGCAACTCCCTATAGAACTAACCCATAACTTTGTTTTGTCTTTGTCCCCCAGAGAACTAAAGGTGGCATGGCCCTGAGAGTGGTTCTTCCACCACCAGTGTACCGAGTGCAGATAGCTGCATATTGAAATTAAGGTATTGTCTCAAATGTCCATCCATGTTTATCTATTTTGACTGTCCCCTAAAACATGGCTATGTCTTTGTCCACCAGATACTAAAGACAACATAGTCCTAATAGTGTTTCTCCCACCACCAGTGTAAAGAGTTGAAAAGAAGACTACCCGCCCAAGCATTGATGAGGCCCAGAGCCAGTTCCAGGCATAAGCGACATAAGCGGTCACTTATGGCCCCTTGGATGCTAGGGGACCCCTGACCCCCCCAAAATAAATATATTCAGGACCAGTCAAAAGTTTTGACACACCTCCTCATTCCAGGGTTTTTATTTATTTTTACTATTTTTTGCAATGTGGAATAATAGTGAAGATTTAAAAACTATGAAATAACACATATGGAATCATGTAGTAACCAAAAAAGTGTTAAACAAATCAAAATATATTTTATACTTGAGATTCTTCAAAGTAGCCACCCTTTGCCTTAATGACAGCTTGGCATTCTCTCAACCATCTTCATGAGGTAGTCAACTGGAATGCATTTCAATTAACAAGTGTGCATTGTTGAAAGTTAATTTGTCGAATTGTTTTCCTTCTTAATGGGTTTGAGACAATCAGTTTTGTTGTGACAAGGTAGGGGTGGTATACAGAAGATAGCCCTATTTGGTAAAAGACCAAGTCCATATTATGGCAAGAACAGCTCAAATAAGCAAAGAGAAACGACAGTCCATCATTACTTTAAGACATGAAGGTCAGTCAATGCGTAAAATCAAGAACTTTGAAAGTTTCTTCAAGTGCAGTCGCAAAAACTGGCTCTCATGAGGACTGCCATAGTAAAGGAAGACCCATCTCAACATCAACTGTTCAGAGGAGACTGCGTGAATCAGGCCTTCATGGTTGAATTGCTGCAAAGAAACCACTAATAAAAGGACACCAATAATAAGAAGAGACTAGCTTGGGCCAAGAAACACAAGCAATGGACATTAGACCGGTGGAAATATTTCCTTTTGTCTGATGAGTCAAAATGTGAGGTTTTGTTTACAAAAGCCGTGTCTTTGTGAGAAGCAGAGTAGGTGAACAGATGATCTCTGCATGTGTGGTTCTCACTGTGAAGCATGGAGGAGGAGGTGTGACGATGTGGGGGTGGTTTACTGGTGACACTGTCTGTGATTTATTTAGAATTCAATGCATGGCTACCACAGCATTCTGCAGCGATACGCCATCCCATCTGGTTTGCGCGTAGGGGGACTATCATTTGTTTTTCAACAGGACAATGACCCAACACACTTTCAGGCTGTGTAAGGGCTATTTGACCAAGACGGAGAGTGATGGAGTGCTGCATCGCATGACCTGGCTTCCACAATCACCCGACCTCAACCCAATTGAAATTGTTTGGGATGAGTTGGGCACAGAGTGAAGGAAAAGCATCCAACAAGTGCTCAGGATATGTGGGAACTCCTTCAAGACTGTTGGGAAAGCATTCCAGGTGAATCTGGTTGAGAGAATGCCAAGAGTGTGTCATCAAGGTCAAGGGTGGCTACTTTGAAGAATCTAAATATAAAATATATTTTGATTTGTTTAACACTTTTTTGGTTACTACATGATTCCATATGTGTTATTTCAAAGTTTTGATGTCTTCACTATTATTCTACAATGTAGAAAATAGTAAAAATAAAGAAAAACCCTTGAATGAGTAGGTGTCTCCAAACTTTTGACTGGTACTTTATATACACTGCTCAAAAAAATAAAGGGAACACTTAAACAACACAATGTAACTCCAAGTCAATCACACTTCTGTGAAATCAAACTGTCCACTTAGGAAGCAACACTGATTGACAATACATTTCACATGCTGTTGTGCAAATGGAATAGACAACAGGTGGAAATTATAGGCAATTAGCAAGACACCCCCAATAAAGGAGTGGTTCTGCAGGTGGTGACCACAGACAACTTCTCAGTTCCTATGCTTCCTGGCTGATGTTTTGGTCACCTTTGAATGCTGGCGGTGCTTTCACTCTAGTGGTAGCATGAGACGGAGTCTACAACCCACACAAGTGGCTCAGGTAGTGCAGCTCATCCAGGATGGCACATCAATGCAAGCTGTGGCAAGAAGGTTTGCTGTGTCTGTCAGCGTAGTGTCCAGAGCATGGAGGTGCTACCAGGAGACAGGCCAGTACATCAGGAGACGTGGAGGAGGCCGTAGGAGGGCAACAACCCAGCAGCAGGACCGCTACCGCCGCCTTTGTGCAAGGAAGAGCAGGAGGAGCACTGCCAGAGCCCTGCAAAATGACCTCCAGCAGGCCACAAATATGCATGTGTCTGCTCAAACGGTCAGAAACAGACTCCATGAGGGTGGTATGAGTGCCCGACGTCCAAAGGTGGGGGTTGTGCTTACAGCCCAACACCATGCAGGACGTTTGGCATATGCCAGAGAACACCAAGATTGGCAAATTCGCCACTGGCGCCCTGTGCTCTTCACAGATGAAAGCAGGTTCACACTGAGCACATGTGACAGACGTGACAGAGTCTGGAGACGCCGTGGAGAACGTTCTGCTGCCTGCAACATCCTCCAGCATGACCGGTTTGGCGGTGGGTCAGTCATGGTGTGGGGCGGCATTTCTTTGGGGGGCCGCACAGCCCTCCATGTGCTCGCCAGAGGTAGCCTGACTGCCATTAGGTACCGAGATGAGATCCTCAGATCCCTTGTGAGACCATATGCTGGTGCGGTTGGCCCTGGGTTCCTCCTAATGCAAGACAATGCTAGACCTCATGTGGCTGGAGTGTGTCAGCAGTTCCTGCAAGAGGAAGGCATTGATGCTATGGACTGGCCCGCCTGTTCCCCAGACCTGAATCCAATTGAGCACATCTGGGACATCATGTCTTGCTCCATCCACCAACGCCACGTTGCACCACATACTGTCCAGGAGTTGGCGGATGTTTTAGTCCAGGTCTGGGAGGAGATCCCTCAGGAGACCATCCGCCACCTCATCAGGAGCATGCCCAGGTGTTGTAGGGAGGTCATACAGGCACGTGGAGGCAACACACACTACTGAGCCTCATTTTGACTTGTTTTAAGGACATTACATCAAAGTTGGATCAGCCTGTAGTGTGGTTTTCCAATTTTTTTATTTATTTTGAGTGTGACTCCAAATCCAGACCTCCATGGGTTGATAAATTGGATTTCCATTGATTATTTTTGTGTTATTTTGTTGTCAGCACATTCAACTATGTAAAGAAAAAAGTACTTAATCTGATTATTTCATTCATTCAGATCTAGGATGTGTTATTTTAGTGTTCCCCTAATTTTTTGGAGCAGTGTATATATATACATTTTATTTTGATCTTTCTGTTTCCATTAGGTCTGTCATTAAACATTTTTATCCGATATGCACTTCACTTGCATGAAAAGGTTGGATGGTCTCCTGAGTGGCGCAGCTGTCTAAGGCACTGCTTTGCAGTGCTAGAGGCGTCACTCCAGATCCGGGTTAGATCCTGGGCTGTGTCGCATCCGGCCACGACCGAGGCAACGCACAATTGTCCCAGCGTCGTTCATATATATATAGGGAACTCAGTTCGAGGTATCAATTAAATATTGAGAGTAAGAATAGAGGAATACACCAGCTGCAATTTTAAAATGTGGTTTGCTTTTCACTTGTTATATCAGTCAATAGCTAGGTTTCCATCCAATTGGCGAAAGATTGTCATGAGAATATTCAAAAACCTGCATAAAAATATATGCATTTTCCACCCGAGATGTGCTTCCAACAAACTGTCTTGTTGCAGATAAAAGGCTGTGCATGATGACGAAAGTGCACAAAATACATTTTGCGGTTAAATAAAAATGTTTTTAAAACGTGTTACATTTTTACTTCTACTAATGGTTTTCTCACAAAAAATAGTGCGTTATATAGAGAGTGTTACGTATAGCCTACATGATGACATTTTGATTTGTCAAATGGCAAACAAGCTTTGATTAGCATGTCACCAGAATAAGGACTTCAATATTTATTGGAAAGGAGCATCAAACTCATCACCTTGCACTTTTAACACCCTGTGAAGTTCATCATGAATGTACTTAGTCTGTAGCCTAATAAACTGCATGCTTTTCTGATGAGTTGTAGTGGGAAGATCACACAACATGTCATCGTGTGACTCCAAGTTTACTTTGAAATGATGGTTATTATATCAATATTTGCGCATAAAATTGTTTCCACTGGCATTTCTCGCATAATTCATTTTACTGACACAAAAAGATCCTACCTTGTCTAGTGTATTTTGTTTTGTCAACATTTCGAAAGTTGACCAAAAATGTTTCTGTTTCCATTAGGTCTGTCATTAAACATTTTTATCCGATATGCACTTCACTTGCATGAAAAGGTTGGATGGTCTCCTGAGTGGCGCAGCTGTCTAAGGCACTGCTTTGCAGTGCTAGAGGCGTCACTCCAGATCCGGGTTAGATCCTGGGCTGTGTCGCATCCGGCCACGACCGAGGCAACGCACAATTGTCCCAGCGTCGTTCATGTTAGGGGACGGTTTGGCCGGCTGGGATGTCCTTGTCTCATCACGCTCTAGCAACTCCTTGTAGCGGCCGGGCACATGCACGCTGAATTTAGTCGCCAGCTGTATGGTGTTTCCTCCTGCACATTGGTGTGGCTGGCTTCCGGGTTAAGCGGACAGTGTGTCAATAAGCAGTGCGGCTTGGCGGGGTTGTGTTTCGGGGGACACATGGCTCTCGACCTTAGCCTCTCCTGAGCCCATACAGGAGTTGCAGTGATGGGACAAGACTGTAACTACCAATTGGATATTACTAAATTGGGGAGAATTAGGGAGAAAAGGTACAACAACAAAAAATTCTAAAAAAATAACAAAAGAAAGGTTGGCTGGAAACTTGATTAGTGACATTTACTCAATTAGCCATGTCAGCTAACAATTTTTAGATTGGTAGTTATTCTAGCCAGCAATCTAAACTTATACCAACCGGGCACACAGGGCACGTGCCCAGGGGCCCTGACCTCAGGGGCCCCCCATTGATTTTGTTGGTCATTCTCATTCAGATATAATACCAACATGGCATAAGATATTACAAAATGTGTTGAAAAGCAGGAAATTAGCTTTAAAACAGAAAAAAATATATAAATTGACTTTAAAACCAAAATGTTTCTTTAACCCAAAGAACAAGAGAGCTGAACCTTTGGTTCTGACTCTCAGGGAAAAGCACCTCTACTCCCTGGCATTCAACATCATGAATGGGAATGCTTTGGAGCAAAACGTTTCGAAAGTGCTTATTTTTCTTCAGACCCTTTCTGCAGCTTTAATTGGTAGGGCTGCTGTGATTTTCAAATTATGGATTGTGCATGTAAAAATACATGAATGAAACAACCCAGCAATCACACAGAAAAAGAGAAGTCAAAATAACAAAGTGTTGGGTTAAATCAAGCAACCCAACATGTTGGGTCATTCAATGCCCTATTAAGACACTTTATGTTGGTGTTTCCTTTATTTTGGCAGTTATCTGTATCTCGGTAATAAGGTAGCTATGTATATAGCTACATGTCTAGATTGTATTGTATCTCTAGTAAGGAACTACCCACACCTGGTTGTCTAGGGCTTAATTGAAAGGAAACACCAAAAACCTGCTGACACGAGGCCCTCCATGGAATGAGTGACACCCATGGTTTAAAGGGCAACTCTCAACCCCAATTTCAGCCTTTCCCTAACCCTTTCAAATTTAACAGAAAAAAATATTTCAGGTGAGAAGTTGTAGATGGGGGGAATTGCTCATAAATATTTATTTTGGAAGTGGGTAAACAAAAATACAAATGCATAATGCAACAATTTCTAAGATTTTGAGGAAATCAATCAATTAAAATAACTTCATTAGGCCCTACTCTATGGTTTTCACTTGACTGGGAATACAGATACGCATATGCTGGTCACAAAACCTTAAAAGAAATGGACCTCACAATGGGCCTCAGGATCTCATCACGCTATTTCTGTGCAGTCAAATTGCCATCTGTTCACAACATTGACATCAGCAAACTGCTCGCCCACACGACGCCATACACGTGGTCTGCCATTTGCACGCTCCCTCAAAACTTGAAGCATCTGTTGTGTGTTGTACGACAAAACTGCACATATTAGAGTGGCCTTTTATTGTTCCCAACATAAGGTGCACCTGAGTAATGATCATGCTGTTTAATCAGCTTCTTGATATGTCACACCTGTCAAGTGGATGGATTATCTTGGCAAAGGAGAAATGCTCACTAACAGGGATGTAAACAAATGTGTGCACAACAATTTAGAGAAATATACTTTTTGTGCATATGGAACATTTCTGGTATCTTTCATTTCAGCTCATGAAACATGGGGCCAACACTTTACATGTTGCGTTTAGATTTTTGTTCACTGTAGTTGTACCTGATCCCAACACTTTCTCAATAAAGCATGCTTAACAGAAGTCCACTGGTACACACTGATAATACAATTATCTGCATCAATACCGAATACGGCTCTGGATAGTTAACTCGCTGTAATAAGGCGCCAAGTGCCTGACATCTATTGCCTCTTGTGGGGTAAATTTGAAATCCCCCATGGGGCACCCAAAAAATCTTTGAAATGTGGACTCACATTTATTGGGCAATCATCACTTTGAAAATGAAGATTAGGGGCTCAATTCAGTCCAACCTGCATTGCAGTACTTACGCAGTAGCACTTTTTCCAATGGTCAAATGAACTAAAGATTGATCTTGGGTACTGTATAAAAATCTACAACTACTACCAGGACGACCTCTCTCACAGGCACGCTTTCACTTTTCAGAATTAGAAGTGTGTGGCCATGGCATGAATGTTGTAAATAAAGGATTTGAAGAAAAAAGGTATCTGACCAATGTGGATTTAGAACTCACCACCATTGAACTATAAACTAACTGTCTTTGGAACTGTCAAATCAATCACAGCAGGTGAGAAAAAATATAACAAGTGCACATGACAACTATTGCCATCTATTTATTTCTTGTAGCTACGAATATAATCCTATAATCCTCATAGCCTACATGTTTTTTCTTCTTCTGCCAAATAAGGCGCACTGTCACCTGCTTTTATAGTAAGCCTTGAAGTGGTACCACCCAGCACATCCAGAAAAAGGAGTGTATTTCATACCAAAAAACTCCCTTTGTGATGACATAGATGCACAAACTGTCAAAATGAAGACCAGAATTTACGTTTCACTATAACTAAGCCTAAAACATCTGGTTTTCAATTAAACATATATATTTTTTCATGAAGTTACTCTTTAAGTGCTTTCAGCGGGGAGTGCTAAAGAAAAATCATCTCAACCATTCATTTTTAATGGACCAAGGTGTATATTCGGAACTCTCAAATATGTACTTAGCCTCATGTTCTACAGAGGAAATGGGAAAAATGACCCGTAATTTAAAAAAGGAAGCGTAACGGTATTGACAATATATTTGAGATCTTTAGTAGGTGGGTTGTTTGGGTTTCTGTCAAAAGTTAATTCCACCATGGGAATCTTTATGGTTGAGTAAAATCAGGTCTCCCACCATCCTCTCACTGAAGTCATATCTGATGCATTTATCTGTATTTATATTTCCGTCTGTTGGCCTGCTTGCATGCCTGCAAAAACACACACACACACCACACACACACACACACACACACAAAGCTGTGTTTTCTTAAACCAGGCTGAAATTATGCGTTAATTTGACAGATATGAGGGAATATATGCACGTCGTATCTACACTACAGAGGTCCCTTGGTGTAACAGTGTAAAGGCATTTAGACAAACAAATAGTCTCAAAGTCTGATGTGTTTTTATGCTTTTCTCTAAGGTTTTGCATGAAATAAATCTTGCATTTAGTAATGTGCATTGTGCAACACTTGTATGTTAATGTTATTGTGTATATACTTTGGGACTAATGATTCAAACGTAAGCCACTACATTAACTGGACATGCTAAAATTCTTAAATCTACACTTCTCGAACGGGATTAGATATCAGATTATTTTAAAATGTGTTAGTAAAAGTTTCCAAACTCCAACCATATTTATGTAAATGTTACAGCTCAGCCAAAATGGGTACAGTCGTCCCCTGTCATAAATAGAAGCTATTTACGACCACTCATTACAAAGCAGCCTTCATTTAGGCCATAAATATATATTTATACATATACAGTACACTCTCCGGTTTCCACTTTTATTAAAAATCCACAGAATTAATGTCCTGGAAAATACAGTCGCAATAAACGCGTTGGTGAGAGCTTGGTGACGGAGCAAAAATGGCCACTCTGCAAGATTTAGTACAATTAACCTCCAGTGCGAACATCCTGTTTTAACATCCTGTTTTAATTCATTACCACCTCCAACACCATAATGTGCATCTGTTCAGCAAATGTTCATTTAGGGGGAACAGAGCTGAACACTTCAGGCAGACAGCTTAAGCTCAAAATGGTGGAGAAAATGACAGATAGTCACTGCAATCTGGCCGTACTAGACAAGTCTGACCAAAAATGTGTTTTTAATCACCAATCTTTGCCCTAGCCCTTAATCTTATACCCTAAATTAAGATACAATCTGACTTGCTCATCAGGTCCTGATGATATTGCAACGATTATCCATTCCTGCATGACCATGTAGTAACTTCCCTGAAACCTCTGGTCAGTCAGATTATCGGACTATCAATGTTTTATAGGTGATACTGGATGGCAGGCTAGCTCAGGGATTGAGTGACTGCTGAGGCATATGAAATGACTCTCACCCTGACACATGACACGAGTCTCACTACTGGCAGTAACACACTGACTCAGTCTGCTCTAGCACTGACATCTCTTTCCCAGATAGTCAACATGCACATTGTCTTAGACATCCCACATACTTTGTATACCAACATGGGTGAGAACAGTGGCGCAAGAGTCATGGCAGACAGAGAGCCTTTGTGGTATCACAAGACAATGGCTAGATTGATATTATCAGGAGAACAGTGACCCATGACATCTATGTCCTGGCATGATAGAGTGTCAAGTCATGGGTTGTGGTTGTGGCTGGTACCAAATAAAAGCATGCAGGGGGCATCACAATAATCGAAATTGGCCACCTCTTCTAATCTACCTACCCTCACCCGAGGAGAGAAGAGAATAGAAAGAAGAGAGCAGAAAGCCATTTTAGACTATTGACATGATGAACCCACAATATCCTAATCGGGATGAAACAGGGACTTTCCTGTTGGTGTCATATCCCTGAGGAGAACAAGCCACTGTTCCTGTTGATGTTAGGATGTCAGAGTCAGCCCCATCTGTTAGTCCTATCATACACAGACAGACATATCCTCTAGCCTAGGAGAAATATCCTGAGCAGACTGTCAACTCACTGACCACACCTTTATCCTCTTCCTGAAGTCCCCCAAGTCTACCTCACATCTCATCACATAGGCTATACTATCAATCCAGATCATACATTGGGAGCGCCCTGAAGTCGAGCTGTGTCCATGTCTCAAAGCAGTTATTCCGCATTTCCATTCAATCGCCGTACTATTGATTCCCTGAAAGATTTAAAAATACACACCAGATAATTCTAGCACAATTGTTCAAAATACATACCTCAAATTTGCTAAAGTACTCAATAGGCAAATGATTTGTTGAAAGGTTAACTCATAGCTAGCTGTACCTGTTTTGTCCTCCAACCTTGAATTCAAGTATTAATTTATTTATTCTAGCCTATTCAAATGTACTTCTTATTTTTGGCTGCATTACCTGACTGACCGTAAATGACTGTATTCCCACAAAATTCTCCCAATTACCGCGAGAAATCACTAGATCACAGTCAAAACAGGAAGCAAATTTGAATCTGTGTATTAGCAATATATATATATTCATTCAAGGAGAACAAGTTGTACAGCTAGTTTAGCAGTTCAGCTTAAACCTATCACTTGTTAACTGACTTTTTTGGACTTTGGTTCCATAACTCCAGGCCATCTCAGCTAAAGTATTTGAAGGGATAAAAAGTTATATTTGAACTCGTCTCCCGCTATACTCTCATTGAAGTGATATATCTGATGTACAGTGCTTTCGGAAAGTATTCAGGGGTGGCAGGTAGCCTAGTGGTTAGAGAGTTGGATTAGTACCCGAAAGGTTGCAAGATCAAATCCCCGAGTGCCACGCCCTGACCTGAGAGAGCTGTTTATCTCTGTTTAGTTAAGTCAGGGTGTGATATGGGGTGGGCATTCTATGTATTTTGTTTCTATGTTTTGGCCAGGTATGGTTTCCAATCAGAGGCAGCTGTCTATCGTTGTCTCTGATTGGGAACCATACTTAGGCAGCCCTTTTTCCCTCCTTGAGTTGTGGGATCTTGTTTTTGTGCAGCTGCCTTTGAGCAGCCCCATAACGTCACGTTTCTTTCTGTTTATCCTGTTCATTGTTTTGTTTCGGTTTCACTTCAAAATAAAGGATGTGGACTTACCGGCACGCTGCGCCTTGGCTTATTTATGACAGGGAGTTTAAGGACAGTGATCGTGACACCGAGCTGACAAGGTCTGCTGTTCTGCCACTGAACAAGGCAGTTAACCCACTGTTCCAAGGCCGTCATTGAAAATAAGAATTTGTTCTTAACTGACTTTCCTAGTTAAATAAAGATCAAATAAAAGACCCTTCCACTTTTTCCACATTTTTGCTAAAATATTACAAATAATATACAGAAACACTTTATATACATAAGTATTCAGACCCTTTGCTATGAGACTCAAAATTGAGCTCAGCTGCATCCTGTTTCCATTGATCATCCTTGAGATGTTTCTATAACTTGATTACCTGTGGTAAATTCAATTGATTTGACATGATTTGGAAAGGCACACACCTGTCTATATAATGTCCCACAGTTGACAGTGCATGTCAGAGCAAAAACCAAGCCATGAGGTCGAAGGAATTGTCCATAGAGCTCAGAGACAGGATTGTTTTGAGGCTCAGATCTGGGGAAGGCTACCAAAAAATTTTTGCAGCATTGAAGGTTCCCAAGAACACAGTGGCTTCCATCATTTTTAAATGGAAGATGTTTGGAACCACCCAGTCTTCCTGGGCAATCGGGGGAGAAGGGCCTTGGTCAGGGAGGTGACCAAGAACCCGATGGTCACTCTGACAGAGCTCCAGAGTTCCTCTGTGGAGATGGGAGAACCTTCCAGAAGGACAACCATCTCTTCAGCACTCCACCAATCAGGCCTTTATGGTAGAGTGGCCAGACGGAAGCCACTCCTCAGTAAATGACACATGACAGCCCACTTGGAGTTTGCCAAAAGGCACCTAAAGGACTCTCAGACCATGAGAAACATTTTTTTCTGGTCTGATGGAACCAATATTTAACTATTTGACCTGAATGCCAAGCATCACGTCTGGAGGAAACCTGGCACCATCCCTACCTTTAAGCATGGTTGTGGCTGCATCATGGTGTAGGGTTGTTTTGTTTTTCAGCGGCAGGGACTGGGAGACTAGTCAGGTTTTTTTTTGGGGGGGGGGGCGTTATAACTTTGCCAAATGTTCTAAAAACCTGAGGGGAAAAAACGATTTAATCCATTTTAAAATAAGGCTGTGATGTAAGGCTGAATACTATTCTAGGCCTGCTTGCTCGCGACCACACACACACACACACGCGCGCACGCTCACACACACACCTGCCAGTGAAACAATATATTCATGCTTGGGGATTTGAAACCCCCTCCAGTAGTTACTTGTAGTAACGTACCTGGCCTAAGCTGTATATTCTGTGACAGAAGAAAGCTGCAATATCTGAAAGTGCTCCTGGGTGGGTGATGAAAAACAAGGTTACCTAAGCTGTAAATAAGCAGCAGAGAGAAAAACTCATGCTGTAATGTAAACGTCAGTTCTAAATTCACACTCTAAAACTTTAGGAAATATTAAATAAACCCAATATATTGCAGGGCCATTTCCACGGGCATGAAAAAGAGAATCGGTGGTCCTAAATCACACTGTTGTTGATGATTATCCCTGGGCCATTTTAATTAACATGGTCTGGTTTAAGGCAGGGCATGTATGTGTGTATATGTGTATACTGTATGTGTATGTGTATGCGTGTGTGTGTGTGGGGGGGGGGGGGACATAAAATCACTATAGAGAAGAAATAGAAGTCCGAACAGCCTGGCTGGCAGGTGGGGTGGGGATGTGTTTGTTCCCAATGAGTCGGTCGGTGGCCTTGCTGTTCTGTTTGTTCAGAGGAAATGAGACTCAGTACTCAGACGGGGGGCCAGCCAGTTAAGTCCTCAGGGGACCCCATATCGCCAGATCCTGGGGGATGAGGTGGGGCAGTGTATGTGTTTGTGGGTGCGTGTGCGTGCGTGTGTGTGTGTGGCGGTGGGAGGGCTAGTTGACTCCTGGTGTTGACACTGGCCCGGTGACAGTCTAAACACTCTCCTGCTGGGGTGGAGTCCCACCGTGGGTCCCTCCACTGAGATGAATATTAATAATTCTAGGCGATCTTAATCTCTTCAGGCTGCAAGGAGGAGCTGCAGCCTGTTACCCCGGGATGAGCTGGAATTGCTTTCACATGAAAGGCCACAGAGAGAGAGACAGGCAGAGAGACGGAAAGGTAGCCAGGCCGGCAGACAGACAGACGGACAGATTCCTCAGTGCTAAAAGTCAGCCCCGGAGGATTCTGAGTCAGGGGCCATTGTATAAGAAACATATTACTCTGAGAACACATACAGACAGAACAGAGGCTTTGGCTGTGAGGCTGTTTCTCTTGGACCCCGCTGCAACAGAGGGAATGGTTTATTCTCCACGTTTGAAGTGTTCTTGCCAGCTAGGCGTCAACAATAAAATCTTGTTTTGATGACAGCTTAAAGCGGCCATGCAATGCATGGATCTACGGGGTCCACCCATTGGGTCTCTGGCTCTGCTGCTTTATTTCTTCTATTGAACTCCCATAGCAGTTAGGGATGTGCAAATGTGGAGGTAAACAGGGCTGCTGTGTGCAAATGGATATGTGTGTTTCCTACTGTGCGTGTGCGTGTACGTGTGCGTGTGTGTGTGTGCGTGTGTGTGTGTGTGCTTCTACCACAGGGGAAATGGAGGGTAAAAGGTTAGGTTGAACTGATGCTCCCTAGGCTGTCACCCTCCTGTCCCTGCAGGGTGGTTTGATGGGTAATCTTTAACACACAGCTACTCTCTCTCTCTCTCTCTTACTGTTTGTCTCTCTCCCTCCCTCACTCTTTCTATCTATATGTGTCTGTCTCTCCCTCTCTCTACACACCTCTATCCCTCACTCTGTATTTATCTCTATCTATAGGTAGAATTAGGAGACATGCTTGAAAGGGAAGATATACAGTAAGATAATGATGAGCTTGTGTACTGTTTAGGTTGACAGAACAAGAGGTCAATTACTTGTGCTTACATTTACAGCTGGTCCTCACATAGCCTCAAAGGAAAATTGTTGAACATTTAACCCTCATAATAATCTGGTGCGTATTCGGGAGGGAGACGAGTGGAAAACCACGTTTAGTACCACATCAGGCCACTATGATTACCTCGTCATGCCGTATGGGTTGAAGAATGCTCCAGCCGTCTTTCAATCCTTTGTGGATGAGATTCTCAGGGACCTGCATGGGCAGGGCGTGATAGTGTATATCGATGATATCCTGATTTACTCCGCCACCCACGCCGAGCATGTGTCCCTGGTGCGCAGGGTGCTTGGGAGACTGCTGGAGCATGACCTATACGTCAAGGCTGAGAAGTGTGAGTTCTCCAAACGAGCCGTCTCCTTCCTGGGTTATCGCATTTCCACCTCGGGGATGGTGATGGAGAGTGACCGCGTAAAGGCCGTGCGTAATTGGCCGACTCCAACCACGGTGAAGGAAGTGCAGCGGTTTTTGGGATTTGCCAATTAATACCGGAGGTTTATCCGGGGTTTTGGCCAAGTAGCGGCTCCCATTACCTCACTGCTGAAGGGGGGGCTGGTGCGTTTACGGTGGTCGACAGAGGCGGACAGAGCTTTCAACCAGTTGAAGGCAGTGTTCACTGATGCGCCTGTGTTGGCGCACCCAGACCCCTCCTTACCATTCACAGTGGAGGTGGACGCGTCCAAGGCTGGGGTGGGTGCCGTGCTATCACAGCGCTCAGGTACACCACCGAAACTCCGCCCCTGTGCTTTCTTTTCTAGGAAGCTCAGTCCGGCGGAGCGCAACTATGATGTGGGGGACCGGGAGCTGTTGGCTGTGGTCAAGGCTGTGACCATGTGGAGACACTGGCTTGAGGGGGTTAGACACCCTTTTCTCATCAGGACTGACCACTGGAACCTGGAGTATATCCGGGCAGCCAGGAGACTGAACCCGCGTCAGGCACGGTGGGCCATGTTCTTCACCCAATTTCAGTTCACTATTTCGTATAGACCAGGTTCCATGAACACCAAGGCCGACGTGCTGTCCCGTCTCTATGACACTGAGGATCGGCCCATCGATCCTACTCCCATCCTTCCAGCCTCTAAGCTGGTAGCACCGGTGGTATGGGAGGTGGACGCGGACATTGAGCGGGCGCTACTGGTAGAGCCTGCGCCTTCTAGTTGTCCTACAGGCCGTAAGTACGTTCCGCTTGATGTCCGTGATCAATTGATTCGATGGGCTCATACACTACCCTCGTTGGGTCATCCTGGGGTGGCGAGGACAGTGTAAGGCCTTAGGGGGAAGTACTGGTGGCCCACCTTGGCTAAGGACGTGAGGTTTTATGTCTCTTACTGTTCAGTATGCGCCCAGAGTAAGGCTCCTAGGCACCTTCCTAGAGGGAAGTTACAACCCCTCCCCGTTCCACAAATGCCGTGGTCTCACCTGTCGGTGAACTTCCTTACCGATCTTCCCCCGTCTCAGGGAAATACCACGGTTCTGGTGGTGGTGGATCGGTTCTTTAAGTCCTGCCGTCTCCTCCCGTTGCCCGGTCTCTCTACGGCCCTACAGACTGCGGAAGCTCTATTCACCCATGTCTTCCGGCACTACGGGATGCCGGAGGACATCTTTTATGATCGAGGTCCCCAGTTCACGTCCCGTGTATGGAGCGCGTTTATGGAGCGCCTGGGGGTCTCAGTCAGCTTGACCTCCGGTTATCACCCCGAGAGCAATGGGCAGGTGGAGAGAGTGAACCAGGAGGTGGGTAGGTTTCTGCAGTTGTACTGCCAGGACCGGCCAGGGGAGTGGTCCAGGTACATACCATGGGCCAAACTGGCACAAAACTCACTCCGCCACTCATCCACTAACATGTCGCCATTTCAGTGTGTGTTAGGCTACGAGCCGGTCCTGGCACCATGGCATTAGAGTCAGACCGAGGCTCCTGCAGTGGAGGATTGGGTGCAGCGCTCCAAGGAGACCTGGAGGGCTGTCCAGGAAGCCCTTAAGCAAGCAGGAGGATGGCAGAAGAGGAGCGCTGACCGCCACCGCAGTGAGGCCCCCGTATTCCAACCGGGGGACAGGGTCTGGCTCTCGACCCGAAACCTGCCCCTCCGCCTGCCCTGCCAGAAGCTGGGTCCGCAGCGTGTAGGGCCCTTCAAAGTCCTGAGGAGAATAATCGAGGTGTGTTATAGATTAAAACTCCCTTCTTATTATCGTGTTAACCCCTCGTTTCATGTGTCTCTCCTCAGGCCGGTGGTAGCTGGTCCCTTATAGGAAGGTGAGGTGCCGGAGGTCCCTCCGCCCCCTCTGGACATCGTTGGGTCCCCAGCGTATACAGTACGTACCCTTCTGGACTCAAGACGCCGGGTGAGGGGCCTGCAGTACCTCGTGGACTGGGAGGGGTACGGCCCGGAGGAGAGAAGTCACAAATGAGTGCGTAAGCGGTGCGTGGTCACAGTGACAACTGGAGAAACAAAGCGGTCAAAAGCTGTTCAGAAAATACCTAAAAAAAGTTTGCTAAAGTGAGAAGCTAATTTGAGATATTTTATTTATCTTTGTCAGTGATGTCTACACAGAGAAACTTAAAAAACGTTCTACCTTCTCCACTGCTGTCCCATCGATGTGGATGTGGATAGGGGGGTGCTCCCTCTGCTGTTTCCTGAAGTCCACGATTATCTCCTTTGTTTTGTTGACGTTGAGGGAGTGGTTATTTTCCTGACACCACTCTGTAGGCTGTCTCGTCATTGTTGGCCATCAAGCCTACTACTGTTGTGTCGTCTGCAAAGTGTTTTATTTTTATATATTTTTTTATTGAATATTCGAAACATACAATTTACCTGCAGTGAAGCCGGTCAACAACTACATCATACCAGTCATCCAACAGATTCCCATTCAGAGTGACACACAGAAGCATCCAGGGTCAATGCCCTGCTCAAGGGCACGCTGACCGATCTACCACCAGGCCAAAAAATGTGACCCCCGAACCCTCTAAGATCCCCCCACAGTTCCCCAATAGCTGTCCCTCAACCATTCGAGACCCCTCCCACAGTCCACCCAAGAAGAAAAATAAAAAATACTATTAATTCCATTCCCCACCCCCAAGAACCCCCACTGCACCAACAACCAAGAGAATGAACTAAAGAGAAAAAAGGAAAAGACAGAAGAAAACAGCAACAACAATGCAAAAAAATTATAAAACAAAACAATACATTTAAAACAAAGGACATCAAGAACAACTAAAATCACAACAGCAATGCCAACTGTATATGTTTGTGTGCATGTCTGGCTCTATTACATGTATCTGTGTGTTCTTGTATGTGTTTTTTTGATTGAGAGTGTGTGTATATGCATGTGTTCAAACACCTGCATGGCATCAGCCTCAGGCAAACCGGCATTAGTTGTAAAAACACTGCCCCTCAGTGTCATTCAAATGTATTTTTTTTTTACTTTTATCTTCGACCCTTATTCTATCTCCCACACAGCAACGCCACTCCCACTTGTCTCCAATTCCACATCCCAACTCTCAGCTTCCTTCAGCCCATCCCATCTATCTCTGCTGGCCACCCACTTCGGGTTTCTATGCAACACTTTCAACTATGCTGTGACGTTCAACGTACAATTTCAATCTATCTAATCAAATAGAATCCACAGATTGCGAGTTGAAAATAAATACTTTTACTAAGAGTATTAGTATATTAGTAATTGACTGATCCGGTCTCTCCAGATTTCCTAACAGTACTATTTCTAGGGTCAATTTTAGATCATTGCTATGCATTTTCAGGCATTCCTGAACCTGAGACCAGAAACAGGCTACCTGAGGGCAATACCATAATACCATTGTCTATTGATTCTGTATTCTCACAACAAAATCTGCAGAGCTTCGATGACTTTATGCCCCAAATATTCAACATTTTGTTGGTGGCAAGAATTCTATATAATAGTCTTGAATCTTGTTGTTTTATCTATCAACTCATACACCCTGTACCATGGAATCGATACATCAAAATCTCTTTCCAACTGTTTTGCAATCTGTGTGGCACGGCTGTCAACATCCTGGTCCTCAAATGAAACTGGTATACTTTCCTATTTATGCTATTTTTATTCCTCCGCCAGTTTTCATCCTTCATATTGGGCAGACAGACCAGTTCCCTACCTCCTCCCGCTGCCACCTGCCTCCTCCATTTTTGGGGTAATGCTGTAATCAATTGGTTGTACTCTTTGATTGAGCAGACCTTCCCGTACAATTCTGATAGCTCCATGAGGGATATAACTCCACCATTACAATTTACAATATCATTTAAGAACAAAATACCCTTTTCAAACATCTTTTCCATAAATACAGGTATTTTATCAACCAGCACACTTGAGTTCAGCCATAATATTTGTTGTGATAATTGTTCTATCTTTTCAGAGGGATGAAATTGAAATTGTAGCCAGCTCTGCAATGCTTGTTTGAAAAAGAGAGATGCTTTGAAAAAAGTGGCTTTGGATAGAAAACACTCCAAAGTTTCTAAAACTGTTTGAATGGTGTCTGTGAGTATAACAGAACTCAAATGGCAGGTCAAAACCTGAGAGATTCCTTTACAGGAAGTGGCCTGTCTGACCATTTATTGTCTTTCTTTGACATCTCATTCCATTACAAAGGATCTCTGCGGTAACGTGACACTTCCCACGGCTCCAATAGGCTCTCAGAGCCCGGAAAAAACCTGAATGTCGTCATTCCAGCCCCAGGCTGAAACACATTATCGCCTTTCTCAAGTGGCCGATCATGGGACAGTGGGCTTAGGCGTGTGCACTGGCCGCCCCCGTCTTTGTGTTTTTTCCTCTGTTTACCGAAAAGGAGATTCCCGGTCGGAATATTATCGCTTTTTTACGAGAT
Organism: Salmo salar; assembly: GCF_965601325.2. NCBI lineage: Eukaryota > Metazoa > Chordata > Actinopteri > Salmoniformes > Salmonidae > Salmo > Salmo salar. Next base: position 55,381,319 of record NC_138305.1, on the reverse strand, counting down.
AAATTGCATAAAAATTGATTTTAAACAGCGGTTGACATGCTTCGAAGTACGGTAATGGAATATTTAGAATTTTTTTGTCACGAATTGCGCCATGCGCACGACCCTGATTTACCATTTCGGATAGTTTCTGGAACGCACGAACAAAACGCCGCTATTTGGATATAACGATGGATTATTTGGGACCAAACCAACATTTGTTATTGAAGTAGAAGTCCTGGGAGTGCATTCTGATGAAGACAACAAAGGTAATAACATTTTTGTTATAGTAAATCTGATTTTAGTGAAGGCTAAACTTGCCAGGTGTCTAAATAGCTAGCCCGTGATGGCTGGGCTATGTACTTAGAATATTGCAAAATGTGCTTTCACCAAAAAGCTATTTTAAAATCGGACATATCGAGTGCATAGAGGAGGTCTGTATCTATAATTCTTAAAATAATTGTTATGCTTTTTGTGAACGTTTATCGTGAGTAATTTAGTAAAATGTTAGCGAAATCCCCGGAAGTTTGCGGGGGGGTATGCTAGTTCTGAACGTCACATGCTAATGTAAAAAGCTGGTTTTTGATATAAATATGAACTTGATTGAACAAAACATGCATGTATTGTATAACATAATGTCCTAGGCTTGTCATCTGATGAAGATCAGCAAAGGTGAGTGCTGCATTTAGCTGTCTTCTGGGTTTTGGTGACATTATATGCTGGCTTGAAAAATGGGTGTCTGATTATTTCTGGCTTGGTACTCTGCTGACATAATCTAATGTTTTGCTTTCGTTGTAAAGCCTTTTTGAAATCGGACAGTGTGGTTAGATTAACGAGAGTCTTGTCTCTAAATAGCTGTAAAATAGTCATATGTTTGAGAAATTGAAGTAATAGGATTTTTAAGGTTTTGAAAATCGCGCCACAGGCTGGCAGTGGCTGTTACGTAGGTGGGACGAATTCGTCCCGCCTAGCCCATAGAGGTTAAAAATCCCCAGCGACAATAAATGCATCCTCAGGATACATGGTTTCCAGTTTGTATAAAGTCCAGTGAAGTTCCTTGAGAGCCGTCATGGTATTGGCTTGAGGGGGGATACTCTTGGGAGGTAATACGGTCAGCATTTGATTGTGAGGAATTCTAGGTCAGGTGAACAAAAGGACTTGAGTTCCTGTATGTTGTTACAATTAAACCATGAGTCATTAATCATAAAACATACACCCCTGCACTTCTTCTTCCCGGAGAGATGTTTATTCCTGTCGGCGCGACGCACTTAGAATCCAGGTGGCTGTGCTGACTCAGACAGCATATTCCGAGAGAGCCATATTACCTTGAAACAGAGTATGCTACAATCCCTGTTGTCTCTCTGGAAAGCAACCCTTGCCCTGATTTCGTCGCCCTTGTTATCTAGGGATTGGACATTAGCGAGTAATATACCGTAATTTCCGGACTATAAGCCGCAACTTTTTTCCCACGCTTTGAACCTCGCGGCTTAAACAATGACGCGGCTAATATATGGATTTTTCCCGCTTTCAAAAAAACACATTCTGTGACGTGCTCAGTTTTTTGGCGCCATGAAGCTTTCATTAGACCAATGAAATTGCCGAACGGGTTAAGGTCAAACATCTTTTTGTTTACTGTTTAGATTAAATCGAGCGCTCTCAAACTTCCCATCATTCTGATTACGGTAGTCATTTTGTCACCCTGATTCCTGGGGGTACAACAAAGTATTTGCAGCCACTCGACATCAGTGTAAATCGTGCATTTTAGGTGGCACTCCGTGTTCAGCGGGAGGCTTGGATGACAAGTGGGGAGAAATCCTTCACTAAAACGGTCCGCATGCGAAGAGCAACTTATGGTCAAGTCTGCCAGTGGGTCCTGACAGCGTGGAGCATTGTCAAAAAATCCACTATCATCAACGGGTTTCGAAATGCTGGACTGCTGCATGTTGAAGAGGGCTCAGCGGAGGATTTGCCTCCGGATGAAAGTGACGAGAGCGACAATGAAAACGATCCAATATCGGACGAAGCAATTCTGAGGCTATTCAACTCCGACACCGAAGGAGATGGTTTCAGTGCACAGGAGGAGGAAGATGGTGACCAATGACTTTCTTGGTAGGCTACTGTTTACTGCTACATTTTTATTTTTTGTTACAAGCCGTGTTTCGTTAAAGCCTATTTATTTTTGTTACAAGCCGTGTTTCATTAAAGCCTATTTATTTTTGTTACAAGCCGTGCTTTGTTAAAGCCTGTTTATTTTTGTTACAAGCCGTGTTTCGTTAAAGCCTGTGTAAAGTTAATTTGTTTCAATGTACCGGTAGGCACCTGCGGCTTATAGACATGTGCGGCTTATTTATGTTCAAAATATATATATTTTTTAAATTCACTGGGTGCGGCTTATGTGCGCTTAATAGTCCGGAAATTACGGTACTCAAAAACGGTGGGTGGTGTGCACGCCTCTGAAGTCTGAACAGAAGACCGCTCCATCTCCCTCTTCTCCGGGGTGTTGTTTTCAGTTGACCTCTGGAATCAGTTCAAATGCCCTGGGTGGTGTGGACAAAGGATCCACTTCAGGAAAGTCGTATTCCTGATCGCAGTGCTTGTAAATTGACGTCCCTCTGATGTCCAATAGTTCTTCCAGGCTGAATTTAATAACGCTTAAGATTTTTAATACCTAAAAAAACAAACCTGCAAAGTTTCCTAAGAAGTAGAAGGGAGGCATCCCTCTGTTGGAGCCATCTTATCCCAACTTTTATTTTCTGTTCAATAAATAAAATAAATGTTTCACAAAGATTGGCCTACGTTTGCATCTTTACAGAACACATGTGATTGGAGCTCTGGATTTTTTATGTTGCATTTTTTAAACAGAAAAAGCAGAGATGTGCTTTGAAAATAACAACTTTTATTAAATATGACAAATATGACAATGAATGTTCTTGCAACGTTCTCATGGAAAGTGTCACAATAATAAAAATAATATCTTATATTCTGAGAACATGGTAACCACGTTATGGGTAAGTTCTGTTTGACATCAAGGGAATGTTCTCGCTAACCTATATAAAATGTTCCCCTAACTTATGGAAACAGGACACGCAAACATCAAGGTAACATTACGTGTAACATTATAAAAACCTTCTCTTTCCCCAGAATTGTTAGCTGGGACAGGACTAAATCTGTTCTGAACTGGGACTGAACCCGCCTGAAGAGGGGAGAGAGAGGGGAAGAGAAAGTGGGAGGAAGGGAGAGGGTCATCATAACAGCAGGGAAAAGAGCCCCCGAGTTTGAGATGGACGGATACGTGCGCTTGGGCAAACATTTCCCGCTGTTTAGCCTACCTCCCCCGCTGTGTGTCTCTCTCTCCCAAGGGCAAACGCAGAACGAGCAAGCGCAGAGAGCACGCCGCCTGCTTGCCTGTTTCTGGATGTGACCTCTGTGGCCCTACGTAAGTGCTGAGAAATCCCACGGCCCTCAGAGTGCCCCATGGCTTCCTAGACCCTATCATTACACCCCAGGGGCTTTCCATCACAACCACAGACACAGCCAATAGATCTGTATTCCACAAATTATTTATAACGAGGAAGATGACATTTCTGGGCAGACTATCTGTGTGTGGGGTGGGGTGAGTGTGTGCGAACTGTTTGCAATGCTTGGTTGCATCCCTCCATACTTCGCTGGATCCTTTTCTTTTTTTCTTTCAGGAAGAAAGGAAAGCGTACGTGAGGCAGGCAGCGAGTGTGCTGTGAGGCTGGCAGCGAGAGGCAATCCATCATAATATTAGCATCTGTGCAGATTGCATGATCTTTAGATCATCTGGACAAGCTGTTGAAAATCACAGAGGGCGTGATGAGGCAGCCTGACTCGCTATAAATGAAAGTGTGGGAATGCTTTGGTGCAGATTCATCTTACCAACAGAACGGCCATATTGCACCAGATAACAAATTGATACTTTATATATATATATATATATATATACACTGCTCAAAAAAATAAAGGGAACACTTAAACAACACAATGTAACTCCAAGTCAATCACACTTCTGTGAAATCAAACTGTCCACTTAGGAAGCAACACTGATTGACAATAAATTTGACATGCTGTTGTGCAAATGGAATAGACAACAGGTGGAAATTATAGGCAATTAGCAAGACACCCCCAATAAAGGAGTGGTTCTGCAGGTGGTGACCACAGACCACTTCTCAGTTCCTATGCTTCCTGGCTGATGTTTTGGTCACTTTTGAATGCTGGCGGTGCTTTCACTCTAGTGGTAGCATGAGACGGAGTCTACAACCCAAACAAGTGGCTCAGGTAGTGCAGCTCATCCAGGATGGCACATCAATGCGAGCTGTGGCAAGAAGGTTTGCTGTGTCTGTCAGCGTATTGTCCAGAGCATGGAGGCGCTACCAGGAGACAAGCCAGTACATCAGGAGACATGGAGGAGGCCGTAGGAGGGCAACAACCCAGCAGCAGGACCGCTACCTCCACCTTTGTGCAAGGAGGAGCAGGAGAAGTACTGCCAGAGCCCTGCAAAATGACCTCCAGCAGGCCACAAATGTGCATGTGTCTGCTCAAACGGTCAGAAACAGACTCCATGAGGGTGGTATGAGGGCCCGACGTCCACAGGTGGGGGTTGTGCTTACAGCCCTACACCGTGCAGGACATTTGGCATTTGCCAGAGAACACCAAGATTGGCAAATTCGCCACTGGCGCCCTGTGCTCTTCACAGATGAAAGCAGGTTCACACTGAGCACGTGACAGACGTGACAGAGTCTGGAGACGCCGTGGAGAACGTTCTGCTTCCTGCAACATCCTGCAGCATGACCGGTTTGGCGGTGTATCAGTCATGGTGTAGGGTGGCATTTCTTTGGGGGGCCGCACAGCCCTCCATGTGCTCGCCAGAGGTAGCCTGACTGCCATTAGGTACCGAGATGAGATCCTCAGACCCCTTGTGAGACCATATGCTGGTGCGGTTGGCCCTAGGATGTGTTATTTTAGTGTTCCCTTTATTTTTTTGAGCAGTGTATATATATATGCTCAAAAAAATAAAGGGAACACTTAAACAACACATCCTAGATCTGAATGAAAGAAATAATCTTATGAAATACTTTTTTCTTTACATAGTTGAATGTGCTGACAACAAAATCACACAAAAATAATCAATGGAAATCCAATTTATCAACCCAAGGAGGTCTGGATTTGGAGTCACACTCAAAATTAAAGTGGAAAACCACACAACTTTGATGTAATGTCCTTAACCTCTTACATCTAGACGTTCCGCTAGCGGAACACCTGCTCCAATATCCAATGATCGGCGTGGCGCGAATTACAAATTCCTCAAAAATACAAAAACTTCAATTTTTCAAACATATGACTATTTCACAGCATTTTAAAGACAAGACTCTCCTTTATCTAACCACACTGTCCGATTTCAAAAAGGCTTTACAGCGAAAGCAAAACATTAGATTATGTCAGCAGAGTACCCAGCCAGAAATAATCAGACACCCATTTTTCAAGCTAGCATATAATGTCACAAAAACCCAGAAGACAGCTAAATGCAGCACTAACCTTTGATGATCTTCATCAGATGACACACCTAGGACATTATGTTATACAATACATGCATGTTTTGTTCAATCAAGTTCATATTTATATCAAAAAACAGCTTTTTACATTAGCATGTGATGTTCAGAACTAGCATACCCCCCGCAAACTTCCGGGGAATTTGCTAACAATTTACTAAATTACTCACGATAAACGTTCACAAAAAGCATAACAATTATTTTAAGAATTATAGATACAGAACTCCTCTATGCACTCGATATGTCCGATTTTAAAATAGCTTTTTGGTGAAAGCACATTTTGCAATATTCTAAGTACATAGCCCAGCCATCACGGGCTAGCTATTTAGACACCCGGCAAGTTTAGCCTTCACCAAAATCAGATTTACTATTATAAAAGTTTGATTACCTTTTGTTGTCTTCGTCAGAATGCACTCCCAGGACTGCTACTTCAATAAAAAATATTGGTTTGGTCCAAAATAATCCATCGTTATATCCGAATAGCGGCGTTTTGTTCGTGCGTCCCAGACACTATCCGAAATGGTAAATCAGGGTCGCGCGCATGGCGCTATTCGTGACAAAAAAATTCTAAATATTCCATTACCGTACTTCGAAGCATGTCAACCGCTGTTTAAAATCAATTTTTATGCAATTTATCTCGTAAAAAAGCGATAATATTCCGACCGGGAATCTCCTTTTCGGCAAACAGAGGAATAATCACAAAGACGGGGGCGGCCAGGGCACGCGCCTAAGCCCACAGTCCCTTGATTGGCCACTTGAGAAAGGCGATAATGTGTTTCAGCCTGGGGCTGGGATGACGACATTCAGGTTTTTCCCGGGCTCTGAGCGCCCATGGAATACGTAGGAAGTGTCACGTTAGAGCAGAGATCCTTTGTAAAAGATAGCGATGGCAAAGAAGTTCAAGAAATGGTCAGACAGGCCACTTCCTGTAAAGGAATCTCTTAGTTTTGACCTGCCGTTTGAGTTCTGTTATACTCACAGACACCATTCAAACAGTTTTAGAAACTTTGGAGTGTTTTCTATCCAAAGCCAATAATTATATGCATATTCTAGTTACTGGGCAGGAGTAGTAACCAGATTAAATCGGGTACGTTTTTTATCCAGCCGTGAAAATACTGCCCCCTAGCCATAACAGGTTAAAACAAGTCAAAATGAGGCTCAGTAGTGTGTGTGGCCTCCACGTGCCTGTATGACCTCCCTACAACGCCTCGGCATGCTCCTGATGAGGTGGCGGATGGTCTCCTGAGGGATCTCCTCCCAGACCTGGACTAAAGCATCCGCCAACTCCTGGACAGTCTGTGGTGCAACGTGGCGTTGGTGGATGGAGCGAGACATGATGTCCCTGATGTGCTCAATTGGTTTCAGGTCTGGGGAACAGGCGGGCCAGTCCATAGCATCAATGCCTTCCTCTTGCAGGAACTGCTGACACACTCCAGCCACATGAGGTCTAGCATTGTCTTGCATTAGGAGGAAACCAGGGCCAACCGCACCAGCATATGGTCTCACAAGGGGTCTGAGGATCTCATCTCGGTACCTAATGGCAGTCAGGCTACCTCTGGCGAGCACATGGAGGGCTGTGCGGCCCCCCAAAGAAATGCCACCCCACACCATGACTGACCCACCGCCAAACCGGTCATGCTGGAGGATGTTTCAGGCAGCAGAATGTTCTCCACGGCGTCTCCAGACTCTGTCACGTCTGTCACATGTGCTCAGTGTGAACCTGCTTTCATCTGTGAAGAGCACAGGGCGCCAGTGGCGAATTTGCCAGTCTTGGTGTTCTCTGGCAAATGCCAAACGTCCTGCACGGTGTTGGGCTGTAAGCACAACCCCCACCTGTGGACGTCGGGCCCTCATACCACCCTCATGGAGTCTGTTTCTGACCGTTTGAGCAGACACATGCACATTTGTGGCCTGCTGGAGGTCATTTTGCAGGGCTCTGGCAGTGCTCCACCTGCTCTTCCTTGCACAAAGGCGGAGGTAGCGGTCCTGCTGCTGGGTTGTTGCCCTCCTACGGCCTCCTCCACATCTCCTGATGTACTGGCCTGTCTCCTGGTAGCGCCTCCATGCTCTGGACACTACGCTGACAGACACAGCAAACCTTCTTGCCACAGCTCGCATTGATGTGCCATCCTGGATGAGCTGCACTACCTGAGCCACTTGTGTGGGTTGTAGACTCCGTCTCATGCTACCACTAGAGTGAAAGCACCGCCAGCACTCAAAGGTGACCAAAACATCAGCCAGGAAGCATAGGAACTGAGAAGTGGTCTGTGGTCACCACCTGCAGAACCACTCCTTTATTGGGGGTGTCTTGCTAATTGCCTATAATTTCCACCTGTTGTCTATTCCATTTGCACAACAGCATGTGAAATGTATTGTCAATAAGTGTTGCTTCCTAAGTGGACAGTTTGATTTCACAGAAGTGTGATTGACTTGGAGTTACATTGTGTTGTTTAAGTGTTCCCTTAATTTTTTTGAGCAGTGTATATATATATATCAAATATGTGTGTGTGTGAGGGAAAGAAAGAGAGAGAGAGAGAGGATGTGACTCAGCTCAGGAATCATGAATGTCTGATTTTCTCCTGTGCACTTTGATCTTCCTGTAGAAATCCAGGATTTAAACAAAGGGACATCTTAATCCTTCAAACCTGTATTTTTTCACCCCCCCCCCCCCCCCCCCCACACACACACACACACACTAACACACACACACAACCATCCAGAAACCATCCAGCTTAAACTTAACCAGCTGCGAGGCGACAGCGACAGCCGCAACCACAGCAGAAGGAGCAACCCAGGGTGTCCAAAACACCTTGAAATTTGACATTTGGAGCAACTTCAAAATGTGAATTTTGGCGAAACATGGACCAACTTCGGACTTTCAAGTCAAATTGGTCAAACCGTGAGATCTTGTTTCTAAGTGAGGTTCCACCCAGATCGGAGTTTTCTATGAGTGATGGCCCATGGCGAAACATGAAGGTGTTGTGTCAATAAACAATGTTCCGCCCCATCCATCACCCCACTGACAGAAACATATGCATTTTATAGGCTGCACCTTGCATTTCTTTCTCCTGGGTTATTCACACACAGTGGCCTATACGGTCTGTAATCAGTAACTACCTACACTCTGTGTGTGTGTATGTGTGTGCCCGTGTCTGTGAGTGTGTGTGTATGTGTGTGAGAGAGAGACATGGTTTGCACACAGCAGCCTTTTTGGCCTCCCTGCCTTAGCTTTCTCTCTTTCCACATGGATTAAACGGAGGGGAAAATGGCGAGGGAGAGAAATATACTGTCAATACATAAATCTTAGTCATGGAAGCATGAAGGTATTGAGCTGCCTTGTGTTGATGTTTGTTACTGGTTTTAACGGTATATCACTGTACCATTATTCGAGCAGCTTAGCCTGTACTATGGTGGTAGAGTTCACACATTTTGTAAAGTTTATGTAAAAAACAGTCCCTGCAGATGGTTTTCAGATGTCACCGCCCGGTTCAGTCTGAATAGAATAAAGAAGAAATGATATGTAATTTAATCCAAGGTTATTTCAGTGCATGTCCATCTTCACATTCACACAAGTACTGCTCTGTTGTTTATCTGTTTCTGGCACTGTAATACAGGCAATGTTCTTTAGGGGAGAGAGTAGGGCCGTGTAACTTTATTACTCCTGTCTATAAGAGTGAATTTCCAAATGTCAGAGTCAGGCCCTGAGGAATTGCGACCTTGGGCTGAATATTAGATGAGGAAGGAGCAGTGGTTCTAGTGTACAGGCACACACACACACACACACACACACACACACACACACACACACACACACACACACACACACACACACACAAATGCATGTACTGTATGTAGACTCGCGCACGCACACACACACACACACACACATCCTCTGACTGCTAGAATTGTAAGATAAAAACAGCATCTATTCAATCCCAAAGCTGTAGGAGATTACAGTGAGGCAATTGTTCAGCATTCCACCATCGGCAGCCCGATGAACAGAACAACATCCATTCCATGTCTTTCTCTTTTTTCTTCTCTTTTTCCTCTCTCGCTCCGGCATTTTTCCATGGTGTTTTAGTCTCACAAAGAGATACACATAACCATTTCCGCAGCAGCCGCCCCTGAGTGTCATTAAATTGCTATGCCGAGGTCAGTCCTGTCGGCTGGAGAATGTCTAGGCCTACGGTATACATTTCCACACTTTTGTGTGTTGTCCGATGGCGATGGACGAAATACTGTAGATCAGTTTAAATACTTTGTTAAGGCAGACGTTACTGACAATCTTTATTGTATTTCCACTTATCAGCGAAGGTATTGACAACTTCCTTTAGCTTTTCCGGGAGTAAACATCCATGGCTCCAACAAATATGTAACCCTAAGCTTGACGATATGATCCTTTTAAACGTTTTTGCAAATACTGCTTAACCAGGCAGAGCTATACGAAACTTAGTGGAACAGTCAGATAATATCTTTACAAAAAAAGCATTAATGTCCACTTGAATAAAACTTGTGTATCTACCCCAGAAGCATCTGTGTGTTTGATTATTTTTAGCACCACCAGACAGTAGGCTATGTAAAGCAGATCTAAAACAGACTCTACAGATGGACAGATGGCTGTTAGCAGTTTCATGGCCATTCTCTCTCGCTCCTCCCCTCATACACCAGGCCTGGGCTGAAATCATTCAGTCATTCATCACAGTGGCAGCTTAAACCATGTGCACAATCTGTTTATATCCATAATTATAAGACATCATGGTAGAGAGGGAAAGTTCAGAACATCTGCTCGGCACACAGACCAGACGGACCGTACAGAGGTTCACAGGTTACTGCACATCTATCTCCCATGAAACCTAGCTGTGTCTGTGTGTGAGAGAGAGAGAAAGAGTAGAGTAAGCTTATAAAACATTTCAATCATGATTTTTCAGACGAAAGCCCCTCTGAGTAACCATTTCTCTGCAGCTCACTTGCGACATTGAAATTAAAGACCAACCAAAAAACAGTTTAATTTCTAAAACCAAAATCAATCAAATGTATTTAAATTGAAAAACAACTACATTGAAAATTGGACAAACAAACTAAAATTGGAAAATAAACTTCATTGTTATCTGTCCCTAAATCTAACATTTACATTGGCACAATATCTATGCCTCCAATATGTAAAATGAAGAAAAACCCTCTTAAAATACAGACTGAGCGACCACAGTCTGGAAATTGAGATCAGCTATATACTACTGGTATTGTGATTTACAGAAGCTAGAAACTGAGATGCACTTCCTGTGTTCCTACTCAAAATATGACAAGATAATGGAAACATGCTACCTAGATTTTGAAAAAACACATTTTAGACAGATCCCAGATGTACATAAACATCTCATCCTGCTTTGAGAGGAGCAGAAGTCAGCTAAGCTGACAGCTAAATGTGTCACCTTGTGCCACAACCGAAGAGAAATGGGATAGACATTGTGGTTGTTCGTGTTTTGTTTTGTTTATTTGTGTTTTGTTTTGTTCTCTTTTTGTTTCCATATTTAATTGTGTGTGCAAAATTTAGATTTTTTTTGTCACTGGCCTACACACAATTCTCATAATGTCAAAGTGGAATCATGTTTTTAGAAATCTTTGCAAATTAATACAAAATGAAAAGCTGAAATGTCTTGAGTCAACAAGTATTCAACCCCTTTGTAATGGCAAGCCTAAATAGGTTAAGGAGTAAAAATGTGTGCGATAATAGTGTTCAACATGAGTTTTGAATGACTACCTCATCTCTGTAGCCCACACATAAAATTATTTGTAAGGTCCCTCAGTCGAGCATTGGATTTCAAACACAGATTCAACCACAAAGGCCAGGGAAGTTTTCCAATGCCTTGTAAAGAAAGGCACCAATTGGTAGCTGGGTAAAAGTTTAAAATAAAGCATTTATTGAATATCCCTTTGAGCATGGATGGTGTATCAATACACCCAGTCACTACGAAGATACATGCGTCCTTCCTAACTCAGTTGCCGGAGAGGAAGGAAACCGCTCAGGGAGGCCAATGGTTAGAGTTTAATGGCTGTGATAAAAAACTGAGGATAGATCAAAAACATTGTAGTTACTCCACAATACTAACCTAAATGACAGAATGAAAAGAAGGAAGAATGTAGAGAATAAAAAATATTTCAAAACATTTATCCTGATTGCAAATAGGCAATAAAGTAATACAGCAAAAAAATGTGGAAAAGCATTTCACTTCTTCACCTGAATACAAAGTGTTATGGTTGAGGTAAATCCAATACAACACATTACTGAGTACCACTCTCTATTTTTAAGAATAGTGGTGGCCGCAACATGTTACACAGGCAGTCATGAGTTATGGCCGTGGTAAAATTATATTTGACCATTGAGTCACGGTAACCTCCTCTTATGCACTCTGGACATGCTTAGGTTGTACCCAATTTGCTAACGAGCATCAGGTCCTAATGGCCTGGTACTCAGGGCTCTACTGGTGTGGCAGGTAGCCTAGTGGTTAGAGTGTTGGACTAGTAACTGAAAGGTTGCAAGATCAAATCCCCAAGCTGACAAGGTAAAAATCTGTCATTCTGCCCTTGAACAAGGCTGGTGGGGCTAGGGGACAGTATTTTCACGGCCGGATGAAAAACGTACCCAATTTAAACAGGTTACTATGGCCCAGAAAATAGAATATGCATATTATTAGTAGATTTGGATAGAAAACATTCTGAAGTTTCTAAAACTGTTTCAATGGTGTCTGTGACTATAACAAAACTCATATGGCAGGCAAAAATCTGAGAAAAATTGAATCAGGAAGTGGGAGAAATTAGAAATGTAGTTTTCTTTTGAATCCCTTGAAAAACTACAGTGACATAGGATTTACGTTGCACCTCCTAACTCTTCCATTGGCTGTCAGCAATCTTTAGGAACTGGTTTCATCCGTCACCTGTTACCGGGCAGAAAATTGTGGCTCAGTCAATCACTGGCCAGTCTGAGGACAGGTGTCTTATGATGCGAGTGCACGTGAATTCTGTGTTTTTTATTTTTCTTCTGGGATGAATACCTATTGCCCGGTTGTAAAATTATGGCAATTTTACATTAAATAATACCCTAAAGGATTGATTGTAAACATCGTTTGACGTGTTTCTACAAACGGTAATGGAACTTTTGACCATTTCGTCTATGGATTTGCGTCCACGCCACATGGCATTTTAAAGTGTTCTGGATGGGTCAACAAAACGGACGTATTTGGACATAAATGATGGACTTTGCAGAACAAATGAAAATTTCTTGTGGAAGTGGGTGCCATTCCGAGTGCATTCCGCCGAAGATCAGCAAAGGTAAGAAAATATTTCGAACATATTTTTAGAGATTTGTCAATGCCGTGGTTGTAGGCTAAGTTCTGTACTCAGAATATTGAACAATGTGCTTTTTCCGTAAAGTTATTTTGAAATCTGACAAAGTGGTTGCATAAAGGAGTAGATTATCTCTAATTCTTTAAATAATTGTTATACATTTTGTCAACGTTTATGAGTTCTTCTGTAAATGTATGTGCCTATTCACCGGAGGTTATGGGGAGAATTTTTTTTCTGAACGTCACGCGCCAATGTAAAAATTGGGTTTTTGTATATACATATGAACTTGATCGATGTATTGTCTAACATGATGTCCTAGGAGTGTCATCTGATGAACATTGTCAAAGGTTAGTGCTTAATTTTAGCTGTATATCTGGTTTTGTGACGGCTATCCGTGCTTGGAAAATGGCTTTTTTTTTGCTAATGTGCTATGCTAAAATAATCTGATGTTTTGCTTTCACCGTAAAGCCTTTTTGAAATTGGACAATGTGATTGGATTAACGAGTAGAGTATCTTTAAAATGCCGTATAATACTTGAATTTTAATGTTGAGATTATTATTTTTTTGAATTTCACGCCGTGCTATCTCACTGGTTGTTGTCCAACCAATCCCGTTAATGGGATTTTATCTCGAAGGGGTCCTCTAGAGGTTAAACTGCTGTTCCTAGGCCATAATTGAAAATAAGAATTTGTTCTTAACTGACTTGCCTAGTTAAATAAGGGTAAAAAAAATTGTCCCTCTGACATCAATGCAAATGCAATCAAAAATCACCTCAAACACATCATCAAAACAGTAGGCCTATTGTACTTTTAAGCTTACCCCACTGTGATGTTCAATTCGAAGAAAGAAGTTAAACAGCAGGTTGAAACAGTATAACAGTATAACATATATACTGTTTCAAAGCCTAACACAACAAAATGCACATCACTTTCTAAGGAGATAATTAAAAACTCCCATACGCATATTAGAGCTTGTGCATATGTATAGGCTTATGAGCACAAGAAACTAGGCGTATGTCGCGTGTCTCTATTTCACAGGAGAGGCATTTTAACTTAAACATTTTTTTTGATACAAATGCGTTTTTTTGGGGCAGAAATGCCTTCTGGAACATGTGAACATTCATGTGCCTTAATAACAAACTTGTATTAAATCCGTAAATATGAATACAATTGTTAAATTACGAGCCTAGTTAGTTAAGCCAAGGAGAAATACCATGATTGGCTGAGAAATTGGATGGGATGGACATGTCTGGAGATGAGTTTGGATTGGTCTGTCGTGTAGCGTGCTTCTGTCTATATCGTGAGCGGTTCAGTATGTGTTGCTACTCCTTTCTACCATGTCATTTTTGAAAGATATAACGTTAGCCATTGAGAACTGCAAAGGTTTTGGTACTTTTCTCAACAACATTTATGCCCTGAATTTAGTAGGCGCTATCGACAGATCAGTTGGAAAAAGTGTTTCTGCACATGCCATGGTCAGTGTGAACCGGAGGGACTTGACACAACGCTGGCCAAACAAGATGTAGCTACAAACAAAACGGAGTTAAATGGTTCCAGTCTGCGGTGATGAGTTCACCCATGTACATTACACGGGTAAGAGTCTAGCTACATTTTCAGATATATGTTTCTAATTTTGTCATTGCAAGTTAAAGTGTACTGTTAGTTAACTAGCGAACGTTACAAAACCATTTTCATTGCTAGTTATAGCCTATTGTTAGCTATCTAACATTGAACCTAGTTTGTTAGCTTCAGCTAAGTGCAGAATTATACTACAGCTATGACAATATTTGTATTGGTAGTGGTATGAGTTGGGATTATGCCGGTTCATTGTTAAACTAGCTAGCTACATGTCTAAGTAAAAGACTCCACTTCGGCCGGATTATTCCATGACCCATCACGTTTGCCAGGTGTGTCTGGGGTTGATTACGGCCATCTATTGTATTTCATAAACATGTGCACATGTCAAGACAATAGTGACTCATCAACTTAGCTGGATGTGGCTGGGGGGTGGTTATAGAATTTCCTTCACATGACCCATCAATTTATAAAAGTGTGTCAGATAAGCGTTGTCTAATAAATGTACAAAAATTATTCAATATCCACATGTGGACACGTTCTGTTTTTGATATTGCTACTATGCAAGTAACCATTTCACTGTATCGTTTAGACCTTCTATATCCTGTACATGTGAAAATTAAACGTAGCTTTTATTTCATAAAGTTTGTGTTTAACAGATGGCCTCCCATGTGAACCTTTAAAGAGACGGATGAGGCTAAAACCCTGAGCCACAGGGAAGACCCTGTGGGTAGAGCATGGTGTTTGCAACGCCAGCATGGTGTGTACAACACCAGGGTTCTGGGTTCAATTCCCATGGGGGGCCAGTACAACAAAAAAAAATGTATGAAATGTATTCATTCACTACTGTAAATTGCTCTGGATAAGAGCGTCTGCTAAATGACTAAAATGTAAAAGGCTTAAGAGGGTGTGAACGATGCTGAATGTTTGTAGACAAAGAAGAGCTCTCCAGTAGGTGTACCAAAACATTCAAGGGCCATTTTCTCAAAAGTGGGGTTACAAGATTATCAACTTTCAAAGCTGAATTACTTTCTCATTGTTCCTCAACTGCTGTGTATGATATACCATTTTCTAGCTCTGAGTCCTTACATTTATTCAATGTAAAAAAACACAATTTCAAAATGTGCTACATAAGACTGAATCAAGCCAGTCTGTCACATATTTATTTCACAGCTGCTTATATTAAGCACATGCTCAGCTATAAACCCGAAGTAGCCGAAATGGTGGGTAATTGCACAGCCTCCATTTGCTATTTGAGTTGATACAGATTACGTGTCTTTTTTTCCAATGCTGCTGTTCCTGCCTATTTCATAATTAGCCATTCTAGATCAAAATAAATTGTACATATTAGTAAAGAAAATAATAAATTGAAAATAGTCTGATGGTTGAAAATATGATCACTTGAGAGAACAGCTGTGCAGCCTGAGGCTGGTGTTCTCAAATCATCAATAGCCTATAGTCGCACCATGCAGCCCATACTGTATATGTTTTGATTTCTAAGACATTGTAAAGTTTGTATAATTCACAACTAAAGTTGCCAAATATCTCAAAATCTAGCATATAGGACCTTTTTCAAATCTCCACTTTAACACTCAATTCTATCATTTGTATTATAAAATCATATGAAATAAAATAATGTCAAGGGACTTATAAGCTTATCTTGTCAGGTAAATGAACAAGCCTGCAGAATATGGCATGGAGCACAGACTGATAACATAGGCCTACAGTAGGCCAAATCATATTCTGTTCTTCTGAAATACTTTTTATTCATATCATAATGTGTCCTTAGACCTATCTAAAGTAAATAATGACTTTATATTGATGGTGTATATTCAATTGATTTATTATACTTTTTTATACAGATGTTCCAAAGGTGCACATCAACAACTTGTACGTGCGGAGGCCTAGAGATGCTAAAGGTGTTTAGGTTAATTAACGGTAAATTACCGTAAGACCGGCAGTGTTTCACATGACAATAACCAGCGGACCAAATTTCATGACCTTCACAGCCCTGTATGGGTATGCTTGTAATCGTTAAGGATTGGGGAGTTATTCAGGAAAAAAAAAAAACGAATGGAACTAAGCGCAGGCAAAATCCCTGAGGAAAACTTGGTTCAGTCTGCTTTCCACCAGAAACCTTGAGATGAATTCACCTTTCAGCAGGACAATAACCTAAAACACAAGGCCAAATCTACACTGGAGTTGCTTACCAATAAGACAGTGAATGTTCCTAAGCGGCCAAGTTACAGTTTTTACTTAAATCTACTTGAACATCTATGGCAAGACCTGAAAATGGTTGTCTAGCAATGACAAACAACCAATTTGACAGAGCTTGAAGAATTTTGAAAAGAATAATGGGTCAATGTTGCACAATCCAGGTGTGGAAAGCTCTTAGAGACTCTTAGAGGCTGTAATTGCTGCCAAAGAGGATTCCAACATTTATTGACTCAGGAAGTTGAACACTTAATCAAGATATACAGTATGCATGTTTTTTTAATTTTCTTATTCTTTACAAATGTTAGAATTTTTCTTCCACTTTGACATTACAGAGTACTTTGTTTAGATCGTTGAAAATAAATGACATTTAAATCAATTTTAATCCCACATTGTAACACAAGAAATGTGTCTGGCACCTACTGCAGTACAACACCCCCTTCAAAGGTACTTACATGTTTTGTCTTGCCCATTCACCCTCTGAATGGCACACATACACAAGCCATGTCTCAACTGTCTCAAGGCTTAAATATCCTTCTTTAACCTGTCTCCCTTCATCTACACTGATTGAAGTGAATTTAACAGGTGACTTCAGTAAGGGATCATAGCTTTCACCTGGATTCACCTGGTCAGTCTTTGTAATGGAAAGAGCAGGTGTTCCGAATGTTAAGCACATTCAAGAAAAAAGATTTAAGCGCATATGCCAGGTGCACCAATTTGTTTCAAGAACTGCAACTCTGCTGGGTTTTTCCCACTCAACAGTTTCCCATGTGTATCAAGAATGGTCCAACACCGAAAGGACATCCAGCCAACATGACACAACTGCAGGAAGCATTGGAGTCAACATGGGCCAGCATCCCTGTGGAACACTTTGTAGAGTCCATTCCCTGTCGAATTGAGGCTGTTCTGAGGGCAAGAAAGGAAGGTGTTCTTAATGTTTTGTGAACTCAGTTTAAAACATCACATTAAAGTGTAGGGTGTTCACTGTATGACATGGATTAATAGCAGGTCTATTTGGCTCCAGATACATATCTCACTCTTCCTTCTTTGGTGCAGATGCTAGCCTAGCTTCTAACTAATAATAGGTACAGTTGAAGTCAGAAGTTCACATACACTTTAGCCAAATACATTTAAACTCAGTTTTTCACAATTCCTGACATTTAATCCTAGTAAAAATGCCCTGTCTTATGACAGTTAGGATCACAACTTTATTTTAAGAATGAGAAATGTCAGAATAATAGTAGAGATAATTATTTATTTCAGCTTTTTTTTTCTATCATCACATTCCCAGTGGGTCAGAAGTTTACATACACTCAATTAGTATTTGGTAGCATTGCCTTTAAATTGTTTAACTTGGGTCAAACATTTCGGGTAGCCTTCCAAAAGATTCCCACAATAAGTTGGGTGAATTTTGGCCCATTCCTCCTGACAGAGCTGGTGTAACTGAGTCAGGTTTGTAGGCCTCCTTGCTTGCACACGCTTTTTCAGTTCTGCCCACACATTTTTGATAGGATTGAGGTCAGGGCTTTGTGATGGCCACTCCAATACCTTGACTTTGTTGTCCTTAAGCTATTTTGACCCAACTTTGGAAGCATGCTTGAGGTCATTGTCCATTTGGAAGACCCATTTGCAACCAGTCTTTAACTTCCTGACTGATGTCTTGAGATGTTGCTTCAATATATCCACATAATTTTCCACCCTCATGATGCCATCTAGTTTGTGAAGTGCACTAGTCCCTCCTGCAGCAAAGCACCCCCACAACATGATGCTGCCACCCCCGTGCTTCACGGTTGGGATGGTGTTCTTTAGCTTGCAAGCCTCCCCCTTTTCCTCCAAACATAACAATGGTCATTATGGCCAAACAGTTCTATTTTTGTTTCATCAGACCAGAGGACATTTCTCCAAAAAGTATGATCCATGTGCAGTTGCAAACTGTAGTCTGCCTTTTTTATGGCAGTTTTGGAGCAGTTGCTTCTTCCTTGCTGAGCGGCCTTTCAGGTTATGTCGATATAGGACTTGTTTTACTGTGGATATAGATACTTTTGTACCTGTTTCCTCCAGCATCTACACAAGGTCCTTTGCTGTTGTTCCGGGATTGATTTGCACCAAAGTACGTTCATCTCTAGGAGACAGAATGCGTCTCCTTCCTGAGCGGTATGACGGCTGCGTGGTCCATTGGTGTTTATACTTGTGTTCTATTGTTTGTACAGATGAACGTGGTACCTTCAGGGGTTTGGAAGTTGCTCCCAAGGATGAACCAGACTTCTGGAGGTCTACAACTTTTTTCTAAGGTCTTGGCTGATTTGTTTTGATTTTCCCATGATGTCAAGCAAAGAGGCACTGAGTTTGAAGGTAGGCCTTGAAATACATCCACAGGTACACCTCCAATTGACTCAAATTATGTCAATTAGCCTATCAGAAGCTCAAATCAAAATCAAATCAAATTTTCTTTGCCACATACACATTGTTAGCAGATGTTAATGCGAGTGTAGCGAAATGCTTGTGCTTCTTGTTCCGACAATGCAGTAATATCCAACGAGTAATTTCACCTAACAATTTTACAACAATTACCTTATACACACAGTGTAAAGGAATGAATAAGAATATGTACATTAAAAAAATATATGAATGAGTGATGGTATAGAACGGCATAGGCAAGATGCAGTGGATGGTATAGAGTACAGTATATACATATGAGATGAGTAATGAAGGATATGTAAACATATACATGTGGCATTGTTTGAAGTGGCTAGTGATACATTACATCAAGATGGCAAGATGGAGTAGATGGTATAGAGTACAGTATATACATATGAGCTGAGTAATGTTGGGTATGTAAACATTATATGAAGTGGCATTGTTTAAAGTGGCTAGTGATACATTTATTACATAAATGTTTTCATTATTAAAGTGGCTGGAGTTGAGTCAGTATGTTGGCAGCAGCCACTCAATGTTAGTGATGGCTGTTTAACAGTCTGATGGCCTTGAGATAGAAGCTGTTTTTCAGTCTCTCGGTCCCTACTTTGATGCACCTGTACTGACCTTGCCTTCTGGATGATAGCGGGGTGAACAGGCGGTGGTTGTTGTCCTTGATGATCTTTTTGGCCTTCCTGTGACATCGGGTGGTGTAGTTGTCCTGGAGGCCAGGTAGTTTGCCCCCGGTGATGTGTTGTGCAGACCTCACTACCATCTGGAGAGCCTTACGTTTATGGGCGGAGCAGTTGCCATACCAGGCGGTGATACAGCCCGACAGGATGCTGTCGACCATTTCAGTTTGTCCGTGATGTGTATGCCGATGAACTTAAAACTTTCTACCCTCTCCACTACTGTCCCATCGATGTGGATAGGGGGGTGCTCCCTCTGCTGTTTCCTGAAGTCCACGTTCATCTCCTTTGTTTTGTTGACGTTGAGTGTGAGGTTATTTTCCTGACACCACACTCCAAGGGCCCTCACCTCCTCCCTGTAGGCCGTCTCGTCGTTGTTGGTAATCAAGCCTACCACTGTAGTGTCGTCTGCAAACTTGATGATTGAGTTGGAGCCGTGCATGGCCATGCAGTCGTGGGTGAACAGGGAGTACAGGAGAGGGCTGAGAACGCGCCCTTGTTGGGCCCCAGTGTTGAGGATCAGCGGGTTGGAGATGTTGTTACCTACCCTCACCACCTGGGGGCGGCCCGTCAGGAAGTCCAGGACCCAGTTGCACAGGGCGGGGTCGAGACCCAGGGTCTCAAGCTTGATGACAAGTTTGGAGGATACTATGGTGTTAAATGCTGAGCTGTAGTTGATGAACAGCATTCTCACATAGGTATTCCTCATGTCCAGATGGGTTAGGGCAGTGTGCAGTGTGATTGTGATTGCGTCGTCTGTGGACCTATTGGGGTGGTAAGCAAATTGGAGTGGGTCTAGGGTGTCAGGTAGGGTGGAGGTGATATGGTGCTTGACTAGTCTCTCAAAGCATTTCATGATGACGGAAGTGAGTGCTACGGGGCGGTAGTCATTTAGCTCAATTACCTTAGCTTTCTTGGGAACGGGAACAATGGTGGCCCTCTTGTAGCAGGTGGGGACAGCAGACTGGGATAAAGATTGATTGAATATGTCCGTAAACACACCAGACAGCTGGTCTGCGCATGCTCTGAGAACACAGCTGGGTATGCCGTCTGGGCCTGTAGCCTTGCGAGGGTTGACACGTTTAAATGTTTTGCTCACGTCGGCTGCAGTGAAGGAGAGCCCGTCGGTTTTAGTAGCGAGCAGTGTCAGTGGCACTGTATTGTCCTCAAAGCGAGCAAAGAAGTTGTTTAGACTGTCTGGGAGCAAGACATCCTGGTCCGCGACGGGGCTGGTTTTCCTTTTATAGTCCGTGATTGACTGTAGACCCTGCCACATACCTCTCGTGTCTGAGCCGTTGAATTGTGACTCTACTTTGTCTCTATACTGACGCTTAGCTTGTTTGATTGCCTTGCGGAGGGAATAGCTACACTGTTTGTATCGGTCATGTTTCCGGTCACCTTAACCTGATTAAAAGCAGTGGTTCGCACTTTCAGTTTTGCGCGAATGCTGCCATCAATCCACGGTTTCTGCTTTGGGAATGTAATAGATTCTGTGGGTACGACATTGCTACCATGACAAAGACCAAAGCCGGTGGGAGTACCATTGAGGACAGTGGTCTCTATCACAGCTGAAGGATCTTTTAAACCAACAAAATAGTTCTAAAAGCAGTTGTTACAACAAGAAAATAGCTTCAAGTGTTGTGTCCAAATACTGGTGGAGTCATCTAATCAAAGAATGGACGATCTGACCAGAGAGGTCCAGGACCTGAAAAACAGTTTGCAGTTCTCCCATGGTCAGCTCGATTAGTTGAAATAGGAGAACAGCCAAATGAAAGCAATCTGTACGTCATTTTGAGAGGACATCAGTTCTGTATGTGAATCCAAGATAACAATGATGGAGAAATCAGATTATCTCAAGAGACAATTAAGGCGGAACAACATTTTGTGAACTGAATTGCAGAATTTACACATCAGACCTGGACCAAGTCTGAGGACAAAGTGAGGGAAATGATCACTGAGAAACTGAAGATAGACCACAGGAAGTTTAATATGGTGCCCGCCCACAGGACTGGAAAACCCACCACCAGCGAAGGTGACAGGCCCAGGCCAACAGTGGTCAAGATTCTTATTTAGTTGTTCTGGAAAGAGCCTAGAACTTAAGAGGAACGTACTGTTGGCCTGGGCCTGTCACCTCAACGAGGACTATCCTGAAGCTCTGCACCAGAAGAAATAACTTATCCCGGCTATGAAAGCTGCCAGAGCGCGTGGGGACATTGCTTACGTCCGCTATGACAGGCTCATTGTCCTGAGAGAGCCAAGTCTGTGTGTGTGTGTGCTGCGGAGTTGAAGCTATGAACCATAGCTTCAACCCCGCAGCACACACACACTTACGCAACAGATTGATGTACTGCTGAAAAATATATTTGTTTCTCTTGCTTTGTTTGTTCTTTTCCGTATTATGTTTATCTCTGAGCTACCCAGGAAAAGGCTGAAAATAGCACATATTAATATATGTAGCCTTAGAAATAAGGTTCATGAAATTAATAACTTGCTGACATCAGATAACATTCATATATTAGCCATTTCTGAGAGTCACTTAGATAATTCCTTTGATAATACAGCAGCAGCAATAAGGATATAGCATCTAGAGAAGAGACAGGAATGGCTATGGGGATGGTGTTGCTGTATGTATTCAGAGAATATCTTATGTCAAGTGTTATTGAAGTGTTGTGGTTGCAGGTTCACCTGCCTCATCCAAAGCCAATTATTTTAGAGTGTTGCTATAGGCCACCAAGTGCTAAGAGTCAGTATTAGATAATGTGAGTGAAATGCTTGATAGTGTGTGGGATGTAAACAGTGTCACGGTTATCGTTGGTAAAGGAGGACCAAAACGCAGCAGGGATGTGTATGCTCATCTTGACGTTTTAATAAATTCAAAATGAACACCAAAATAACAAAAGAACGAACGATCAACAAAACAGTCTGACAAGGCTAAACACAGAACAATCTCCCACAATTTACAAACACACCCTAATATATGGGACTCTCAATCAAAGGCAAATAGACAACACGTGCCTTCAACTGAGAGTCCCAACCCTAATTAACCAAACATAGAAATAGACACAGTAGACTAAACATAGAATACATGAAAATCAAACAGTGCCCAAAAACCCCCGGAATACTTAAATCAAATGCCCCTTCAACAAACACACCACCCCGAACCACATAAAACGAATACCCTCTACCACATCCTGACCAAACTACAATGACAATTAACCCTTATACTGGCCAGGACGTGACAAACAGAGAGGTCTACTTTCTTGGGGACCGTAATATTAACTGCTTTTCATCAAGCTGTCAGTTCAAGAGGAAGCTTCTTACTGTAACCAGTATCAGTAATGTGGTTCATGTCATTAATCAACCTACCAGGATGATTACAAACACTACAGGAAGTACATCATCCACATGTATTGATCACATTTTTTACTAATACTGTAGAACTATGTTCTAAAGCTGTATTCATACCCATTGGATGTAGTGATCACAATATAGTGGATATACCCAGGAAATCCAAGGTTCCATATGTTGGGCCTAAAATAGTGTGTGAGAGATCATACAAAAGATTTCGCTGTGACTCTTATGTGGATGATGTTAAACTATTTGTTGGTCTGACGTGATTAATAAGGAGCATCCAGACGCTGCACTTAACAAATTTATCAAATTGGTTCTTACCATTATTGATAAACATGCACCTGTTAACTTGTTATGGATAGAGGCAGTATTTTACATTTTACATTTACATTTAAGTCATTTAGCAGACGCTCTTATCCAGAGCGACTTACAAAATGGTGCGTTCACCTTATGATATCCAGTGGAACAACCACTTTACAATAGTGCATCTAAATCTTTTAAGGGGGGGGGGGGGGGGTTAGAAGGATTACTTTATCCTATCCTAGGTATTCCTTAAAGAGGTGGGGTTTCAGGTGTCTCCGGAAGGTGGTGATTGACTCCGCTGTCCTGGCGTCGTGAGGGAGAAAGGAAACATTCCCTGTCTTAGGTCAGTTAGGATCACCATTGGGGTGCCAGAGCAGCAAACAGTTTTGACTGGGCTGAGCGGGAACTGTGCTTCCTCAGAGGTAGGGGGGCCAGCAGGCCAGTGGTGGATGAACGCAGTGCCCTTGTTTGGGTGTAGGGCCTGATCAGAGCCTGAAGGTATGGAGGTGCCGTTCCCTTCACAGCTCCGTAGGCAATCACCATGGTCTTGTAGCGGATGCGAGCTTCAACTGGAAGCCAGTGGAGAGAGCGGAGGAGCGGGGTGACGTGAGAGAACTTGGGAAGGTTGAACACCAGACGGGCTGCGGCGTTCTGGATGAGTTGTAGGGGTTTAACCTGTTAGGGCTAGGGGGCAGCATTTGCACGTCTGGATAAAAAAAATGTACCCGATTTAATCTGGTTACTAATCCTACCCAGTAACTAGAATATGCATATACTTATTATATATGGATAGAAAACACTCTAAAGTTTCTAAAACTGTTTGAATGGTGTCTGTGAGTATAACAGAACTCATTTGGCAGGCAAAACCCTGAGACATTTTCTGACAGGAAGTGGATACCTGATGTGTTGTATTGACTTTAAACCTATCCCATTGAAAAACACAGGGGCTGAGGAATATTTTGGCACTTCCTATTGCTTCCACTAGATGTCACCAGCCTTTACAAAGTGTTTTGAGTCTTCTGGAGGGAGATCTGACCGAACAAGAGCCATGGAACGGTGATGTCCCATTAGACACCTGGCGCGCTACTTCATGTTGGGTACCCTCGTTCCAATACGTTATAAAAGAGTATGCATTCGTCCACCTTGAATATTATTCATGTTCTGGTTAAAAAAGGCCCTAATGATTTATGCTATACAACGTTTGACATGTTTGAACGAACGTAAATATATTTTTTCCCCTCGTTCATGACGAGAAGTCCGGCTGGCTTAGATCATGTGCTAACAAGACGGAGATTTTTGGACATAAATGATGAGCTTTTTTGAACAAAACTACATTCGTTATGGACCTGTGATACCTGGAAGTGACATCTGATGAAGAGAATCAAAGGTAATGGATTATTTACATAGTATTTTCGATTTTAGATCTCCCCAACATGACGTCTAGTCTGTATCGCAACGCGTATTTTTCTGGGCGCAGTGCTCAGATTATTGCAAAGTGTGATTTCCCAGTAAGGTTATTTTTAAATCTGGCAAGTTGATTGCGTTCAAGAGATGTAAATCTATAATTCTTTAAATGACAATATAATATTTTACCAATGTTTTCTAATTTTAATTATTTAATTTGTGACGCTGACTTGACTGCCGGTTATTGGAGGGAAACGATTTCCTCAACATCAATGCCATAGTAAAACGCTGTTTTTGGATATAAATATGAACTTGATAGAACTAAAAATGCATGCATTGTCTAACATAATGTCCTAGGAGTGTCATCTGATGGAGATTGTAAAAGGTTAGTGCATCATTTTAGCTGGTTTTATGGTTTTGGTGACCCTGTCTTTGAATTGACAAAACATTACACACAACTCTTGTAAATGTACTGTCCTAACATACTCTAAATTTATGCTTTCGCCGTAAAACCTTTTTGAAATCGTAAAACGTGGTTAGATTAAGGAGATGTTTATCTTTCAAATGGTGTAAAATAGTTGTATTTTTGAAAAATTTGAATTTTGACATTTATTTGGATTCAAATTTGCCGCTCTTGAAATGCACCTGCTGTTGATGGAGTGCACCACGGGTGGCACGCTAGCGTCCCACCTAGCCCATAGAGGTTAATGGCACAGGCAGGGAGCCCAGCCAACAGCGAGTTGCAGTAATCCAGATGGAAGATGACAAGTGCCTGGATTAGGACCTGCGCCGCTTCCTGTGTGAGGCAGGGTCGTACTCTGCGAATGTTGTAGAGCATGAACCTACAGGATCGGGTCACCGCCTTGATGTTAGTGGAGAACGACAGGGTGTTGTCCAGGATCACGCCAAGGTTCTTAGCACTCTGGGAGGAGGACACAAGGGAGTTGTCAACCGTGATGGCGAGATCATGGAAGGGGCAGTCCTTCCCCGGGAGGAAGAGCAACTCCGTCTTGCCGAGGTTCAGCTTGAGCTGGTGATCCGTCATCCACACTGATATGTTTGACAGACATGCAGAGATGCGATTCGCCGCCTGGTTATCAGAAGGGGGAAAGGAGAAGATTAATTGTGTGTCGTCTGCATAGCAATGATAGGAGAGACCATGTGAGGATATGACAGAGCCAAGTGACTTGGTGTATAGCGAGAATAGGAGAGGGCCTAGAACAGAGCTCTGGGGGACACCAGTAGTGAGAGCGCATGGTGCGGAGACAGATTCTCGCCACGCCACCTGGTAGGAGCGACCTGTCAGGTAGGACGCAATCCAAGCGTGGGCCGCGCCGGAGATGCCCAACTCGGAGAGGGTGGAGAGGAGGATCTGATGGTTCACAGTATCAAAGGCAGCAGATAGGTCTAGAAGGATGAGAGCAGAGGAGAGAGAGTTAGCTTTAGCAGTGCGGAGAGCCTCCGTGACACAGAGAAGAGCAGTCTCAGTTGAATGCCCAGTCTTGAAACCTGACTGATTAGGATCAAGAAGGTCATTCTGAGAGAGATAGCAGGAGAGCTGGCCAAGGACGGCACGTTCAAGAGTTTTGGAGAGAAAAGAAAGAAGGGATACTGGTCTGTAGTTGTTGACATCGGAGGGATCGAGTGTAGGTTTTTTCAGAAGGGGTGCAACTCTCGCTCTCTTGAAGACGGAAGGGACGTAGCCAGCGGTCAAGGATGAGTTGATGAGCGAGGTGAGGAAGGGGAGAAGGTCTCCGGAAATGGTCTGGAGAAGAGAGGAGGGGATAGGGTCAAGTGGGCAGGTTGTTGGGCGGCCGGCCGTCACAAGACGCGAGATTTCATCTGGAGAGATTTTCACGGCCGGATAAAAAAACGTACCCTATTTAATCTGATTATTACTCCTGCCCAGAAACTAGAATATGCACATAATTATTAGCTTTGGATAGAAAACACTCCAAAGTTTCTAAAACTGTTTGAATGGTGTCTGTGAGTATAACAGAACTCATTTCGCAGGCCAAAACCTGAGAAGATTCCAAACAGGAAGCGCCCTCTCTGACCATTTCTTGGCCTTCTTGATCATCTCTATCCAAAACAGGGGATCTCTGCTGTAACGTGACATTTTCTAATGCTCCCACAGGCTCTCAGAAGGCGCCAGAACGATAAATGATGACTTTGCAGGCCATGGCTGAAAAACAGTAGCGCATTTGGTAAGTGGTCGATCTGAGAACAATGAGACTGGCGTGCGCGTGCACGAGACGACTCCATGTTTTCATTTTCAGTCTTTGAACGAAAACAACGATTCCCGGTCAGAATGTTATCGCTTTTTTATGAGAAAAATTGCATAAAAATTGATTTTAAACATTGTTTGACATGCTTTGAAGTACGATAATGGAATATTTTGACTTTTTTGTCACGAAACGCGCCGGGCGCGTCACCCTTCGTTACCCTTCGGATAGTGTCTTGAACGCACAACAAAACGCCGCTATTTGGATATAACTATGGATTATTTGGAACCAAATCAACATTTGTTATTGAAGTAGAAGTCCTGGGAGTGCATTCTAATGAAGAACAGCAAAGGTAATCCGATTTTTCTTATAGTAAATCTGAGTTTGGTGAGTACCAAACTTGGTGGGTGTCAAAATAGCTAGCCCGTGATGGCGAGCTATCTACTCAGAATATTGCAAAATGTGCTTTCACCGAAAAGCTATTTTAAAATCGGACACCGCGATTGCATAAAGGAGTTCTGTATCTATAATTCTTAAAATAATTGTTATGTTTTTTGTGAACGTTTATCGTGAGTAATTTTGTAAATTCACCGGAAGTGTTCGGTGGGAATGCTAGTTCTGAACGTCACATGCTAATGTAAAAAGCTGTTTTTTGATATAAATATGAACTTGATTGAACAAAACATGCATGTATTGTATAACATAATGTCCTAGGAGTGTCATCTGATCAAGATCATCAAAGGTTAGTGCTGCATTTAGCTGTGGTTTTGTTTTTTGTGACATTATATGCTAGCTTGAAAATTGGGTGTCTGATTATTTCTGGCTGGGTACTCTGCTGACATAATCTAATGTTTTGCTTTCGTTGTAAAGCCTTTTTGAAATCGGACAGTGTGGTTAGATTAACGAGAGTCTTGTCTTTAAAATGGTGTAAAATAGTCATATGTTTGAAAAATTGAAGTTTTTGCATATTTGAGGTTTTTGAATAACGCGCCACGGGATTACACTGGCTGTTACGTAGGTGGGACGATTTGGTGCCACCTACCCTAGAGAGGTTAAGAATTATAGATACAGATCTCCTTTATGCAATCGCGGTGTCCGATTTTAAAATAGCTTTTCGGCGAAAGCACATTTTGCAATATTCTGAGTACATAGCCTGGCCATCATGGCTAGCTAATTTGACACCCACCAAGTTTTGCCCTCACCAAACTCATATTTACTATAAGAAAAATTGGATTACCTTTGCTGTTCTTCGTCAGAATGCAGTCCCAGGACTTCTACTTCAACAACAAATGTTGTTTTGGTTCCAAATAATCCATAGTTATATCCAAATAGCTCCGTTTTGTTCGTGCGTTCAGGTCACAATCCGAAGGGTGATGCGCGAGCGCATTTCGTGACAAAAAATGTCAAAATATTCCATTACCGTACATAGAAGCATGTCAAACGCTGTTTAAAATACATTTTTATGCTATTTTTCTCGTAAAATAGTGATAATATTCCGACCGGGCGACGTTGTATTCATTCAAAGGCTGAAAGAAAAAAATGGAGTCGTCTCGTGGACGCGCATCTCCAGTTTCACTGTTCCCTGCCTGACCACTCACAAAAACTCCTGCTGTTTTTCGCCCAGAGACTGCAGACACCCCATTACACTTTCTGATTACAAACACAAACACTACTTCTGAGAGCCAATGGAAGCCTTAGAAAATGTCACGTTACAGCACAGATGCTGTATTTTCGATAGAGATGCCTCAGAAGGAGAACAAATTGTCAGACAGGGCACTTCCTGTATGGAATCTTCTCAGGTTTTGGCCTGCTATATGAGTTCTGTTATACTCACAGACACCATTCAAACAGTTTTAGAAACGTTAGAGTGTTTTCTATCCAAATCTACTAATTATATGCATATTCTAGTTTCTGGGCAGGAGTAGTAACCACATTAAATCGGGTACGTTTTTTATCCGGCCGTGAAAATACTGCCCCCTATCCCAAACAGGTTAACCTCTTGGGGCTAGGTGGGACGCTAGCGTGCCACCCGTGGTGCACTCCATCAACAGCAGGTGCATTTCAAGAGCGGCAAATTTGAATCCAAATAAATGTCAAAATTCAAATTTTTCAAAAATACAACTATTTTACACCATTTGAAAGATAAACATCTCCTTAATCTAACCACGTTTTACGATTTCAAAAAGGTTTTACGGCGAAAGCATAAATTTAGAGTATGTTAGGACAGTACATTTACAAGAGTTGTGTGTAATGTTTTGTCAAGTCAAAGACAGGGTCACCAAAACCATAAAACCAGCTAAAATGATGCACTAACCTTTTACAATCTCCATCAGATGACACTCCTAGGACATTATGTTAGACAATGCATGCATTTTTAGTTCTATCAAGTTCATATTTATATCCAAAAACAGCGTTTTACTATGGCATTGATGTTGAGGAAATCGTTTCCCTCCAATAACCGGCAGTCAAGTCAGCGTCACAAATTAAATAATTAAAATTAGAAAACATTGGTAAAATATTATATTGTCATTTAAAGAATTATAGATTTACATCTCTTGAACTCAATCAACTTGCCAGATTTAAAAATAACCTTACTGGGAAATCACACTTTGCAATAATCTGAGCACTGCGCCCAGAAAAATACGCGTTGCGATACAGACTAGACGTCATGTTGGGGAGATCTAAAATCGAAAATACTATGTAAATAATCCATTACCTTTGATTCTCTTCATCAGATGTCACTTCCAGGTATCACAGGTCCATAACGAATGTAGTTTTGTTCAAAAAAGCTCATCATTTATGTCCAAAAATCTCCGTCTCGTTAGCACATGATGTAAGCCAGCCGGACTTCTCGTCATGAACGAGGGGAAAAAATATATTTCCGTTCGTTCAAACATGTCAAACGTTGTATAGCATAAATCATTAGGGCCTTTTTTAACCAGAACATGAATAATATTCAAGGTGGACGAATGCATACTCTTTTATAACGTATTGGAACGAGGGTACCCAACATGAACTCGCGCGCCAGGTGTCTAATGGGACATCATCGTTCCATGGCTCTTGTTCGGTCAGATCTCCCTCCAGAAGACTCAAAACACTTTGTAAAGGCTGGTGACATCTAGTGGAAGCAATAGGAAGTGCCAAAATATTCCTAAGCCCCTGTGTTTTTCAATGGGATAGGTTTAAAGTCAATACAACACATCAGGTATCCACTTCCTGTCAGAAAATGTCTCAGGGTTTTGCCTGCCAAATGAGTTCTGTTATACTCACAGACACCATTCAAACAGTTTTAGAAACTTTCGAGTGTTTTCTATCCATATATAATAAGTATATGCATATTCTAGTTACTGGGTAGGATTAGTAACCAGATTAAATCGGGTACATTTTTTTTATCCAGACGTGCAAATGCTGCCCCCTAGACCCAACAGGTTAAGCCCGAGAGACAGCCCCAATATTGTTTTTGGGGGGGGCATATGGGTAGTTTGGCTGGGCGAGGTTTGAGCCCCAGGCCAAATCCCCGTACCTTTTCTGGGCAACCAGTGAATGGACAGGTCTCGTGCTTTGGGGTAATGGGTACTGTGGCGAGGCCAAGTATTTTTAGGCCGGTACGCGCTATACCAGCGCCCCGCATTTGCCAGGGGGTAGTGGGCATCCAGCCAGTAAAAGCGATGCCAGTTCTGCGCTCGAGACCGCCAGTACGCCTCTACGGTCCAGTGCGTCAACCCAGTCCGACTCGGCCTGTTCCCGCTCCCCACACTAGCCCTGAGGTGAGTGTTCCCAGGCTGATACCTCCAGTACCAGCACCACGCATCAGGCTTCCAGTGCGTAAACCCAGTCCGACTCGGCCTGTTCCCGCTCCCCGCACTAGCCCTGAGGTGCGTGTTCCCAGGCTGATACCTCCAGTACCAGCACCACTCATCAGGCTTCCAGTGCGTCAGCCCAGTCCGACTCGTCCTGTTCCCGCTCCCCGCACTAGCCCTGAGGTGCGTGTCCCCAGGCTGATACCTCCAGTACCAGCACCACACATCAGGCTTCCAGTGCGTCAGCCCAGTCCGACTTGTCCTGTTCCCGCTCCCCGCACTAGCCCTGAGGTGCGTGTTCCCAGGCTGATACCTCCAGTACCAGCACCACGCATCAGGCTTCCATTGCGTCAGCCCAGCCTCGAGAGTTCGGCAATAGTGTGCAGTCCAGAGTATCCAGCAATAGTATGCAGTCCAGAGTATCCGGCAACAGTGTGCAGTCCTGAGTATCCGGCAACAGTGTGCAGTCCAGAGTATCCGGCAACAGTGTGCAGTCCAGAGTATCCGGCAACAGTGTGCAGTCCAGAGTATCCGGCAACAGTGTGCAGTCCAGAGTATCCGGCAACAGTGTGCAGTCCAGAGTATCCGGCAACAGTGTGCAGTCCAGAGTATCCGGCAACAGTGTGCAGTCCAGAGTATCCGGCAACAGTGTGCAGTCCAGAGTATCCGGCAACAGTGTGCAGTCCAGAGTATCCGGCACCAGTGTGCAGTCCAGAGTATCCGGCAACAGTGTCTAGTCCGGAACCGAGGGAGTCTGCCTGCGACCCGGAACCGAGGGAGTCTGCCTGCGACCCGGAACCGAGGGAGTCTGCCTGCGACCCGGAACCGAGGGGGTCTGCCTGCGATCCGGAACCGAGGGGGTCTGCCTGCGACCCGGAACCGAGGGGGTCTGCCTGCGACCCAGAACCGAAGGGGTCTGCCTGCGACCCAGAACCGAAGGGGTCTGCCTGTGACCCAGAACCGGGTGAGTCTGCCGATGACCCGGAACCAAGGGAGTCTAGCAGCAACCCGGAACTGAGTAAGCCTGACGATTTGGAACTAAATATGATTAACTGTATAACGAATGAGTCTGCCTTCAGCATGGAACGGAAGAGGTCTGCCGATGATCCGGAACAAGGGGAGTCTGCCTACGGCCCGAAACTGATCAAGTTCTGCATTCTGGAGGACAGTAGGCCGGAGTCAAAGCCACCTCCGGTATAGGTGGGTTGGGGAGGGGGGGTGTAGCACAGGTGCCGTCGTTGACGGCAGCCACCCTCCCTTCCCTCCCTTTAGTATAGGGGGAATTTTCTTTTGTTGTTGTTTCTTTTTGTGTGTGAGGTGCATCCGGGGTCTGCACCTTTGGAGGGGGGGGGGGGGGTAATGTCACGTTCTGACCAGTATGAGGGTTATTTTGTTAGTGTAGGCTGGTCAGGACGTGGCAGAGGGTATTTGGTTTATGTGGTTCGGGGTGTGTGTATTATGTAGAGGGTAGTTGATTTATGTATTCCGGGGTTTTTTGGTCACTGCTCTATGTTAGTCTATTTCTCTGTTCTTTCTAGTTAGTCTGTTTCTATGTTTAGTTAATTGGGGTGTGGACTCTCAATTGAAGGCAGGTGTTGTCTAGTTGCCTTTGATTGAGAGTCCTATATATTAGGGTGTGTTTGTGTTTGTAAATTGTGGGAGGTTGTTTCTTGAATTGCTGTCTGTGCCTTCAAGTCTGTATTCGTCGTTCATCATTTTTGTTGTTTTTGTATATGTGTTTGTTTGGTTTCCTTCTTTCGCCTATTAAAAGAAGATGAGTATACAACCCGCTGCGCCTTGGTCCTCCTTTCCAGACGACAACCGTTACATTACTGATCCCCTTCCAGAGCTCCTGGTACTCCGCGAGAATCATGGCGAGGTTCAGGGCAATTTCCAAGCCTCCAGGAAGATGTCTCAAGACAGGCAGAGCTGACTTCAGGCAATGAGCATGGCAGAACAGCTCCAGCCCATGATGGAACCAGTAGAGCAGTCAATCTAGGGATTGTGTCGCTGGAGCCAAGAGAATCCCAATACCACAGGTATCTGCGGAGACTCAATTAGCAGGAATTGGAGCGTCATGCTGTGGTTCCCCGACACACGTAGGTTGATGGAGGTGGTATGATGGGTGACCCAGCCTATCCTGTTAGGGCTAGGGGGCAGTATTGACAAGGCTGGATAAAAAACGTACCCGATTTAATCTGGTTACTACTCCTGCCCAGTAACTAGAATATGCATATAATTATTGGCTTTGGATAGAAAACACTCCAAAGTTTCTAAAACTGTTTGAATGGTGTCTGTGAGTATAACAGAACTCATATGGCAGGCCAAAAACTGAGAAGATTCCATGCAGGAAGTGGCCTGTCTGACAATTTCTTCCCCTTCTTGATTATCTCTATCCATTACAAAGGATCTCTGCTGTTACGTGACACTTCCTACGGCTCACATGGGCTCTCAGAAGGCGGCAAAAAGCTGAATCGTGGCTTTGCAGGCTCTGGCTGAAAAAAAGTAGCGCGTTTGGGTAGTGGCTGGTTACAGTACTGTGAGACTCAGGCGCGTGCCCGCGTTGACCGAATGCTTTGTTTTCTTTCCTCTGTTTACCTAAACGAAGATTCCCGGTTGGAATATTATCGCTTTTTTACGAGAAAAATGGCAAAAAAATGGATTTTAAACAGCGGTTGACATGCTTCGAAGTACGGTAATGGAATATTTAGAAAATTTTTGTCACGAATTGCGCCATGCTCGTGACCCTGATTTACCATTTCGGATAGTGTCTGGAACGCACGAACAAAACGCCGCTATTTGGATATAACGATGGATTATTTTGGACCAAACCAACATTTGTTATTGAAGTAGCAGTCCTGGGAGTGCATTCTGACGAAGACAACAAAGGTAATCAAACTTTTGTAATAGTAAATCTGACTTTGGTCAGGGCTAAACTTGGTGGGTGTCTAAATGGCTAGCCGTGATGGCTGGGCTATCTACTGAGAATATTGCAAAATGTGCTTTCACCGAAAAGCTATTTTAACCAATCTGGGCTAGGCGGGACGAATTCGTCCCACCTACGTAACAGCCAGTTGAATCCTGTGGCGCGATTTTCAAAACCTTTGAAATGCTATTACTTCAATTTCTCAAACATATGACTATTTTACAGCTATTTAAAGACAAGACTCTCGTTAATCTAACCACACTGTCCGATTTCAAAAAGGCTTTACAACGAAAGCAAAACATTAGATTATGTCAGCAGAGTACCAAGCCAGAAATAATCAGACACCCATTTTTCAAGCTAGCATATAATGTCACAAAAACCCAGAAGACAGCTAAATGCAGCACTAACCTTTGATGATCTTCATCAGATGACAACCCTAGGACATTGTTATACAATACATGCATGTTTTGTTCAATCAAGTTCATATTTATATCAAAAACCAGCTTTTTACATTAGCATGTGACGTTCAGAACTAGCATACCCCCCGCAAACTTCCGGCGAATTCACTAACAATTTACTAAATTACTCACGATAAACGTTCACAAAAAGCATAACAATTATTTTAAGAATTATAGATACAGAACTCCTCTATGCACTCGATATGTCCGATTTTAAAATAGCTTTTTGGTGAAAGCACATTTTGCAATATTCTAAGTACATAGCCCAGGCATCACGGGCTAGCTATTTAGACACCCGGCAAGTTTAGCACTCACCAATATCAGGTTTACTATTATAAAAGTTTGATTACCTTTTGTTGTCTTCGTCAGAATGCACTCCCAGGACTGCTACTTCAATAACAAATGTTGGTTTGGTCCAAAATAATCCATCGTTATATCCGAATAGCGGCGTTTTGTTCGTGCGTCCCAGACACTATCTGAAATGGTAAATCAGGGTCGTGTGCATGGCGCAATTCGTGACCAAAAAAATCGAAATATTCCATTACCGTACTTCGAAGCATTTCAACCGCTGTTTAAAATCCATTTTTATGCCATTTTTCTCGTAAAAAAGCGATAATATTCCGACCGGGAATGTCCATTTAGCTAAACAGAGGAAAGTAAACAAATCTTTCGGTCGACGCGGGCACGAGCCTGAGTCTCACAGTACTGTAACCAGCCACTACCTAAACGCGCTACTTTTTTTCAGCCAGAGCCTGCAAAGCCACGATTCAGCTTTTTACCGCCTTCTGAGACCCTATGGCAGCCGTAGGAAGTGTCACGGGACAGCTAAGATCCTCACTCTTCAATAAACAGAGACAAGAAGAACGACACCTTGTCAGACAGGCCACTTCCTGCATGAAACCTTCTCAGTTTTTTTGCCTGCCAAATGAGTTCTGTTATACTCACAGACACCATTCAAACAGTTTTAGAAACTTTAGGGTGTTTTCTATCCATATGTAATAAGTATATGCATATTCTAGTTACTGGGTAGGAGTGGTAACCCGATTAAATCGGGTACGTTTTTTATCCCTAACAGGTTAAAATCGGACACCTCGATTGCACAAAGGAGTTTTGTATCTATAATTCTTAAAATAATTGTTATGTTTTTTGTGAACGTTTATCGTGAGTAATTTAATAAATTGTTAGTAAATTCCCCGGAAGTTTGCGGGGGGGTATGCTAGTTCTGAACGTCACATGCTAATGTAAAAAGCTGGTTTTTGATATAAATATGAACTTGATTGAACAAAACATGCATGTATTGTATAACATAATGTCCTAGGTGTGTCATCTGATGAAGATCATCAAAGGTTAGTGCTGCATTTAGCTGTCTTCTGGGTTTTTGTGACATTATATGCTAGCTTGAAAAATGGGTGTCTGATTATTTCTGGCTGGGTACTCTGCTGACATAATCTAATGTTTTGCTTTCGTTGTAAAGCCTTTTTGAAATCGGACAGTGTGGTTAGATTAACGAGAGTCTTGTCTATAAAATGCTGTAAAATAGTCATATGTTTGAGAAATTGAAGTAATAGCATTTCTAAGGTATTTGAAAATCGCGCCACGGGATTCAACTGGCTGTTGCGTAGGTGGGACGAATTCGTCCCGCCTAGCCCAGAGAGGCTATAGAGCACCTGTCCAGCGCACTAACATTGATGTGAATGGAGAGAGGTTGAGTAGGGATGCCCAGCTCAGACTCCAGAGTAAAGTCCATAAGACTCGTATCGGCCCCCGAGTCGATGAGTATCCGGAGAGACTTGGACTATTCTCCCCACTGCAGGGTTGCATGGGGAGGGGGGCGAGTAGGGGGAGAAGGAAAATCCTGAAGACCCACCAGAGTACTCATTCCTACCAATGAGCTAGGTGTCTTGAAGGGACAGGTAGACACATAATGACCGGCATTACCGCAATACAGACAATTCTGGGTGTTAAGTCTGCATACACATTCGGCTGTAGACAGCCTAGCCATACAGAGCTGCATCGGCTCGGGAAGCGGGAAATCGGCAGTCTTCAGAGGCTCATCAAGGAACTTAGGTAAGCTCGGATCCTCTCGCGAAATTCCGGAGTTCATCAGATGAAAGGTGGGATCCTGGCATTGGCAACTTAGATGGAAAGCTCCTGAGGATGGTAGCTGGCTCTATAGCCACATCTACAGTTGAAGTCGGAAGTTTACATACACTTAGGATGGAGTCATTAAAACTTGTTTTTCAACCACTCCACAAATGTCTTATTAACAAACTATAGATTTGGCAAGTCGGTTAGGACATCTACTTTGTGCATGACACAAGTAATTTTTCCAACAATTGTTTACAGACATATTATTTCACTTATAATTCACTGTATCACAATTCCAATGGGCCAGAAGTTTACATACACTACGTTGACTGTGCCTTTAAACAGCTTGGAAAATTCCAGAAAATGATGTCATAGCTTTAGAAGATTCTGATAGGCTAATTGACATAATTTGAGTCAATTGGAGGTGTACCTGTGGATGTATTTCAAGGCCTACCTTCAAACTCAGTGCCTCTTTGCTTGACATCATAGGATAATCAAAACAAATCAGCCAAGACCTCAGGAAAATAAATTGTAGACCTCCACAGGTCTGGTTCATCCTTGGGAGCAATTTTCAAATGCCTGAAGGTACCACGTTCATCTGTACAAACAATAGTACGCAAGTATAAACACCATGGAACCACGCAGCCGTCATACCGCTCAGGAAGGAGACGCATTCTGTCCCCTAGAGATGAACGTACTTTGGTGCGAAAAGTGCAAATCAATCCCAGAACAACAGCAAAAGACCTTGTGAAAATTCTGGAGGAAACAGCTACAAAAGTATTTATATCCACAGTAAAATAAGTGCTATATCGACATAACCTGTGTAGGCCGGTGACACAAAATCACAAAATGTGGGGAAAAAAATCAAGTGGGGGGTGAATACTGATGGCACTGTATCTAATAAAACACAGTGGAGTTTTCTTTAATGGAAGCTTCTCTAATGTTAAACATGGAAAGTGTGATGTTCTCTTGGCCCTCTATTTTTTCATTTTTTTTACCAATGATTTTCCACTGGCATTAAACAAAGCCTGTGTCCATGTACTGTTTGTGGATGATTAAACCCTATATGCGTCAGCTACCACAGCTAGTGAAATCACTGCAACCCTAAACAAAGAGTTGCAGTCAGTTTAAGAATGGGTGGCTAGTAATAATCTGGTCTCTTAAGCTAAGAACATTGTATTTGGTACAAATCATTCCCTACGTTCTAGACCTGAGCTGAATCTGGTAATGAATGATGTGGCTGTTGAGCAGGTTGTCATGGTCAAACCATATTGATTCAATGGTTGTGAAGATGGGGAAAGGTCTGTCCGTGATAAAGAGATGCAATGCCTGCTTTTTTGACACCACACTCGACAAACAGGTCCTGCAGGCTCAAGTTTAATCGTATCTTGATTATTGTCCAGTCATATGGTCAAATTCTGCAAAGGACCTCGTTAAGCTGCAGCTGGCCCAGAACATAGTGGCTTGTTTTGCTTTTCATTGTAATCGGTGGGCTAATATCGATAATATGCATGCCAGTCTCTCTTGGCTAAGAGTTGCGGAAAAACTGACTGCATTGCTTCTTGTTTTTATAAGAAACATTCATTTGCACTGACACACACACTTAACCCAACAGACATGCCACCACGGGTATTTTCACAGTCCCCATGTCCAGAACAAATTCAAGGAAACTGTCACGTGTGCTCCCTCTACGGCCTCTAGGTCACCAGGCTGCTCGTTAGAGCGCACACCCGTCTCCAGCATTACGTGCATAATGACATTCACCTGGACACCATCACCTCCTTGATTACCTGCCCTTTATATGTCACTCCCTTTGGTTTCTTCCCCAGTTGTCATTGTTCCTGTTTCATGTTGGTGCTCTGTTTGTGTCTCTTGTTTTGTTAATTTATTAATTAAATGTATTCACTCCCTGAAGGTGCATCTCGACTCTCAGCATACATCGTTACAGAAACATTCAGTACTATACCATACAGAGCCATGATTGAATAGAACTCCCTTCCATTTCATATAGAGGAAGTTGAACAGCAAACCTGGTTTTAAAAATCAAATAAAGTAACACCTCGTGGCACAAAGCCTCTCCCTCATGTGACCTACTTTTTGTGTGTATGTATGGACATGTGTGTGTAACTAATAGATGCACACACACACACACACACACACACACACACACACACACACACACACACACACACACACACACACACGTTAATGTTTTTAAATGTATGTAAATTGTTAAGTCATTTGTCTGCAATTCGTTTTCGTTATGTGTCAGACCCCAGAAAGACTAGCTGTTGGCGTTGGCTAATGGGAAACCTAATAAAATCAAATAAAATCTAAATGATCTCACTTCGGGTTTAGCAACAGTGACCTTGTCATTCACGCTAATAAAGCTTATCTGAATCAGAGTGAGTGAGTGAGTGAGTGAGTGAGTGTGTGTGTAAATAACTGAATGGGTCTCTGTATAATGTTTTCATATTAATGAGGGATAATTCATCATATGGTATCATCCCTTACTTTGATGAATACCAGCAATTTAAACTGGAGCCTGAACAAGTCAGCATCGGTTTGCAGAAACTGGCTAACCTTTTCAGTTAATGTTGTACATATGTTCAGAATCTTACATAAACACTAGCTGGACAAAACATATTGTCCTGTTAATTTAAGTTCTCAGTTATCTACTATTAGCTATTGGTCAACTCACTGTAGAAGCTCAAACATAAAATACGACACTGAGAATCGTCAATGAAACCTTTGGAGAGCAATTCAATTCTATACCATACAGAAACATCTTGATCTTTATTTTCTCAGTGCAGCGTTAAACAGTTGTATACAGTTCATTAAGCTAAGTTATAATGAATTACTCCCACCATGGACCTTTTGGCATCATTATAAGAGATATAAGAGAGAAATTAAACCACACATAAACTGTATAAGTGATAGAAATCAAATGACTGAGAGAGGGCACACTAATTAAAAGGATCTAACATTAGCTGATTAGTGAAGAGTTCCAGGCTTATCAGAAGCCTTCTCCACCAAAAAAGAAAAAAAAAGATCTCAAATGAGATAAATAGATGCCTTCATAGCAATCAAGTCAATAGTTAATAAATAATCCCTCCATTAAGAGTTTGTTTACGACATAGTTTTGGGGATTTAAGGCATTTAGACTAGTGTTTTTGCTTAAGATCACAACATTAAGTCTAGACTATAGACTCTAAACGACCACAGATATTGTCATGTTACAGCACCATGTGGTAGCTAAAACAGTTTGGTACGGAAGTCCAGAAAGTACATATGATTTTGAAAAAAGTATTCCCTCCTTTTGCCAAGATACATTTTGTCATGATCAAAATATAAAAAAGTTTTTTTGTAGAAATCACAAAATAAACTCTATAAATAGGAGTGGACCTATTGATGATAGATTGACAGTATGGCTGAGGTGGCAGAGAATATGTTTTTATTAATTACTACACTAACGGATGGTACATTTCATGCTAGCATCATGCTTTCATTTGTGTTTATAAGTAAGAATGTTAGCAAGCTAAATGTCCCTTACCTTGAGCTAAGGCATTTAAGTCCTGAACGATGCGGACCTCCCAGGCTGTGCCACCCCCAAGACCACAGCCAAAAGCATGCAACAACAACGCAGCTAACTTGGCTAGTCTTGTGAGTGAGAGAGCGAGCTAGCTAGTTAGGTAGTCTTGTTAGCTAGCTAGCTTGTTATCTGTGCTGGTTGTTAGCTTGCATAACTAATAGTAAGGGACACTTCATGTTTTATGGTGAGCTGCATTCCTGACGGTCTGATCAGATTCAATTTCAGCTTCAGAGCTTGACCAGATTCAAAAGCATCCTCAGAGGCTGATAAATTAGGATTCTGACTTCATAGGTAAAGCTCCTTACAGGCAGATTAGCAGTCAGTGCATTAAGTATACGATCAAGAGTGAGTCCGCTCTATTCCTGGCATGTTGATCAGATTCAATAGCAGCCTCAGAGGTGAATAAATCAGGATGCTGCCTTGTAGGCTGTCTGCAAGGAGCCTTACATATGAAACAGTCTACAAAGCAGCATCCTGATTTATCAGCCTCTGAGGCTGCTATTGAATCTGATCAGCCTGCCAGGAATAGAGCATACCCACTCTGCATAATATCCATCAGCCTATAAATCGCTAACAGTTCATCTGCCTGCAAGAAGCTTTACCTATGAAACAGCTTACACAGTCTATAACCCTTAGTCTACAATGGTTGCGCAGAAATCTAGTTACCATAATACAAAAATCCCCATCAAAATACGTTGGTTTAAGCTAGAGATAGCTGCGTTTTTGCATGGGCTGCATCCACCTTAAACCACCGCATCCGCCGATATTGCCCTTCCACATCTGTGGTGAAAAGTGGCAGAGCTAGAGCGGTGTTTGTCAGAACATGATACATCCCAAAAATTGGCCGACAAACTATTACGACCACTCTTGAAAGCTGAGACTCTCACAGACACTATGGTGTTCTCCATTTTGTTATAGGACGCCGAAAGCCTCACAAGACTCGTCTGAAGGTACCAGGTACCAGTTTAAAAAATGAATAGAAGTATATATGGAGACAGTTTAGTGCCTAAAATAAGGGGATTAATACATGTTAAAAAATAAATAATAATTATTTCCTGATCTTTCTTATATCTCTCAGATATAGGACAGACACTTCAGAACAAATGTCTTTCAGACTTTTTTGGGAACTATATGTTGTTCCGTGTTATGAATCTGTTATTCAGTAAGTTTATATTGGCTAATAGAAGTAGTGCCAAATTCATTGTTTCATCCCCACGGACGCGTTATAATCAATGCAGCAGCAGCCACAGGGCTCCTTGATGAGGTGGTTATTGTTCATGATGCATCTGAACAAATGAATGGATGATGCGTGGTACTTTTGATTATGTCATGATCTTGACAACTTTTGGAAAGACAGAATCGAGCAATATTTTTTTTAATTGTTTTATTTCACCTTTATTTAACCAGGTAGGCAAGTTGAGAAACAAGTTCTCATTTACAATTGCGACCTGGCCAAGATAAAGCAAAGCAGTTCGACAACATACAAAAACACAGAGTTACACATGAAGTAAAACAACATACAATCAATGATGCAGTAGAAATTTTTTTAAAAAAAAATAAGATTATATACAATGTGAGCAAATGATGTGAGATAAGGGAGGTAAAGGCAAAAAAATGCCATGGTGACAAAGTAAATAAAGTATAGCAAGAAAAACACTGGAATGGTAGATTTGTAGTTTGAAGAAAGTTCAGAGATAAAATATAAATAATATGGTGCAAAGGAGCAAAATAAATAAAATAAATAAATACAGTAGGGGAAGAGGTAGTAGTTTGGGCTAAATTGTAGATGGGCTATGTACAGGTGCAGTGATCTGTGAGCTGCTCTGACAACTGGTGCTTAAAGCTAGTGAGGGAGATAAGTGTTTCCAGTTTCAGAGATTTTTGTAGTTCGTTCCAGTCATTGGCAGCAGAGAACTGGAAGGAGAGACGACCAAAGGAGGAGTTGGCTTTAGGGGTGACCAGAGAGATATA
Source organism: Salmo salar (assembly GCF_965601325.2). Classification (NCBI taxonomy): domain Eukaryota; kingdom Metazoa; phylum Chordata; class Actinopteri; order Salmoniformes; family Salmonidae; genus Salmo; species Salmo salar. The sequence continues at coordinate 55,339,422 of NC_138305.1, read as the reverse complement.
CCTGCTGGAGCGCGTGCTACAGGTGGGTGCTGCTATGGTGACCAGTGAGCGGAGATAAGGGGGGACTTTACCTAGCAGGGTCTTGTAGATGACCTGGAGCCAATGTGTTTGGCGACGATTATGAAGCGAAGGCCAGCCAACGAGAGCGTACAGGTCGCAGTGGTGGGTAGTATATGGGGCTTTGGTGACAAAACGGATGGCACTGTGATAGACTGCATCCAGCTTGTTGAGTAGGGTATTGGAAGCTATTTTGTAAATGACATCGCCGAAGTCGAGGATTGGTAGGATGGTCAGTTTTACGAGGGTATGTTTGGCAGCATGAGTGAAGGATGCTTTGTTGCGAAATAGGAAGCCAATTCGAGATTTCACTTTGGATTGGAGATGATTGATGTGAGTCTGGAAGGAGAGTTTACAGTCTAACCAGACACCTAGGTATTTGTAGTTGTCCACAAATTCTAAGTTAGAACTGTCCAGAGAAGTGATGCTGGACAGGCGGGCAGGTGCAGGCAGCGATCGGTTGAAGAGCATGCATTTAGTTTTACTTGTGTTTAGGAGCAGTTGGAGACCACGGAAGGAGAGTTGAATGGCATTGAAGCTCGTCTGGAGGGTTGTTAACACAGTGTCCAAAGAAGGGCCAGAAGTGTACAGAATGGTGTCGTCTGCGTAGAGGTGGATCAGAGATTCACCAGCAGCAAGAGCGACATCATTTATGTATACAGAGAAAAGAGTTGGCCCAAGAATTGAACCCTGTGGTACCCCCATAGAGACTGCCAGAGGTCCAGACAGTAGGCCCTCCGATTTGACACACTGAACTCTGTCAGAGAAGTAGTTGGTGAACCAGGCGACGCAATCGTTTGAGAAACCAAGGCTACTGAGTCTGCCGATGAGGATGTGGTGATTAACAGAGTCAAAAGCTTTGGCCAGGTCAATGAATACGGCAGCACAGTATTGTTTCTTATCGATGGCGGTTATGATGTCGTTTAGGACCTTGAGCGTGGCTGAGGTGCACCCATGACCAGCTCTGAAACCAGATTGCATAGCGGAGAGGGTGCGGTGGGATTCGAAATGGTCGGTAATCTGTTTGTTAACCTCTATGGGCTAGGTGGGACGCAAGCGTCCCAGCCGTGGTGCACTCCATCAACAGCAGGTGCATTTCAAGAGCGGCAAATTTGAATCCAAATAAATGTCAAAATTCAAATTTTTCAAACATACAACTATTTTACACCCTTTGAAAGATAAACATCTCCTTAATCTAACCACGTTTTACGATTTCAAAAAGGTTTTACGGCAAAAGCATACATTTAGAGTATGTTAGGACAGTACATTTACAAGAGTTGTGTGTAATGTTGTGCCAATTCAAAGACAGGCGTCACCAAAACCATAAAATCAGCTAAAATGATGCACTAACCTTTTACAATCTCCAACAGATGACACTCCTAGGACATTGTGTTAGACAATGCATGCATTTTTAGTTCTATCAAGTTCATATTTATATCCAAAAACAGCGTTTTACTGTGGCGTTGATGTTCAGGAAATCGTTTCCCTCCAATAACCGGCATTCAAGTCAGCACCACAAATTAAATAATTAAAATTAGAAAACATTGGTAAAATATTATATTGTCATTTAAAGAATTATAGATTTACATCTCTTGAACGCAATCAACTTGCCAGATTTAAAAATAACCTTACTGGGAAATCACACTTTGCAATAATCTGAGCACTGCGCCCAGAAAATTACGCGTTGCGATACAGACTAGCCGCCATGTTGGGGAGATCTAAAATCGAAAATACTATGTAAATAATCCATTACCTTTGATTCTCTTCATCAGATGTCACTTCCAGGTATCACAGGTCCATAACGAATGTAGTTTTGTTCAAAAAAGCTCATCATTTATGTCCGTTCAAACATTTACGTTCGTTCAAACATGTCAAACGTTGTATAGCATAAATCATTAGGGCCTTTTTTAACCAGAACATGAATAATATTCAAGGTGGACGAATGCATTCTCTTTTATAACGTATTGGAACGAGGGTACCCAACATGAACTCGCGCGCCAGGTGTCTAATGGGACATCATCGTTCCATGGCTCTTGTTCGGTCAGATCTCCCTCCAGAAGACTCAAAACACTTTGTAAAGGCTGGTGACATCTAGTGGAAGCAATAGGAAGTGCCAAAATATTCCTCAGCCCCTGTGTTTTTCAATGGCATAGGTTTAAAGGTAATACAACACATCAGATATCCACTTCCTGTCAGAATCTGTCTCAGGGTTTTGCCTGCCAAATGAGTTCTGTTATACTCACAGACACCATTCAAACAGTTTTAGAAACTTTAGGGTGTTTTCTATCCATATATAATAAGTATATGCATATTCTAGTTACTGGGTAGGATTAGTAACCAGATTAAATCGGGTACATTTTTTTATCCAGCCGTGCAAATACTGTCCCCTAGCCCTAACAGGTTAACTTGGCTTTCGAAGACCTTAGAAAGGCAGGGTAGGATGGATATAGGTCTGTAGCAATTTGGGTCAAGAGTGTCACCTCCTTTGAAGAGGGGGATGACAGCAGCTGCTTTCCAATCTATGGGAATCTCAGACGACACGAAAGAGAGTTTGAACAGGCTAGTTAGTAATAGGGGTTGCAATAATTTCGGCAGATAATTTTAGAAAGAAAGGGTCCAGATTGTCAAGCCCAGCTGATTTGTAGGGGTCCAGATTTTGCAGCTCTTTCAGAACATCAGCTGAATGGATTTGGGAGAAGGAGAAATGGGGGAGGCTTGGGCGAGTAGCTGTGGGGGGTGCAGTGCTGTTGAATGCAGTAGGGGTAGTTAGGTGGAAAGCATGGCCAGCCATAGAAAAATGCTTGTTGAAATTCTCAATTATAGTGGGCTTATCGGTGGTGACAGAGTTTCCTATCCTCAGTGCAGTGGGCAGTTGGGAGGAGGTGTTCTTATTCTCCATGGACTTTACAATGTCCCAGAACTTTTTAGAGTTGGAGTTGCACCAAGCGAATTTCTGTTTGAAAAAGCTAGCCTTGGCGTTTCTAACTGCCTGTGTGTATTGGTTTCTAACTTCCCTAAAAAGTTGCATATCGCGGGGGCAGTTCGATGCTAATGCAGAACGCCACAGGAGATCTTTGTGTTGGTTAAGGGCAGTCAGGTCTGGGGAGAACCAAGGGCTATATCTGTTCCTGGTTATAAATTTCTTGAAAGGGGCATGCTTATTTAAGATGGAGAGGAAGGCATTTAAAAAAAATAACCAGGCATCCTCTACTGACGGGATGAGGTCAATATCCTTCCAGGATACCAGGGCCAGGTCGATTAGAAAGGCTTGCTCGTTGAAATGTTTCAGGGAGCGTTTGACAGTGATGAGTGGAGGTCGTTTGACCGCTGACCCATTACGGGTGCAGGCAATGAGGCAGTGATCGCTGAGATCTTGGTTGAAAACAGCAGAGGTGTATTTAGAGGGCACGTTGGTTAGGATGATATCTATGAGGGTGCCAGTGTTTGCAGCTTTGGGGTTGTACCTGGTGGGTTCATTAATAATTTGTGTGAGATTGAGGGCATCAAGCTTGGATTGTAGGATGGCTGGGGTGGCATGTCCCAGTTTAGGTCACCTAGTAGCACGAGCTCTGAAGATAGATGGGGGGCAATCAGTTCACATATGGTGTCCAGAGCACAACTAGGGGCCGAGGGGGGTCTATAGCAGGCGGCAACGGTGAGAGACTTGTTTTTGGAGAGGTGGATTTTTAAAAGTAGAAGTTCAAATTGTTTGGGTACAGACCTGGATAGCAGGACAGAACTCTGCAGGCTATCTCTGCAGTAGATTGCAACACCGCCCCCTTTGGTCGTTCTATCTTGTCTGAAAACGTTGTAGTTAGGGATGAAGATTTCAGAGTTTTTGGTGGACTTCCTCAGCCAAGATTCAGACACAGCTAGGACATCCGGGTTGGCAGAGTGTGCTAAAGCAGTGAATAAAACAAACTTAGGGAGGAGGCTTCTAATGTTAACATGCATGAAACCAAGGTTATTACGGTTACAGAAGTCATCAAAAGAGAGCGCCTGGGGAGTAGGAGTGGAGCCAGGCACTGCAGGGCCTGGATTCACCTCTACATCCCCAGAGGAGCAGAGAAGAATAAGTATGAGGGTACGGCTAAAAGCTATAAGAATTGGTCGTCTGTGACGTCCAGAATAGAGAGAAAAAGGAGCAGGTTTCTGGGGGCGATAAAATAGCTTCAAGGTATAATGTACAGACAAAGGTATGGTGGGATGTGAGTACAGAGGAGGTAAACCTAGGCATTTAGTGATTATGAGAGAGATATTGTCTCTAGAAACATCATTGAAACCAGAAGATGTCATAGCATGTGTGGGTGGAGGAACTGAGAGGTTGGATAAGGTATAATGAGCAGGGCTAGAGGCTCTACAGTGAAATAAGCCAATAAACACTAAACAGAACAGCAATGGAGAAGGCATATTGACATTAAGGAGAGGCATGCTTAGCCGAGTGATCAAAGGGTCCAGTGAGATTCAGACAGCTAGCCGGGCCATAGGTAGCAAGCTGGTGGAAGATGGGAGGGAGGTCTGTTTTTAGCCACCTCGTGCGTTTCCGTCTGTGGGTTAGTGGGGTTCCGTGTGGAAGGGGGGACCAGTCCAAGTTGGCAAAATAGTTAGTTATAGTGGCCCAAGAAAAGTGTCCGATAGACCTATTCAGATCGCAGCCGAAAAGACGGCTAACGATTAGCGGGCCGCAGATGGGCGATCAGGTTACGTCGCGACGGAGGGGCCAGTTGGATAACTCCCTCGGGCAGATAACGTCGGTGGTCCAGTCGTGAAGACCCGATGGGGCTCCGCATCGGCAGTAAAACGGGTCAGGATAGGTGAGTTGTAGCCCAGGAGACACTTCAGCTGGCTAGCTCAGGAATAGCCCAGGAGTGGCTGACGGAACTCTTCAGCTGGCTAGCTGGCTAGCTCCGTAATAATGTGTGTTAATTCCGTGACCGACGTTGCCAATAGTCACTCAGGTAGCAGCTAGTTAGCTGCAAGATCCAGGTGTAAATGTCCAGAGCCTGCGGTAGAAATCGGGGAAATGAGAGAGAATAGGTCCGGTATGCTCTGGTCTGAGTCGCGCTGTACAAAAACTGGTGATAGCTTTTCGAGCTAATGGATAGCTGAGGACAGCTAACCGTGGCTAGCTGAACTTCAACGTTAGCCAGTGAAAATGGCTAACCTCTTGCTAGCTTCTGCTGTGGAATTCAGATGAGGTAAATAATACTTTCTTTTTTAAATTGGTGAGGCGGGTTGCAGGAGAGTGCTTTGAGGTTGAGTTTTTAGAATTAAAAAAAATATATATATATAAAAAGATAAGTGAAGAAAAAATATGTAAATATATATATACACGGGACACGACAAGAGGAGGGTAGAGGACGTCTGAACTGCTACGCCATCTTGGGAAAAAGGAGTAATATCAAAGAGTCCTCACTGCTGCTCGATCAGCCTACTTTTCCAACCTGATTGAGGAGAATAAAAACAATCCAACATTTGTTTTTGACACTGTCACAAAGCTAACTAAAAAGCTGCATTCCCCAAGTGAGGACGGCCTTCACTTTAGCAGTGATGAATTCATGAACTTCGTCAATATCATTAGAAATTACGGACTCCTTGTTGAATCTGCGTATTTCTACAAAGCTCAGTTGTCTTGAGTCTGCACAGAACTGCCAGGGCCTAGGATCAATGGAGACACTAAAGTTATTTTATCCTGTATGTCTCAACACATTCACGAAAATAGTAATGGCCTCTAAACGTTCCAGCTGCCTACTGGACCCTATTCCAACTAAACTACTGAAAGAGCTACTACCTGTGCTTTTCCTTACAATGTTGAACATAATAAACGTCTCCCTATCCTCCGGATGTGTACCAAACTACAATGTCAACTTTCACTGCAATGCGGATTGACACAGCTGTACATTTCGATGAAACATAGTGAAGCGCCAAAATTGCCATGGCTGGAAGCCTGTGTTTCAGACATAAGGAAGTGGATGGCGGGAAATGTTTTACTTTTAAACTCGGACAAAACAAAGATGCTAGTTCTATGTCGAAAGAAACAAAGAGATCTGCTGTTTGATCTGACAATTAATCTTAATGGTTGTACAGTCATCTCAAATAACATTTTAAAGGGCCTCAGCATTACTCGACCCTGATCTCTCTTTTGACGGGCAACTTTTTTCCACCTTCGTAACATTGCAAAAATCTGAAACTTTTTGTCCAAATATTATGCATAAAAGCTAATCCATGCTTATGTCAATTCTAGATTAGACTACTGCAATGCTCTACTCTGCGGCTACCCTGATAATGCACTAAATAAAGTTCAGTTAGTTCTGAATACGAATGCTAGAATCTTCACTAGAACCAAAACATTTGATCGTATTACTCCAGTGCTAGCCTCTCTACACTGGCATCCTGTTAAGCCTAGGGCCGATTTCAAGGCTTTACTGCTAACCTACAAAGCATTACATGGACTTGCTCCTACCAATCTCTCCGGTTTGGCCCTGCCGTTCATACCTACACATACGCTACGTTCACAAGACTCAGGCCTCCTTATTGCCCCTAGAATTTCTAAGCAAACAGCTGAGGCAGGGCTTTCTCCTATAAAGCTACATTTTTATGGAAGGATTTGTCTATCCATGTGAGAGACGCAGACTCGGTCTTGACCTTTAAGTCTTTACTGAAGTCTCATCTCTTCAGTAGTTCCTATGATTGAGTGTAGTCTGGCCCAGGGGTGCAAAGGTGAATAGCAAGGCACTGGAGTGACAAACCGCCCTTGCTGTCACAGCCTCGCCGGCTCCCCGCTGTCCACTGGGTTTCTCTGCCTCTGACCCTATTATGGGGGCTGACTCACTGGCTAAGTAGTATTCACCCTTGTCGTTCCTAGGAGGGGTGCATCACGTCGTGCCAGGCTTTTTTTTCTATACTCGACTTTAGTGAATTGAGACACTGAAGTGATCTTCTTATCTGGTTTTGCGCCCCCTCCGGTTCGTGCGGTGGAGGACATCTTCGTGGGCTATACTCAGACTTGTCTCAGGGAAGTAAGTTCATGGTCTGTTGATATTCTTCTAGTGGTGTGGGGGCTGTGCTTTGGCAAAGTGGGTAGGGTTATATCCTGCCTGTTTGGCCCTGTCCGGGGGTATCGTCAGAAATGGCCACAGTGTCCCCCGACCCCCTTGTCTCAGCCTCCAGTATCTATGCTGCAATAGTCTATGTGCATGATCTTGTGATCTAGACTGTAATGACCAAGTGGGAGACAGAGTGCTGGTTTCAAGTGCAGGGCGCAGCAGGTGTTTAATGTAAAGGACCACAGGAGGAGGCAGGCAACAGTACAGGCAGGGAAAAGGCAAGTAACGTTGTCCGGAAGATCAGGCAATATGTGAGTAACAGGAAATCCGAGGCTGAGGTACAGGCAGGGAACAGGCAAAAGGCGTTGTTAGTGAGGCAGGCAAAAACTATCATACACGGGAGGAGTAAATTACGGGAAAAACAGAGCTCTGAAGAGAAGTGTGTCACAAACAAACAATACCTCACAATGATGGGATGCAAAGAACTGAACTAAGTAGTGTGTGATAATGGCATACAGGTGTGTCAACATGTGATCAAAATCCGGGTGATTGGGATCTGGAGAGTGAGCTGAACGCTCAGGGGATCTACGTGTATGAGAGTGTGAGTTGGAAGCAGACGTTACATAGACACAACAACTTTTGTTATGGTGATCATGAGGGAAATAAGTTGTGATCTCAACATGAGATAACAAATGTCCTCTCTGGACTTTTGTAATTTGGTACGTCTTTAAGTATTAGAAAGATAATACACTGGTAATTGTAAACTGTAAACTTTAATCATACCAGACAATTTTAACGTATTGTCCTAACACTACTTTACATTTAGCTCATTACCAACTATAGGAGAACATTTGCATTTATATTAGGTTTAAATTGGGATTATCAGTGAAAAAGGTACCTGTCAGTCCACAGTTTGAGTACTGTTACTAAGCAAAGTTATATAATGCATCAGACCTATTATTTACCGCTTGCTATCTGCCAATAGATGGATCTCTGCAAATGTGTGTCCTCAGCTCCTTCACTTCCATTTCATGAGATGAGGTTTTCTTTTATTTTCTCAAGTGTTTTTGTTTTCCTTGAGACAAAAATCAATAAACTCATCCGACCCATTTCGTCATATTGAAACAAGCAACAGGTGGAAAAATGTTCTCGATATGAGGGGGATATTTCAGGGTCTGAGCCAGTAGGAACACTGTGGGATGAACGCAGGCCTAAATCAGACACACACAAGGGATTTACGTTTTCAAGCGTAGAGTGCAACAGTGTATTTTTTTGGAGAGCAACTGGCGAGACATTGTTGTCTCTAGCTTTCCCAGCCACTTTCATTTGGCTGACAGGCAGCACTCAACTTGGTAGGAGACAAAAACTGTAGAAGAAAAACTATCCATCAAAATATCCTGAAGACTGGCAGGCATACCAAGAGCATTTACAACTCAACAACTCTCACAGAGAACAATCCTGATGTCATCTTTTCTTTTTAGATGATTCCATATCTCTTACCACCTCTGTCTTTCAATTCAATTTAAGTGCTTTACTGGCATGGGTAACGTGTTAACATTGCCAAAGCAAGTGAAGTAGATAATAAACAAAAGTGAAATAAACAAAAATGAACAGTAAACATTACACTCACAACATTTCCAAAATAATAAAGACATTTCAAATGTCATATTATGTGCAAATAGTTAAAGTTACAAAAGGGAAAATAAATAAACATAAATATGGGTTGTATTTACAATGGTGTTTGTTCTTCACTGCCCTTTTCTTGTGGCAACAGGTTACACATTTTGCTGCTGTGATGGCACATTGTGGTATTTCACCCAATAGATATGGGAGTTTATCAAAATTGGGTTTGTTTTCTAATTCTTTGTGGATCTGTATAATCTGAGGGATGTATATGTCTCTAATATGGTCATACATTTGGCAGGAGGTTAGGAAGTGGATATCAGTTTCCACCTCCTTTTGTGGCCAGTGTGCACATAGGCAGACCTGGCTCTCAAGAGAAGACAGGCTATGGCGGCCTTTCTCAACAGCAAGCCTATGCTCACTGAGTCTGTACATAGTCAAATCTTTCCTTAAGTTTGGGTCAGTCACAGTGGTCAGGTATTCTGCCACTGTGTACTCTCTGTTTAGGGCTAAATAGCATTCTAATTTGCTCAGTTTTTTGTTAATTATTTCAAGTAATTCATTATATTTTTGTTTTCTCATGATTTGGTTGTGTCTAATTGTGTTACTGTCCTGGGGCTCTGTGGGGTCTGTTTGTGTTTGTGAACAGAACCTCAGGACCAGCTTGCTTAGGGGACTCTTCTCCAGGTTCATCTCTCTGTAGGTCATTGCTTTGTTATGGAAGTTTTGGGAATCGTTTCCTTTTAGGTGGTTTATGATTATAACGGCTATTTTCTGGATTAGCGAGTATCAGCTTAATTCTGCTCTGCATGCATTATTTGGTGTATTACTTTGTACATGGAAGATATTTTTGCTGAATTCTGCATGCAGAGTCTCAATTTGGTGATTGTCCCATTTTGTGAATTCTTGGTTGGTGAGTGGACCCCAGACCTCACAACCATAAAGGGCAATGTGTTCTATAACTGATTCAAGTATTTTTAGCCAGATCCTAATTAGTATGTCAAATGTTATGTTCCTTTGGATGGCATAGAAGGCCTTTTTTCCTTGTTTCTCAGATCGTTCACAGCTTTGTGAAAATTGCCTGTGGCGTTGATGCTTAGGCCGAGGTATGTATAGTTTTTTGTGTGCTTTAGGGCAACGGTGTCTAGATGGAAATTGTATTTGTGGTCCTGGCAACTAGACCTTTTTTGGAACACCATTATTTTTGTCTTACTGAGATTTACTATCAGGGCCCAGGTCAGACAGAATCTGTGCAGAAGATCAGCAAACAGTAGACATTTGACTTCAGATTGTAGTAGGGTGAGGCCGGGTGCTGCAGACTGTTCTAGTGCCCTCGCCAATTCATTGATATATATGTTGAAGAGGGTGGGGCTTAAGCTGCATCCCTGTCTCACTCCATGACCATGTGGAAAGAAATGTGTGTTTTTTACCAATTATAACCACTCTTGTATTTTATAATGTGATATGTTTTTCCCCCAACACCACTTTCCATCTATTTGTATAGCACACCCTCGTGCCAAATTGAGTCAAAAGCATTTTTTGAAATCAACAAAGCATGTTTTGGTTTGTTTGTTTGTCAATTGGGGTGTGCAGGGTGAATACCTGGTCTGTCGTATGGTCATTTGGTAAAAAGACAATTTGACATTTGCTCAGTACATTGTTTTCACTGAGGAAATGTACTTTCTCTTTCTCCCTCTCTGTCTCTTTCTCTTGCTCTTTATTTCTGTCTCAGTCTGTCAATTTCTCTGTATGTCATCCTACATTTCATCACCTGCTGTGATTTTGGAATTGGCAGGGTGGACATGCCATTTGTCAATTACACTAACCCCGGTGTAGACTGGAGTGGTGATGATGGGAAATTGACAGTTGCTGTGCGGGTTGCGTGTCCTGCTGTGTAAGGTGTGTTGGAGGTGTGTGTGTGTGAGGTGTAGGAAGCCCCTGATGTGTTGACACCCATCGTCCCCTGTGAGTTGCGTTAAGCAGTGAGCGGCAAGGGTGTCTCGGCGGACGCGTTGAGGCTCTCAGTCTTCCATCCTCACTTCTCCCCCATTTATCTTTAGAGGGGTGGAATCTCTCTCTCCGTGTTCAGGCACATCCACCACCGGCTCCATAACTCACTCCTCAGTGGGCCTGACAACTTTCCTGTGTGTGTGTGTGTGTGTGTGTGTGTGTGTGTGTGTGTGTGGACAATCCCCCGACACAATCAGCTTTCTGTTCCACACTGAAAATGTATCACTGTTTCCTCCTCCTTGGACGTGATGGGACAGGTGTGAACGGTTGCTGGCTCGGCCTTGGATAGATGATAATGTAAACATAGAGGAATGTGATACACATCACAGGCTCTGGTTAGAGGGGGATCTACAAAATAAATGTAACATTATCCTCTGTAACAATTGATGCCCCTCTAAAGTTGCTATTTTAACCAATTGCCAACATCTGTCAAGTATTGAGCTGCTAAAGGACCAGTTTGCTTTATGATTATTGCATGGTTTATTATCAGTCCTCACTTTAGACCTCACTTTAAATGTTTCAGATTCCTGCTCTAAGTAGAGCTGCATTTACCACATACGCGCACATGTACGCAAGCATACGCACACACGCACACACACATGGCGGGTCTCATTTGATGAATGTCCCCAGCCTAGGAGCTCATCTGTTCAGACTGACAGAAGGAAAGGCCATGGGATTAGCCACTTATTAAACAGACAGAGAAGCCCCTTCTCGCCTCTTTAATCACCAGTGTTGTTGTGGAGACCGCAGGAAAGTGTTGCCAGTTACCATCCATGAAACCAATAAGCTAAGAATAGGTAGCACAGCATGCACACAAACATGAATTGAAATGAGAGAGAGAGAGAGAGGAACAAAGTTAGATGTAGGATTTTAATTTGATCAATTCAGGAATTTTAAGGACATTTAAAACAAAACATTTTAAACTTCTCGTGTATTTGAGGCTTAAAAAGGCTTCTAAAGTTAGTAATTTCCACTTTCAAATTTTTGTTCATTAATTATAATCCACATAATAATTCACATAACCTGTTGCTGCAGGATTTTTTTTCCTGCTGTAGCAAACTCAAATTAAGATCCTACATCTGTAGGTGACATTTAGAAGTGAAGCTAGCTACCTGCAGGGTGTTTGTGGCTTTTGCTGTTCTTGAATGTCTGATTCATCTTTCTGTTCTTCATTGTGTACTCGGAGCCAGGGATGAGCCAGCATATTGGTCAATCCATATCTTGTAACACACTGGATAGTCATTATTTAGAATGTAAAAATCATACAAAGCCAAAAAGAGGATGATATTTGTTGATACTTATGCCTCATTTTTGCATGGGACATAAGGCAGATTCATGCCAAGTATCAGCATATTTCAGATATGTGACAGACGGTCCAATCTTTCTTAAGTCACTAGTTTGGGCTTGTAGTTCATCCCATTTTTACATTTACACTAAATAATAATTTTTCAGTTTGAGAGAACGTGAGAACACTAGTCCATCCATACCTGTCATTTTAATGAATAATTTCTGTTTGAGATTTTCCTTGGGATTTCAATGATTTAGTTGACAACCCTAAATGAATGTGGAAAAGAAGAGCAGGAATGAATTTCATTCTCTCCTTTCCCATTATAAGTGAAGAGTTTTCCCAATACCTTTTCTGTGAAACAGGACTAGAGTTCCTTCCAATTACGTATTTTTTTTTCCTGGATAAGTCATGTGGTCAGGGAAAACATCCGGGTCCTATCTTAAGACGAATGTGTTTACATTGCGATTGTGAGTGTAAAGTTCCACCACGTTGATGCTTGCTTCCTCCCAGGAAAGTGGACGCATGGCACATCAAAGCCCAGGTGGGGAGTGGGTACCTTACGGGTAAATCGAGTCGGGACAACGTTCACATCCCCAGATAAAAGAGCCAGACTTCAGACACCACAACAAACCCTCTTCACTCCCACATCCCAGGTTTCACCTGTTACACTATCGCCTGGCTTCAAAAGGCTCCTGTTTCATCTTTTGTGTCTAGGTGTGATTGTTGGTGCGTGCGCCCTTGTACATGTGTGTGTGTCTATGCAAGTACAATATGTGTGTCTGAGCCTGCATTTGCTGATTGTGAATATTTTGAGCCATTCGCTCTTTGTCACCTCTGTGAACTGCGATGGCAGTGGCTGAGTGTAGCAGAAGCTTTTGATGCTAGACAGACAATGCACCCTCACACAGGAGACAGGATAAGCAGGGAGGCAAGTGTATGTCTGTCTGCCAGCCGGATGTTCCGGTCATGGTCATACAAAGAACGGAGAGGAGAGAGGTGCGTGTACTACTGCTGACTGTCCTGAGACACCAGGACAGAAGGCTTTGATTTCTGTAGACCGGGAGAAACAAGAAGAGAAGCGGTGAGCCTGGCATCATTTGACATTTGACATTCCGTTCACTTTTTTGTGAGGATCAGGAGAGGATAGGGGAGGAGGGGAATTGGTAGAGAGGAGAAGAGAAGAGAAGACAAGACAAGAGGACCCAAGCTATATGGAAATGTTTTAAGAAGGTCATACCAAGGACCGTTTAGCTATTTGATTTTGAATGTTAAGACCCATTGAAGTATGAAAAAAAGATATACAAAAAGGATTTGATGAAAATACAAACGCATTGAATAACAAATTCACTATATGGAACAACAGTTTCTGAAGTGTCTGTCCTATATCTGAGAGATGTAAGAAAGATCAGGAAACATTTGTTATTTATCTTTTATTTTACATGTATTTAACCCCTTATTTTTGTCACTAAACACCCTCCATATACTGTATACTGTACTTCCATAAAAAATATTAACTGGTACCGGGGGAGCTTCAGGTGAGAGTCTCACCTTTTTGTGAGAGTCTCACCTTTCCACAGAGGGGTCATACTATTGTATAGCCCAAATGGTTTGGCCGCTACAGACAGAAGTTGGTATATCGGCTGTACCAACTTTAGACAAGTCCCAAGACACTTATGGGAGTCATAGAGCAAAACAGAGAACACCATTGTGTTTGTGAGAGTCTCATCTTTCCAAAGAGGGGTCGTGTAATATTTTGATTGTTGAAAATGCACACCATTTTTCTTGAATCTTCAACATAGAAATGCAACCAAAAATAATTTATAGAAACTCATCCATGATTTACCAAATTATATTTCGAAAGATAGAGCTAATATTTTAAGCATATGTTTTCTTATCAGTCTCCCCCATCTACACTGAATGATGTTAACTGTAAGTGTTTTCCCGTAATAATAATAATAATAATAATAATAATAATAATAATAATGTAATAAGAAATGACTCATTTCAGGAATTTCAGGAAACTAGGCGTATGTCGAGTGTCACTTCATTACTTCACAGGAGAGACACTTGAACGTAAATATATATCTTTTTTAAATCAAAACATATATTTTTATGCAGAAATGCATTCTGGAACATGTGAACTGTCATGTGCCTTAATAACAAATGTGAATGCCATCTGTAAATACAAATAATATTGTTAAAACTAATCAAATGGCCACTAGGACAATTTACATTGTTGCCCCCCCCCCCCCCCCCCCCCCTTTGTTTATACACTGCTGCTACACTGTTTATTATCTATGCATAGTCATAGTCATCTTTGCTATATTTCTCGAACTGCATTGTTGGTTTAGGGCTTGCAAGTAAGCATTTCACGGTGTCTATACCTGTTGTATTCGGCGCAGCATGCTTCAGGCTGGTCACTATGTGTATATCATCCTTTCTAACACAGCTTTTTTGAAAGACATCACGTCATATAACCGCAAAGGTGTTGCTCTCCACTTTCTGCAGGACTGAGTTTTGATACCAGTGGAATGCACGGTGGAATTAGAGTATGATAGCTGAGGAGATGGAGAAAATTCTGCCATTTGTATACAAATATGCAGGCGGAGTCAAAAAGAGAACACAGAAGGCTGTTGTATAAAACACCTCTCGCTGGATTACATCTTCAAACTAAGGCAACCATGGCATCCGTGACAGAGAACTGTCCATCCATGTATATGGGTATGATAGTCTAGCTAGCTACATTTTCAGCTATGACATGTTTCTAATTTTGTCAGAAAGTAATTTTCATTTGAAGTTAAAGCGTACTGTTAGCTATCTAGCTAACGTTAGCTGGCTGGCTCACTAGCTAAAGTTACGTGTATGATCTGTGTAGTAATATTATTTGCATCTCTTAACTAACTAGCTAACATTGAACCTGCTTGGTCAGCTACCTTCAGATTCATGCAGTGTAGTAATGTTATGAATTGGGATTATGGTAAAAAAAAAATGGCTAGCTAGCTAGCTACATATTTAAGCACACTCAACACCCATTGAATATGTCCGGTGTCAGTAAACTTTGGCAAAAAAGCATAATTCAATTATTGCCAGCAGCACACTTGCAGTCACCAATGCTCTGGATAACATAAAAACAGCCTAACCAGCTCTGCAAGGGTGAGTAAAATGGTCAGAGTGAGCTATTCCCTCATTTGTGACTGGAAGTTGCTAGCAAGCTAGCGAACGTTAGCTTGGGTGCTTGTCTGGTATTGTTAGATCAGAATGCTCGAATCAACCCTACTCCTCAGCCAGAGCGTCCAGTGTGCTCTCTGAACGCTCCGAGAGCAAAACTCTCTGAATTTACGAACGAACAATGTGACAACGCTCTGAGTTTACCAATGCCCAGAGCGCACTCTTAGCACACTCTGGCACTCCAGATTGAATTTACGAACACACCCGTAGTATAAACCAGCCTTTAGTCTTCAAATCCTTGGTTGTTTAGTACATGGGCTCATATCTGAATCCTTAAAGAGCTGGGTGGGGCTAAAGCTTAAGAGGGTGTGAATGATCCCGAATGGGTGTAGACAAAGAAGAGCTCTCCAGTAGGTGTACCAAAAATATTCAAGGGCCATTTTCTTTACTATTTTCGAAAAGGCTTTTGATAAAGTATGACTCGAATTTATATATACACGCCTGGACTGTTTTAATTCCGACCAACATGTACCAACAACCAACATGTGCATGTACAATTACGACCAACAACCAACATGTACATATTTGTGAGAGTCTCACCTTTCAGTAGAAGGGTCATATCAGTGTGTAGCACAAACTGTTCAGACGCTACAGACAGAAGTAGGCAGATTGGCGGTACCGACACCAGACGAGTCCCGTGGCACTTGTGGGGGTCATAGAGTAAAACTGAGAACACCATCATGAGAGTCTCATCTTTCCATAGAGTAGGCCAAACCGTCCGTACGCAACAGACATTTTTGTGAGAAGACCGATTTTTGGAATGTCTCATAGTCTGACAAACACTGCTGTAGCTTGGCCAGCTTCCAACGCAGATGTGGAAGGCAGCCCATACAAAAAACCCAGATATCTCTAGCTTTAGGATTTTGATGGGGATTTTTATTATTATGCTTATTACATTTCTCTAGCCTCTCTGGACTAAACCCCAATTATGGTAAGTTTACTCTATTATGTATTGGATCGTTAAAATACACAACTTTTACATTACTCTGTAGGTTATCAATAAAATGGGGTGATGGGGAAATAAACATACTTGGTATTTATATACCTGAAGATATAAATAAACTTAACAGAAAAAATAGACTAGATCCTGCAACCATGGACAGGTAAATGCCTGTCTATTTATGGAAACACCACACTGATTAACTCTTTAGTTATATCACAATTTACTTATTTAATTATGGCGCTGCCAACACTAGTTGACTAGTTTTTAAAATCATATGAGCAATGATTTTGGTATTTCACTTTATTTGGAATGCTAAACTAGAGAAAATTAAACATGCCTATTTATATAATGAGTGATTTGTAGGGGCTGAAATTATTAAATATTAAATCATTAAGCTTTACTCATACATAAATTATACTTAACGCTCGAAATGGTTCCCCAGAGATTATTATGAAAGCCTCATTCATTGTTAAAAAAATTGCCTTTTACCTTCATACACATTACAATCTCCCATTTTTGGGTTCATTGAAAATTAGACCTTGTTCAAAGTATCACTCTTCCTTTAACAAGCATACAAAGCTGTTTACAACTTAATCGTTATCCTTCAGAGAAGACAGAACAAATAATCACAACACATATTAATGTTGAACTCAAATATACTGATTGAATAAAACAACTTTCTTTATGGAATAATAAAGTTATATTTATTAATGGTATTATGAATAGGAATGGTGGAGTTCTTTCACACATGCAGCTATCGAAAATATATGGGAATGTTTCCTCAATCCAAAGTTACAACAGACTGATTGCAACATTACTGCAAAACATGTAGAAGGCAAGTCTGAGCAGGAGAGGGTAGGGAACTTGTTTGTCTGCCATATATTACAGACCAAAATTGGCTGAAAAAGATTAGCATAAATATAAAAATATACCAGTTTAATTTGAGGACAAAAATGTTAACAGCTGCGCCATACAGGTTGCAAAATAGCTGGAAGATATTTTTAATGTACCGATTCCATGGCACATTGTGTATGAACTGATAAAACAAAACAATGCTTGATTCAACACAATTTAAATGATTATACAACATTTTTGTAACCAACAGAATATTAAATATATGGGGCATACAACATTCTCAGCTCTGCCGATTTTGCTGCAAAGAGACAGAATCATTAGAACATTTATTCTGGTTTTGCCATCTTGTATTTTGTTTCTGGTCATTTAAAAAAATATATATATATCTTTATCTATTTATTTTATCTTTCTTAATTTTATATTTTTTTCTGGTCATAGGTTCAGGAATGGCTGAAGAATCACAACGTTCATTTAACCATACAAATAGCAGTGTTGTGTGATTCTGAAAGCCATAGTCAATCAATCAATCAACAATACAATAATACTCTCCTTATAATAATATTAATCTTTAATTTCCAATCTGTGTATACTATGCAATTAGAAAGGTTCAAAATTCATGTAAGACGTCACAGCACAGTTGAAAAATATATGGCACATGGAAATCAAAAGAGGGTGGCCTAAGGATATAGGTGGGTTGGACTGAGAGTAGCTGAGGGTTGGGATTATAAAGCTCATGATCGGTAATAGTTATTGCTGAAAACACTATACTGTATATAATGTATACTGAAGATGTCTGAGAACTATTTATCCAACATGTAATGTTTGTATGTGTATATACAGTATATAATGATTCTGTCTCTTATTTATATATATATATATATATATATATATATATATATACATACATACCAGTCAAAATTTTGGACACATTTACTCATTCAAGGGTTTTTCTTTATATTTACTATTTTCTACATTGTAGAATAATAATTAAGACATCAAAACTATGAATAATCACACAGGCTGAGCACTTGTTGGCTGCTTTTCCTTCACTCTGTGGTCCAACTCATCCCAAACCATCTCAATTGGGTTGAGGTCGGGTGATTGTGGAGGCCAGTTCAACTGATGCAGGACTCAATCACTCTCCTTCTTGGTCAAATAGCCCTTACACAGCCTGGAAGTGTGTTGGGTCATTGTCCTGTTGAAAAACAATGATTGTCCCACTAAGCACAAACCAGACGGAATGGCGTATCGCTGCAGAATGCTGTGGAACACATGCTGGTTAAGTGTGCCTTGAATTCTAAATGAATCCCTGACAGTGTCCCCAGCAAAGCACCCCCACACCATCACACCTCCTCCTCCATGCTTGACGGTGGGAACCACACATGCGGAAATCATCTGTTCACATACTCTGCATCTCACAAAGACACGGCGGTTGGAACCAAAAATCTTACATTTGGACTCATCAGACCAAAGGACAGATTTCACCGGTCTAATGCCTATTGCTCATGTTTTTTTGGACCAAGCAAGTCTCTTATTATTATTGGTGTCCTTTAGTAGTGGTTTCTTTGGAGCAATTCGAACATGAAGGCCTGATTCACACAGTCTCCTGTGAACAGTTGATGTTGAGATGTGTCTGTTACTTGAACTCTGTGAAGCATTTATTTGGACTGAAATGTCTGAGGATGGTAACTCTATAATGAACCTATCCTCTGCAGCAGAGGTAACTATGGGTGTTCCTTTCCTGTGGCGGTCCTCATGAGAGCCAGTTTCTTCATAGCATGTGATGGTTTTTGCGACTGCACCTGAAGATACTTTCAAAGTTCTTGACATTTTTCACATTTTCCAGGTGCCTAGCTCATGGCGCTGGTTGAGAGAATGCCAAGAGTGTGCAAAGCTGTCATCAAGGCAAAGGGTGGCTACTTTGAAGAGTATCAAATATAAAAATAATTTTGATTTGTTTAATACTTGTTTGTTTACTACATCTTATTTCATAGTTTTGATGTCTTCACTATTATTCTAGAATGTATAAAATAGTACAAATAAAGAACCCTTGAATGAGTAGGTGTGTCCAAACTTTTGACTGGGACTCAAAAGTTTGGACTTGTGACATGTCTAGTGGGGTAAGTGTGTGTGTCAGCGCTGTGTGTAAGTTGACTATGCAAACAATTTGGAATTTTCAACAAATGAATGTTTCTTATAAAAATAAGTGATGCAGTCAGTCTCTGCTCAACTCTTAGCCAAGAGAAACTGGCAGGCATAGTATTTATATTAGCCCTCTGATTACAATGAAGAGAAAGACGTGCCACTTTGTTCTGGGCCAGCTGCAGCTTAATGACTAGGTCTTTCTTTGCAGCCCTTGAGAACATGGCAATAATCAAGATTAGACTAAACTAGAACTTGCAGGACTTTATTTTTGGAGTGTGTTGTCAAGAAATCAGAGCATCTCTTTATTATGGATATACATTTACATTACATTTTAGTCATTTAGCAGACGCTCTTATCCAGAGCGACTTACAGTAATGAATGCATACATTTCATACATTTTTTTTATACCTCTCCCCATCTTTGCAACCATTTAATCAATATGTTTTGACCTTAACAGTTTACAATCTAAGGTAACACCAAGTAATTTAGTCTCCTCAACTTGTTTAACAACTTGTTTATTACTGGCCACCCATCCCAAAACTGACTGCAACTCCTTGTTAACCTGTTGGGTCTAGGGGGCAGCATTTGCACGTCTGGATAAAATTTTTTTACCCGATTTAATCTGGTTACTAATCCTACCCAGTAACTAGAATATGCATATACTTATTATATATGGATAGAAAACACTCTAAAGTTTCCAAAACTGTTTGAATGGTGT
The DNA here is from genome assembly GCF_965601325.2 of Salmo salar. Taxonomy (NCBI): domain Eukaryota; kingdom Metazoa; phylum Chordata; class Actinopteri; order Salmoniformes; family Salmonidae; genus Salmo; species Salmo salar. The sequence goes on along the minus strand of NC_138305.1, from coordinate 55,319,509 downwards.
CTGTGAGTATAACAGAACTCATTTGGCAGGCAAAACCCTGAGACATTTTCTGACAGGAAGTGGATACCTGATGTGTTGTATTGACTTTAAACCTATCCCATTGAAAAACACAGGGGTTTAGGAATATTTTGGCACTTCCTATTGCTTCCACTAGATGTCACCAGCCTTTACAAAGTGTTTTGAGTCTTCTGGAGGGAGATCTGACCGAACAAGAGCCATGGAACGATGATGTCCCATTAGACACCTGGCGCGCGAGTTCATGTTGGGTACCCTCGTTCCAATACGTTATAAAAGAGTATGCATTCGTCCACCTTCAATATTATTCATGTTCTGGTTAAAAAAGGCCCTAATGATTTATGCTATACAACGTTTGACATGTTTGAACGAACGGAAATATATTTTTTCCCCTCGTTCATGACGAGAAGTCCGGCTGGCTTACATCATGTGCTAACGAGACGGAGATTTTTGGACATAAATGATGAGCTTTTTTGAACAAAACTACATTCGTTATGGACCTGTGATACCTGGAAGTGACATCTGATGAAGAGAATCAAAGGTAATGGATTATTTACATAGTATTTTCGATTTTAGATCTCCCCAACATGACGTCTAGTCTGTATCGCAACGCGTATTTTTCTGGGCGCAGTGCTCAGATTATTGCAAAGTGTGATTTCCCAGTAAGGTTATTTTTAAATCTGGCAAGTTGATTGCGTTCAAGAGATGTAAATCTATAATTCTTTAAATGACAATATAATATTTTACCAATGTTTTCTAATTTTAATTATTTAATTTGTTACGCTGACTTGACTGCCGGTTATTGGAGGGAAACGATTTCCTCAACATCAATGCCATAGTAAAACGCTGTTTTTGGATATAAATATGAACTTGATAGAACTAAAAATGCATGCATTGTCTAACATAATGTCCTAGGAGTGTCATCTGATGGAGATTGTAAAAGGTTAGTGCATCATTTTAGCTGGTTTTATGGTTTTGGTGACCCTGTCTTTGACTTGACAAAACATTACACACAACTCTTGTAAATGTACTGTCCTAACATACTCTAAATTTATGCTTTCGCCGTAAAACCTTTTTGAAATCGTAAAACGTGGTTAGATTAAGGAGATGTTTATCTTTCAAATGGTGTAAAATAGTTGTATTTTTGAAAAATTTGAATTTTGACATTTATTTGGATTCAAATTTGCCGCTCTTGAAATGCACCTGCTGTTGATGGAGTGCACCACGGGTGGCACGCTAGCGTCCCACCTAGCCCCAAGTGTTTCAGTGACTTCATTAGCTGTGGTTTCTGACATGTATATGGTTGAGTCATCAGCCTCTGGAACTGCCGGTCTGCGGCCAACAAGGCTGAGTTCATCTCAGCCTATGCTACCCTCCAGTCCCTAGACTTCCTGGCGCTGACGGAAACATGGATCACCACAGATAACACTGCTACTCCTACTGCTCTCTCCTCGTCTGACTACGTGTTCTCGCATACCCCTAGAGCATCGAGCCAGCGGGGTGGTGGCACTGGAGTCCTCATCTCTCCCAAGTGGACATTCTCTCTTTCTCCCCTGACCCATCTCTCTATCTCCTCATTTGAATTCCATGCTGTCACAGTTACCAGCCCTTTCAAGCTTAACATCCTTATCATTTATCGCCCTCCAGGTTCCCTTGGAGAGTTCATCAATGAGCTTGACGCCTTGATAAGTTCCTTTCCTGAGGATGGCTCACCTCTCACAGTTCTGGGTGACTTTAACCTCCCCACGTCTACCTTCGACTCATTCCTCTCTGCCTCCTTCTTTCCACTCCTCTCCTCTTTCGACCTCACCCTCTCACCTTCCCCCCCTACTCACAAGGCAGGCAATACGCTTGACCTCATCTTTACTAGATGCTGTTCTTCCACTAATCTCATTGCAACTCCCCTCCAAGTCTCCGACCACTACCTTGTATCCTTTTCCCTCTCGCTCTCATCGAACACTTCTCACTCTCCCCCTACTCGGATGGTATTGCGCCGTCCCAACCTTCGCTCTCTCTCTCCCGCTACTCTCTCCTCTTCCATCCTATCATCTCTTCCCTCTGCTCAAACCTTCTCCAACCTATCTCCTGATTCTGCCTCCTCAACCCTCCTCTCCTCCCTCTCTGCATCCTTTGATTTCCTCTGTCCCCTATCCTCCAGGCCGGCTCGGTCCTCCCCTCCTGCTCCGTGGCTCGACGACTCACTGCGAGCTCACAGAACAGGGCTCCGGGCAGCCGAGCGGAAATGGAGGAAAACTCGCCTCCCTGCGGACCTGGCATCCTTTCACTCCCTCCTCTCTACATTTTCCTCTTCTGTCTCTGCTGCTAAAGCCACTTTCTACCACTCTAAACTCCAAGCATCTGCCTCTAACCCTAGGAAGCTCTTTGCTACCTTCTCCTCCCTCCTGAATCCTCCTCCCCCTCCCCCCCCCTCCTCCCTCTCTGCGGATGACTTCGTCAACCATTTTGAAAAGAAGGTTGACGACATCCGATCCTCGTTTGCTAAGTCAAACGACACTGCTGGTCCTGCTCACACTGCCCTACCCTGTGCTTTGACCTCTTTCTCCCCTCTCTCTCCAGATGAAATCTCGCGTCTTGTGACGGCCGGCCGCCCAACAACCTGCCCACTTGACCCTATCCCCTCCTCTCTTCTCCAGACCATTTCCGGAGACCTTCTCCCCTACCTCACCTCGCTCATCAACGCATCCTTGACCGCTGGCTACGTCCCTTCTGTCTTCAAGAGAGCGAGAGTTGCACCCCTTCTGAAAAAACCTACACTCGATCCCTCCGATGTCAACAACTACAGGCCAGTATCCCTTCTTTCCTTTCTCTCCAAAACTCTTGAACGCGCCGTGCTTGGCCAGCTCTCTTGCTATCTCTCTCAGAATGACCTTCTTGATCCTAATCAGTCAGGTTTCAAGACTGGGCATTCAACTGAGACTGCTCTTCTCTGTGTCACGGAGGCTCTCCGCACTGCTAAAGCTAACTCTCTCTCCTCTGCTCTCATCCTTCTAGACCTATCTGCTGCCTTTGATACCGTGAACCATCAGATCCTCCTCTCCACCCTCTCCGAGCTGGGCATCTCTGGCACCGCGCACGCTTGGATTGCGTCCTACCTGACAGGTCGCTCCTACCAGGTGGCGTGGCGAGAATCTGTCTCCGCACCACGTGCTCTCACCACTGGTGTCCCCCAGGGCTCTGTTCTTGGCCCACTCCTATTCTCGCTATACACCAAGTCACTTGGCTCTGTCATATCCTCACATGGTCTCTCATATCATTGCTATGCAGATGACACACAATTAATCTTCTCCTTTCCCCCTTCTGACAACCAGGTGGCGAATCGCATCTCTGCATGTCTGGCAGACATATCAGTGTGGATGACGGATCACCACCTCAAGCTGAACCTCGGCAAGACGGAGCTGCTCTTCCTCCCGGGGAAGGACTGCCCGTTCCATGATCTCGCCATCACGGTTGACAACTCCCTTGTGTCCTCCTCCCAGAGTGCTAAGAGCCTTGCCGTGACCCTGGACAACACCCTGTCGTTCTCCACCAACATCAAGGCGGTGACCCGATCCTGTAGGTTCATGCTCTACAACATTCGCAGAGTACGACCCTGCCTCACACAGGAAGCGGCGCAGGTCCTAACCCAGGCACTTGTCATCTCCCGTCTGGATTACTGCAACTCGCTGTTGGCTGGGCTCCCTGCCTGTGCCATTAAACCCCTACAACTCATCCAGAACGCCGCAGCCCGTCTGGTGTTCAACCTTCCCAAGTTCTCTCACGTCACCCCGCTCCTCCGCTCTCTCCACTGGCTTCCAGTCGAAGCTCGCATCCGCTACAAGACCATGGTGCTTGCCTACGGAGCTGTGAGGGGAACGGCACCTCCGTACCTTCAGGCTCTGATCAGGCCCTACACCCAAACAAGGGCACTCCGTTCATCCACCTCTGGCCTGCTCGCCTCCCTACCTCTGAGGAAGCACAGTTCCCACTCAGCCCAGTCAAAACTGTTCGCTGCTCTGGCACCCCAATGGTGGAACAAGCTCCCTCACGACGCCAGGACAGCGGAGTCAATCACCACCTTCCGGAGACACCTGAAACCCCACCTCTTCAAGGAATACCTGGGATAGGATAAGGTAATCCTTCTAACCCCCCCCCCCTTAAAAGATTTAGATGCACTATTGTAAAGTGGTTGTTCCACTGGATATTATAGGTGAATGCACCAATTTGTAAGTCGCTCTGGATAAGAGCGTCTGCTAAATGACTAAAATGTAAAAAAAAAAATGTAAAATGTCATCAGCATACATGGACACACAGGCTTTGTTTAATGCCTGTGGCAGGTCATTGGTAAAAATAGAAAAGATTTGAGGGCCTAGAGAGATGCCCTGCGGTACACCACACCTTACATGTTTGACATTAGAGAGGCTTCCATTATAGAAAACACTCTGAATTCTATTAGATCAATAGCTCTGAATCCACAATATGGCAGAGGTTAAAAAGCCATAAAACATACATTTTCTCAACAACAGGTCATGGTCAATAATATCAAAGGCTGCGCTGAATCTAACAGTACAGCTCCCACAATTTTCGTATTATCAATGTATTTCATCCAATAATCAGTCATTTGTGTCAGTGCAGTACATGTTGAGTGCCCTTCTCTATAAGCATGCTGAAAGTCTGTTGTCAATTTGTTTACAGAGAAATAGCATTGTATTTGGTCAACAGTTTGCTAAGAAATGACAGCAAGCTGATTGGTCTGCTGTTAGAACCAGTAAAGGACACTTTACCTCTCTTGGGTAGCGAAATGGCTTTGATTTCCCTCCAGGCCTGAGGACAAACAACTTCCTCCAGACGAAGATTAACCATTCTTTATGACAGATAGAAGTGGCCACATCCTCAGTATCTTTCCATCTAAGTTGTCAATACCAGGAGGATTGTCATTATTGATCGACAACAATACTTGTTCCACCTCTCACACACAAACTACTAAATTCATACTTACAATGTTTTTCTTTCTATATAATTTGGAATTATAATGAATATGATGGCTCACCATTCATTGTTGGCATTTCTTGCCTAAGTTTGTCCACTTTGCCAATGAAGTAATCCTTAAAATACTTGGCAACATCAAATGGTTTAGCTTCTCTAGGGCCAGCAGGACGATTTCGTCCCACCTACGTAACAGCCAGTGGAATCCCGTGGCGCGTTATTCAAATACCTTAGAAATGCTATTACTTCAATTTCTCAAACATATGACTATTTTACACCATTTTAAAGACAAGACTCTCGTTAATCTAACCACACTGTCCGATTTCAAAAAGGCTTTACAACGAAAGCAAAACATTACATTACGTCAGCAGAGTACCCAGCCAGAAATAATCAGACACCCATTTTTCAAGCTAGCATATAATGTCACATAAACCCAAACCACAGCTAAATGCAGCACTAACCTTTGATGATCTTCATCAGATGACAATCTTAGGACATTATGTTATACAATACATGCATGTTTTGTTCAATCAAGTTCATATTTATATCAAAAACCAGCTTTTTACATTAGCATGTGACGTTCAGAACTAGCCTCTTGACGTTACCCTACGATAGGGGGCGCCACAGCGCATTTTGGAAAAAATTCGTGCCCATATTCAATGGCCTACTAATCAGACTCAGAAGCGAGGATATGCATATAATTAATACCTGTGGATAGAAAACACCCTAAAGTTTCTAAAACTGTTTGAATGGTGTCTGTGAGTATAACAGAACTCATATGGCAGTCAAAACCCCGAGACCGATTGAACCAGGAAGTGGAATTCTGAATTGTGGACTCAACTTCACGTCGTTGCCTATTATTCACACCGTGAGATATCGTTCATTGAGCACTTCCTATTGCTTCCACAAGATGTCACCAGTCTTTACAAAGTGTTTTGAGCCTTCTACTGTCGAAACTCAGTGAATGAGACGCGTTGGAAATTGGTCACAGGGGGAGGGCCATCACCATTATGACGCCGGCGGCCCTGTCTACCCCCACCTTTGGAAACGGTTTGAAACACAATGCAATCATCCCCCTCGAATCTTATTGGCTCTCTTGTTGAAACAGGCCCTGAAGATTTATGTTATACAACGTTTGACATGTTTGAACGAACCTAAATGGGAAAAAAATGTTTTATTTCGAAACGGCTGTGGCGCGCCCGGGAGAGTATTTGGATACACCATTCAGACGCGCTAACAACAGCAAGCTAATGGAACATAAAGGATGGACTTTTTCGACCGAAAATACATCTGTTGTGGACCTGGGATTCCTGGAAGTTCTTTCTGATGAAGACAACTAAAGGTAAGGGATTATTGACAATATTATACAACATTAGATGCGATTGTTCCAAGATGGCGCCGAGCTGTATTTACTAGCTCATTTTCTGAGTATCGCATCCACTTTTATCGCTAAGTGTGATTACCCAGTAAAGTTATTTTTAAATCTGGTATGACAGGTGCTTTCAAGAGATATTCATCTATAAATCTTAGAATGACAATATTACATTTTAAACATGTTTTCGAATAGTAATTCAGTAAATTGTAGCTCTGTTTCCCCGGATTGCATTTGACGGGAAGATAGTTAGTCAACGTCAGACGCCGATGTAAAATGCTGTTTTCATATATAAATATGAACTTTATTGAACAAAAGAATGCATGCATTGTGTAACATGATGTCCAAGGTGTGTCATCTGATGAAGTTTGTAAAAGGTTAGTGCTGCATTTAGCTGTTTTTTGGTTATTTGTGATGCATGTGGTTGGTCGGAAAATGGCTATGTTGCTGCTTTTACGATGGACTCCTCTAACATAATCTAATGATTTGCTTTTCCTGTAAAACCTTTTTGAAATCGGACGACGTGGGTCGATTCAGGAGAGGTGTATCTATAAAACGATGAGACAGTCCTATATTTGAAAAAAAAAATATTAAATTTCGTTATGCTAATGTCGCTAGGAGTTTTCCCTGGATTTTGATCCCGCTGACGGGACGAGACGCTGAAGAGGCTAGCATACCCCCCCGCAAACTTCCGGTGAATTTACTAAATTACTCACGATAAACGTTCACAAAAAACATAACAATTATTTTAAGAATTATAGATACAGAACTCCTCTATGCACTCGCTATGTCCGATTTTAAAATAGCTTTTCGGTGAAAGCACATTTTGCAATATTCTAAGTAGATAGCCTGGCATCACAGGGCTAGCTATTTAGACACCCACCAAGTTTAGCCCTCACCAAAGTCAGATTTACTATAAGAAAAATGTTATTACCTTTGCTGTTCTTCGTCAGAATGCACTCCCAGGACTGCTACTTCAATAACAAATGTTGGTTTGGTTCAAAATAATCCATAGTTATATCCAAATAGCGGCGTTTTGTAAATAAATAAGCCATCTAATTCGATGAAAGATGGAGTTGAATTTTTCTTTCTGCCCATAATTTCATTTAAAGTACTCCAAAGTAAATTTTTCCATCATTCTTTAAATCATTGATCTTGGTTCATAATACAGTTTATTCCTCTTTTTGTAGAGTTTAGTCACATAATTTCTCAATTTGCAGTAAGTCAGCCAGTCAGATGTGCAGCCAGATTTATTAGCCACTCCTTTTGCCCCATCTCTTTCAACCATACAGTTTTTACATTTCTCATCAATCCATGAAGCCTTAACAGTTCTAACAGACAGTTTCTTAACAGGTGCATGTTTACCAAAAGTTGGAAGAAACAATTTCATAAATTCATCAAGTGCAGCGTCTGGATGCTCCTTATTAATCACATTAAACCAATAAATATTTATAACATCATTCATTCACATAGCACAATGATCTTTATACACTATTTTAGGCCCAGTTAGTGAGGGATAATTCCATTACTCTCTCTGTTTCTCCCCAGGCTGACAGCCCTCTATTCAAGAGCAGTGTGAGCTAACTAACACACTGCCCTTTCCCACTTGGACAAAAGGAACACCTACGTGAGAATGCTATTCATTGACTACAGCTCAGCGTTCAACACCATAGTGCCCTCAAAGCTCATCAATAACCTAAGGACCCTGGGACTAAACACCTCCCTCAGCAACTGGATCCTGAACTTCCTGACGGGCCGCCCCCAGGTGGTAAGGGTAGGTAACAACACATCCGCCACGCTGACCCTCAACACAAGGGCCCCTCAGGAGTGCGTGCTCAGCCCCCTCTTGTACTCCCTGTTCATGACTGCATGGCCAGGCATGACTGCATGGCCAGGCACGACTCCAACACCGACATTAAATTTGCCGATGACACAACAGTGGTAGCCCTGATCACCAACAACAACGAAACAGCCTATAGGGAGGAGGTCAGAGACCTGGCCGTGTGGTGCCAGGACAACAACCTCTCCCTCAACGTGATCAAGACAAAGGAGATGATTGTGGATAACAGGAAAAAGAGGACCGAGCATGGCCCCATTCTCATCGACAGGGCTCCAGTGGAGCAGTTTGAGAGCTTCAAGTTCCTTGGTGTCCACATCACCAACAAACTAATATGGTCCAAGCACACCATGACATTCGACAAAACCTATTCCCCCTCTGGAGACTGAAAAGATTTGGCATGGGTCCTCAGATCCTCAAAAGGTTCTACAGCTGCACCATTGAGAACATCCTGACTGGTTGCATCGCTGCCTGGTCTATGACTCCAGCCACACTAGTCATAGACTGTTCTCTCTGCTACCACACGGCAAGTGGTACCGGAGCGCCAAGTCTAGGTCCAAGAGGCTTCTAAACAGCTTCTACCCCCAAGCCATAAGACTCCTGAACATCATGTCAAATGGCTGCCCAGACTACTCGCATTGCCCCCCCCCCCCCCCCACCCTTCCCCTTTCCACACCACCACCACACTCTGTTGTCATCTATGCATAGTCACTTTAATTAACTCTATCTACATGTACATACTACATCAACTAACCGGTGCCCCCGCACATTGACTCTGTACCGGCACCCCCCTGTATTATTATTTTTTAATGCTGCTCTTTAATTACTTTTATCTTTTATTCCTATCCTTATTTTTTTTTAAACTGCACTGTCGGTTAGGGGTTCGTAAATAAGCATTTAACTGTAAGGTTAAATTAATACCTGTTGTATTCGGCACATGTGACTAATACAATGTGATTTGATCTGAACTAGATGTACTCTTCAATTATGTATCACTGCGGAGGAAGAAGCCATGCAAAAGAAACTGTTGTTTTAGCAAAAGGAGTCCCAGAGGGTATGTTTCTCAACAGTATACAATGAGAGGTTCACACTATAGCTCACATTTACCTCTTCATCCAGTGAGGGATGAGTTCATATCTCTCTCAGCTCCTTGCTGTGTTATAGGACAGCATAGTGCTATATAGATTTTTTTTAAAGCTCTGCTAAATAGCCTTCACAGTTTATAAAACAGGTCATTGACCTAGCATGAGCTGAGCTTCAGGTAATATTCTTGAATGTCATGCAGTGCATTCAGAAAGTCCGACTTCACAAAATACCCCAAAATGAAAAAGTGGAAACAGGTTTTTCGAAATACCTTATTTATATAAGTATTCAGACGTTTTGCTATGAATCTCAACATTGAGCTCAGGTGCATCCTGTTTCCATTGATCATCCTTGAGATGTTTGTACAACTTGATTGGAGTCCACCTGTAGTAAATTCAATTGATTGGACATGATTTGGAAAGGCACACACCTGTCTATATAAGGTCCTACAGATGACAGTGCATGTCAGAACTAAAACTAAGTCCTGAGGTCGACGGAATGGTCCATAGAGCTCCGAGGCAGGATTGTGTTGAGGCAGAGATCTGGGGAAGGGTACCAAAACATTTCTGCAGCATTGAAGGTCCCCAAGAACACAGTGGCCTCCATCATTCTTAAATGTAAGAAGTTTGGAACCACGTAGACTCTTCCTAGAGCTGGCCGCCTGGCCAAATTGAGCAATCGGGGGAGAAGGGCCTTGGTCAGAGAGGTGACCAAGAACCCTATGGTCACTCTGACAGAGCTGCAGAGTTCTTCTGTGGAGCTGGGAGAACCTTCCAGAAGGACAGCCATCTCTGCAGCACTCCACCAGTCAGGCCTTTATGGTAGTGGCCAGACGGAAGCCACTCCTCAGTAAAAGGCACATGACAGCGAGCTTGGAGTTTGCCAAAAGGCACCTAAAGGACTCTCAGACCATTATAAACAAGATTATCTGGTCTGATGAAACCAAGATTGAACTCTTTTGCCTGAATGTCAAGCCTCACATCTGGAGGAAACCTGGCAACATCCCTATGGTGGTGGCAGCATCATGTTGTGGGGATGTGTTTCAGAGGCAGGGACTGGGAGACTTGTCAGGATCAAGGGAAATATGAACAGAGCAAATTACATAGAGATCCTTGAGGAAAACTTGCTCCCAAGCCCTCGGGACCAGACTGGGATGAAGGTTCACCTTCCAACAGGACAATGACCCTAAGTACACAGGCCAGACAACGCAGGAGTTGCTTCAGGACAAATCTCTGAATGTCGTTGAGTGGCCCAGCCAAAACCCAGACTTGAACCTGATCAAACATCTCTGGAGAGACTGGAAAATAGCTGTGCAGCAATGCTCCCCATCCAACATGGCAGAGCTTGAGAGGATCTGCAGACTAAAATGGGAGAAACTCCCCAAATACAGGTCTGCCAAGCTTGTAGCGTAATACCCACGAAGACTCAAGGATGTAATCGCTGGCTAAAGTTCTTCAACAAAGTACTGAGTAAAGGTTCTGAATACTTATGTAAATGTGATATTTCTGTTTTTTATTTTTAATACATTTGTAAACATTTCTATAAAACTGTTTTTGCTTTGTAATTATGGGGTATTGTGTGTAGATTAATAGGGAAAAAATGCATTTTAGTATAAGACTGTAACGTAACAAAATGTGGAAGGTCAAAGTGTCTGAATACTTTCAGAATGCACTGTAAATACTCACTTCCATAGGGTTTAGTCTAGATAAAAACATAAAAATGTATCTGTACCATTTGTTTGAAGAGAATCATATATGGTATTATTCTTTAAATGTGCATCGTTGGCTCACATATCCCATATATTCTATGGCTTTTCTCCTATGGCTTACACTTAAGATGTAGTCATGTATGTCACGATCCTCGTCTTCTGACGATATCACGAAATCACTGTCGGAGAACGTGGACCAATACGCAGCAGGTTGTGTGCTCAACATCATGTTTATTAAACACGTTGATCACGAAAAAACAATAAATGCAAACAACACAACAGGAGACAGTTTCGCAGGCTATAACTAGCAGTGCAAAAAACAACTACCCACGAAACACAAAGACAAACACACCCTACTATATAGGACTCCCAATCAAAGGCAACTCAACACACCTGCCTTCAATTGAGAGTCCAACCCCAATTAACTAGACATAGAAACACAGACACAGACCAGTGACAAACCCCATAAACATACATCAACTCCCCTCTGCCACGTCCTGACCAAACTACAATAACCAAATATGCTCTATACTGGTCAGGACATTACAATGTAGCTGTTAAACTCTTTCATAGGAAGCATATCATGCATGAATTCTGCAGTATCTCTCTCTCTATCTGAGCAGGAAAATTGTAGAAAACATCATGAGATTTCAATTGATTTTATACTGAAAACAAACAATTCCTGGGAGGACTGACTGGGTCTTTGTGTGTCAAGGCTGTGGGTAACTGGTGAAAGGAGTCAGGCGCAGGAGAGCTGAGATGCGTGGACAAGGTATTTAATACAAGAAAACACCAGTATAAACACAATACTACGGTGCTGGAAAAATACCGGTACCACGAAATAAACGGGCGTAATAACAAAACCCGGTAGACAATATACCAGCCGTCAGATACAGCCTTACAATAAAACAAACACGCACACAAACATGGGGGAAACCAGAGGGTTAAATAATGAACATGTAATGGGGGAATTGAAACCAGGTGTGTAAAAAAACAAAGACAAAACAAATGGAAAATGAAAAGTGGATCGGTGATGGCTAGAAGGCCGGTGACGTCGACCGCCGAACGCCGCTCGAACAAGGAGAGGGACCGACTCCGGCGGAAGTCGTGACAGTGTGTGATAGTCAATGTTCCCATTCCAAATGTACATTATATTAATATCCTAATAAATATTGATATCAGGTCAAATATTTCATAGAGTATTCAGGTGTGTCAAACCTGAGAGCATTTTAGTTCCCCTATTCTTTCTGCAGCATGGCTTGCGGAATTTGCATGGTTCACATTCTTGGAAAAGTGCATAACATTTTCACCAGGTGGTTGGCTCTACGTGGGGATATAATGGCATAAAATAGGTCCAGTCCGAATCAATATGTTTTTAGAAAAATGTGTGTACTACAGAGGAATGTAATTGGTTCTATTTGAGACAGCGCCCACACCTTCTCTCTAGCTTGCTCTCTCTCTCTCCCTCTCTCTCACGCTCTCTCTCTCGCTCATTCTCTGTCTCTCTGCATGCAATTTTGTCTCAGTGTGGCAGATCAGTGCTTTCTAAATTGTTTATCCAAGTGAAAAAGCACAAATATTTTATATAATTTGAGAAGATACATGATAAGCCAATGAAGCATGACTCATATTACAGTGTGCAGAAATTAAACCCAAGATAAAAGTGTGGAGAAAGCAAACCCAAGCTTGACAAAACCAAAATAAGCAGCTTTGGGAACACTAATGTACCCCGTCGATAAACAAAATGATAGATCATTACCTAGGATTCATTTTACATTTCTGTAACCCCCAAACTAATTTCCTGTTTATCTTGATTAAGATGCACATAGTTTAGGATAATGTTTTGAATTCATATTTCATCAGATGTTTATAGAACAACATCTATAGCTACTGTAGTCCTTGGTGATACACAAAAGCAGAGATATTATGTTCACATGACTGGGACTCTGTGTGTGTGTGTGTGTGTGTGTGTGTGTGTGTGTGTGTGTGTGTGTGTGTGTGTAGAAATGTACAGACAGGAAAACCTACAGGGCAGTTCTAATGCTCCCCAGACTAGTGGTGCTATGACTGAGGCAGGCAGGGGAGAGGGGGTATAGACTTGTCATACCTGAAATAGAAATTATATATTTGTCTCCTTCCTTAAATCCCAAGCCAACATCTAAACAAAGTGTGTGACAAAGTGTGTGACATGTTAGAGTTGCAAATACCTAATAAATGTACATCTTTAATTTGCACAGTACTTCCACAGATATTCATATCTAAGAAATCATAACCTTGGGATGTAAAACGGCCTATCTGTCAAAGTAAATCCAGAGTTAATTACAGTAGAGATGTGTTGACAAAGCTGCCTTTGTTGTACTTCAGGAGTTTACGCAATCAGACTGACATGTCTGACTGTAAGTCGCTTGGATAAAAGCGTCTGCTAAATGGCATATATTATTATTATTTTGTTCAAGAGGTGAACTCGCCTCAGGCCGAGTCTTTGACAGCTTTAACTCTCACTGCTATTAAAATGGCCGCTTTTTCCCAACAGAGTGTCACGTTCTGACCAGTAAAAGGGGTTATTTGTTATTGTAGTTTGGTCAGGGCGTGGCAGGGGGTGTTTTTCTGTGTGTTTTGGGGTTACATTCTATGTCCTTTTTTCTATGTTTGTTATTTCTTTGTTTTGGCCTGTTATGGCTCTCAATCAGGGACAGCTGTACATTGTTGTCGCTGATTGGGAGCCATACTTACGTAGCCTGTTTTCCTTTGGGTTTTGTGGGTGGTTAATTTCTGTTTAGTTCTAGTTCACCTGACAGAACTGTTTGGCAGTCGTTTTGTTTATTTGTAAAGTGTTCATTTTTCCCCATTTAAATTACAAAGATGAACAAATTCCACGCTGCACCTTGGTCTCTTCACAATGACGGCCGTTACACAGTGAAACAATGAAACACAGTCAGCAGGCCCAGTATGAAACATGAAACATGATACAATAGCCATTAAAGTTTTCACTTAACCTGCGGACCTTATAAACAAAAACACACATACAGTATGTAGGATATTTGTGTACTTGAGGTTTTAAAAGGCTTCTGAAGCTTGCAATTTCCACAAAAATATCCATTACATTACAAAAAGAGCATAAGGAAATCCAATCCAAATAAATAAATGAACGAATGGAACATGTGGGGTCTGTCTTTTCACATGGCTATTTAGCGTGTTAACCATACTTTCACTGAATAGACAATGTATTTTTATATTCATATCTTCTTTAGATTTCAATCTTTGAGATCAATGGTCAAATGATATCAGCTGGAAATCAAACCCAACATGTACAGAATATATCCATAGTTCTAAACACCATGAAGAATAGTGAGTGATCTTTTTGGATACATTGATAATTGGGATCAATCCTCTAACACTGGGTAACCGGAGTCCCTTTATAGCTTCTTGTCCTTCATATCCTCGGCTAAGAGAACAATGGACAAATTACATTAAATGACTTCACAGAATAGCCAAACTGACACCATTGATTGGCTTATTATATGGCAGCACCCTCTAACATGGGGTTGGTGGCACATAACTGTTGATGAGACCAAAACAGATCCCTGTTGCCATTGGGCAGGCATATGTGTGTAAACTGTAATGGAAGACCTGGTTTCAAATACTATTTGAAATGATTTCAAATGCCTTAGCTATGCTTGATTGAGCTTGCCTGTTTCAACGGCACCAATCGATGGCACCAATACAAATGCTTCCATCTGGCAAATGCTTCCATGATTTGAAAGATTTCAAATAGTATTTACACCCAGGTCTGGTAGTATGCTGCCATGGTCCCCCAGCTGCCTATGCAGTCATCCTTGTCCTGCCTTTCCTCCGGCCGCCATCACAGCAGCTGAGGATCCATTTTAAGAGCGATGCATTCAACAGCTGGTGCTGCCGAGCCCAGGTCTGGTAGAGGTGGATGAGGATAAGAGGGGGAGGAGGAGAGGGGGAACTGTCTTTGGAAACACAGGACATGGCACATGTCTGACTGTAGGCAAGCAGCCAAATGGGAAAACAATGTCGAGGAAGGAACATGGACTCTCTCTCGCTCTCGCTCTCGCTCTCTCTCTCTTCACATACAGTATATGAATACATACCTGCCATCATTCACCCTTCGTGTAGTATAGGCTCCGGGAAGCCCTGAGAATAGTTGCGTGCTATACCCATGTGCTGAATGTTTTCTGCTCTAAAAACAAGAAATGTGAAAACCAGTGAATGGTGGACGCAATCCCTTTTTTTTCCTGGTCTGGGCCCATTTTCCCAAAAGTGATGGAACTTAGTCTTACGAGTGCTTTAACGACACATCGTTCCAACAACGGCCGAAGATAGAACAACACCACACAGACAGAGTCGGATCAGCTTTCTATATTCAATTCTTACCATAGCATTATAATTATTTCACAATACTGATGAAGGATCAGCTCCTAGAGAGACACATTTGAAGTCGGAAGTTTACATACACCTTAGCCAAATACATTTAAACTCAGTTTTTCACAATTCCTGACATTTAATCCTAGTAAAAATTCCCTGTCTTAGGTCAGTTAGGATCATCACTTTATTTTAAGAATGTGAAATATCAGAATTATTTTATCTTTTTTTTCTTTCATCACATTCCCAGCAGGTCAGAGGTTTACATTCACTCAATTAGTATTTGGTAGCATTTCCTTTAAATTGTTTAACTTGGGTCAAATGTTTTGGGTAGCAATCCACAAGCTTCCCACAATAAGTTGGGTGAATTTTGGCCCATTCCTCCTGGCAGAGCTGGTGTAACTGAGTCAGGTTTGTAGGCCTCCTTGCTCGCACACGCTTTTTCAGCTGTGCCCACACATTTTCCATGGGATTGAGGTCAGGGCTTTGTGATGGCCACTCCAATACCTTGACATTGTTGTCCTTAACCTCTTGGGGCTAGGTGGGACGCTAGCGTGCCACCCGTGGTGCACTCCATCAACAGCAGGTGCATTTCAAGAGCGGCAAATTTGAATCCAAATAAATGTCAAAATTCAAATTTTTCAAAAATACAACTATGTTACACCATTTGAAAGATAAACATCTCCTTAATCTAACCACGTTTTACGATTTCAAAAAGGTTTTACGGCGAAAGCATAAATTTAGAGTATGTTAGGACAGTACATTTACAAGAGTTGTGTGTAATGTTTTGTCAAGTCAAAGACAGGGTCACCAAAACCATAAAACCAGCTAAAATGATACACTAACCTTTTACAATCTCCATCAGATGACACTCCTAGGACATTATGTTAGACAATGCATGCATTTTTAGTTCTATCAAGTTGATATTTATATCCAAAAACAGCGTTTTACTATGGCATTGATGTTGAGGAAATCGTTTCCCTCCAATAACCGGCAGTCAAGTCAGCGTCACAAATTAAATAATTAAAATTAGAAAACATTGGTAAAATATTATATTGTCATTTAAAGAATTATAGATTTACATCTTTTGAACGCAATCAACTTGCCAGATTTAAAAATAACCTTACTGGGAAATCACACTTTGCAATAATCTGAGCACTGTGCCCAGAAAAATACGCGTTGCGATACAGACTAGACGTCATGTTGGGGAGATCTAAAATCGAAAATACTATGTAAATAATCCATTACCTTTGATTCTCTTCATCAGATGTCACTTCCAGGTATCACAGGTCCATAACGAATGTAGTTTTGTTCAAAAAAGCTCATCATTTATGTCCAAAAATCTCCGTCTCGTTAGCACATGATGTAAGCCAGCCGGACTTCTCGTCATGAACGAGGGGAAAAAATATATTTCCGTTCGTTCAAACATGTCAAACGTTGTATAGCATAAATCATTAGGGCCTTTTTTAACCAGAACATGAATAATATTCAAGGTGGACGAATGCATACTCTTTTATAACGTATTGGAACGAGGGTACCCAACATGAAGTAGCGCGCCAGGTGTCTAATGGGACATCACCGTTCCATGGCTCTTGTTCGGTCAGATCTCCCTCCAGAAGACTCAAAACACTTTGTAAAGGCTGGTGACATCTAGTGGAAGCAATAGGAAGTGCCAAAATATTCCTAAACCCCTGTGTTTTTCAATGGGATAGGTTTAAAGTCAATACAACACATCAGGTATCCACTTCCTGTCAGAAAATGTCTCAGGGTTTTGCCTGCCAAATGAGTTCTGTTATACTCACAGACACCATTCAAACAGTTTTGGAAACTTTAGAGTGTTTTCTATCCATATATAATAAGTATATGCATATTCTAGTTACTGGGTAGGATTAGTAACCAGATTAAATCGGGTACATTTTTTTTATCCAGACGTGCAAATGCTGCCCCCTAGACCCAACAGGTTAAGCTATTTTGCCACAACTTTGGAACTATGCTTGGGGTCATTGTACATTTGGAAGACCCATTTGCAACCAAGCTTTAACTTCCTGACTGATGTCTTGAGATGTTGCTTCAGTATATCCACATAATTTTCCACCCTCATGATGCCATCTATTTTGTGAAATGCACCAATCCCTCCTGCAGCAAAGCACCCCCACAACATGATGCTGGCACCCTCGTGCTTCACGGTTGGGATGGTGTTCTTTTGGCTTGCAAGCCTCCCCCTTTTTCCTCCAAACATAACGATGGTCATTATGGCCAAACAGTTTGATTTTTGTTTCATCAGACCAGAGGACATTTCTAAAAAAAGTATGATCTTTGTCCCCATGTGCAGTTGCAAACCGTAGTCTTGCTTTTTTATGGCAGTTTTAGAGCAGTGGCTTCTTCCTTGCTGAGCAGCCTTTCAGGTTATGTCGATATAGGACTCGTTTTACTGTGGATATAGATACTTTTGTACCTGTTCCTCTAGCATCTTCACAAGGTCCTTTGCTGCTGTTCTGGGATTTGATTTTCACATTCGCACCAAAGTACGTTCATCTCTAGGAGACAGAACACGTCTCCTTCCTGAGCGGTATGACGGCTGCATGGTCCAATGGTGTTTGTACAGATGAACGTGGTACCTTCAGGCGTTTGGAAATTGCTCCCAAGGATAAACCAGACTTCTGTAGGTCTACAATTTTCTTTCTGAGGTTTTGGCTGATTTCTTTTGATTTTCCCATGATGTCAAGCAAAGAGGCACTTCGTTTGAAGGTTGGTCTTGAAATAAACCATAAGTAAACCTTCAATAAACTAAAATTATGTCAATTAGCCTATCAGAAGCTTCTAAAGCCATGGCATAGTTTTCTGGAATTTTCCAAGCTGTTTAAAGGCACAGTCAACTTAGTGTATGTAAACTTCTGACCCACTGGAATTGTGATACAGTGAAATAAGTGAAATAAGTGAAATAATCTGTCTGTAAACAATTGTTGGAAAAATTAAATGTGTCATGCACAAAGTAGATGTCCTAACTGACTTGCCAAACTTATAGTTTGTTCACAAGAAAAATGTGGAGTGGTTGAAAAACGAGTTTTAATGACTCCATCCTAAGTGTATGTAAACTTTCGACTTCAACTGTATTACCACCTATGTCAGCAAGTATTGAGGTGGCATTAAATCTTAGATTTGGCACATCATTGAGCACGTTGTTACACAAAAAATGGCAGATGGTAGCCTATTATTAGCAAAATAGAGCTCAATTGATTGAACTTGAAATTGATTTCAATATGACTGAAAAATAAATACCTATGTAGTCTAGACTGTATTATTATTATTATTATTATTTAATGCAGTCATCTCGATTTGAAGCATCTTTTTATTGCCAACTTTGTATTGGTAGTCAACTTCGTTCTTAAGTTATCAGCGGTTACAGGGAGACAGATAAACATCTTGATTCTACATTTAGCAGACATTTTCTGTGTATAAAGTGACACGCAAGGGCAAAAAAGAATCTAACATCGCACTTAGCTGTTCTGCGAGTGGTCTGAGGCAGTCTGTAAATAACAAGTGTTTTCAAGTGCAACTTTACTAATGATGGTTTTGGGAAAAAGCTCAGAGATTTAACAATGTTCCTACAAAGGGTCTAACAATGAGCTTAAGCTTAAGATGCTTTTGGAAAACAGAACCCAGTTGCGTTTACATAGGATTATCCAGGGTGGTGTCAGGTAGCCGAAAAATATGCCTGTTTCTGTCTGTTTCTAGTGTTTATGGACACAGAACTAAGGAAATGTGTGAAAGAGAAAGAGCGATGCAAAGAGAGAGTGATGTGAGAATTAGAGGGAGCATACTTAAGTTCACACAGGACACGAGGTCGATAACATTTTCGGCCTTAAAACGATCTCAAACCTCTCACTTCAGATCTCCATCGCAACTCAATCACCTCTCTACCAATCTCTTCAGCAGCTGTATACAAGGTGCCCAATTTCAACAAGTGAGGTTGTAGATACTGTGTAAGTTATAAAGTGGGTGCATGCCTCATGAAGGTGTGGCTACGGAAAATATTTGTCAAATGGAAGTAAATCACTCAGGGTGCTTCTGAACGGGAACAGGAACAGGAACAGTGGGGACAACCTCTGTATCACTGCCCGCTAGCTTTGAACTCAGTGAGAGAGAGAGGGTGGAAGAGGGAGAATGGGAGGGAGGGAGAAAGAGAGAATGGTGAGAAGGAGAGAGAGACTAGGTGGAGAGAAGGAGGGAGGGAGAGAGGGAAATAGAAACAGAGATTGGTGTGAGGGAGAGAGAGAGAGAGATGGGGTGGACAGGGGAAAACAGAAAGAGAGAGAGGAATGGGGATAGAGAGACAGACAGACAGACAGACAGAGAGAGAGAGGGGGGGGGGGGGGTACAGATGGGTGGCTAGCCAGAGGTGAGGGTTATTCATATCTCAGGCCTCCATCTTTTCATATTTCTATTTTTTCCTTCCGTCTCCCTCTGTCTCTCACTTAGTCTCTCTCTGGTCTGCAGACTAAAGACAATCTCAAAAGCTTACGTATTAAATTTATTGCAGCCACTCGGATATCATTTCAGATTTCCCATAGTAATGACGTGTAGAGTAGCCCTCAGATTAAATTGCAAATGCATGTTTATTGAACTGGATACTGTCAGGGCAGGGCTGTTGTATATTGTCTATTATCAGGACCTTTCTGTAAGCTCATCTCCGTAGTGTGTTTGTGTGTTTCTATCATGTGTGCCTTTGTGTGTGTAGGTGTCTCCATGCATGTGTGTACATGTGCCTACATCAAATCAAATGAAATGTATTTATATAGCCCTTCTTACATCAGCTGATATCTCAAAGTGCTGTACCGACATGCGCGTGTGTGTCTGTGACCTGGGATTTCCATGTTCCCAAACCAGTGGATGCACCCTCCAGGACTTAATCACTCCACCGTATTGCTTTAAAGGGGAAATCTGCAGTTGTTACATCAATTTTTTTTACTTATAAATTAATGATATGCACTCATTGATTCTTGAAGAACATAACTTATCAATGACAAAATATAAGCTTGTTTTACTCCAGTGTTTGTAAACAAAGTAAATGTAACCAAACTCTATATAGCCTCAAAACATGGTTACAACTATAATTTTACATTGCCGTGAAAAAGTATTGCCCCCTTTCTGATTTTCTCTGTTATTGCATATTTGTGATACTGAATGTTTACAGATCTTTAACAAAACCTAATATTATATAAAGGGAATCTGAGTGAACAAATAACACAACAACTACATACTTATTTTATTTATTTCATAAATAAAGTTATGCAACGCCCAATGCCCCTGTGTGAAAAAGTAAATGCCCCCTTACACTCAATAACTGGTTGTGCCACCTTTAGCTGCAATGACTACAACCAAACACTTCCTGTAGTTGTTGATCAGTCTGTCACGTCGCTGTGGAGGAATTTTGGCCCACTCTTCATGCAGAACTGCTGTAACTCAGAGACATTTGTAGGTTTTCAAGCCTTGCCACAACATCTCAATTGGGATTAGGTCTGGACTTTCCAAAACATCATATTTGTTGCTTTTTAGCCATTTTCATGTAGACTTGAGTGTGTGTTTTGGATCATTGTCTTTCTGTATGACCCAGCTGCGCTTCAGCTTCAGCTCACAGACGGAGGGCCTGACATTCTCATGTAGAATTCTCTGATGCAGAGCAGAATTCATGGTTCCTTCTATTAATGGAAATCGTCCAGGTCCTGAGGCAGCAAAGCATCCCCAAACTATCACACTATCACCACCATGCTTGGCCGTTGGTATAAGGTTATTACTGTGGAAAACAGTGTTTAGTTTTTGCCAGGCATAATGGGACCCATGTCATCCAAAAAGTTATACTTTTGACTCATCTGTCAATAGAACATTCTTCCAATAGTCTTGATGATCGTCCAGGTGACACCAGGTGTTTTAGGCTAACTTGAGTCAACTTTTTGGATGAGATGGGTCCCATTATATCTGGCAAAAACTAAACACTGCATTCCACAGTAAGAATAATCTCCCCCCAGCATTTTGCCCGAAACAGGGGTGGGGAGTATGCTTTGTTATTGTTTCAACTGCTGATTGCCACTTTAAAAGGGATGCATTCAGTCATATGCTCCATATATATATATTAGACTCCCTGCTGATTGGAAGAAAAGGGTAAAAGAATGAGCTCAGGGAACGAGAGCCAAGTCAGCATTTACTCACTCACTCAAGAAATCATGGAACTCATTTAATCAAAGTGTAAGATCGAATTCTGGAATGAGCTCGACTGCAACTCCTTTAAGTTATTTTCTGCTGCATCCCAAAACAAGACGCGAATATGTTCCACTTTAATAATACCTTGCATTGATTATGCACATGTTCCTCCAGTAAGTTTCTTTTTTCAAATAGTAATGGATTTTTTTTATTTTATATGTCTGGTTTAAAGTGTTTTTCTGGGGGGGGGGGGTTAAAGAGCAGCGCTGTCACATCCCTTTTGTGAGACAAGCACGCACACGCTCACACATGAACACACATGAATACACACACACACACTCCCACCCCGCCACAGACACGCACACACACGCAAGCACACCCACACACACAAACTCCGGCTGCCCTGGCTGCATCTATGAATATTTTAGTGAGTCAAATGGATATCATATCTGACTGAGTGGACCTGGTACAGGCAGTAACACCACAGGTGGGGCATAAGCAAGAACCAGTACACACTGGCCAGGCCTTGCTGCAGGGTTCAAACAGTATTTGTTTTTTTTGGGAATACTTTGAGCGTTTGTCTGAGCTTGGCCTGGAGTGATAGAGGGGCAGCGTTTGGAATTTTTATGACAATTTTGTTGGTTCCATTTCGCCAGACAAGCTCAATCAAGTACTTAAATACTATTTGAACCCATGTATGCTGTCCATGTTAACATAACACAATGGCTACGTATCAGATGATTCTCTGGCCTCGCTCACACGGAGGAACACATCTAGAACAGGAACGGCCCTAAAGCCTGTACAGTACAGGCAGTTTCACACAAACCATGCATTAAAGATTGTTCTTTTTGCAATGTCATTTTTATGAAAGAGAAATGCACAAAGAGGGAATGTGATACTTTATTTCATAATAGATCCTTAACTCTAGGCAAAGGGGAAAACTACACTTTGTAAACTGTAGCCCAGACCTTAAACTCGAGGTCGTACAAAAGCGCAGCATCAATTATTTGGATATGAGAGGTACATTATTCTTGGCGGAGGACGCTGAATCGGTTTGAGGTTCTTAACTACAGTGACACAACAGAGTGAACAACGCAGCACTACTCGTACTTCTAAGACATCCTCATCTTCCTTCTCATGAAAATAGCATCTTTTCTTAGAGAATTCACCATGTTTCATCACACTGGCTCGCTCACACACACAAACACACTGCAAAGAGAAAACTAATATGAGTGACATTCCAGATGCATACAGTATATGCCTTGCGGTCCTGCTGAATTTCCAGGGAGCATGTACTGTCTGTCTGCCGTTAGTGTAATAACCCATAAAAACCTCTCACCACCGCTGGTAAAGACATTTCTAAAGTAAATATGGCTCTGGTTGACACCGCAATGTGTGTGTAGTAGGACCGTTGTCAACATGGCACCGCCTGTCAACGTACTGTAGTCATCCTCAGTGTCGCCACGGCACCACGGTTTATTCTAATCTCTTCTGCAGCTTCGACACAGCGGCGAAACGGTGTGACGCGGCGAACGACGTGTCAGTGTGCTACTGTTGGACATGATGAGGCCTGACGTGGACCCCATATGGAGGAAACGTCTGGACCCAGTTTTAGAATGCTAGTTTGTGTGTATATACTGTGTGCATAGCCACGGGAAGTAGGGGTGCTGAGGGTGCTGCAGCACCCCTTTAAAAAAATGAATATATATATATATATATATGTGTGTGTATATATTTTCTCTCACAAAGGTAGCGCACTGTACCTTTCCTACCCCTGTATTCAGGGCTGGTCCCGGCCATTCTGAGACAAAAATAACTAGAATAAAACTAGAATAGTTCCAGTAAGCAAAATTATGTTGAAAACACGTCTAAAATATGTATTTTCTAGACGTTGAAGTTGGGTTCAATTTAGGTTCTGAGTAAAAGGTGAAAAGACGTATTTTCCGGACGTTGAAATCAGATTCATTTTCAGTTCTGAATGAAAGACCAGCCCAAAAACCAACATCCGTGGACGTGGAAATCAAGGCTGGTCTGGACTGCACCAAGAAAAGACTGTTGGTCCGGACAAAACCAAAAAAAGACGTCCAAAAGATTTCGTCGTCGGTCCGTGCATGTTTACTTGGGTGTTGCCTACCATATCAGCCTGTAATGGAATTTAATGCATGCCCATTTGTGTTAGGCCTACCGTTTGTTAAAAACCTGTTAGTGATCCCTTCCTGTTCCAATCCCGTTAGCGGGATCGATTTGACAACATCCAGTGAAATTGCAGAGCGCCAAATTCAAACAGAAATACAATATTTAATATTCAAGATAACCGAAAATATAAGTGTAAGACATCAAAATAAAGCTTAACGTCTTGTTAATCCAGCCGCAGAGTCTTTTCAAAAAGGCTTTACGGCGAAAGCAGACCATGCGAT
Source organism: Salmo salar (assembly GCF_965601325.2). NCBI lineage: Eukaryota > Metazoa > Chordata > Actinopteri > Salmoniformes > Salmonidae > Salmo > Salmo salar. The sequence goes on along the minus strand of NC_138305.1, from coordinate 55,295,507 downwards.
TATCTGAAGACAGCACCCCACACATGAAAATCATTTTCAACCAGGCAGGTGGCGACACAAAAGTCAGAAGTAACGATATAATAAATGCCTTACCTTTGAAGATCTTCTTCTGTTGGCACTACAAAATGTCCCAGAAACATCACAAATGGTCCTTTTGTTCGATAACGTCCTTCTTTATATCCCCAAAATGTCAATTTATTTGGCGCGTTTGATTCAGAAATACACCGGTTCCAACTCCCCCAACATGACTACAAAGTATCTAATAAGTTACCTGTAAACTTAGTCCAAACATTTCAAACAACGTTCCTAATCCAACATAAGGTATCCTAAAATGTAAATAATCGATACAATTTAAGACGGAATATACTGTGTTCAATCCCGGATAAAAACAACGTGAAGCGCGTTCCAGTTCACGCGCACCAAACAGTAGAATCCATCTGGAGTGACACAAACAAAGAACAGCCGTACTTTTTCATTTCTCAAAAGACAAACATCAACCAATTTCTAAAGACTGTTGACATCTAGTGGAAGCCATAGGAACTGCAACCAGGTTCCTATTAAATAGGGCTTTCAATAGAAAATCAATGGGAAATACTATGACCTCAAATTTTTTTCCCCTGGATGGTTTGTCTTCGGGGTTTTGCCTGCCAAATCAGTTATGTTATACTCACAGACATTATTTTAGGGTGTTTTCTATCCAACTCTATCAATTATATGCATATCCTAGCTTCTGGGCCTGAGAAACAGGCAGTTTACTTTGGGGACGATTTTCATCCGGAAGTGAAAATACTGCCCCCTATCCCTAAGAAGTTTTAAACAGGCTGTTGCGTTGGCTTTATTAGTCCTGATTCCTGTAATAAATTTGGCTATTTAATATTTAAATATCAGCTTAATTGGGATAGGGGGCAGTATTTTCACGGCCGGATAAAAAACGTACCCAATTTAATCTGGTTACTACTCCTGCCCAGTAACTAGAATATGCATATAATTAGTAGATTTGGATAGAAAACACTCTAACGTTTCTAAAACTGTTTGAATGGTGTCTGTGAGTAAAACAGAACTCATATGGCAGGCAAAAACCTGAGAAGATTCCATGCAGGAAGTGGATTTGTGGAATCACCTTCAACACTTTGCCTATGAAACACACCGTGAGTTAGGATTCATTTAGCACTTCCTAAGGCTTCCACTAGATGTCAACAGTCTTTACAAAGTGGTTTGAGTCTTCTCCGGTAAAAACTGACCGAACGAGAGGCCTGGAAAGTTGGTCATAGAGGGAGGGCCATTACTACTATGACGCGGGCGCCCGTGGGTACCCTTTCATTCCGAAACATTTATTAAGGCAATGCAATCGTCCGCCTTGAATATTATTGAAGCTCTGATTGAAAAAGGCCCTAAAGATTTATGTTATACAACGTTTGACATGTTTGAACGAACGTAAATATCATTTTTTTGCACATTCGTGACGACAAGTCCCGCGCGCCTCGTACATTTTGAGTAGCCTTCGGAATGCGATAACAAGAAGGAGCTATTGGGACATAAATTATTAACTTTTTCGAACAAAACTACATTTGTTGTGGACCTGGGATCCCTGGAAGTGCCTTCTGATGAAGATAATCAAAGGTAAGTGAATATTTACAATAGTATATTTGATTTTAGATGACTCCAAGATGGCGCTAACCTGTATCGCCTAGCCTATTTTTCTGAGCATAGCACCTCGTTTATTGCAAAGTGTGATTTCCCAGTAAAGTTATTTTTAAATCTGGCAATGCGGTTGCATTCACGAGATGTTAATCTATAATTCTTTGAATGACAATATCACATTTTTTAAATGTTTTCGAATAGTAATTTAGTAAATTGTAACGCTGATTCACCGGAAGCATTTGAGGGAAAATATTTTCTGAACGTCACCCGCCGATGTAAAATGCTGTTTTTATATATAAATATGAACTTTATCGAACAGAAAATGCATGTATTGTGTAACATGATGTCCTAGGAGTGTCATCTGATGAAGATTGTCAAAGGTTAGTGCTGCATTTAGCTGTGTTTTGGGTATTTGTGATGCATGCTAGTTGCTTTGAAAATGACAGTGTGATTATTTTTGGCAGGGTACTCTCCTAACATAATCGAATATTTTGCTTTTGCTGTAAAGCCTTTTTGAAATTGGACAACGTGGTTCGATTCAGGAGAGGTGTATCTATAAAATGGTGTAAAATAGTCATATGTTTGAGAAATTGAAGTTATAGCATTTATGAGGTATTTGTATTTCGTGCAACGCGATTCCACTGGCTGTTGACTAGGGTGGGACGCAAACGTCCCAGGTTCCCAGACAGGTTAACCAACTTCATCAGGAGTTATCCAGAGCCTATTTGAAATGTGTTTACACATTGGGAAATGCATGAGTATTTTATTTTTCGGTATGATCAGCTCATCAAAAATATACGGATATAAACTTGAAACCACTGATCATGACAATTTATCCCATGATGTGAAACTCCAGGACAGCAGTTGTAGTAGCCTCATTCTGCATTCCATATGGTCCATTTTACATTGGCCTGTCCTGTTTTTAGGATATATTGTTTGTTAATTAACATGTCAGCACATTTTGTATTTGATAGTGCACCATTTATATTAGGCTTTTTGATCAGAGAAACCTGCATGATGAAAAAGTGTCTGTCTCATTGCATTGTCATACATTTTATCTCCAGACTGTAGACTACAGAAAAAGCTACATACTCTTTCTTCCATATACTATATGATTTATGAGTGATAATTTTTTGGACGGAACGTTGGTGGAGTGTGGCAGCGATGCGTCTCTCCAACAGCTTGTCCACTGGGAATGGACAAGCAAAATATTTTGCGCCCCTGCCTTTGACAATGAGGGCACTGCTTATCACAGGGTGGCATCAGAGAAATTGTCATAGTTTTTCAGCAGAATTCTGTGAGATTTTCTGTGTTGTTGGAGATGCGTCTTGGTCAGTTTAGCTCTGAAAATGGCGCCATCATCAATCTGCCGCCGTAGGCGGTCGCCTAATCCTGCCGAATGAGTGATTCCTGTATTAGCAGACCAATATAGCCCTCTGCAGCACGGGAAACATTTTTTGCTTCACAAAAGTAGTTCACTGGGCCATTACTACTCCCCCCATTCCCATCACCCCCACCCGCAAAGATCTTCCCGCGGCTATGTATGTGTGTGTGTATGTTTGTATGTGTGTTTGTTTGCATGTGTGCATTCAAACTAAGGTGGGGGGGTAGTGTTAAATTGATGAGGGATAGGACTTAGGCATGGGTGTTGCATGCTGACTAGAGAATCAGGAGGGTTTTCTTTTTCAGTAGCGTGCCACAAACAAGTTTACGTTGTATCCATTCCATATGGTTCGTCCAGGAAACAGCCTTTATTAATACTGTTAAGAGCACGTCAAAGAGTGACTTATGGGCCAATGGGAGAGAATGTGAAGGTACATTGTCCAGGCAGATCGCTCAAGAATTGCTTCGAAATTGGACGTCTGCCTATCTCATGAGCCGCTAGGGGCAACAGTCAGCGCTATTACCATCAAGTAGGCTTGGGTTTTGCTGGGGCTTTGTGGTTGGGTGTGGCAGATGAGCATAATTCCATGAATCTGAATCAGAAGGTTGTGTGTTCAATCCCAGTGGTAGACACTCATTTTTTATTTTTTTATATTATTTAACCCTATCCCATACCTTCACACTTACGTTAAACGTCATGTTTTAAACCTATCCAAACCCTTTACCCATAACCTTCAAAATTTGACATTTGGAGAAACGTCTAATTCTGCAGTGAGACCGTGAGAGGTTGTTGACATTGTTGGTGACGTTTAACAAATAAAAGAGGTAGTAAAAAAAAAAGATGGAAAGAAAAACATTCTCAGGGGGCCCCGTTGGCTTTCGTACGAAGACCATATGCCTCCTCGGCCTGTCAAGAGAGAATCGAAATGGCGGTGGGCCCCTTTGCGGTTCGTACGAAGACCAAATGCCTCCTCAGCATAGCAGGGAGACGGTGGCCATGTTAGCGGCCATGTGTCCAGGTGTTGTCTTTTAATTGGCATTTCCGCAAATAATAAAGAATTTCATTTGCTCTTGCTTTTAAAGTGCTTTCATGCTGTCTCCAAAATGATGTAATTAGCCAGGCGTCCCGGGCAGGGTAGCAGCAGCCTCGACCCTGCTTGCATTGGTGGAGAGGTGCGCACACACGCATGCACATGCGCGCACACACACTCTCTTCACTTAAAGGTTGTGGGCTCCCGGCGAGAGGCCAGTGTCGGGGGTTTCCAGGAATATGTTTTCATTTAAGACTCAAAACACCATAAAGAGAGGTAGTAGTTTGCACAATAAACGTACACTTTCATTTCATTTTGAGCCCTTCCACTGCGGTTTCAGCTGGTGGCTTATGTTTGTAATGTATAAGAGAGCTGGGGGGCGGTGTATAAAACAAACGTTTGATAATTTGAGGTTATGGAATTCCCTTTGATGTGTGCAGTGGGGTTTGTTTCTAGTTGTTGGACAGAGATAGGGAATGTGTTTGTTTACCCAACATCAAACCTTTGCTGCTTCCTATAAACCAAGACAAAACACTTTTGTTTTCATCCCAGTTTAATAATTATATTTTAAACACCTTTAGTGTAAGCAATTTAAATGGGAATCAGACCCACAACATGTTTACAACTTCTCACCATAGCAACCTGCTATATCTAATCTTAGTTAGTTTGAAAGCTCCCTCTCTCTCACCCTTCTAATCAAGATTCAGGAAGGAGATTGGTCTCCAATGACTTATATGCTAATGACCTGAGAGTAAATATACAGGGATGTTATTATTTAGGGGGGGGGGGGCATTTTTAAAGTTATTTTCCTGTTTATGTAGTGTGGATGCCTAGGGGACATGACCAGAGCCAAGTGTTAGTATGCTGGGCGTGTCGGGTCGTGTAACACTGACCTGACTCATTTGGCTGAGACAGATCAGGTGATTCACCAGAGGATTAAACTCAACCTCAAGTTCAACCTGTCAGGCTGTGACAAGGAATTAACATAGAATACAAGCTACATTAGATCAACACATAGGTAGGTACAAAAATGGGAGCCACTAGAAACTGACTCAAAACTAAGTTGATACTCAAACTAAGGTTTTTAGCATCAAAATGATATTCTGAGAAACATACAGTTAAAATATGGCAGCAATTAGACAAACATGGATTAAAAAGTAAGAAGACATTTTAAGTAAAAAAATAAAAAAGGTTTTATAACTTAAAAAAAACATTTTTTTCATACCTGGCAGTGTTTTTAAATGTTAGACCTCCCCTGTGCCTGTCAGAATTCCAGGAGCAGCAGCATCGCCAAAGAACACAAAAACAAGCTGTTTGCTATCACCGCATTCCCATGGGATCGGACCCACCAGGGTGTGCCCATCCCGCAGAAACTTACATTCATCTGCACAAACATACACATACACACTGCACGCCACACACACACACACAGAGAGACACACACACTTCCATCCCGTAATGAGGTGGGTGTTTACAGTCCCAAAAGGCCTCAGAAAGGAGGCTATCAGTGCGAGCGATTAGCCAGTCCCGCTCTTGAATCAGCCACAAGAGAAAAAGGGATTAAGATTCCTGAGATGTGGGATGTGGGGCCTGCAGTGTTCATTCACACACTTCCTCTCCCTAATACAGACCACACGTTCCCAGAGGCTCTGAAGCAATGCTGATCTGGCAGTTCGAAGCTGCAACAGCAACAGCAGGCAAGGAGAGTAAACAAAGCCCTGAAAAAGAAACAAATAAATGCTCCAACTCCCTATTACCTGCCCAGTGAGTTATGCGTGTGTTGGAACTGATATGGGATGATGATTTAGTTCATATAAGTTTTTTAAGAAACCAGTTTGTTCCTTTCCTAATTGGCAAGTTTTTGTATGGATTTAGCCTGAGGAAAAAATGACTAACACCAACAATCTCACACCTCTGTCCTCTCCTCAGGTGGAACGGAGGAACATAACAGAAATATAGAAATCATCTAGTCAGACAGGAGAGGCCCCAGTTCCAACAAAGCAGGCGCCTGTCATTTCCCCCCTCGAGCATTAGACAGTAAAACACACACCTCGGCTGCTGTCTCTGTTCAAAGCAAAGCACAGAGCCTGTGCAGTTTCTGAGCGAGGGGTAAATCGACAGTGGGTTTGTGGCATGTGAAGGGAGTGCTAATTGCGCTCTGTCCTCATGTTCATAGCCTACAGCTCTCAATCCACCTGGGCGCTCCTCTAGCCCTGCAGCATGTCTGACACCTGACCCCTATAAGGAACTGTACGTTATGGATGACCCTCCCTTCAGTAAAATATATTTTTACCCAACCCTCCCTGCACACACAAAAAAAAACAAGTGACCCTCCCCTATACCCAAAATAATAATTCAATCATAATGTGGATAGCCGATAACATGTCTACCATTTACCCTCACTCTTAGGACAGGTCAGAGCCTTAGGTATGCACTTTTAGAAGCTGTTCTTCTTCCTGTCAGCATTACATTTGTAACGTAGCAATTTTGATAGTGCACAGGGCTGTGGGCTAGAAGGTTGTGGGTTTCGAAGACCGCCGTGGACAAGAGTAGGGTGGAAAGATCTTCTTTATCAGAGAAAAAATATATAATTCAAGCAATTCTACATAATTTTACATGAGTAGGTTGATGATTATTGGGATGAATCTTGTCCTGGAGGCAGAACTGAGCAATTTCTGCTTGATGGGCCCACTGAAAAGCAAAAATTATCTGAGCATGTACTTCGTATAGCCTATAGCCTATAGTATAACTACAGGCTTTGTATCATTTTATTGAGACCACAGGCACAAGGTGCACCTGATATTGCACAACCAGCAGAGAATCAGGGATGAGAGGCAGAATGGGAAATTTAGAAATTTCATCGATTACAAATTACATGACCCTCTCCTAGACTAGATTAAAAAAATACTAAACCCTTCCTCTGATTGAAATTGGAAAAACATGTCCCTCCCCCATTTTTCTCCGGGTCCCAGTTCCAGAAATGTCGAACAGTCCCTAACTCCTCTTTTTTTCTCAGCGATTCTCTTCGAACTCCCCCCCCCATCATTCCCCTGATAACTCCCCCAGGTGCCCTCTCGTGCCCTCTGACCTCTCCATCGCCTCTGCCTCTCTGTGAACCTGCTCTCACATTCCTCCAAGACACCCCAGCCCTGAAACACGAGACCACGGTGAGCTCATCGCCACTCTCAGGAGTTAGAGGAGTTAAACAACATAACAAAAAAAGACAACCATTGTTGGACGGGTTCGAACTGGTTGTGTGTGTCAGTGTGTGAAGGTTGAGGCTGCTCAGGGGTTAAGTTACATACACTCCTCACGCAAGAGGAGGAAGCGAAACGACTGCCGACGTCCTGCTCTGTCTCTCTCTCTCTCTCTTTCAGCTCTTTCTCGCCTCTCTGACTGGTGCCTGTAGTTTCCGCCCGACACACGTCTGCCGCTTGCTACATGCTGCCCGACAGACGCTGCGCTCTTTAAAGATAACGAGCCCTCACTACCCTGCCGTCCGGGAGCTGTCCTGGGATGCGTGTGTAACTCCGGGAGGTCGCCGCTCTCTCTCTGACCCTGATCTGACCACCAGCTGCCTCAAAAAACGGTAAGAGCCCCTCTTCTAATGAGTGTCTGACAACATGTGAGAGAAAGTAACAGCAGAGAGAGTGTGAGAGAGAGAGAGAGCGTGAGAGACTAACAACACCCCACGGCACTTAAAGCAAGGCTCCAAACTCAAACTCCCTGGATCTTTGTGATTCAGGCTGAGATAGCTAGGAGAGCAGTGAAGACACACTTAATCGGTGCAATCATAATTAAACCAATCAGTGCGTCTGCATAAAGAGGTAGAGTTTGAGCGAAGGAAGAACATACTCCCGAAAGGGAGCCACTGGATCTGAATACAAGGAAGCTATTTCTAAAATTTAAATGGTGCTATTAGATACAGTAGTCTATCCATTTTTAAGGCATTGGCCATTGGCCACAACCCTAACCCTTTCCAGTTCACTGACTGTTGTGCAGTTTGAGCTATGTATTTTTGGCCAATGAAACTTGTTTAACTTGTTAATGTAGTGTTTACTAGGATAATTCCCTTGTGAAACGTTTCAGAAAGATTGTGATGCGTTCAGACAGAGCAAACCTAGAATGACTTATGGTATTTTTTATAGCCTGATAAAGTAGGGTATTATTCTGGGTAGCTGAGAAAGATAGGCTCTTAGGAGTAGCCTGGAAATTGTGAAGATAATGGTACATTTTAAAAGCTGGTACACACTTTTGATATCTTGTTAAAATATTTTTGAATCACTTTCCAAATGAATATTATAAAATATTTGGTGAGGCGTACTTATCAGTGAGAGGTGTTGTTAATTTCATGGGCTTTTATCTGTTGCATTTGACATGATCTGACTGCTGTATACTCTTACATTAAAATCGAAATGATCAAGAAAAACATTTAGACGCATTAGCCCAACCGTGGAAGAGCTCTAGTTGTGAATTCATTAAAGATCAGCGGCTTTTTAAAAAAGGATAAAAAGAGGTTATGATTTGATTTTAGATACGTTCTTTTCACACTGTTTGCACTGGGGTTTCTCATACAGTACTTTCTTTTATCTCTATGTCAGTTTTAATTTCAGTGAAAAAGCAGGAACTCATAAGGCCCTTGCCAAAACTGCAGTTTGATTATTGAACCATTGTTAAACAAACCCCACAATATTTTTTGTAATTCTACCATGTAAAATGGTATTTTCCCTACCTTCAATTAACACATTCCTCAGAAACCAGAACTCTATTCACATACTATTTAATCATGATGTAACTATGACATCAGAACAACATATTGCTACTTGCTACGTGATAGGAGCATCAGGTTTGGTAACAGGTTTGATACCACTACAAAGAACAGTTACACGTCTCCACTTAGAATATGTCATACCAACCCTCGCTTTAGGTGCCTCGGGAGTGCATGACCTAAATCTCCATTAGTGTCTTGAGTCAGATGACCGTCGGGAAACTCAGTCATGAATCAAGCATTGTCTAGAGCAGCAACTTGGCCTCAGGGCACAGCCCAGAAATGCAGGGAGGGAGGCCAGGGAGAGCAGAACATACATGGCAAACTGAGAGCCAGGGATAAGGGAAGAACCGTACTGAGTTATAACCTACTGCCTTCAACCCTCACCTTCTTCTGGGCATCAGAAAAAGAGGGAGAGAGAAATGACCTCCCGCAGATGAAAGAAAAATAGAACCAAATACCAGCGGGCAATGTCATTAGTGCTAAAGGAATGGATAATGTGTAATTGACCTAAAAAGTCTATATGTGGAAAAACATACTGTACTAGAATTTGTGAGCTAACCTTTCCTTGGAACTTGATGACAGATGAATGTAAATAAAATACAAATGTTGTGTGTCTGAATAATTGTAAAAGTAGGATCCTAAAATAGTGCATAAGCATAGTACAATATATCAAATAATTTGATTATTTACATTTTTACCATCAGCCACATTTAATTAGTTCACACTGGGCACATTTACATTTTACATTTTAGTCATTTAGCAGAGCGACTTACAGTAGTGAATGCATACATTTCATACCTTTTTATTTATTTATTTATTTCGTACACAGACAGGGCACAGACATCAGTTCAATAGCTAGTTTTGATTTACATTTGGTTAAGTTGTCAACTAATGTGAATTCAACGTGAAATCAACAAAAAATGTCATGTGTCATTGGATTTAGGTTAAAAGTTGGGTGAAAAAAAGACAAAACTCCCATATGTTGATGACTTTCTTCAAATCCAATCAGTTTTCCATATTGATTTAATATCATTACATTTCATTTTTTTGGTTGGAATGACATGGAAACGTCTTTGATTCCACCAGTTTTTGCCCACTGGGTTGTTTCAAAATTGAGCCCAATTCCAGATGAAAAAATATGAATTTTGTTTATTTAGACGTCAATGATTTGTATTTATTTATAGGATTTTTAAAACATATTTTTATGTACTATAAAAAAAATGAAGATGAATCTATAAAAACACAAAAACATCATTTTAACTGATTCTAACCCACTTTCAGATTAATCACAGAAAATGTTTTAGCCTTCTCGTGATAACTGCGCTGTGTGCGTCCTCTCTTGGCTAGAGCATGGATATCCAGAGAGCAAAGTAGTTTGTGACTGACTGAATTCTGAGAGTCATTTTATGGGCTGTGAGCAGCAAGGCTGGACGGGCCATTGTTGTTTGTTTTGGAACGTTCAGAAGGCGGCCAAGAGAGCACTCCGGAGCTCCGAGCTGCCAGCAGCCAAGGCTTCCCGCGCAGTCTCTCTCTCTCTCTCTCTCTCTCTCGTTCTCTTTCTTTCACTCTTCTCTTGCTCTCGCTCTCTCTCACTCTTTACTCTCTCTCTCTCTGTCTCTCGCTCAGTCTCTGTATTTTCTCCTCTGTCCAGCCACCGTCACAGTAGACTCATTTAACAGGCATCACGTCTCTGACCACTGACCACCGACTCCCCCTTCATGCCTTAGTGCCTCTTCCACTCTCAATCAGACACTAAACCATCAGTCATTATTCATGTTGCTATTGCAACATCTATTCCATTCCATATCATTCATCACGAATATAGTCTGAATTCATTGCGGTTTAATCAACAAATACATTAGCACATATCCAAGATAAACTTTGTGGACTTTGTGCAAGCCTATACATTTGGTTGTTCACTTGCCCAGGGCTTGTAATGTAAAGGCATGCTCATCCAAGCTCTGCTACCTGCCCTCCTCTGGTTTCAGTCTGTCGGCTGCGTTCAGATTGCTAATAGCAGGCTCAGTTGACGACCTGGCTGCGACAGTGCTGCCTGGCAGGCAGATCTTTTATCCCTGTGGCCCGTGATGTGGGGGTGGAGTGTGTGTGTGTGTGTGTGTGTGTGTGTGTGTGTGTGTGTGTGTGTGTGTGTGTGTGTGTGCTCGCGTGCGTATGTATGTATGTATTGCTTTGGCAGTAGCCCAACAGAGGGCTGTAGGCCTGGGCAGCAGCGTGATCACCTCTCTGCTTTTTATCAGCCAGAGGGAGAAAGTACTGTCCCCTCTCCCTGTCTGTCTTCCAGCAGCCAGTAATATCAGCCAAGCCACTCACATTTTCACATGACCCACAGACCTGGCCTGGAGCAAAGCAAGGCTAAACTATCATATCCCACGACACACCTTATTTTTGACTGGCATGAAAAATTGACAGCCCTCCAGCTAAATATCTGAGAGAAAGCTTTTGACACACCACCTCATCTCAGGGTTAAAAATCAGGTCCACAAAACTTGTTGACTGGCTGGCCTCATTCATATTCTGTCACTGCGAGAAACAGAGGTGTTCAAACTTAATAAGTCAGCTGGTACACACGTTTGATATCTTGTTTAAATAATTTTGAATCACTTTCCCAAAAAATCTAATATATTTGGTGAGGCGTAGCAATTATTCACTTCTACTTATCAGTGAGAGGTGTTGTTAATTTCATGGGCTTTTATCTGTTGCATTTGACATGATCTGACTGCTGTATACTCTTACGTTAAAATCAAAATTATCAAGAAAAACATTTAGACGCATTAGCCCAACCGTGGAAGAGCTCTAGTTGTGAATTCATTAAAGATCAGCTGCTTTTCAAAAAAGGATAAAAAGAGGTCATTTTAGACACCTTCTTTTTACACCACGTTTGAAAAATTGACAGCCCTCCAGCTCAACATCTGAGAGAAAGCTTTAGACAAGCCAACTTATCTCAGGCCTAAAAATCAGGTCTACAAAACTTGTTGACTGACTGGCCTCATTCATATTCTGTCAGAGCTGTTCAAACTTAATGAGTCAGATGTATTTTTTTGCTCCGAGAACGGAGAGAAAGTGCATGTGTTTGAATAATCCACATCAAACGAGGCGCTATGTCAGGGGAGGGTTACGCATATATTTTCCTAGTTATTCCCATCCAACACCAGTAAGCAGGACAGGAGCAGCGATGAGAGGAAGAGGTATTGTTTTGATCAGGCAGTAGGAGAGGCAGCCAGGACCAGGATGTTGTTTTCCTGCATGGGGCTGCTAGGACATATGGAGGATATTAGGCTCTGTTATTTTTCTCTCTCAGCCTGACACTGCAGCCCTAGTGAAACATGACTCAGGATGAATGGGTCTTTTAGTCCAGGGTCTGTCTTCCCACACATTGTACTGGGATTAAAAAAAAAAGAAACACACGCATGAACACACTCAGAAACGCACACGCGCACGCACGCACGCACGCACACACACACACACACACGCACACACACACACAGAGCTATCAGATACCTCACGCTGACCCAGCTCTGCCTCTCTCCCCTCCCCAATCCTTTTTTGGTGGTTTCTCTTCCCATAATTTTATCCCTGATAGAAGAGAAGAAGAAAAAACATCCTTCTGTCTGAATACAGATAAACAAGACATTGACTGACTGTGGTTATCTATATTCCTAAAGTAGGCTACCATCCCGAATCGGCTAGTTGGACTCAATGAAACAAAATGCGGCCACTAGGGGGCCTTTTTTTATGAACTGAATCAGAAAAAGTGGAATACACAAGGTGTAATTTCCAAAATCTGTTGTGCATCAGGAGTTTTCCATTTGTTATGTCAGTCACTCAGTTAGCCCATGTCAGCAGTGCTCTGCTATATGCAGAGGGGGTCCAGATTTAGAGGGGGGGCCCAATACACAGAGTGGGCCTATACGCAGAAGGGGCCTATACGCAGAAGGCGCTCCCAATCCAAATCACACTTAGGGCCCCAAACGGGCTAGAGGCGGCACTGGTTTAGGCCCAGAAGGGCCCAATTTACCCTTAGGGCCCATATTCAGAGCCCCTTTGTTTTGATTCTGTCTGAATCGCTGCGGGTTGGACCTCCTTATTAGATTCTGTCTACGTTTCCACTTGCGGTGCAGACAAGCCTCTGACAGCCTTTATCCAGTTACATCTGAGCCCAACAGCGCTGGGGCTCACTTTTATTCTGCCATTATGAGGGCAGAGGGCTCCTAATGCATATCGCTAATGCCACCTGGAGTTCGAGTAAACAGGGCTGACTGCCACACAGTGGGGCTCCAACGCCACGGCAACGACCCACCGTTTAAACTCAAACAAACTGCAGCCAACCAATCAGAGGGAGTGTCTCAGCCTTGGGCTGACCAGGGTGATTTTAGCCAGTGAGAGTTATAGAGACATATTTAATGGGCTTACTCGCATCTCTCTTGGAGGGTGCAGCAGATCAGGGCTGTCATTTGCTGGAATGTTCTTGTTGCTGGGAGGGTTTTTTGCTGTATCGTGTGATGAAGTAGTTAGACGACACATGTCAAGGTTCATCTATCCCTGTGTGTGTGTATGTGTGTGTGTGTGTGTGTGTTTGTGTGTGTGTGTGTGTTTGTGTGCGCGTGCTTGTGTTTGTGTGAATGTGTGTACGTCTGTGTGTATGTTCAGTCAGACAGTACAGAGACCTGTAGTTCTGAAAGCTGTATCATGTCCATTAATTCAGCTCATTCGAGGTGGGATCGGATGGCCTTCCCAGAATCCCCCAGGGACCCCGGCGTTTTTCTTTGAGGGTGCCTCGTCGTCCCCAAATGATACAGGATTCAATTTCAAACCCCTCAGCATATCGCCCAGCAATTGCTTTCTGCGGCAATTTATTATGGCACGTTAAAAGATTCCAAGAAGTGAGTGAGTTTGTGTTGGCACTAAAACAACGGTGGTCAGTTACATCTCCTTCACACTCAGCGTAGCTAGAAGAGTCACCCTTTTTTGTTTCTGCTGAGCTCTAGCTGTTTCAACATCAAGCCCCTAAAAAAATCTGTCGGTTGCCACTTTTCCATAACAATATCAAAGAAGAGGAGATGGTTGTGGGCCCATTGGTTGACCTGGTCCCCTGGGGCATATAGGCTTACCGGCTCAGAATATGCACTGAGCAGCATCAAAGCCCAGAGCGCTAAGGCTGATAGCTTGTGGTGACATTGCACTGTGGGACTGAGGCAGTCTCGGCCACCATTACACGTATACCCTGGATCAGCCAGTTATAATCAATTTTCCACCCAAGATGTCTCCCTGCCTCCCACATGTTGTTGAAGCATATGGCCCATTGAAGCGAGAGGAAAGACAGACAGAGGGAAAAATAAGTCCAGTGGCACTGCTGAAAAAATACAGAGACAGACAGACAGACAGACAGACAGACAGACAGACACTAGCCTACAGGAAAAGTGCACTAAACTGAAGAAAAAAACCCGATACATAAAGGCAAGAAACGGAAGCAGTTTTTACTAAGAACTTTTCGAGCAAAAGCAGTGAATTCCTACTGGGTTAAAACTTAGTTAACCTCTTACTGTGTAAAGCCACATCATTATCTGCTAAACCCTTCTCTCATCTCCGTACAACCACATAGACTATGAATTTCAACACTGCTTCTATTGTAGCTATTTTCAGAACATAGTACTGTATCAATTCAAGACTTCTTATCGGTAGGTCTTTGCAAGTCGACAGGACATTCCTGGGCGCGTCTGTTTTTGCGCCGCGCTATTTCAAATGCACTCATGAGTGGAATTTGTTTTGCTTCAGTTGAATGTTGCAAGTCAAATGCCATGGAACGAATGCCTTTAAAAGACGCTCATCCTGGGTGTGGTACGTCAATGAAAAGAAATGCGACTTTGTGTGTTTGTGCATCTCTGTAATATGGCTTGTGTTTGTGGATGCACTCCCACATGTGTGTGTGTATGTGCATCTCTGTAATATGGCTTGTGTTTGTGGATGCACTCCCACGTGTGTGTGTATGTGCATGCTGATGTGCCTACCTGTGCATGTGTGCGTGTGTGCGTGTGTGTGTGTGTGTGTGTGTGTGTGTGTGTGTGTGTGTGTGTGTGTGTGTGTGTGTGTGTGTGTGTGTGTGTGTGTGTGTGTGTGTGTCTTGACATCTATATGTAAAAGCCCATTACCCAGACAGGGGAATATGTCTGTACATGGAGACAATAGGGGTCAAGTGTTCTCCTTTTACACAGAGCAAACGCTCACTCAGGGAGAGGAGATGAAGTGTTGGCCCTGAGAAAATAGTCCCCCAGTGTCTACTGTCTATATAGGCTACTATACCAAACCTGTCACTGGAACCAGATTAGAAACTGATGAACCTCCACTGAAAAATTATGAACCTTGAAATGCCCATTGAATAAATGTATAAGGCATTTTTAATCGATATTCTTCAAGAATCAATGGGTATATATAATTTGTTTAAATGATCAAAAATGTGCCTTTGACCATCCCCCTTTGTCATTTAAAAAAATAAATTATCCCCCTTTTATAAAAAACAGTATCTCTAGAATTGTAAAATATTAGGATGGTAGGAAAGTTTTACTGTAGATATACAGTAGCTGCCTGTACATTAATTTACTTGATTAATAAACAATAAATGGATTTAAGCAATCTAGACACACTACACAGAGAGACGTCTGAATCCAAATTAGACTGAAACTCCACATACTATATAAAACAAATATAGTTGACATTTCCCTTATGACTAAGGAAATACAACAACAAAAAAGCATATACAAAACTATCTAGCCCGTAACTAAGGACAAAAGTGTTATTTTTTAAATTCTTGAACTAGGAACAAGAAACATTACTTTCTCAAGAAAACGATTATGAAGGTTGGATGTTATTCAACAAACACACCACTAATTACTCCATCAATTAAAACCGTTAACATTTTTAAGTCCATTAGCATTTTTGACACTACACATTTAAGTGCTCATTACTCGTGCTTTAGGTTAGCATGAGCAAATGTACCAGTACACTGGAGTGTACATGGTAGTGTATTTTTCTTCTCCGACGCATCCACCACCAACACCACCACAGTTTTTTCTCTGCAGATGTTCACGGCAAAAAAAAAGAAGCTATATCAACAACCTGAACATTCTCCTGCTGTCACAACAGAAATCTCCATAATGAGATATAATAAGCTTTAAGGTTTTGGCCGAGTACGCCACATATTTTTCAGTTACAGACTCGCATTAACTCTCTCCATCTGCTAACACTCATAGAGTACAGCGAGCAGCTCGGTTTTCCTTCCATTCTCCAGTATTCTACTATGGCCTGGTGGAGAGTAGGGAGAGTTATGTGGCTGTTGATGAGTTATGCTGAGTTAGAGCTCTGGAGTTAGAGGCCTTGGGCAGAGCGGCCTTGGACCCTGTTCCGTTGGAAGACTATCAGAGTGCACAGTCATTAGAAATCCCTCATTTTCACTCCACTGTGTAAAAGCCAGAGTGGCATCCGCCTCAATAAGCCCAGCAAAAAGAATCACCTCCGATGGAGGAAATTGGCTGTGGGTAAAGAGGGAGAGTTTGAGGGTGAAGTTATTCTTTGGCATTCATCGGCTCTGGCTGGCTCGGTAAACAACGCTAGGGAAGAATCAAGTCAGGCTTTTTTTCCAGTAAGTACTCTGAGTATTAAGGAGGTGACAAGTAGCTTTCATAAAATCCCTTAATGACCACAGAAAGGATCCCTGTTTAAATGTATATTTTCATTCATCAGGTCCTATGCTATGGCACTATTCTATAGGCCTACTGTGTATCCTCGCCTGAAGCCATACTTTACTATGAAAATATATGAAAATTACTGTAAACGGCTGAATGACAGCTATATCAAACTAAGTGTAATTGTTGTGTTGTTTCAAAAGCTGATTGTCTAGTTACAGGAAATGCTTTTATTAATCCAATGGCTTTGTAGTTTTTTACAACTTCTTTATCTGGTAAGAAAGACAGGTGTTGTTTGCATTCAGAATGTATCTTGTCGTAAATAATAATTATAGTCTCAGATGAAACCAGAGAAAACAGATGGAAACACTGCTGATTGATCTCAGTTAAGTGAATTCCCGTTAACCTGATACAGTATAACGCCTCCATCGCTTTGGCTAGTCATAAATGAGTCATTATCAAAACAAATCAAATTGAATGAACTAATCCAGTAGATGATTTCATGGTCTTCCCGAGGGCGTTTCTGGCAAAAGAATGTATTCTCAATCAACATGCCTTGAGACACTGATCAGCTCGTGACACAGAAGGTCAATTATGTGCTTTAACCCTTAATAGACCAATGAAAACTTGTGAAAGGGAACCTGATCCTAGATCTATCAACTTCTAGGTGTAGAATTACTGTATTATGTTAGCTTCAACAGAGCCAATACTATAGGCTCTCATTGTTGAGTTAAACTGAACAAGTGAGTAATGGAGCAGTTGGCCTTTGTTCTACTTGGGGGGGGGGGGGGGGGGGGGTGACAGATGAGGTAGGGAGGGTAGGGGTAGATGTTTGGCTACACAGAGCAGGAAAAAAAACGCTGCTGCGTTGACAAGAGCGAAAGGGTGTAATTGCTGCCTGGGAAGGGGAAGTGTGAGAGAGGGAGAGCAAGGAATTACCTGACACTCGGTGTGTGTGCGTGCGTATGTGTGTGCGTATGTGTGCGTGCGTGCGTGCGTGCGTGCGTGCGTGCGTGCGTGCGTGTGTGTGTGTGTGTGTGTGCGTGTGTGCCTGACACTAGCCTGTTTGTAATTAAATTCTGTCAGTGGGCCGGATAGGTCGGAGTGCGTTGAGAGATTGGTAGGCTCAACTGGGCACGCTCAGTGGCGGTACTGTTTGCTGTACCTCACCCTGTCTTGTATCCAGTGTAGAAGCCAAGAAAAACTCCAGCAAGAGAAGTGACAGGTCTCTCCTCCTCCCTATCATCATTGTGATCTCTCTCTCTCCCCCCACCTCTCCCTATTCTTGGCATAGTTCAGCTTGTCTATCTATGAGGGGCTTGGATTCCTCTCTGTAAGAGTAATAACAATGACTTTCTGACTGTGTTACTGAAGTGCTGTGATGAATGCTGGGGAGTTGAAAACACTACTTTCTCTGACACCTGCAGGCAGTGGTGTGTGTGTGTGTGTGTGTGTGTGTGTGTGTGTGTGTGTGTGTGTGTGTGTATGTGTGTGTGTGTACACGTGCATGTGAATGAGTGATTACCTGTGTGCACGCATGTGTGTATGTGTGTATGCGTGCCTGCGTTTACGAGCTTATGACCCATACCCAAACTGACACAATTCAGTTGGCCATACTTCCTTTTCACGTAATCTCGTTCCTCTACTGGTCGGATGAGCATAGGGTTTCATAACGCGTGAGTGCTATCTCGACAGAGATAGCACTCACCTGAAACAATGTTTCAGCATAAAGGGCTCCATTTATAAACAATGTTTCAGGTGATAATAAAACATTGAGTTACTTTTCCCTCAACTTCTTTCTCTTAGTTTCTAGCAAGTCAAGCTAGTTTACACAGAGCAGCTAACGATAGCTAACTAACTAAAAGCTAGGCTCGGTTGAAGATGGTGTAGCTACACTTCATAAACAAATGTCATTACCGTCACAAGAAACTTTTCCGAATTAAAACGTGAGGCTACAGTCATATAATATAATTGGCTTAACATCCAATGTTGTACGCAACGGACTGCAACGCAACGGACTGCAAATTTGGGATGTGAATGGGGCGTTACATTCTTGTATGCGTGTGTATGTGTTTGCATGTACAGACAGCATGAAGGGCTCCATTTATAAGTTATTCTTGTTAGCCAATCAGTTGAACTGGACTGAAGCCAACTCTCAAGTCCTGAGGTGGGTTTTCTAACACAACCCCTGTGCTACACGACAGTTACCGTTCCCCCACAAAATCCAGACATGCACAGATAGCTAGAGAGGAACGCACATGTGCTAACACTCTCCTTCCAAAAGATACATTTAAGAGGACATTGTTTGAACCTACATCTCTCTGGCAAACCGCCTCCCCCACAAAATATCTCTAAAACACTTCCATGTGCACGTCTAGAGCATTCCCCAGTCCTGACTACCAATCCCAGGCTTTTCACCTCAAAGTCACTGGACACCCAGGAGAAAACAGATACTCATGAGAAATACCTGCTCACTCTAATTGGGGAAAGAGGGATACATTCAACTGACATGTCTTCTGCATTGAACCCAACCCCTCTGAATCAGAGAGGTGCGGGGAGCTGCCTTAATCAACATCCACATCATTGGTGCCCGGGGAACAGTGGGTTAACTGCCTTGCTCAGGGCAGAATGACAGATTTGTACCTTGTCAACTCAGGGATTCAATCCAGCAACCTTTCGGTTCCTGGCCCAACGCTCCTACCCGCCATGCTACCTGCCATAACAGTTTTAAATAACGCAGGGGGAATTTTTGACATGCCTCACACGTGTTGACTATTGTTTTTATTTTCTCAGGGAAACAGAGCCAAGGTTGTTTTATTACAGTCATAATCTCACACGGGAGACATATCCGTGTGTTAAGGGGACTTAAGATGCTTTAACAACCGTTGTTGGGCAGGACACACCTCAATGTGAAATAAAAGTGTTGGTACTAAGATCGTGGGGAGAACAAAGGGGTTTACTGTTTGTGGGAATGCCACTTCACCGTTTCGCGGACGCAAACCTACCAACCTGCGGTTTAAATGAGTTTGTTTTTGTTATTTTTTTTCAATTTGTTTTCCTCGTGCCTGCTGTTAATGTGAATGTGGTTCAGCAAAACTGCGGCATGCACAGCAAAATTACACACACTGCTTTGACAGTGCAGCGATCACGCTAAAGCCACCCTAAACCACCACATTAATCACAACAACAGTCTCAACAAGTAGCTCGGCATGACAAATGTGTGTGGGCAGTGTGTGCACACGCACAGCAGGGAAGACATGGCGCTTAGTATATGCATTACACACATCAAGATTATGTTTAATCAGACCCAGGCTTGCTTGCTCTATGTGGCGAAACATTGCATAGAACACATGGGCTGAATGGCACATCAATTCAACAAAATCTGATTCTGTTCTCGTGTTCTAAGAACGTGTTTTTTTTCTGACAGATAACAATAGTACACAGTACTAGCAGTAAATACACCACGCAGAACAAGGGTGCTGCTGCATCTAAATATAACACAACATGGTCTCCGCTCCTTTTGATGTACAAGAGCATGGAATTGATACATGAATTTCTTAGCATCATAATCCTAGATATAGGATTCAATAGGGAAATAATTTCAAGGCACAAGCTAGAAACATAATTTAGAAAGTAAAAATTCCTTGACAAATGTCAATATTTCAACTTTAATTGTGCAATATGCAGAAATTGCTCCACAATTTCCTGTTTGCTAAAATTCTAATAGTTCGCCTAATTTCAGTTTGTGACAAAACAAGCAGACATTGTGTAGAGAATAATTGTATAATCTAAAACACTTTGAAATATCAAAAATATTGTATTTCCAGCTGTTTGAAGCTGGTGTACAAAACAATGAGTAAAAGACACAAAACGAAAGTTAAGAACGGGAAGCATAGAAATAGCGAACATAGAACAACTCTACAGCTTCTTTGACTTGCTTTCAATGAGAATGACAGATATAGAACTCAAAGTTCTATGTGAATTTGGTCTGGTTGCCCAAAAAGCTACATATTGCAGCTTTAAGTTAGTCTATTGTTTGAAAGCTTTTAGTTCGCAAAGAAAATGTAATGTGACAAAGCTAAAGACTTCAGTCTTGCTTCAGACAGATCGAAAATCTAACTAATGGAACTGCCCCCATGGGCAAAACCACATAACATTCATATCAAAGCCAATACATCTACCACATGAATTTCTAACCATGCAATCAGGGCCTTTGGCAAGTCAATGAATACTGTTGATCAGCCAGACGATAAGGTGAACCAACAGTGCACTGGAACTTTGTATGAAAGCAATGTTCTTATTAGTTATAAGACTGTTGATATCAGACCTTAGTTATAGGAATATTATCCTATCGTAAATCTCTGCAATTTAATCTAGGAGCAACAAGTCAAACCCATGACTGGAAGAAAAAAAGGGAGAGAATTTAAACCTCCAAAGAGTTGACAGTCCGTATCATTGACAAGATTACATTGAGTATCTGAGAGGAAAATCAGTACATTGTTACAGCATTGTTGCTTTGTGTTTACCTTAACCCTACACAACTGTATCAACATACTAATAGTATTATTATTGCTGCCACTGCATTGCAAAGTTCCTTGTGTTGCTTAGTCTTCGATCATCTCTTATTGCACTTTCATGAACATATTTCACTTTGTTGAAGTCCATTAGACCATGATCTCCATTAACCCTTAATGATGACCAGTTGTCCAGCCGTCTTCCACTTCCTCAGTAAAATGTTATTTTGGCAGTGGCCCTTAAAAATAACTAATGAAACTAAAACTATGATCACTCAATTTATCTTAATGCAATCGGACAGGTTTCCCCACTGTTTTTTACTTACCTGGAACAATGCAATTAATCTAGAGTTTTGCATTAAGAACGGAGAGAGAGAGAATGGACCGGAGGATCCGAGTAATACAAAATGAAAAGTCGTGAATCATATAGTGGGACTCCAGCTACTGAACTTTGCTACAATACAGTTTTTCATTTATTTATTTTTGTCATTTTTTTGAGTGGCCTGAGAGTCACTACTGACTGACTCCTGGAAAAATAGAGCGAGGTGATTCTGGCCCTCTCCCTGCAACGCTGAGAGGAGAGATATTAGCCATATGTGATTAATTTACAGCGCTATGCTTCAATTAATCTGCGCAGGGTGGCAGGCGCCAGGGTTGGGCCCTGTTCCACCTGCGAGAGAGGGATGAGAGAAAGAGAGTGAGAGATGAGAAATGGGAGATGAGAGAAAGAGAGAGGGGAGTGTAGAGAGAAAGAGAGTTAAGAGAGTTATCTTCTGGGGCAACGCAGCCCTGTGAAGGATGAGGGACGAAAGGGGATCCTTTTAATCGATAGATCTTACATAATCACTCACACAAACCCCATTCCCTCCTTCTCTCCCTACTCCTCTTCAGTTACTCTCCATCTCTCTGTCTATTTCTTACTCTCTCTCTCACTCTGCCCTCTTCCTCTCCCTCTTTCCCTCTGGAAAGCGTACACTAACACAGAAATATAATAACAGGAGGTCACACTTTATTTGGATAGTCTGGATTTTTCCATCTGTAGATGCTCTACAGATGGTCATACTATCAACAAACTATCTGCTGATAAGCAGCTGCTTGCTTACAGTTAAGGTTATGTTTAGAATAAGGTTTAGGGAAGGGTTCATTTTAGGGTTAGGATAAGGGTTAAGGTTAGGGTTAGAGCTAAGGTTAGTAGATAGTTAGTTGAAATGTTGCTGATTGTCTGTAGCTAGTCTGTAGGACATCTACTATCCCAAAATCTAATATCCCCAAAAAAGTGTTACCTAATATAAACCTGGAAGAGGGCAGCACATGTTCTAAAGGCGCTGTGTGATTCACCAGCCTAGTCCCAACAGCAACTGGGCAGTGTCGTGCTTCTAATCGTCTGATGTTAGAGATCCATAGCAGACCGCCTGAGGATGTTTGCAAGACTCTTTTCAAATGGGAAGACTCACTGTGGCAGTAAGTGAAAGCTAAGGGGTAGAAAATGGTAAATGCGAAACCCACATTGACCAGATGGTACAGATTGGTATGTGAGGGCTATTGCCTTAGCGAAAGCTATATGGGGTAAACATTTTATTTGCACATCTCGGTAATCTTGTTCAGTAGGGAGTTGGGAGAAGGCGGTAAAGGTCTCGTGAACAAAGAATTAGATATTACATATCATTAACTCATATAGGAAATACCAGCTACTAAACAAGTTCTAGGGAGGTAAACGTGTGGAATATACAACAATCCTAATTTCACAAATACTGTGGATTAAGTTTGTGTTGTATCTTGTATTTTTAGCAAAAATTATAAATAAACAATAAATAAATGTTGGAGGGGCTTGCCTCTTTTGCTTGTTATTTTGGCATTAATACGTGTTAAATATCAGGTTGCAAACAATGTAAAAAAATATATAGATCATTGAATTAATAAAGTCGCATACTAACATTATCTCTTTTTTGTTTTCTTGAGTAAGGCAGCTCAAAAATGCAGGTTTCAGCCCAGCTCAATGCTTTCTGTGGTGGTGCAGCAAGCTAGTAGAAAATACGGGGCGTTGGCCGTGAATGGCTCAGTGTTCTGTCACTCATGGGGAAACTACGTCACCGTGAAGTCTAAGGGGAGACTTCAAAAACTCAAACCCTTTGGGTGCTGACATAACAATACATTAGAAGTGCCCACCCAAGAAGGCTCAAGGTCATTGGCCACAGATAAAATGATGTCAAATCACGTTAAATGTACAGTAGCTTTGATTGGACTGATCATGTCAAACATTATACTTTCAAAATCTTAGCTAGCACTCATCATTTTGAATTAAGTCGACAATCTACTGGCAAATCTTTGTCAAATGAAGAGAAATAATTAAGAGAAATTATTGATAAACTGTATTGGTGCTCTTCGGCCATTGGACATAAACATTACACAACAAGTTGGAAATCGCAAATTCAACAATGAGTGGTTTGGAAGGAAGTGAGCACAGCACAAGGTGATTTCAAAAATGTATTGTATGCTGCTGCATAAATTATGTAATATGCCAGGGAGAAATGTATACTGCAGCTAAGAAAGTAATATGAAGTGTATGTTGTGTAGTAAGATGTTAGTAGACCACATGCCTCACCCTAATAATTTGGTCCATTTACCGCTCTTAATTTCTTCTACTGTTCTGACTTGGTGGTGCACGTGCACATGTAGCCTATAGCCTGTTTTAGAGAAATCTAATCATCGAATATTGTAAGAGCTTTCATTGTCTGCTCATATGGCCCTGTTATTTATCCTACGGTTCTGACTTGGTGTACAGAGAGAATACTGTAAGAGCAGCCATGTTCTGAATTCTGCCGCTGTACATTTCAAAACTGCTGAACAAATAGTTATATTGACAATGTCAGTCTTAGCTCACTCATTAATGTCTTAATCAAAATTACGGATTGCCTCTTATCCGCTCGTCGTCCCTTATGCCAATTGCCTTATCTCAATTGTCAGTAGAAATCACATTTGTTTCAATAAGTCAGCAATATCAGCTATATTTTTTTAAAAGGTAGTAAATGAGGCTAAATGAACTGTTTCGCTGCCAGACAAGGCTCCTCTGATAGCCAGGTGTAGCAGTGATAAAGTGTTGGGACAGCTTTATGTAGGCCCTAACAGTTTGTGGGCACCGTTTGTCACCGTTATAGTGCAATTAATGTATTGTTAAGTGTTGTGTTGTGTAGTGGCTTTGCTGGAATGCATACATTTTTTTATTATTATTAATTTTTTTATACATTTTCTTTTTTGCTAAAATCGCCACTGTTCTCATCAAAAGAAAATATGTAATCTGCAAAAAAGACAACACCTGTACCATGTCAGATATAGAGTTAAAATGAATTCAATTTTGAGTTTGCATCCCAATATTACACTTTATATACATAATAGAAGACTGAAATATAACAAAACTATTTGACATTGAAACACTGGGCTTTCAGCAGCTTTTTTGAAATTATGTGGATTAATTATGAAATTATGACAAATATTAATAATATTCCACCCATGAGGGCATTAGGTAATTTGACTGCAGGAGAGGGCTACCCAAAGTCCTGTCTTGTTGGAGGGAAGATTTAGATTGCGAAGAACAATAACAAGGTAGAGCTATCAAAGCCCCAAAATGTAGCCCCATACTGTATCCTGAGAAATGTACTTTATCTTTTCAATCAGTCTTAGAACAGTTACAACCCTACACAAGCGAATTAGCACATTAAAAACCGGGCAACTAATCCACTGTTACTGGGTCATGCTGAGTGGAAAACCCAAGACACAGAAGACTAGAACTATAATTAGCATGCGCACACAGACACACATGCACACGCATGCACACACACACGCGCGCACACACACACACACACACTCCATGCTACAGACATCCTCTGGGGATACTCTCGGGAGATAAGCAAGCAGTGAATTTGGCCATACAAATTAAATCACTAGTTTAATTGATGTCGCAGGGTCTTTCTCCACCCTCCCCTAATTAGGAGTCAATTCAATAATTAATCAACTCATCAGGAGAATGCAAACACATTGAAATCTAAATATGGAGAACAGACCAGGGTTCACATACATGAGTATTTAAGTATTTGTCTATCAAATATTTTCAAATGATGTAGTGCCGAATCAACTCTTTTTATTTGAAGTATTTGAATGCATTTCCAAATAATTTTCTATAAATAGCCTACTTTTTGAAGCTATTTTCAAAAAGTTGACCTTTGGAGAAATGGAATGATGCAAAGCAGCAGAAGTCAACTCAGGGTGTCATAAACTCTTCAAAATTTGACATTTGGAGAACGTGGCTGAACGTCTAATTCTGCAGTGAGACTGTGAGAGCTTGTTGCACAAAGACAGGAAAAACTCCTAGCCCTATGAGAGCTGAGCCATATGATGTCAGCAGATCTTTCAGGCAGTAATAGCCAGCCATGTGTCCATCATGGCTGTTCCTAGGCCGTCATTGAAAATAATAATTTGTTCTTAACTGACTTGCCTAGTTAAATAAAGGTAAAATAAATTTTAAAATGCAGACATACTGAGACGTGAGGTCTGGACAACAGCAGGCAGGCAGATCTGATCTGGTGACAGGGAGAGACTCAGAGAGAGAGCTATAGCCTGGGAGGTAGGCGCTAGCTCAAATCCACATCCAGGCTATGAACAGCTAGACTAAGACTTCCTCTCCACTCAGCTCAGGAGGGGAAATTCACCCCAGATGTGACTTCAAACAGAAAGAAATCCGGAGGGATTGGAGGTGGGATAAGGCCCATCCTTTGCGTGACCCAAAGACCTGTTCCTGGCATCGCTCTTTCTCTCCATCTTTCTTTCTATATCACTCTCTCTGTCGATCTGTTTATTCTCTATCTCTAGAGAATATCTATTTCTCTGTCTGTCTGTCTGTCTGTCTGTCTGTCTGTCTGTCTGTCTGTCTGTCTGTCTGTCTGTCTGTCTGTCTGTCTGTCTGTCTGTCTGTCTGTCTGTCTGTCTGTCTGTCTGTCTGTCTGTCTGTCTGTCTGTCTGTCTGTCTACCCCCACTCTCCCTCCCTTTCTGCCCTCTCTCTTTCCTCTCTCTCTGCAGTAGGCTACAACAGGGACCAGCTTGTTATCAGTCAGTCTGTTTTTCCAGTGTGACATTTTCACAGGGAAGCCTTCAATGAGGGTCTACAGCTACCATTTATATTCCCCCCATAATTCACATCATATCCATGTGAGAGCTGAGCTCCTGATGAATTGACTACCAGGCTGTTTGAGCACTGCCTCCTCCTTCCTCCGCCCAACAGTTTGACAAGCAGCTTTATTCTCTTAAAAGGAACTGTAAGCTTTACAAGTTTCTCTTTATTTCATTTAATGGAGCGCCTATATAACACCAGCAGTACATCGACGGAAACACAGTCCACAACTGATATGGTGGTGACGCAGTGCCATGCACAAATTTTGAATTTTACAGTTGACTTTTAAAAATGGGGCTTTTCTTTGGTGGGAGTTGTGCCGTAAAAATGTAACAATGGTAGATTTATAATTGACATGCATAAAAATGATTAAGAAAAAATGTAATTCATGTATGTATTTATCAACTGTAAGCTTGGAAACAGTGTTCAGCGTTTCTCCCAGTGTTGAGATTATATAGTGTGGTCAACATGACCCACATCCCAGTTAGACTCTATGCTATTCTATCACTGAGAGATGGACAATGGTATTGAAGACAATTCCAGATACGAGTTTGTAAAGATAAAGGAGGAGACCTGAGAGGGTTGCAGTTTTGTCACAAAGTTAGTTTTTTCTGCCTATTATGGTAAATGCTCTCCATCTGCTGCATTGTTTGTCTTAAGTCTTCTGCATTTCAAATGGAACAGAAACCTTCAGTCGAATATCAGGAAGTTTGCGGTTAGGTTCTGTGGACACGCAACTTGATATTAGTACCTGTGTAAGGGTCACAGTCTGGTACACAGAGTGACGGGAATTGAAAGTATCAAAGTTAAACAGAAGTGAAACACAATATCAGCAGTTTAAGCAGGTTCAGCTAATCAATGATGATTAGCCTATAAAGAACAATAAAACGATGTGTGTGTGTGGGGTTCACTGGACCTCCTCCGTCTGTCTTCAAGAACTAAAAGCTGCCAAGAGGAATGGAAATACTTTAGGTTTAGGAGATTTCCCCAGATTAGAGATGTTTTACTTGTTTTCCCCCTGTGAAGGATACTTGTCATGCATTGGAAATTGAAATTACGATCTGTCAAAAATTCTACTTTGAAAGTAATAATGATTGGACCACCACACTGCACCAATAAATCCTACTCATCAAACCCACACAAATGAAACATGCCTATTTATTTAATTCATATGAATTCTGAGGGAAGAAATTCTTAACTATTAAGAGGTTAAAGCATTAGAACTCTCAGTAAAGGCTTCAGTCATACAAAAGCTAGAGTTAAATACAAACTGGTTCTCTAGCAGATTAGCACGAATGGCTCACCCCGTGTTCAAGAATGGCCTTTTTTCCTTTATTCAGATTACAACCTCTCACTTTCGGATATTATTTTTTGAAAGTTGCTTGCAAATTACTACAAATATTATGGTTAAAGTCAAATATAAGATTACGGTATAATCTTTGTAAATTATATCATAAATAGGACTGGATGAGTTATGTTGCACATGCAGCTAACAAAAATATATTGAAATGTCTGCTCTATCCAAAATGACAAAAAACGAATTGCAGCATTACTGCAAAAATGGAAGAGGCAAGTGTAAGGGGGAGAAAGTAAGAAACTAATCTGTCAGCTCTGCAAAAAAGACCAAAATTAGTTAAAGAAAATTGTGATAAATAAAAAAGTTTGCCCGTTTAATATAATGACCAAAAATTGACAGCTGCGCCATACAGATTGCAAAATAGTTGGGAAGAGATTTACGATGTACCTATTGTCACGCCCTGACCTGAGAGAGACGGTTTATTTCTCTATTTTGTTAGGTCAGGGGGTGAGCATTCTATGTCATTATAGTTCTATGTTTTGGCCAGGTATGTTTTCCAATCAGAGGCAGCTGTCTATCGTTGTCTCTGATTGGGAACCATACTTAGGCAGCCTTTTCTCACCTCTGTTTGTGGGTAGTTGTTTTCTGTTTTGTGTTTTTGTACCTGACAGAACTGTGCGCTTTCGTTTCCTTTCTTATTTTTCTTCGAGTGTTTGTTTGATTTAAATAAATAATTATGAACACGTGCCACGCTGCATCTTGGTCACCTCTCTACGACGATCGTTACACCTATTCCACGGCACATGGTTTATGAACAGATACACAAAACGACTCTGGATTCAAAAATTCAAGTTTTTCAATTTTAGTGATTATACAAAACTCTTGCAACCAATAACTAAAAATATATATACGGGGGATACAACCTTCCCAGCTCTGCAGATTTTGCTGCAAAGAGACAGAATCATTAGATCATTTGTTTTGCTACTGTCAATGTGTAGCTTGTTTTTGGTCGCAGGTTCAGGAATGGCTGAAGAATTGCAACATTCAAATGGAGTTAACTCTGCAAATAGCACTGCTGGGTGATCCAAAAAGTCATAGTCAATCAATAATATATTGTAATAAAACTCTTAGCAAAAATGTTTATCTTTAATTTACAATCCGTAAAACCTATGAGAATAGAAAAGCTAAAAACTTTTGTGAAACATCATGGCAAATAGAAATCAAAACTGGATGGTGTTCAGAGATAGATGGGAGGGCTTGAGGATAGCTGAACGATGGGACTAAAAACAAACAAAATTAACTAATGTAAAATATACTGTGTCCATAAAATGTATATAGTATGTATAAGATTGAAGTAGAAACCTACTGTAAGTGTTGTTGTCCATTAGTTTACTCCAATTAGGGTAGGGATGGTAGGGTTAGGGGAAAATTAAAGAAGAAAAAATATAAATACATACACTACTGTTCAAAAGTTTGGGGCCACTTAGAAATGACCTTGTTTTTGAAAGAAAAGCTATATTTTTTGTCGATTAACATAACATCAAATTGATCAGACATTGTTAATGTTGTAAATGACTATTGTAGCTGGAAACGGCTGATTTTTCATGGAATATCTACATAGGCGTACAGAGGCCCATTATCAGCAACCATCACTCCTGTGTTCAAATGGCACGTTGTGTTAGCTAATCCAAGTTTATCATTTTTAAAGGCAAATTGATCATTAGAAAACCATTTTGCAATTATGTTAGCAAAGCTAAAAACTTTTGGGCTGATTAAAGAAGCAATAAAACGGGCCTTCTTTTGATTAGTTGAGTATCTGGAGCATCAGCATTTGTGAGTTCGATTACAGGCTCAAAATGGCCAGAAACAAAGAACTTTCTTCTGAAACTCGTCAGTCTATTCCTGTTCTGAGAAATGAAGGCTATTCCATGCGAAAAAGTGCCAAGAAACTGAAGATCTTGTACAACGCTGTGTTCTACTCCCTTCACAGAACAGCGCAAACTGGCTCTAACCAGAATAGAAAGAGGAGTGGGAGGGCCCGGTGCACAACTGAGCAAGAAGACAAGTACGTTAGTGTCTAGTTTGAGAAACAGACGCCCAAAAAGTCCTCAACTGGCAGCTTCATTAAAAAGTACTCGCAAACCACCAGTCTCAACGTCAACAGTGAAGAGGCGACTCCTGAATACTGGCCTTCTAGACGGAGTTGCAAAGAAAAAGTCTTATCTCAGACTGGCCAATAAAAATAAAAGATTAAGATGGGCAAAAGAACACAGACACTGGACAGAGAAACTCTGCCAAGAAGGCCAGCATCCCGGAGACGCCTCTTCACTGTTGACGTTGAGACTGGTGTTTTGCGGGGACTATTTAATGAAGCTGTCAGTTGAGGACTTGTGAGGCATCTGTTTCTCAAACTAGTCACTCTAATGTACTTGTCCTCTTGCTCAGTTGTGCACCATGGTCTCCCACTCCTCTTTCTATTCTGGTTAGGCCAGTTTGCGCTGTTCTGTGAAGGGAGTAAGACACGGTAGTGCATATATATATATAATGCCCAAAAAAATAAAGGGAATACTTAAACAACACAATGTAACTCCAAGTCAATCACACTTCTGTGAAATCAAACTGTCCACTTAGGAAGCAACACTGATTGACAATAAATTTCACATGCTGTTGTGCAAATGGAATAGACAACAGGTGGAAATTATAGGCAATTAGCAAGACACCCCCAATAAAGGAGTGGTTCTGCAGGTGGTAACCACAGACCACTTCGCAGTGTATATATATATATATATATATATATATATATATATATATATATATATATGGGGGATTGGAAATGATGCAGACAATGACATTGATAGAGGCCAAAATCAATTTGCAATTCTAAAGCTGATGCACGCTTTAATGGGCTTGGTAGCTAAAAGTAAACTGATATTAACACTGTCCTACACAAACTTACATTAAATCAAATGTATATACAACAACTGTAAAAACTTTTCTTGACTTTAGAGAAACATTTTACAACTCCATAATGCCAAATTCCATCCATTGGAATTGTGCTGCAAAACATGAAAACATGTTGCAAATTAAAATGGTCTATTTTCCCCTGCATTCTTCATGTCTAATATATAATTCATGCTGTCTACAGTTGTGTGATTTATGGATAAATAACATTTTGTGGACAGGACATGGCAAGGCAGTCCATCTTTGGGATGTTGCTGAGAAAATTAAACATGAAAGGCAGAATGAAACTCACAAAATTGACTCATGGAGAGTCGATAATACAGGAAACCAATGGAATCGCCATCTGCTGGCTTCGAGTTGACTTTTCTTGCTTGGGCGGAGCTCAAGGTGCACATCGGATTAGTGCCGTAGGCGCAACATTGTGTTAGGACTAAAAATGTCAGCAAGCACTGGTGACAAAACACAGCTGGTTTTCATGGCATTTCTCTGCTATTTCAAGACTAGTTAAATCTGCAGCAAGGGCAGAGAAATGGTTTACAATAATGGCCATATCAATATTTTAATTTTTACATTTCTGAAGTGATATTTGGCTGTAAGGCTAGCATGAGGGACAAGAAGTAGCTAGCCACAAAGAGGTTCGTTTTGAGAAAAGTCTGCTAACCTTGTATGCTGCTAGGTATAACCAGCTAGCTACTAGCTAGTTCAATTTCTCTCAAGATTCTAAAGCCAACTATTTTTTTATTAAAACAGCAAATTATTGACCTGAAAGGTTAGTTGTGTTAGCCCAGTCGCTAGGTTATCCAAGGTCAGTGACACATTGAGAAACCATGTACTGTCTATCTATGGGAACAACTGCAACCTTTTTGCAAGCAACATTGCAAAAATTATTGAAATAAAATAAAATCAACCTATTTTTTATTTTCAAACTAAATTACGAGGTTGGATTTGCACTAAACAATTGTATATGTCAGCACTTTAAAGGCATGTACAAAATCTGGTGTAAGGTTTGCCTTATATACATTGTCTACTGGTATCATTTTACATTAAGAACATGTAAATTCTCAACATGTAAATGTGTGGGTTTAGCTATTCTCTGCCTCAGATGACAGGTGCCCATAGGCCAGTAACAACATAGCATGGCAGCAACACATGACAACACAGCATGGCAGCAACACAACATGACAACAACATGGTAGCAACACAACATGGCAGTGGTAGCAGCACAAAACACGGTATAAATATTATTGGGCACAGACAACAGCACAAAGGGCAAGAAGGTAGAGACAACAATACATCAAGTAAAGCAGCCACAACTGTCAGTAAGAGTTTAAATAAAACATACAAATAAATATACTGAGAGAGCGTAAAAATCAAATAAAACAGATTGGACATCTTACAACTAGACGAAAATAAAATGTTAATTTGAGAAAACAACTCAGAAACAGACACATTAGCGACAGAACCCCTTTTATTGCAGGATTGTGACATTGACACTAGTTAATTTTGAATAATAGCTTAAGAAATAAAACAAGTTTAAACACTTCATATTTAAAGAATCAATACTTCAAAATCTACAAAAAAGATAACTCATATGTAAAGATTAGATATCTTAGTCTAAACAACAATAGATAATTGAGTAGTAACAAGTAAGCAATTATTACTAAACGCATCTTTTCAGGTGAAAAAATAAAACTCCATACCAGCGGTGGCCAACCTTGGTCCACTGATCCGTGATCTACTGGGTGAGCAGACTTCTATTCCAGCTGAGCAATAGCACACTTGATTATCAACTCATTAAATTTGATAAATTGAATCAGGTGTGTTATTGCTGGGCTGAAACAGAACCCTGCACACCCAGCAGATCAACAGCAGGCCTGCTCCAATTGTAATAGATTTATACATTTTGTGTGATGTTTAACCATATGTTTGTATACAATGTTTGCTAACATAGCTAAACCTACACATATAACCCATGGCGTATAGGATCCGATCGTAAGGCATCGGACCGTAAGGCGCTACAGAGGGTAGTGCATATGGCCCAGTACATCACTGGGGCCAAGCTTCCCGCAATCCAGGACCTATATAATAGGCGGTGTCAGAGGAAGGCCCAAAAAATTGTCAAAGTCATAGACTGTTCTCTCTGCTACTGCACAGCAAGCGGTACCGGGGCGCCAAGTCTAGGACCAAAAGGCTCTTTAACAGCTTCTACCCCCAAGCCATAAGACTGCTGAACAATTAATCAAATGGCCACCCGGACTATTTACATTGTTTCTTAATGTCCTCTCACAAAATTACTTGCCCAGTCCAGTAGCCTACACTTTCCCTTTACTGACAGCCAGAGCTGCAATTTTAGTTTTTAATTTACAATCATTACATCAAGATCTCTAGCTAATATGAAGTTAGCTAACTGATTACATTTACTACCCTTAGCTAAACAGGTGTAAAGTCAGCTACCTAGTTAGCTAAATAGCTGCTCAGTTGAGTTAGCCTACAAAGTGGCCTACTTTAGCCAGCAATCTAGTTAGCTAGCGAGCAAATAATACATCGGTTTTTTACATTTTATAAATGCATTTATTTACTTGAATAGGTTTTCCCACAGCCTCTGTTTTTGGGTCCTTAGAAAAATGAAATAATGGGCAGCCAACAGCCATGTGGATGAATGGAGATAAGGCAAAAAGTGTTTGTCACCAGAGCGGTTTAGAATGTGTTTACCAACGTAAATCACTTTAAATAAATTTTAAAAAAATGAATCGCAAACTGTAGGCCACACTTCATAACTTTAAAATGAGCATGAAAGGGTGTGCAAAGCTGTCATCAAGGCAAAGGGTGGCTACTTTGAAGAATCTAAAATCTAAAATATATGTTGATATAATTAACACTTTTTTGGTTACTACATGATTCCATATTTGATATTTCATAGTCTTGATGTCTTCACTATTAATGTACAATGTAGAACATAGGCAAAATAAAGAAAAACCCTTGAATGAGTAGGTGTGTCCAAACTTTTGGCTGTAAATGTAGACAGAATGAAGCATAGTCTGCCGTCCTGAAAACCGAATAGAAATGTCAAGTCAGCATGGAAATGTAGGCTACTTTATCCAGGTCAGTCTAGTCGTTGCGTTTTGGACCATTGCTAATAAACTATTGTGTATAGGAAAAATATATAGTGACAAATGCATAGGCTGAATATAAAGTTCTCCAGAAAAAACAAGAAAGTTGAAATTCCCTGATAACAGAGGAAGTATGAGGGCAGCAGTGTTGGGAGGAGCAGTAAGTGGCTCCTAGCCATCTCTCTCCGAGCTGCACCGGGAGACGCATTCTTTATTCAGGGAGGGTAGGGTAGGAGGGACCTGAGCGACGATGAGAGAGGGAGAGAAGAGAGCGAGAGAGAGAGCGCAAGACAGAGGTGAGCGGTGCACTGCACACACATCACTATCAACGGAATTCATTTTAGCAAACATCTCTCTGGGATTCCGAGCATAGAAGGCAAGTTTAATCGTCCCCAAAACAACCCGGATACCTTGGCAAGTGCGTGTTCACTGTTTCGATAGAAGTCGGTGCTGCCTCTGGTCCATATAGTCCCGCTCTCCCGCTCGAATGCATTGCCCAAGGTTTTCAGGCGGGCTGAGCTGAGTGTAGTCATAGGTTGAGCTGCATGCCCCGCAATTGCAGAAAAGTGCGGACAGAGCAGAAGATTGTTCCCCGACTCAGGCAGCATGCTGTCCGGTAGACCCACGGGTGGCAGGGCGATTGGAAGCGATTCGCACAAACAATACCGAATGGCGCTGGATCATTGCGCACGGTTATATTCTAGGATTGCATGAAGGATAAAGAAAATAGTTGAACATGGTAAAGGGGCATACAATGAATATGGATAAAGCCTCGTCTAAGGTAGGCTACAGAAGCCCAAATGTTTTATAGCAGCATAAAGGCTATATACACAACTATACTACAACTTATTTAAATAGTTTATATAGAGTTCTAGTTTGTTAGGCTGTATGAGTAGATTGAACTAGATGTGATTTATTATGGATATATATACATAGAAGAACTGCCATTGTTAAGAGCTATGGTGCTAATTTTATTCCCAGCCAAACTGCTGCCTAATTCTATTCTCCTCACAACCCTCTGCTATCTCTAAAGGAAATATGGTCAATTTGTAAATTCTCAGTTCGTTTTTTATCGTTTATTTATCAGTTGTATAATTTATTAATCCATTATTAGATGTCGAAGATCAATGCTTAGCTACAAAGCGCACTGCTTTAGATTTTTGTTTTTCTTCAGAGAAAAGCAAAGCCTCCGTTTGCATTTGCAATCTCAATGCTCAGCACGGCTCTCAATCCCTTTTGTAATAATTCATTCAATTGAACACCACTCACTGGGCTGCCTTTGAAGTAGCCTACACCTGATCCGCTTCTTATCGCCTTTTAAATAGCCTATCCTTTTAAAACTTTTAATTGCGTTTCTGTCGTTTAATCCAATCCTAATCGGATTGAACCTGGCCTCAACCGAAAAACGTTATTTTATGTGTTCACACATACACCTTGCTCTCTGTCCATGTCATTTTGGATTTGGATACATGCAAGGCCAACTTTATTGTGTCCATATGAGAATTTTGTTCAGCCTTGCTTAGATGTATTTTTACTCCACAATTCATTCCAATGTCCACAGTCTTTATTTATGCAGCTATAATCATTTTAGATGTTTTTGCTGTGGCAGCACATTTATTGCAGCTTGTGGTATCTCCTTATTTCCCCTGAAGCTTATTTGATTAAATTTAGCTCTTTTCAATTTAGAAAAGTAGATCACAGATTTATTTCATATTGTTTTGCTTCATCCTTATAAGGAGCAGTGGTGCCACATCTCATCACTCATCAGGCTACAGAGCAACCTATAAATGCAGATAACCTTCATCTCCCCCGATGCCCATTCCTCCTTTCCTATATGACCTATGTCCTCTATATAAAATTCAGACCATCAAACCCATTATTTATTAAATGTATGGGCCTATTGAGCATTGACATGTGCTCCTGTTACGTTAAAAGCACTGATGACAAGCAGTATCTTTCAGTCTTCTGGATAGAACATGTGTGATGGGCAACTCGAATACTGGGATGTGGGGAGCTGAGGCCTTACTGTAACTGGGTGGCCTTGTGCCCACTCTAAACCTCTAAACCATATTGTGAAATAGTCCAGTATCGATCATTTATTGCAGGTGGAGGAGCTAAATTATTTTCCAATCCCATTTCATTTGACAGGCTCTGTTTGTCACTCTGGGATTGGTATAAAGTCCCACTACCCCCCCCCCCCCCCCCCCCCAACCCACACACTCCCCTTTCATTTCATTTTGCGGTGCCTTATATCATGTATATGTGCTGGAGATGGTTGGTGGTGTGTCTGGCCTACTTATGTAATGTGCATGGTGCACCTTAAGAGGCAAAACAACACCTCTCTCTGTCTACTGTGAGCACAATGTGTTTATCAGCTCTAACTTCAAAGCACTGTCTGCTCTAACAAAGGCAAAGAAAAAGAAGAGACTGTTTTCACACAAGTCAAAGGGCTGCCCAATAAGTCTTTCAGGCAGTATTTTTGCTTTCAGGCAGTATTTGTATCTCCTTTCTGTTGCTTTTTCTCCTTTTATGTCTCCGTTATGTCTAATTTATGTTTCAGACAGTTCAAAATAATTGCAATGTGTGTATTAGCGTGTTGTTCAGCACTGAGGCATTGACTTGTTGTTGTAGAAACCGCAGAATGTCCATGCTGTTCTAGCAGCTATTATATTCTCTCCTCTTTGACTGAGAGGAAGGAATGAAAGCCCCTTTATGTCTGCTAAACCGGATGTGCTAGAGCGCTCCTGCATTTTTATCAGATGGTATGACATTTTTAAAGAAATAGCCTGTGCATAAATTTCAATTTCAAGGTGTGAGAATGTCAGTGTGTGTGGATCTGTGTGCAGGTTAAGTATGTTTGTGTGTGTGAGAGAGACAGAGAGACAGAGAGAGAGAGTGTGTGTGAGTGTGTGTCTACGATCTATGTGTTTATGGGTCTGAATATGTATGTGAAACAGAGTAATTTTTTCAGCCTTTGTGTGCACGTGAGTTATAGACAGCTCTTTTTTTCTCATGGAGAGAAACAGACCACCCCTGCCCTGAACACCCGCCCCCCCACTTATCTCACCTTTCTTTTGTCTTGTGGAACAGGTCTCTGGATCCAAATGTCACACCACCTGGACGCTGCCCCGGGCGGGGACCAGCAGTGTGTGACGTTGACGGGCGTGTGGCGAGGAGAGGAGAGAAGGAGGCCCCGGACACGGTAGCTCTCAGCTGCGACTTGGCATTAAATTGGCCCAGGCTTGGCCCTGTGCTTTGAGGAGGAGCTGAGATTGTGGAGCCCTGCCATGGTCTAATATATCAGCATGGATGGAGTCAGAGTCAGCTTCAGTCAGAGGACCTGCTCTTCCTAATGCGACACTCCTTCCTCTTAAAGCAGAGGACTAACCAATTACACGGGGATTAAGCCTAACCCTACGGCTTCCTGTTCTACCACCCCGTGAAGAAGTGAACTGAGCATTATCAAACTATTTTAGAGGACTTTCGTTTTTGTCTACTATTTTGGGGGATTTACTTCATCGCCTTCAATCCTTTTCCCTTTTTGAGGCAGTTCCCCTCCTTCTGTTTTTCCACTATGGAGTTTCAGGTCAGGCTGTGGAATAAAAATTGGGGTTCATTTCTGCGTTTCTGGTTGACAGTCCTCCTGAGCCTCAACTTGCACTTCAGCCGCCCCGCAGCCTCGTGCCCGGAGGAGTGCCGCTGCGACAAAACATTTGTTTACTGCAACGAGCGGAGCCTGACGTCGGTACCTCTGGGGGTGACAGAGGGCTACAAGATCCTCTACCTCCACAACAACCAGATCAACAACGCTGGGTTCCCATGGGAACTACACAATGTGGCCTCTGTGGAGACGGTGTTTCTCTATGGCAACCAGCTGGATGAGTTTCCTCTCAACCTGCCCAAGAACATCCGGGTGCTCCACCTGCAGGAGAACAACATCCAGACCATCTCCAGGGCTGCCTTGGCCCAGCTTCCCCGCCTAGAGGAGCTCCACCTGGATGATAACTCCATCTCTACCGTGGGGGTGGAGGAGGGGGCGTTCCGGGAGGCCGTCAGCCTCAAGCTGCTCTTCCTCACCAAGAACCACCTGAGCAGTGTCCCCATTGGTCTTCCGGAGGACCTCAAGGAGCTGCGATTGGACGAGAACCGCATCGCCGTCATCGCTGAGGAAGCGTTTCAGAACGTGACGCGGCTCCAACGCCTACTGCTGGATGGGAACTTGTTGACGGATGAGGGCGTGGCCCCGGGGACGTTCCAGGAGCTGTCCACCCTCCGGGAGCTGGCGCTGGCTCGTAACTCTCTGACATTCCCCCCACCCCTCCTCCCGACCCAGTCCCTGGTCAAGCTCAGCCTGCAGGATAATCAGATGGACCATATTCCAGTGATGGCCTTCTCCGACCTTCAGAGGCTCGAGAGACTGGATATATCCAACAACCAGTTGCAGACGCTGACACAGGGGGTATTTGATGGCCTCGTCAGCCTCAGACAGCTCACCGTTCGGAACAACCCGTGGCGCTGTGACTGCACTGTCAAATGGGTGGTGGTGTGGCTCAAGTCACTGCCAGGCTCCATCAACGTGCGCGGGTTCATGTGCCAGAGCCCCGAGAGGGTGCGCGGCATGGCAATCAGAGAACTCACCCTGGATGCTATCCAGTGCTCAGCCGGGACAGACCTCCAGCCCGACCTCTGGCCCACCCTGCGCTCTACGCCCCCACACCCCCAACTCCCCACCACCTCCTCCACCACCTTCCTTACCACCGCCATGACCACTTCCATCCCTATCTCCACATCCTCCTCCTACCTCACATCGCCCTCCCTTCCCCCTGCTCTGCCTCCCCACCCCGCTGGACCCCTGCCCCCTTACGAGGATCCCCTACAGATATCCTTCCACGTGGTCAACGCCTCCTGCATCGAGGTGAGCTGGGATTCCTACTTCACCGTTACGGCCTACAAGGTGACCTGGGTCAAGATGGGCAAGAGCCTAATGAGCGACGTCAGCCGCGAGAGGACGCTGAGTGGGGACAGGCGGAAGCTAAGCTTGACCAACCTGGAGCCCAAGTCAGTGTACCGGATATGTGTGTACGTACTGGACACCCTCAACTCCTACCGCCCAGGCGAGGATACAATATGCTCAGAGGCCAGGACCAAGTCGGCCTCATCCAACTCCAATAACAAGTCCACAGGGTCAGAGCAAGCCCAACAGGACGCCCACTCCACCCTCCTTTTGGCCGGGGTGATTGGTGGGGCCGTCCTGGTCGTCCTGGTAATACTGCTGAGCCTGTTTTGTTGGCACATGCACAAGAAGAGCCGCTCGGAGTCGTCCAAGTGGAAATACAACCGGGGCAGGAGAAAAGACGACTACTGCGAGGCTGGGACCAAAAAGGATAACTCTATACTGGAAATGACTGAGACCAGCTTCCAGATAGTCTCGCTGAACAATGAGCAACTTTTGAAAGGGGATTTCAGGATTCAGCCCATCTACACACCCAACGGAGGCATCGGCTTCAGAGACTGCCACCTCAGTGACAATAGCTTAGCCTACTGCAAGAGCAGCAATGTTCCCAGCACCGAGTTCTGCCACACGTGATGCTTCTCACAGGATATTCCCACACCGGTTGTCTGACAGAAGAAAAAAACAACAAAGTAGTTAAATATACTGTACCATATATATTTCCAAGTTCTGTCTACGATGTAATTTATACTGTGGACAATAATGTGGAATTCTATCTGCAATCTTTTTTTATTCTTAGTAAAAAAGGAATACATGTGTTTTCTAATCAGCGGGTTTTAAGTACAGTAAGTGGTTTTTGCTCAAGTATTGTCTGTACATAGAAATTTGTACAATCACGGCACGCTGGGTTGGTTCGGACGAACGGTGTCCTGTCTGTCAGGATTTTGGGTTGTTGGGCGCTATGAGGGCTGGGATTCTTTGCTAACCACAGAAACAAAAATATGGCCTTTGTGCAGAGCCACCCCCTCACAGAAACACTAGTTAAGATAACACAGTGGTCTGGCAAAACTAACACTGCTGATTAGACTGCAGTGGAAAATAAGCACTGGTGGTATTTTTTTTAAGAATCAAAGTGCACTTCCTAATGCAACAGAGAGTGTAAGCAGCCATTCAAATGAGCTTTTTGTGGAAATCCCATCAGAGGAATGGGCACACTCTTCAACACCCCCTTTTGCCCTCACAAGACTAAGTGAACACGTTTGAATGTGGAAGGGATGGGAGGGAGACTACCTTAACAGGACTAAGTGAACAATTTTCAATGTGGTAGGGATGGGAGGGATAATGCTGTCGCTGTTGGATATAGATTTGCCTCCATTGATACAGGAGGTTTTTCCAGTTGTGGCCACTAGGGGGCATGTTTTCTCAGTCAGTATAGAGTAGAGAGAGAGGTAGCGGTAGTCTAAGAGTTCCCTTACCTCCAGCATCCCATGAGTCCATTACCTCAGATGCATTGCATTACATTACATTACTCATTCTCAAATGGCATTGTTTAGAGTATTAATGGTCGCAGAGCTACTTATGGAATCATTTAAGATGAACAGTACTCAGCTCTGTTGTTCAGCGGCTAAATGATACGGATATTATCATGGCGGAGGTCCATGAGGTTGTGTTGCGTGTCTTGTCTTTGCCAGGTGGTGTCTGCCGTGATGATGAATGTGGAGCAGATACACTCACAGTTATACATTCCTCGGCCTTTCTTTTGTCCTTTATTGTTAAGTACTCAAATGAAAATTGAGTGTGAATCACAATAAACAGTCGAGGCATTTATCTGTTATCTGCTTTACAATGTGTTGATAGAAGGACTTTCCTACTGTAGCATGTGATGTGTTTTATTGTCTACATGGGATTGGCTATTCTATTGATTAATTGATTGATTGGTTCGAGCTACACATTCATCATCAATTCCAAACAATGTTGGCTCCCAGTTAGGAATGCCTGGTACCACTGAGGAGTCTTTATTATGCACTTCTTACTCAGACTTTATTTGCTTTGACAAGATTTTATTTTGCAGACCGAGTTCAAAGAATCCACCCCCCCTCTGCCCCACTCATAATCCTCATACAAAAAAGGGA
Organism: Salmo salar; assembly: GCF_965601325.2. Classification (NCBI taxonomy): domain Eukaryota; kingdom Metazoa; phylum Chordata; class Actinopteri; order Salmoniformes; family Salmonidae; genus Salmo; species Salmo salar. The sequence goes on along the minus strand of NC_138305.1, from coordinate 55,254,858 downwards.
GAAAATATGCAGACTTTATTTTTCACTTGGCAGTTCGAATCACAAGCTGGGAGAGGGAGAAGAGTGAGAGAGAGAGGGGAAGGTCAAATGACAAGAGTTAACCATTCACAGGGCACCAAGTCACTGGTTTAAATACACCGTAAAACCACTACATTGCATTGTTTTGGCTTGAATTTGAAAGTATCAATAGTAAACACAATTTTAAGAGTGGAACTCTCGCTTTGTGCTCAGGTGTTAATGGACAAATTCTCTGCTGTCTAGTCTCTCTTTGAAGAATTGCCATGCCAGTGCATATCTGCCGTTAGTAATAACTCCTTCAGTAGATCCAGAAATAGTAGGTAGGGAGCTTATGACGCAATAGACACTATAATGCCATTATTCACGTTGATGCTTAAGCTTTCATGTGTGCTTTCATAGGGTTTTGAGTCAAATTTATATTTATAAATCAGAATAATTTGTTTCGTTTAGAAATAACAGTTGCTCTTCTGTGGTTATCAAAGTGTCACCACTTTGTCTACAAACGTACACATATCGGTTTATCACCCTGTGTTAAAGCTCCACCAGCGGAAGCTGACCTGAAGTCAGTTTGACACTGCTACATGGCAAGTTATGTAAAACATCCCACCGACATTTACTGACCTAAGGTCACACTACACGGCTACATGGCCGTAGTGCTTTTTGCCTGTGGCAAAGTCAGCCTGTCTGACAACAATCCCATACAGCAAAGTATCTTTATTTTCATTAGTGATTAGGATTTAAATGTAATGTTAGTCTTTCAGGCCAACCTGTTGCAACACTTTTCCCCAAATTAAAGAATGTTCCAAGAAGTGATAGAGGTCCATTTATTGCCTTACCTTTATGCAGTACTGTACCGGCTAACTGCACTTAGTTTGTTCAAGGACTTTTTCAGAGAAGAAGTAATGTTTAAACTGTGAAAGAGACAATGACAGTAATTGAATAGTTACTGTATGGAAAGCACATTTTTTCATATTGGTGAAAAAAACTAAGAGTGACAGACAGCAATAGACCCAACACATAATTAATGAAAGCCTGTTCATTCGTAACGACGCCTTGAGTGGTGCTGGGTAATGATACAAAGTGACTGAGAAGCCTTGTTGTTTATTTGTGGCAGTACATTACTCTTAATTCCCTCCCTCATTTGAAGAAAGTACACAAACGCAATGGCGTGACCAATGGAATTAGACCGAACACATTAGAGAAAGAGGGAGAAAGAGTGAAAGAAAAAGAGTGACTGTAACCTCTGTTTATTACTGTTTCAGGCTTTGATAGTAATTTCCTTAAAGCTCAATAATTCTCATTGGAATAATTATGTTAAATCACTGAGAGGTCAAATCAAAATAAGCACCCAAGTGAATAAAGTTGAATACATTTTAAGTCGTCTTTGTTCAGTTTGACGGCAAAACCCTCATGTGAAATTTACCTTGTAGACCAACATAAAAGTCTTCAGCAAACTAGAAGTCTTCAGCAAACTATTCATGGGTGTTTGAAGTAATTACATTTTCTGTGTTTTGGATAATAAACACTTTCCCTTACAGCTGCTGGGTCGAATTAATGGAAATAATATGAACAACGACAGGTTATTTGTTCATGTATCATTTGACAGAAGAAAGTATGCTGAAAATTAACAACGCGTATCATTTGGCTTGGGGTTCTCGGCTATTATGGCTTTTCATTTCGACATTGAGTTGTTTTGACTTTAATAACGTAAACCAATATGCTACTTAGGAACCAAAGTTACATTTCTTTTCTCATGATAAAATATTGTTGTTGTCCCATGTATGTGCCTTGAGGTTAACTTACGATGTAAAGTCCTTGAAACCTTTAAATGTTTTTGCACAAAATGTAAATATAGAAGTTAAGCTTTTTGCAAATAAAAGAGCCATTATGTGATATGTGATTTGATATCATTCATCGTCATTTCAGTCAAAAGATTATAGGCTCATTGAAACATATAATTTACACTCCCCTCCATATTCATTTGGACAGTGAAGCATTTTTTCATTTGTTTGGCTCTGTACTCAATGCGACGGTATTACCTTTTGTTTGAGGGTATTTTCATAAATATCTGTTTTACCATTTAGAAAAGAAAACACTATGTATTTGGACAAATTTACTTACGGTGGATTAAAGTAGTCAACAGTTTAGTATTTGGTCGCATATTCCTAGTACACAATGGCTACATCAAGCTTGTGACTACAAACGTGTTGGGTCGCAAAGATCATGCCCCCCCAAAAATGCTAACATCCCATGTTATTGCTAATGGTAAGAGGTTAGCATGTTTTGTTGTAACCTCTAACTTTCTCACTCATCATTATTCATGATTCATTTATGATTTTTCTTAGTCATGGCATTGTCAGGACTAATTTAGTGTTCAGAAAAATCGTATTTACAGTACTCCAGTCATCATTCACCAATCAGTTCCTATTGAGCAAAGTATAATCAGAATCAACCAAAACAAGATGTAAATGCATCCAACAAGTTTGTAGAGTCACAAGGGTGGTGTAGTCATTGCGTGCTATAAATATGGGATCAAATACTACACTTTTTACGACTTTAATACACTATAAGTGAATTTGTCGAAATATTTATGACTTCTTCAAATGCGGGTTTTAGATATGGGCCGGCAGGTAGCCTAGTGGCTAGAGCGTTGTGCCCGTAACCAAAAGGTTGCTGGATTGAATCCCCTGGCTGACAAGGTAAAAATCTGTCATTCTGCTCCTGAACAAGGCAGTTAACCCACTGTTCCCTAGTAGGCTATCATTGAAAATAAGAAGTTGTTCTTAACTGACTTGCCAAGTTAACATATATTTATGAAAATACCCTCAAATTAAAGGTGACATCATCTACTGTCGCCTCATATGAAACATTTGATTTCAAATCCAAAATGCTGGAGTATAAAGCAAAAAAAGAACAAATCTTCACTGTCCAAATAAATACGGAGAAGAGTGTATTTTAGATGTCAATAGATGTACTGAAGAGGTACTTTTCCTTGACTTGCTCCACTGACAATATTACTGACCTTGTTATCCTGCGTGTGTGTGTGTGTGTGTGTGGACAGTCAAATGATGTATTGGAGTACTGTTCTGGGTCAAACACTGGGCCTTTATACCTATCTACAGAGTTATATACTTATTCTTATTTGACCTTTCCATCCACTTATTCCTACAGTGTGTTACCAATAGTTATCCACTTATTTGTACCTAGTTATCCATCACACGTCACAGTATAACTATACTGCTTAGCTTTCAGTTGAACACAGTACTGTTCTACTGTTTAACACAAGTGCATCCCTATTTAAATGCTATATTCCTATCCACAATGTAAAAAAAATGTCTCAACAGTAATCTAACATTCCTTCTCACTTCTCCACAAGGCCTTTACAAACCCCACCCCACTAACAACACATTAGCCTCATCTTAATTCACTCTGACAATTAACCACACACTGTGTTTAACCACAGCATACCAAAAGTTATTGCTAATGACTCGGATAGCCGTAATATCACTGAATTAGCAGACAATGTGCACCACGTTCGTTAGGCCCAGATTTCATGAAATATAAATCCGGCATTCGGAATCATTAAGGGAACATATGTATTCTCATGTTCTTCCCTCAGAAAAATAACATTTTGTTCTGGTCTGTATCACTCCTCATGATTGGTGCCAACATGGTCTCATTAGAATAATGTAAAAAATAATGACATTTAACCATTGTAGTTACAGTACATGTAACCTCAGATTACATATTAGTTATGTCATTAACAGTAACTCTGGCTGCTCAGAGTTAATCAGTATAGAGTTGAAGTTGGAAGTTTACGTACACCATAGCCAAATACATTTAAACTCAGTTTTTCACAATTCCTGACATTTAATCCTAGTAAAAATTCCCTGTTTTAGGTCAATTACGATCACCACTTTATTTTAAGAATGTGAAATGTCAGAATAATAGTACATAGAATGCTTTTATTTCTTTCATCACATTCCCAGTGGGTCAGAAGTTTACATACAATCAATTAGTATTTGGTAGCATTGCCTTTAAATTGTTTAACTTGGGTCAAACGTTTCGAATAGCCTTCCACAAGCTTCCCACAATAAGTTGGGTGAATTTTGGCCCATTCCTCCTGACAGAGCTGGTGTAACTGAGTCAGGTTTGTAGGCCTCCTTGCACGGACAGGCTTTTTCAGTTCTGCTCACAAATTTTCTATAGGGTTGTCCTTAAGCCATTTTGCCACAACTTTGGAACTATGCTTGGGGTCATTGTCCATTTGGAAGACCCATTTGTGACCAAGCTTTAACTTCCTGACTGATGTCTTCAGATGTTGCTTCAATATATCCACATAATTTTCCTTCTAATGATGCCACCTTTTTTGTGAAGTGCACCAGTCCCTCCTGCAGCAAAGCACCCCCACAACATGATGCTGCCTCCCTCGTGATTCACGGTTGGGATGGTGTTCTTCGGCTTGCAAACCTCCCCCTTTTTTCTCCAAACATAACGATGGTCATTAGGGCCAAACAGTTCTATTTTTGTTTCAAAAGACTAGAGGACATTTCTCCAAAAGGTAAGATCTTTGTCTCCATGTGCAGTTGCAGACCGTAGTCTGTTTTTTTATGGGGTTTTTGGAGCAGTGGCTTCTTCCTTGCTTAGCGACCTTTCAGGTTATATCGATATAGGACTCTTTTTACTGTGGATAAAGATACTTTTGTACTGGTTTCCTGCAGAATCTTCACAAGGTCCTTTGCTGTTGTTCTGGGATTGATTTGCACTTTTCGCACCAAAGTACGTTCATCCCTAGGAGACAGAACGTGTCTCCTTCCTGAGCGGTATGATGGCTACGTGGTCCCATGGTGTTTATACTTGCGTACTATTGTTTGCACAGATGAACGTGGTACCTTCAGGCATTTGGAAATTTATCCCAAGGATGAACCAGACTTGTGGAGGTCTACATTTTCTTTCTGAGGTCTTGGCTGATTTGTTTTGAATTTCCCATGATGTCAAGCAAAGAGGCACTGAGTTTGAAGGTAGGCCTTGAAATACATCCATAGGTACACCTCCAATTGACTCAAATGATGTCAATTAGCCTATCAGAAGCTACTAAAGCCATGACATCATTTTCTGGAATTTTTCAAGCTCTTTAAAGGCACAGTCAACTCAGTGTATGTAAACTTTTGACCCACTGGAATTGTGATACAGTGACTTATAAGTGAAATAATCTGTCTGTAAACAATTGTTGGAAAAATGACTTGTGTCATGCACAAAGTAGATGTCCTAACCGACTTGCCAAACTATAGTTTGTTAACAAGAAATTTGTGGAGTGGTCGAAAAACAAGTTTTAATGACTCCAACCTAAGTGGATGTAAACTTCCGACTTCAACTGTATATCTCCCAAGCTCTTAAAATTACTCCTAACAGAAAACTGGAAATAGTTGAACCAGTCAATGGACTCTCATTAAATGTTACATTGATGTCCAGTAAGTATAGTCAACTGGGATTCCACTTGAGCAGTTTGCCTGCCAAAAGCACTAATTCTGACTCAATTCCCCTGATTCCATCCCCTTCAATAGGCTTTAATTATGGCCTGCATGGAGGTGAGGCCTTGCCCTCTGTTCCTGTTCTGTAGGGTTAATTTGAGTCACAATGGGTCACTGAATTTCTGCCCGTCTGCTTCCACTGAAGAGGGTCATAATCATTAAGTACAGGGAGAGAGCAAATCCACTGAAGATCATTGCCTTGGTCGACCGCTCTGGGTGAAATCATATGAACACACAAATGAGTGGAAACATTTTTAAGTAGGCTACCGCTTAGTGAGTAAAATGTTTTGGCTCAGGGGTTGATCGGAACATGGAGTTTTTTTGTAATATGCAAAAGTTTTATTTTATTTTGTACTAGTTTTTCTAAATGGCTTGCTTTGCACAAAATACGATGCTGGGAGCTGAACCCACAACCTTTACCTTCATGGCCAAAACATCGGATTCCATTGAAATCCCAAGGCTACCTATTTCTGAAGTTCACGCAGTAAAATAAATATTTAAGAACAAGTGTACACATCTTTATGCTACCTTATGCTTTGAGACGTGAGGAAATGTCTACCCAACTACAAATGACCTGTCTAGACATTACTAGTACTAGTAAACAAGTGTATACAGACCATTCCTTCCAAGGTTTCTACAACTGGATTGAAAATATGAGCAATGTAACCCAATGGAGATTACCGACTAATATACCCTATTTACCAAAAAGGAACACTAGTATGAAAACATGACAAGTTTACAGCCACCAAAGAGACTTGCTTTCAGAACCCAGTAAAAATCTCTTCCCTACTTTTCCAAACACACCCGTCCTCAAAATACATTCTGTTTTGCCTCTCAGAACTTCTACAAGCAGACGCATCCCAGCTACTCCCGGACCTAATTGGCGACAAAATGTTTTTCTGAATAAAATAACCGTCTAAAATCTGCTCCAGCAGTAGTTCCCCAGAGACCCAGCTATGGCAGTGCTGAGGCTGTCAACATCTCATGGATGTCTCTCCAGTCCCTACACTCCCAATAACAACCACAGGCTGTCTTGCTCCATACTCCCTAACTCACGAACGGCCATCTTTACCCCACTAAAACCGACAATTTTACTATGATGTTTTTGGTTGAGGTAGAAAATGTAGAATTGTCCCTTTTAGAATCTAAAAGTGGATTATAAGAGATCATTAAAAAGCACTGGCCTAAATTCATGTTATGCTTGTCTTGAACTAGATCAAACCTCACTATTATGTATGTCTCTAGATCAATCGTCAGAACACTGTATGTGTCAGAGTCCCTGAGTTACATATTTTTCCAGTGCTGCTAAAATAGGTCTCAAGTATGTTAATTACCTCTGTGCTAAATAATTGAATAACACAGTTGGTAAACAATTAGCATATTCCATTCATTCAGTTGATTCATCTATAACCCGTTTAGCATCAGTTTGCATACTGACATCAGAATAGTATCAATGTCATCTACACATTTCTTATTGGTGCAAAATGTATCTTTCCATCTCAGGTGTTGGATTACAAGAACGTAATTGTTTTTTTGGCCATTACCTGCTATAGCTAATTATAATCAGGTAATAAGCACTATGTACTTGGAAAGATCACAGGGAAATTGATTATTTAAGCAATAAGGCCCGAGGGGGTGTGGTAAATGGCCAATATACCACGGCATGGTAGCACTCCGCGTTGCGTCATGTATAAGAAAAGCCCTTAGTCGTTGTATATTGGCCATATACCACAAACCCCCGAGGTGCCGTTATTGCTATTATAAACTGGTTCCCAATGTAATTAGAGCAGTAAAAAATAAATGTTTTGTCATACCCATGGTATACGGTCTGATATACCACGGCTTTCAGCATTCAGGGCTCGAACCACCCAGTGTAACGATGTGCGCTGAGAGTCGGGAAGCAAGTTCAGGGAGTGAATGTTTTAATAAATAAACGCAACATAATACAAAACAAGAAACACGAACAACGCACAGACATGACACTGAAACAGAAACAATCACGCCTTGGGAAGGAACCAACGGGAGTGACATATATAGGGAAGGTAATCAGGGAGGTGATGGAGTCCAGGTGAGTCTGATGATGCGCAGGTGCACGTAACGATGGTGACAGGTGTGCGCCATAATGAGCAGCCTAGTGACCTAGAGGCCGGAGAGGGAGCACGTGACACCCCGTTTATAATTAACTATATGGAACAGAAGAATGATTCAAATGCATTGATATGATTCAAATGCGTTGATATAATAGAATGGAATAAATATAATACAATAATAGAATAGGAGAGTGATTGGAGTGTGTTGTGTAAACTGTCGTTCAGTATGTATCCTTGTTTGAGGGAGAGAAAAAAACATTTATGTCAACTGCCTCTTGAGTTTTCAATGGTATACGCTACTGAAATGCAACAGCAGAAGATGCTCATTTTGGGGAAGCTTTATGCATGCAGAGCCAAAATGAAGCACAAAGGAAATAAGGGAATTCAAAATGCCCAAATTGCCTCTGCAATAAACACATTTACATTTAAGGCTGCAAAAAAGTAATGGACTGCTAAATGTGTACCAAGCATTTAAATAAATAATTAAAACACCACCTGCCAGGATAAACTTAGAGCAAATTCCCTGACAGACTCCTAGATTAAACTTTTAACTCTCTTTTTCCCCTAGACAGCATGGCGCATGGTAGGAACTCCATATGCGCTGGGCTACAGGGTCAAGGGGGGTCACAATTCCAGGTGGGACAGAGCAGCTGTGACCTTGAGTGCGACGCACCATCTGGGAAAACCCGTAATGAAGGAAGACGTTGATGATTAGTAAGAGGCGAAAGGTCTCTCATCGCTTTCAGAACGACAAACCAAGAGGTGAACTCTAAAATGTTGCTTTTGTTTTAATGTTCTAAAAAAAACAATTTGTTGACAGTGAGTGCCAGATCAATTCATGTTAATCGTCAAAATGAAACTATACTGTACTTTTCAGCATTATTACAGAGAAACAACAAACTGCTAGAAACACCATGGAAATTAACAGGTGTTACAGTACCTTCAGTCAGACCTCAAAATGTGCAGCTCCTGTCGGACGTTTTCTGCAACAGCTTTGAAACTGTCCATCTCCCCCTCGTAAAACTACCTTTTGTCTCATTTGATTTTTCACAAGAAAGCATTCCTTAGAGACTACAGACCACCAACAAGCTAAAAAACCAACAACCAGTCAAAAACAATCTTGATCCAAATTGGAGCCCCTGATGATTGCACTGTACTGAGAAGACTAGGAAATACAATGGAGCTACCATGTACTGGTGTATCTATCCCTTAAAATAATATTAAGTACATTTGCATTAGAGGAGATTAATGTTACAGTAGAGCAGTGCGGAAGGGCTTTGGATTAAACATTCACGTTTAACAAGCTGTTATAATCTCTCTCTCTCTCTGTCCCTCTGTCTCTCTCTCTATATATCCTGTTGGGGATAGGGGGCAGTATTTACACGGCCGGATAAAAAACGTACCCGATTTAATCTGGTTACTACTCCTGCCCAGTAACTAGAATATGCATATAATTATTGGCTTTGGATAGAAAACACCCTAAAGTTTCTAAAACTGTTTGAATGGTGTCTAAAACTGTTCGTCCCGCCAACCCTAGAGAGGTTAAACGGTGGGGAGAACAAGTATTTGATAACCTGCAGAATCGGCAGTGTTTCTTACTTACAAAGCATGTAGAGGTCTGTAATTTTTATCATAGGTACACTTCAACTGTGAGAGACGGAATCTAAAACAAAAATCCAGAAAATCACATTGTATGATTTTTAAGTAATTAATTTGCATTTTATTGCATGACATAAGTATTTGATAACCTACCAACCAGTAACAATTCCGGCTCTCACAGACCTGTCAGTTTTTCTTTAAGAAGCCCTCCTGTTCTCCACTCATTACCTGTATTAACCTCTATGGGCTAGGTGGGACGCTTGCAACGAAAGCAAAACATTAGATTATGTCAGCAGAGTACCCAGCCAGAAATAATCAGACACCCATTTTTCAAGCTAGCATATAATGTCACATAAACCCAAACCACAGCTAAATGTAGCACTAACCTTTGATGATCTTCATCAGATGACAACCCTAGGACATTATGTTATACAATACATGCATGTTTTGTTCAATCAAGTTCATATTTATATCAAAAAACTGCTTTTTACATTAGCATGTGACTAGCATTCCCACCGAACACTGCCGGTGAATTTACTAAATTACTCACGATAAACGTTCACAAAAAACATAACAATTATTTTAAGAATTATAGATACAGAACTCCTCTATGCACTCGATATGTCCGATTTTAAAATAGCTTTTCGGTGAAAGCACATTTTGCAATATTCTCAGTAGATAGCCCGGCATCACAGGGCTAGCTATTTAGACACCCAGCAAGTTTAGCACTCATCAAAGTCAGATTTACTATAAGAAAAATGTTATTACCTTTGCTGTCTTCGTCAGAATGCACTCCCAGGACTTCTACTTCAATAACAAATGTTGGTTTGGTCCAAAATAATCCATCGTTATATCCAAACAGCGGCGTTTTGTTCGTGCGTTCAAGACACTATCCGAAAGGGTAAATAAGGGTGGCGCAATTCGTGACAAAAAAATTCTAAATATTCCATTACCGTACTTCGAAGCATGTCAACCGCTGTTTAAAATCAATTTTTATGCCATTTTTCTCATAAAAAAGCGATAATATTTCGACCGGGAATCTGCGTTTAGGTAAACAGACAAAAGAAAAGAAAACATTCGGTCGACTCGGGCACGCGCCTAAGCCCATAGTAGTCTGAGCGGCCACTTGCCAAAAGCGATAAAGTGTTTCAGCCAGAGTCTGCCTCGATATCGTTCAGCTTTTTCCCGGGCTCTGAGAGCCTATGGGAGCCGTAGGAAGTGTCACGTTATTGCAAAGATCCTCAGTCTTCAATAAAAAGAGCCAAGATGAAACACTACTTCTCAGACAGGCCACTTCCTGCATGGAATCTTCTCAGGTTTTGGCCTGCCATATGAGTTCTGTTATACTCACAGACACCATTCAAACAGTTTTAGAAACTTCAGGGTGTTTTCTATCCAAAGCCAATAATTATATGCATATTCTAGTTACTGGGCAGGAGTAGTAACCAGATTAAATCGGGTACGTTTTTTATCCAGCTGTGTCAATAATGCCCCCTAGCCCTAACAGGTTAACTGCACCTGTTTGAACTCATTACCTGTATAAAAGACACCTGTCCACACACTCAATCAAACAGACTCCAACCTCTCCACAATGGCCAAGACCAGAGAGCTGTGTAAGGACATCAGGGATAAAATTGTAGACCTGCACAAGGCTGGGATCGGCTACAGGACAATAGGCAAGCAGCTTGGTGAGAAGGCAACAACTGTTGGCGTAATTATTAGAAAATGGAAGAAGTTCAAGATGATGGTCAATCACCCTCGGTCTGGGGCTCCATGCAAGATCTCACCTCGTGGGGCATCAATGATCATGAGAAAGGTGAGGGATCAGCCCAGAACTACACGGCAGGACCTGGTCAATGACCTGAAGAGAGCTGGGACCACAGTCTCAAAGAAAACCATTAGTAACACACTACGTCGTCATGGATTAAAACCTGCAGCGCACGCAAGGTCCCCCTGCTCAAGCCAGCGCATGTCCAGGCCCGTCTGAAGTTTGCCAATGACCATCTGGATGATCCAGAGGAGGAATGGGAGAAGGTCATGTGGTCTGATGAGACAAAAATAGAGCTTTTTGGTCTAAACTCTACTCGCCGTGTTTGGAGGAAGAAGAAGGATGAGTACAACCCCAAGAACACCATCCCAACCGTGAAGCATGGAGGTGGAAACATCATTCTTTGGGGATTCTTTTCTGCAAAGGGGACAGGACGACTGCACCGTATTGAGGGGAGGATGGATGGGGCCATGTATCGTGAGATCTTGGCCAACAACCTCCTTCCCTCAGTAAGAGCATTGAAGATGGCTCGTGGCTGGGTCTTCCAGCATGACAACGACCCGAAACACACAGCCAAGGAGTGGCTCCGTAAGAAGCATCTCAAGGTCCTGGAGTGGCCTAGCCAGTCTCCAGACCTGAACCCTATAGAAAATCTTTGGAGGGAGCTGAAAGTCCGTATTGCCCAGTGAAAGCCCCGAAACCTGAAGGATCTGGAGAAGGTCTGCATGGAGGAGTGGGCCAAAATCCCTGCTGCAGTGTGTGCAAACCTGGTCAAGAACTACAGGAAACGTATGTTCTCTGTAATTGCAAACAAAGGTTTCTGTACTAAATATTAAGTTTTGCTTTTCTGATGTATCAAATACTTATGTCATGCAATAAAATGCAAATTAATTACTTAAAAATCATACAATGTGAGATTCCGTCTCTCACAGTTGAAGTGTACCTATGATAAAAATTACAGACCTCTACATGCTTTGTAAGTAGGAAAACCTGCAGAATCGGCAGTGTATCAAATTCTTGTTCTCCCCACTGTATATTTGTCTCTCATTCACACTCTCTGTATTTCTCTCTCTCTCTTTCTCTCTCACTGTTAGCACTAGAAGTAGCTGAGACAAAAACCAGCCTAGTGTGAACACTGTCCCATGAGAAAACTACAAGAACATGGCTTGGGGTGGAAAGGTGGCGTTAGATCACAGCGAAAAAAAGAGTCCACTCCTCCTCATACAAAATCCAGACTCTTGTCTCACAGCTGGGGAAAACCCATGGTCTCATGGCTGCTTAAATGTAACGACATGCACGCTCGTTGGTAGACTTCTGGTCCAGAGTGCACATTACATGTTAATGAGTTGGAACATGGACAGCGAAGCAAGAGGCTCAAACTGCCAATTAGGCATATGCTGCAGACGCTACTCGTGTTTCAGATAGGACCATCTGATAGCGATTCAGCTTGGCGCACGGATCTGACTCCCTCCATGAGACGTGGAGACGCTCCAATGGTGAGTCATTAACCACAGACATCCCTTGAAACCACTTAAGAAAAAAAGAGGCCCACTGATTGGACGCCACTCATTCAAAACCTCTCTCTCTCTCGTTTCTCTCTTTTTCTCTCTCTCTGCTCTTTCACTCACTCTCTCTCTCCTCTCTCATTCATCCAGACCCCTTCCCTCTTCTTACTGTAAGCACTTTTACCCAGTGCTTATCTTAGATTTAGTGACACAAAATGTATTTTTCTCCCATCACTGTTTGCTTTAACTCTGTAACCCATTATTTAAAAAGTTTCATATGAATGCGATAGAATTCAATGAGAATAAATGTTCATTCAATGTTAATGTTAGTTTTGGCTTGTGTCAAACATCAGGTTTAAAAAATGCCCTGAAGCCTTGGCAAATCAAGAGACTTTATACGGCTAACTCAAATATACATGGGTCATGTTCCGCTGTGCTCCAACAGTATACCTACTTTCTCAACAGTGGTATGACTACCTCTCAGACCAAGGTTGTTTTCCTTGACCATGAGGCCAATGAACCAACATCCAAACCCTATAGGGGCTCTGTGTCATACAAGCTCCGACTAGGACCTCATATCACTCCCTGCGTTGTTAGAAGTTCATTTTCTCCCGATATGCACACAGTAAAATTGATAGTGACAACTCAATTTTCCACATTCCAGGCCCCCGCACGAAGCGGCGTCCCCTCAGTCCAAACCGCACACATCTGCAGACAACCGACCGGCCGCCTTGCCTTGCATGGAGAGAGAGGAGAAAGTTGGTGCCAAAAGCAGTTTGCTCGGCATCCCTTTAACCTTGGCATGATTACCTGTGAGGCAGTTTAATTTAATCAGTCTCCCCCTCGTTCGGCTTGGAGCGAGCAGTGGCTCATTGTGAAAACAGAGTGAGAGAGGCAGAGTGAGAGAGGCAGAGAGAGCTAGGCCGGGTGTGTGCGGCAGTACAGCAGTAGGCTATAGCACACCTCGCTGTCTCTGTAAAAGAGACAAGGTTAGCGATAGAACAGATCTCCATGGACCCTCCGCCTCCTCCAGGGACCCTCCGCCTCTTATCCACACAATGGGCTGACAGACAGAGGAATTAGCCCCACGCCAGGCATCTCCATCAAACAGGCCCGTCATTAATTATACCATCAATCACGGCCTGCATGACATGCAGGTTCACAATTAGAGGCTATTGGAATGTAGCTCGGAGTCTTTGGGCATCGTGCCACATCTCCAGCTCCTTGGGGAAATAAAGGCCACTCTTTGAAAAAAGGTTCCAAAAGGGTTCTGCAGCTGTCCCCATAGGAGAACCATTTTTAGTTCCAACTAGAACTCGTTTAGGTTCCATGTAGAACCCTCTGTGGAAAGGGTTATACATGGAACCCAAAAGGTTTTTACCTGGAACCAAAAGGGTTCTACTTGGAACCAAAAGGGGTTCTTCAGAGAGTTCTCCTAAGGGGACAGCCGAAGAACAATTTTTTGTCTAGACAGCACCTTTCTTTATAAGAGTGTACACCACTGAGGAATGAGAGGAGAGTGACTGGAAATGGAGTGGGGAATGTATTGTATAGTGGGTCTAGTGTATGTGAATGTTCATGCATTGATATTATGTGTAATGTGGAAATACTGTATGTTTGCTGAATAATAAAGAAATAAATTATATAGAAATGGAAACATATAACTGATGCTGTAAACTTGACATTTAAGAAATGTCAAAAATAACGGTATCAATGATGTTTTCTAGATTGATAGCGTTTTGATATTTTCTTCTTTCAATACACCAAATAAAAACCCAAATTACATTAGCTTTGATCAGGTATTTGGAAAACAAAATGAATCCAATACCTGCATAAATGAAATAGCGTTCGATAACATAGCCTTCCGGCCCACATTCTCATAGCTCTTAAACTGTGCAGGTGTGAGATGGCTGCTCGCCGTGTGCCAATGGCTCTGCCTCTGTCTCAATGTGCAGCGCACAGTAGATACTGCAGCTGCATAGACAAACCTAGCTGATAAATTGGTGGGCAGAACTAAACACAAACTGATCCATTAGATTTGTAATGAATGTGTTTTCTCTCAGCAGCACATCACTCAGTGTGTGTGTGTGTGTGTGTGTGTGTGTGTGTGTGTGTGTGTGTTCATTGAGATGACTGTTCATTGAGTCACTGATACCTCCCCCACGGTGAATAATATAGAGCCAATATGGAGATAAATATGAAGCCAATATGGGGTCTCACCCAGATCTTAATTCCTACGAGCTGCTCTAACATCTTGAATAACAATGGACTCTTTTTAGTTGAATCTGGGCAATACCTTAGCTGTAGTGTTGGCTATATGCCTAAAACAAATAAACTCAGCAAAAGAAGAAACGTCCCTTTTTCAGCACCCTGTCTTTCAAAGGTAATTCGTAAAAATCAAAGTACCTTCACAGATCTTCGTTGTAAAGGGTTTAAGCACTGTTCTTTGCTTGTTCAATGAACCATAAACAATTAATGAACATGCACCTGTGGAACGGTCGTTAAGACACTAACAACTTACAGACGGAAGGTAATTAAGGTGTTATGAAAACTTAGGACACTAAAGAGGCCTTTCTACTGACTCTGAAAAACACCAAAAGAAAGATGCCCAGGGTCCCTGCTCATCTGCGTGAACGTGCCTTAGGCAAGCTGCAAGGAGGCATGAGGACTGCAGATGTGGCCAGGGCAATAAATTGCAATGTCCGTACTGTGAAACGCCTCAGACAGCGCTACAGGGAAACAGGACGGACAGCTGATCATCCTCGCAGTGGCAGACCACGTGTAACAACCCCTGCACAGGATCGGTACATCCGAACATCACACCTGCGGGACAGGTACAGGATGGCAACAACAACTGCCAGAGTTACAACAGGAACACACAATCCCTCCATCAGTGCTCAGACTGTCCACAAAAGGCTGAGAGAAGCTGGACTGAGGGCTTGTAGGCTTGTTGTAAGGCAGGTCCTTACCAGACATCACTGGCAACAACGTTGCCTATCGGCACAAACCCACTGTCGCTGGACTAGACAGGACTGGCAAAAAGTGCTCTTCACTGACGAGTCGTGGTTTTGTCTCACCATGGGGGAAGGAAGGAGCGATTTGGAGGTGGAGGGTCCGTCATGGTGTGTCACAGCATCATCGGACTGAGCTTGTTGTCATTGCAGGCAATCTCAACGCTGTGCGTTACAGGGAAGACATCCTCCTCCCTCATGTAGTACCCTTCATGCAGGCTCATCCTGATATGACCCTCCAGCATGACAATGCCACCAGCCATACTGCTCGTTCTGTGCATGATTTCCTTCAAGATTGGAATGTCAGCGTTCTGCCATGGCCAGCGTAGAGCCCGGATGTCAATCCCATTGAGCATGCCTGGGACCTGTTGGATCGGAGGGTGAGGGCTAGGGCCATTCCCCCCAGAAATGTCCGGGAACTTGCAGGTGCCTTGGTGGAAGAGTGGGGTAACATATCATAGCAAGAACTGGCAAATCTGATGCAGTCCATGAGGAGGAGATGCACTGCAGTACTTAACCTCTTACATCTAGATGTTCCGCTAGCGGAACACCGCTCCAATATCCAATGATAGGGCGTGGCGCGAATTACAAATTCCTCGAAAATCCGAAAACTTCCATTTTTCAAGCATATGACTATTTTACACCATTGTAAAGACAAGACTCTCCTTTATCTAACCACACTATCCGATTTCAAAAAGGCTTTACAACGAAAGCAAAACATTAGATTACCCATCCAGAAATAATCAGACACCCATTTTTCAAGCTAGCATATAATGTCACAAAAACCAAAACCACAGCTAAATGCAGCAATAACCTTTGATGATCTTCATCAGATGACACTCCTAGGACATTATGTTATACAATACATGCATGTTTTGTTCAATCAAGTTCATATATCAAAAACCAGCTTTTTACATTAGCATGTGACGTTCAGAACTAGCATTTCCACCGAACACTTCCGGTGAATTTACTAAATTACTCACGATAAACGTTCACAAAAAACATAACAATTATTTTAAGAATTATAGATACAGAACTCCTTTATGCAATCGCGGTGTCCGATTTTAAAATAGCTTTTCGGTGAAAGCACATTTTGCAATATTCTGAGTAGATAGCCCGGCCATCACAGGCTAGCTATTTTGACACCCACCAAGTTTGGTACTCACCAAACTCAGATTTACTACAAGAAAAATTGGATTACCTTTGCTGTTCTTCATCAGAATGCACTCCCAGGACTTCTACTTCAACAACAAATGTTGGTTTGGTTCCAAATAATCCATAGTTATATCCAAATAACGGCATTTGTTTGTGTGTTCAAGACACTATCCGAAGGGTAACGAAGGGTGACGTGCCGGCGCAATTCGTGACAAAAAAATTCAAAATATTCCATTACCGTACTTCGAAGCATGTCAAACGCTGTTTAAAATACATTTTTATACAATTTTTCTCGTAAAATAGCGATAATATTCCGACCGGGAGACGTCGTTTTCGTTCAAAGACTGAAAATGTAAAATGGACTCTTCATGTGCATGCGAGCGCCCGTCTCATTGTTCTCAGATCGACCACTATCCAAATGCGCTACTGTTTTTCAGCCATGGACTGCAGAGTCATCATTCAACATTCTGGCGCCTTCTGAGAGCCTATGGGAGCCTTAGAAAGTGTCACGTTACAGCAGAGATCCTCTATTTTCAATAAAGAAGGCTAAAGAAGGCCAAGAAATGGTTCGAGAGGGCACTTCCTGTTTGGAATCTTCTCAGGTTTTGGCCTGCCATATGAGTTCTGTTATACTCACAGACACCATTCAAACAGTTTTAGAAACTGTACGGTGTTTTCTATCCAAATCAAACAATTATATGCATATTCTAGTTTCTGGGCAGGAGTAATAAACAGATTAAATCGGGTACGTTTTTTATCTGGCCGTGAAAATACTGCCCCCTATCCATAAAAGTTTAATGCATCTGGTGACCACACCAGATACTGACTGTTACTTTTGATTTTGACCCCCACCCTTTGTTCAGGGACACATTATTCAATTTCTGTTAGTCACATGTCTGTGGAACTTGTTCAGTTTATGTCTCAGTTGTTGAATCTTGTTATGTTCATAAAAATATTTACACATGTTAAGTTTGCTGAAAATAAACACAGTTGACAGTTTGACTGTTTGGAGATTCCAGCTGTCTGGATTGAGGACCATGCGGACACCACAGAGCAGACAGACAGGCTGTGTGAAAGTCAAAGCTTCTGGAAGGCTTGCTGGACCAGCACGGGAGAGTTGAACAGTGGCAGCTGCTGTCAGTGTGTTGCCTCTTTCTCTGAGTTGTTAAAGCAAGCAGAGCAGAAACTGGCTGCTCTTTAGTTGACTGATCATCATCAGTGATATAGCTGGCAAGGTAACTGCTGTTTAACTTAACAGAAAATAACTAAACAAGTGCTTATTCCCAGTGCTGAGCTATTAGCTTGTGTAACTGACATACAACGTCAGCTAATGTTTCATCCCCTCTCGACTGAGGTGAACAAATTAGCTAGCTAGTAGCTAACTTATCACAACCAGTTCAGCGCTAGCCTCTAGCTATCTGTCAGATAGCGATATGAGGTGGCTATTATTACTATCTAACAGCTGTTGTTTGTATGGAAATATTTTTTCGTTGTTTTGTCCCGTTTCAACAGAAGTAAATGAACTTGGCTAGCTTTCGTCAATTGACGTATCGTTAGAGAGTGAGCGGCCAAAAGTTAGCTAACGTTAGCTATTATTTTTGCCTCAATCACACTAGACCTGAATTAAGACAAGACACCAGCGACCAAATGATTGAATACCGATATTCTAAAGGTTTTTTTCAGTGCAAAGTTAGTTTTTATTAATCAGTATAGCAATGCAAAGTTTTTGATCTGTCAGTTTCCCTAGCTAGTTCCCTACTTTTCACACTAACACAGTAATATAGACCTCTACAGGCTTCACTGTCATGGTGCACAGTCAGTACACAACACTATGCTCATCATGTCTTAGCAGGATCAGATGGTGACATCCCAGCAGGGTCAGATAGCCAGGGAAGACCAGTCTCAGGTGACTTTTGCAGTATATTAGCAATATCAGTGAATGATACAAAGTTCCATCTTGAGTTGATGGGTAGACCTACAGTAGCCACATGACAGCACCTAAGCGTAAAGCTACAGTCTGGGATCTGGGAATAATGGTAATTTCAATTATTGAACCATATAATGTATAAATGTACACCAAGGTAATTCTAATGTCATGCCTTGTCTTAGGAGGATCAGATGGTGACAGGGGTCTCAGCAGGGTCATGCAGCCAGGGAAGACCAGTCTGTGATGGTGAATTTTTGCAGATACAACACTTTACTCTCTCTGTGCATCAAACATTGGACAAGCCAGATGCTTCAAAGACTGAAACTATTTTAAGGCAGTCTGAAAAACCTCCAAAGTTGATTTCCAAACTGTATCAAGGGTTGATAGAGGCTTTTCTCAATGACACAAAACATGTAAAACAAAAATGTGAGGAAGACTTGGTAGAAGCTATTGATGATGATGATGAATGGATACAGATAACTGTATGTTTGAATGCCCAGTCATGTTCATAAAATCGCAGACATAAATTACTGCATTTTAAGACCATCCATAGAACGTACTATATGCCAGTGAAACTGAATTACATACACACCTCAAAGGAAATGTAATTCCTTTGAGGTGTAAAACACAAAAGGGGACATATTTGCATATGTTATGTTCTTGTGAAGGCTGGCTAAATTCTAGCAAAGAGTATGTTCTCCCTGTTTTTGTTTGCTTGGAAATGTTGATACCAGAGACTGTTATCAGAAGAAACTGTGTAACCAAATATTTATAGTGGCTAAGAAATGCATTGCCATTAATTGGAAGGTTGGTTATCCTCCCACAATGTCAAAATGGATGGCATAAATGTCAAGTTATGTATCACTAGATTTGATTTATTACAAGAATAAGGGTAAAATGGGCAACTTTCATAAGGTCAGGATGCCTTATATGGAATACAGTATGACAAAATGAGTCGGTATTGAAAACATGCCCACGTCAGGGGAGATATCTAGTTAGGCAATCCCTAGCTGCTGAGGTGCTCAGTCCTGGCCCTGAGTGTCTGCCGTCCTGTGGTTTGTCACTCTGGCCTTGGACTAACACACCCAAAACCAATAAGGAATGTTTCAGTAAGATCCTAAAGCTGAGTGGGGTGTGTTGGGTTGGGGCGCCGCAGGGTGGGGGACCCCTAGGGACAGGACCGGCGATCCAGCTATATTTTGTGCAAGTAAAAAGAGCTTTACAGTACTATTAGGTCTATGGTATTAAAGGGATGTAATCACATTTGTGGACAACATTTTAGAAAAATAAGCTTTTTGTGCTTATGGAACATTTCTTGGATCTTTTATTTCAGCTCAAGAAACATGGGACCAACACTTTACATGTTGTGTTTATATATTTTTTCAGTGTATATGGAGGATTTGCTGTTTTTGTGTGTTAATGTATATTTTTGGGTTGTTTGTTTTACTTTTTCCCTTGGAAAGGTGGAAAGGAAATTATATTGGTAGAGAGTTGAATTATGTACTAGACTGGTGGGGGTCGGGCTTGCTGGCGGCTCAGTCTGGCTGGGCGGTCTGGCTGAAATTTGATAAAGAGGATGTCTTAATAAAGATGATCAAAAATCTTCCATTTTTTTAAAGAATTGTTAATTTTTTAGGCTATTGGCCAAAGGTGCAGCATAATAATGATTATGAATTACCTTTAATCTAGTTCAGTCTTATCAATCACTTAAACATATTTAATAATGATCTCTTACCTAGCTTGATGATGTTGCCATTTTTGCTTACTTTTTGTTGTTCTAAATTTACATTTACATTTAACATTTAAGTCATTTAGCAGACGCTCTTATCCAGAGCAACTTACAAATTGGTGCATTCACCTTATAATATCCAGTGGAACAACCACTTTACAATAGTGCATCTAAATCTTTTAAGGGGGGGTTAGAAGGATTACTTTATCCTATCCCAGGTATTCCTTAAAGAGGTGGGGAATACCTGGGATAGGATAAAGTAATCCTTCTAACCCCCCCTTAAAAGATTTAGATGCACTATTGTAAAGTGGTTGTTCCACTGGATATTATAAGGTGAATAGACACAACATATTGGATTGTGTAGAAATACAGGATATGAGGTTTAGATGGCCCAATAAAGTCCTCCCCAGACCTCCCGCCAGGTTATGTCCCCCCACACTTCTAAAACCAAAGTTGCGCCCCTGATTGAACTCCAACAAAAGAACAAACTGTAATTGAGAAAACAAAAAGCTCAGACGAGATTTTGAAGATATTCAATACAGAGAAAGAGATCAGCGAGAGGAATCGGCTTAATATAAATATTTATTGTAGGTGAAAAATATGAAAGCAAGGACAAGGAAAAACACAATGCAACACACTCACCTTTGCTCCTCTTGAAGAAATGCACTGAAATATGACAACAATTGAGCTAAGGGCTCATTCCAAAACTGTGCACACATTACAGAGCCTATTATTCATTGTCCATAAAGATAATGGAACAATGAAAAGCTCTAGCCCGTCCATACTCAACTAGCGGACCGTGGACCGGATCCGGACAAAGAACGGGGTCAACTGCAGGTCCCAAAATAAAATTTAAATGTGTTTTTTTTTTTACTCCATCGAACTTCGACCCATGGTATAATATAAACACACATAAGACATGGAAGAATGCATAGAAGTGCAGGAAATTACCTTTAATACAGCAAATAATATCTCTGCCCTATGCAAAATGTGTAGAATTGTGAGAAATTAGTTTTAAAACTGCAACAGTTTCTCCCCGGCAACAAGAGGGGTGTGAAAAGTTTGGGGTCGCATGGGTTGCGAGGTAGGGATTTTGTGTATCCCTGGAAATAATAAGAATTCATGTAAACATTGCAGTTTTGAAAACAAAGCTTGTCCCAAAAAAATTGGTCTCTTTGTACAAGTTAACCTGGATAAGTTGAGCCACTGGACAGGGTAAGTTAAAGAGATTCTTGTTTACTTTAGTATACTTTTTCAGCCAGTAGTTCAATCACAAGGCAAAAGTGGTCCACGAAAATTGCATCCTACGTTGCATATTTGCAGATGTGTGCACCACATCATTGCTATCTCTCCGCTGTGTCCACTGAGCCGTTGGGCCCAGCCTGCAACCTCAATGGATAATGCTGGGAAGGCCTCTTGCTAGCTGTCACTCAAATACGAGGGGCTGAAGCTCATCGGCTATAACTCAAATTGCTAGGGGGCTGGCCCTTGTGGGGGGAAATGGCGCAGCACAGCTTCAAGAAAACAGACGCTTTCAAACTAGGGATTTTGTGGCTAATTGAGGTAAGACAGTAATTCTGCTCATAGGTTATTGTCACGCCCTGACCTAAGAGAGTCGTTTTTCTCTGTTTGGTTAGGTCAGGGTGTGACATGGGGTGGGCATTCTACGTGTTGTATGTCTATGTTGTTTTTCTTTATTGGCCGAGTATGGTTTCCAATCAGAGGCAGCTGTCGTTCGTTGTCTCTGATTGGGAATCATACTTAGGGAGCCTTTTCCCCACCTGTGTTTGTGGGTTATTATTATTTCTGTGTGTGTACACCACAGTTGCGTTATGTTTCTTGCTGTTTACCTGTTTTTTGTTTTGGTTCGGTTTTCTTCAAATAAAGATGTGGAATTACCGGCACCCTGTGCCTTGGCTCATATATGACAGGGAATTTGAAGATAGAGAACGTGACAATTATGCATGTATGAACTACACATTGACACATCCAGTCCAAACCATGAGGTATAAAAAATACTTTCTTTGTCGCCAAAGTACACATGAAATATTACCACTACCTGTCTGTTTATTTCCCAAACAGAATTAAATACAATCGCAATCACCTTTCATCTTTTAATGACTTTAAGCATATTTTAACAGAGGCTTTACACCTAACAAACACTTTGTTCTTTTTTAAACACTTTTAACATTAACGTTGTTACCTCGCCTTGCATTACGCTTGGGAGGAAAACACTTACATTTGCTCAACTTGCCATTGGCTCAATCATCAGCTCAACTTACCCCATGGCCATAGGCTTAACCTACCCCAAGGCAAACATTTTGCCTATGTTCACCCACACAGCTACAAGGATGCACTTTCATGCTAGGTTTAGGAATTCATATTAACCTCTTACATCTAGACGTTCCGCTAGCGGAACACCTGCTCCAATATCCAATGATGGGCGTGGCGCGAAATACAAATTCCTCTAAAATCTGAAAACTTCAATTTTTCAAACATATGACTATTTCACAGCATTTTAAAGACAAGACTCTCGTTAATCTAACCACACTGTCCGATTTCAAAAAGGCTTTACAGCGAAAGCAAAACATTAGATTATGTCAGCAGAGTACCCAGCCAGAAATAATCAGACACCCATTTTTCAAGCTAGCATATAATGTCACAAAAACCCAGAAGACAGCTAAATGCAGCACTAACCTTTGACGATCTTCATCAGATGACACACCTAGGACATTATGTTATACAATACATGCATGTTTTGTTCAATCAAGTTCATATTTATATCAAAAAACAGCTTTTTACATTAGCATGTGACGTTCAGAACTAGCATACTTCCGGGGAATTTACTAACAATTTACTAAATTACTCACGATAAACGTTCACAAAAAACATAACAATTATTTTAAGAATTATAGATACAGAACTCCTCTATGCACTCGATATGTCCGATTTTAAAATAGAATAGGTGAAATGGCTGGCAGCCTTCCAGTGACTCCAGATCTCCTGCACCTCATCAAATGGTGGTCTGTCTCCATCACCACCAGCATCTTCAGTGAGACCTGGGACTTCGTTGTTGGGCAAGGGTTCCTCAGATTTTCAATGGCCACAAGGTTGGGAGGCAGCTCCTCACTGTCACTCTCAGAATCTGATTCTTCACATTCATACTCAGACTAAGTGTCAGAATTCACAAAAATCTCTAGAATTTCCACATGTGAGTTGTCTCCTTTTGAAAGGAATTGCTAATGCTACAGCTTAGCCCACTAGCTACATATATAAACAACAACATTGAATGGATCGAAGTGGGAGTCAGGGGTAATGTTATTGGCTGCCGGTGTGGTACTGAAGATTTGTTGCAACAGAGGGTTTGTTTACATAGCAGGTTAGGATAATTAACGTGGCAGGTTAGGTGAATGTTGGTTGACATCATTAAATGCATTCTGGGTGTCACGTAAACATCCGTCAAACCAAAGATGCTATGACAAAACGAGGTGAAGGACTGGTTCACTCGTCTTTCAAGTAAGCTTCCAGAAGTGAATGATGGGAAGTGAAGGATGGTAAAGGACACATCTCCTTCAACATGCATACCGCAAACAGACCCAACTCATCTTGTCACCTCGTCTTATATTTGGTTGACGTGGAAAAAGAAAATGGCAGCGCACACAAACTCTACCCACCATCGGATCACTGGTTAGCTCACCCGTCATGTGATAAATGGTAAATAGTAATTGTTATTAGCTAACTAATATTATGTTTTCTGTCAGGTGAGAATT
The DNA here is from genome assembly GCF_965601325.2 of Salmo salar. Lineage (NCBI taxonomy): Eukaryota > Metazoa > Chordata > Actinopteri > Salmoniformes > Salmonidae > Salmo > Salmo salar. Next base: position 55,230,755 of record NC_138305.1, on the reverse strand, counting down.
ACCTAAACATGACTGCTTGTGTTAGCTCACTCTTTCTCAGTTAGCGTTAGGACTAACATAGCCTACATTTTCCAGTTTGGATGAGAATTGTGTTGTGTTGTTGATACTTCTTTGAATGTCTGAACATCTGCATCCAAATATAAACTCCTCTCTTTAAGAACATGAAGTTGTAAAGATTGTGTTTGTGCAAAATGTTACTCTGAAAAAAAGGGTGGCCAGCTCAAATGCTGAATGTTGGGTTAATTGTAACTAGATGTTCAATTGAAGTGTTCCAATCAGACCAGTTTGCTGCAGGGACCAGTGCTTACAACCATGTGCTCGTACGTGTCAAAGGGTTAAGTAATCTTCAGTACAAGTAACATCACACTTATTTGAGTAGCCCAGATCATTTACTATGTTACGCCTAGTCAATGATACCAGGTTATCATTGCCTCCCCCTCTGCCTCTTTCTGCATCAGTCAATCTAATGGTTTTGGGCCAATGATCTGACTGATGGCGGTACATGAGTTAGTTCCATACATGTGCTGCTAACCTAATAATTAAATGAATATGTGCCAAGTGGCAAAGTGTCAAGAATTCCAATGTTCTACACTACATGGCCAAAAATATGTGGACTGCTCATCGAACATCTCATTCCAAAATCATGGTCATAAATATGGAGTTGTTCCCCCCTTTGCTGCTATAACAGCCTCCAGTCGGTTTTGTTTGTTTGGAAAGTTTGAAAGTGTATTGGAAAGTTATTGGTAGCTAGCTAGCTTCTTAGTTTGGATCCCGCAGCGCAGTTGGCATCAGTTGCTGGAACTGATTGTCTCTTTCCAGTGATCCTGCCGACCAAGGACGAGTCTGAGGAGCTATTTGGCGTTTAGAATCTCCACATGAGACCTGGACGGAGTCTGAGGACAAAGTGAGGCAAATCTCAGAGAAATTGAAGATGGACCACAGGAAGATTGAGGTGGAGCGCGCACACATGACTGGAAATCCCACCACCGGCCCAGGTGATAGGCCCTGGCTAATAGTGGTGAAGTTCTTGAGGTTCAAGGACAAGGTAGCTGTTCTTGTAAGAGCCATGCACTTGAGAGGAACTTATATCTTCCTCAATGAGGACTGTCCTGAAGATGTGTGCCAGAAGAGGAAAGAACTGATCCCAGCCATGAAAGCTGCCAGAGCTTGTGGGGACATTGCTTACATGCGCTATGACAGGCTCATTGTCCACCCTCCCTCCCAGAAGCCTGGAAGGGATGAGTTCGTAGCTTCAACCCCGCAGCACACACACACCAATTGATGAATGGACTGCTGAATTTATTTTTTCTCTTGCTTTGTTTGCTCTTTTCTGTATTATGTCTACCTCTGATAAGCTACCCAGGACGGGGCTGAAAATAGCCCATAATATATGTAGCCTTAGAAATAAGGTTTATGAAATCAATAACTTGCTAACATCAATAAACATTCATATATTAGCCATTTCTGAGACTCACTTAGATAATTCATTTGATGATACAAAGATATAACATCTATAGAAGAGACAGAAATTCTTATGGGGGAGGTGTTGCTGTATATATTCAGAGCCATATCCCTGTAATGCTTAGAGAAGTTCTTAAGTCAAATGTTATTGAAGTGTTGTGGTTGGAGGTTCACTTGGCATGTTGCTATAGGCCACCATGTGCTAACAGTCAGTATCAATATAATATGTGTGAAATGCTTGATAGTGTATGTGATGTAAACAGAGAGGTCTACTTTTTTTGGAGACCTGAATATTGACTGGTTTTCATCAAGCTCTCTGCTCAAGAGGAAGCATCTTACTGTAACCAGTGCCTGTAATCTGGTTCAGGTTATTAATCAACCTAGCGGGGTGTTTACAAACACGACAGGAACATGATCATCCACATGTATCGATCACATTTTTCTAATACTGTAGAACTTTGTATTAATATCCGTACCAATTGGATGCAGTGATCACAATATAGTGGCTACATGCAGGAAAGCCAAAGTTCCAACAGCTGGGCCTAAAATAGTGTATAAGAGATCATACAAAATATTTTGCTGTGACTCTTGTGGATGATGTTAAATATTTATTGGTCTGATGTGATTAATCAGGAGCATCTAGACGCTGCACTTGATGAAATTGCTTCTTCCAATTATTGATAAACATGCACCTCTTATGAAACTGATTTTTAGAGGGAAGCCAAAGTAATTCCGCTACCCAAGAGCGGTAAAGCGTACTTTACTGGTTCTAACAGCTCACCTATAAGCTTCCTGCCAGCTCTTAGCAAACTGTTGGAAAAAAATGGTGTTTGACCAAATACAATGCTATTCCTCTGTAAACAAATTAACAACAGACTTTCAGCATGCTTATAGAAAAGGGCACTCAACATGTACTGCACTGACACAAATGACTGACGATTGGTTGAAATAAATTGATAATAAGATTGTTGAAGCTGTACTGTTAGATTTCAGTGCAGCCTTTGATATTATTGACCATAACCTGTTGTTGTAGTAATATGTGTTATGGCATTGCAACCTCTGTCATATTGTGGATTCAGAGCTATCTATCTAATAGAACTCAAAGGGTTTTATTTAATGGAAGCTTCTCTTATGTCAAACATGTAAAGTGTGGTGTACCCCAGGGCAGCTCTCTAGGCCCTCTACTATTTTCTATTTTTACCAATGACCTGCCACTGGCATTAAATGAAGCATGTGTCCATGTATGCTGATTGGCTCATAGCCTGTGGCAAAAATGAGGGGACATCAACAACAGGTATAGGCCAATTCAAAAGACACTTTATTGTAAAACAAAACTATTAACTCTAAACAAAGAAAAAGGAATGAGGTGAGGAAATGTCATAATGTAAGGTGCATGGATGTGTGAATGTGTGTGTGAACATGACTGAGTGGAAACTAAATAAACCTACAAAGGAACAAACAAAACAGGATCATACCTGGAGGAGCAGGGAGAGAGAGAGAGGTTAGTGGAGCAGTTTTATACCCTGAGCCCAGGTGGCTCCAATCACGCCAGCTCCAATCACTAATGACCCTCCTCTGCCTGCAGGAGGAACCACCCCTGCACTGCAGAGGAGCCGTGACACCCCCCCTCCTTAAAATGAGGGTCCCACCCTCAATCCAAATTACGACCCAACATACTCAAAACAATCCAAAATTCCCAAAAAATAACAAAAAAACAGATACCAGTCCTGGCTCCTACTAGTAGCCCCATGTCCCCTAGCTGACTGTCCGTCCTCAAACTCAGCAGCCCTGGTACCTGGGGAGCAAATTAAGAGGAAAGAGGCGCAGACAGCCCGCAGGGGTCAGCAGAGAGAAAATATAAACTAGGCTAAAGGAGCACGGGACCGAGCATCGTTGTGGTCAGTGAACACAGTTAAAGGGGTTAAACCAGAACCAACATAGACCTCGAAGTGCTGTAAAGCCCAAATGAGACCTAAAGCCTCCTTTTCAATTACAGAATAGTTTTGCTGACACTTATTACATTTCCGGGAAAAGAAACTGACTGGACACTAAACATTGTTATCATTTTCCTTGAGAAGCACAGCCCCAGCACTGATTTGACTGGTGTCTACCTGCAATTTGAAAGGTTTCCCAAAATGTGGTGCTGCCAACACAGGTGCCAAACACAAAAGAGCCTTAACCTCTTACATCTGCTCCAATATCCAATGATGGGCGTGGCGCGAAATACAAACTCCTCCGAAATCTTCAATTTTTCAAACATATGACTATTTTACAGCATTTTAAAGACAAGACTCTCGTTAATCTAACCACACTGTCCGATTTCAAAAAGGCTTTACAACGAAAGCAAAACATTAGATTATGTCAGCAGAGTACCCAGCCAGAAATAATCAGACACCCATTTTTCAAGCTAGCATATGTCACAAAAACCAAAACCACAGCTAAATGCAGCACTAACCTTTGATGATCTTCATCAGATGACAACCCTAGGACATTATGTTATACAATGCATGCATGTTTTGTTCAATCAAGTTCATATTTATATCAAAAACCATCTTTTTTACATTAGCATGTGACGTTCAGAACTAGCATACCCCCCGCAAACATCCGGTGAATTTACTAAATTACTCACGATAAACGTTCACAAAAAACAAATTATTTTAAGAATTATAGATACAGAACTCCTCTATGCACTCGATATGTCCGATTTTAAAATAGCTTTTCGGTGAAAGCACATTTTGCAATATTCTCAGTAGATAGCCCAGCCATCACGGCTAGCCATTTAGACACCGACCAAGTTTAGCCCTGACCAAACTCCGATTACCTTTGTTGTCTTCATCAGAATGCACTCCCAGGACTGCTACTTCAATAACAAATGTTGGTTTGGTTCAAAATAATCCATCGTTATATCCAAATAGCGGCGTTTTGTTCGTGCGTTCAAGACACTATCCGAAGTGTAAATAAGGGTCACGAGCATGGCGCAATTCGTGACAAAAGATTTCTAAATATTCCATTACCGTACTTCGAAGCATGTCAACCGCTGTTTAAAATCAATTTTTATGCCATTTTTCTCATTAAAAAAACGATAATATTCCGACCGGGAATCTGCGTTTAGGTAAACAGACGAAAGAAAACAAGGCATGGGGTCGACGCGGGCACGCGCCTGAGTCTCACAGTACTGTAACCAGCCACTACCCAAACGCGCTACTTTTTTTCAGCCAGAGCCTGCAAAGCCACGATTCAGCTTTTTGCCGCCTTCTGAGAGCCCATGGGAGGAAGTGTCACGTAACAGCAGAGATCCTCTGTAATGGATAGAGATAATCAAGAAGGGCAAGAATTGTCAGACAGGCCACTTCCTGCATGGAATCTTCTCAGGTTTTGGCCTGCCAAATGAGTTCTGTTATACTCAGACACCATTCAAACAGTTTTAGAAACTTTGGAGTGTTTTCTATCCAAAGCTAATAATTATATGCATATTCTAGTTTCTGGGCAGGAGTAATAATCAGATTAAAATCGGGTACGTTTTTTTATCCGGCTGTGAAAATACTGCCCCCTAGCCATAACAGGTTAAATGCATCAAATGCCTCTTGACACTGGGTGGACCAGAAATTCAGCCTTGGTTTTCAACAGATTGGTCAGGGGGGACACTACTACTGAAAAGTTTACAAAAAGCATGGTAGTACCCCGCATTCCCAGGAAGCGCATCAGTTCTTTCTTTGTGGAGGGCTTTGGGAACTGCTTCACAGCCTGAACCTTGGCTTCCACGGGACAGACAACACCCTGACCAACAACCATGCCTAGGTATGCGACTGTAGCTTTGGCCAACTCACACTTTTCCAAATTGACAGTCACCCTGGCCCACACCAGTCTTTCGAACAGGGCTTGCACTCTCCAGACATACTCCTCCAAGGAGATACACAATAAAATCTGTTTGATAGGCTTAGCATCTCCGATGTCTATGTCATGCTCAATTAAATGGATTTTCGATAGCTTCTAATAAGAGCTACCAATTCATCACGTTTCTCAGAGTCTAAAATATCTACCAAAACCCCAAGGTTTTGCAAAGTCTGGGAGTTTTTCAACCGACCTTGTAAGACCTCATCCGAAACCCTAACTACCTCCTCTTCTCCCCCCTTCAAAGTTAAAGCCACAAGATGCAGTGACTGGAACAGCAATCAACGCTGACCTCACCGCTGGAGTGCCTTCCACTTTGCTTCGATCACGGGAGTGATAACATTTTAACAGGTTCACATGGCATATTTTAGAGGACTTCCTATGACCAGGGGTTTCAATAAGATAGTTCAAATCTGACACTTCGCAACAGTGAAAGGACCACAGTATTTTACCTGAAAAGGTGAACTTACAAGAGGCAAAAGAGCAAGTACACGATCACCGGAACTAAACTCACGCAGCTCAGCCTGTCCATCATATTTCAGTTTCATTTTCTGTTGAGAACATTTATAGGGCCAGTTCACCAGCCCTATACAACTTCAACCTAAAACCATTTACATAGTCAATAAGGTTCCGAGGTGGTTCCTCAGGCAAACAACCATCCTGCAACACTGCTAAAGGCCCATGCACCTTATGACCAAACACTAAGTCATTTGGGCTAAACCCTGTGCATTCCTGCACTTCTTCACAAGCATGCTTGTAACAGCCAAAGTAACCCCTCCTCCCAATCTGCAGACTGTTCTGTACAATATGCACGAAGCAAGGATTTCAAAGTTTGATGAAAACGTTCCAAAGCTCCCTGACTCTGAGCGTGGTACGAAGAAGACTTATTGTGTTTAACTTTAAGTCGTTTGAGAGCCTGAGCAAATAAATGGGAGGTAAAGTTAGATCCCTGATCTGACTGGATGATTTTTGGAATCCCAAATGTTGAAATAAATTGAGTTAACGCTTTTACTACTGATTTTGAAATTATGGTACGCAAGGGAAAAGCTGCCGGATATCTAGTTGCTTGACACATAACAGTTAATAAGTAGCTATGACCTGATTTGGACCGTGGTAAAGGCCCAACACAATCGATAATAAGATGCTCAAAAGGTTGCCCTAAAGCTGGTATTGGATACAAAGGCGCTGGCTTTACAACCTGGTTTGGCTTGCTTGTGCGCTGACATGTATCACAAGTTTTAATAAACTGAGATACATCCCGCTTTAAACGTGGCCAGAAAAAATAACGGAGTACGCGATCATAAGTTTTACGAACACCCATATGACCTGCTACATCACCATGTGAAGTTTGCAACACTTTATTTCGCAAAGTAGTAGGTACAACTATTTGAAAGACTGGTTCTCCTAGACCCTGATCATAGTGTGGAACCCATTTCCTAACCAACAGCCCATCAAGAAGAAAATAACACTGAGCACTATTCCTCACCACTGAATCAGGAGCAACTTTATCAAACAAATCAGCCAAGGTAGTATCAGCCTTTTGCTCAGCTATCAATGAATCTCTAGAACTAGTCAACTGTTCTGTCTGGAGTTTGACTGGCAACTCTAGCTTCCTGGCTTACTCTCAACCTTATTACGAGAGGCAGCGCGGGTAACAGCACAAAGTGGAAATACCTCAGGAGAGACACAGCTGCTATCTGGAGATACCCTTGCTGGGGACACTGAAGGTTGCTTCGTAAATATGTTTAGTTTGCCATCTGCCCACACCTTACTACCTGCCAAGTCATTCCCCAAAATCATGTGGACTCCCTCTACTAGCAACTGGGGTCTAACCCCAACATCTTCATCACCCTTTACCAGACCACATTTTAGGGTAACTTCGTGTAAAGGAGAAGAGAATGGAACTAAACCCATACCACGTACCATTACACATCTGCCAGTATCAGACTCTTTAGAGAACGGCAAAACAGATTCCAGCATAAGAGAATCTAAAGCTCCAGTGTCTCTTAAGATCTTGATCGAAACATTTTGGTTGCCATCTTTCAGGGACACTACACCATCTGAAATAAATGCTGAAAAATCACAGTGGGAAGACAGAATCAAACTCAACTAGTGGCTGAATAAGCTCACCCTGGTGGTCAGAGGCTGTAACAGAAACTGCCATAACAGCAGGTTTAACTTGACCTGACTTTCTTGATTTAAGTAGAGGGCAATCTTTCTTCCAATGTCCAACTAAACAGTAGCGACAGGTATTAGCATTAACCGGTGCTTTAAGTCCTCCAGACCCAAACTTCTGCCGAGGCCTTTGGAAAGAAGCTCCAGAAAAGGTTGACCTACTATTCCTAGAAGTAAAGTTATTTTTATGGTACATGTCACTGTTTGACTCAAAATGGCTTTTATGTGTTAGCCTGTACTCATCTGCAAGGACTGCTGCATCACTTGGAGACTTAACTTTACGTTCATTCATGTATGTAGCAACCTGGTCAGACACAGAATTTTTGAACTGTTCTAACACAATCAAATTAGACAGATCCTCAAAAGTACTAACTTCAGAAGCTGTACACCAACGATTAAATGCAGAAGTCAAATCACAAACAAACTCAGAATAGGTTTGTGAATCTAGCTTTTTCCTGTAACGAAAACCTCTGGCACAAGCTCGTAGACCTTCAGAACTGCCGATTTAACTTTAGCATACACTTTACTCTCAGCTACACTCAGTGCTGCAAAAGCCTCACGTGCTTTACCTGTAAGTACACATTGCAACAACATAGTCATGTCCAAATCTGACCAAGCTCTAGCTTCCACAATACGCTCAAATAAAACAAAGTATGTGTCTGGATCTGACTCATCAAATTTAGGCAACAAATGAAGATTCTGTGAAACATCAAACTGTGGTAATTCTTTTGGTCTATTAGCGCGATTGAGAAATGCTATCTCCAACTGCATTTGCAACAGCTCCCGCTGCTGCTCAAAAGTTGATGAAGGACTAGACTGAAAACTTGAACGCTCACTACTAGCAGACTGACCCGAAAAAACACCTATTTCCTTAACCTCTTGGGGCTAGGTGGGACGCTAGCGTGCCACCCGTGGTGCACTCCATCAACAGCAGGTGCATTTCAAGAGCGGCAAATTTGAATCCAAATAAATGTCAAAATTCAAATTTTTCAAAAATACAACTATGTTACACCATTTGAAAGATAAACATCTCCTTAATCTAACCACGTTTTACGATTTCAAAAAGGTTTTACGGCGAAAGCATAAATTTAGAGTATGTTAGGACAGTACATTTACAAGAGTTGTGTGTAATGTTTTGTCAAGTCAAAGACAGGGTCACCAAAACCATAAAACCAGCTAAAATGATGCACTAACCTTTTACAATCTCCATCAGATGACACTCCTAGGACATTATGTTAGACAATGCATGCATTTTTAGTTCTATCAAGTTGATATTTATATCCAAAAACAGCGTTTTACTATGGCATTGATGTTGAGGAAATCGTTTCCCTCCAATAACCGGCAGTCAAGTCAGCGTCACAAATTAAATAATTAAAATTAGAAAACATTGGTAAAATATTATATTGTCATTTAAAGAATTATAGATTTACATCTTTTGAACGCAATCAACTTGCCAGATTTAAAAATAACCTTACTGGGAAATCACACTTTGCAATAATCTGAGCACTGTGCCCAGAAAAATACGCGTTGCGATACAGACTAGACGTCATGTTGGGGAGATCTAAAATCGAAAATACTATGTAAATAATCCATTACCTTTGATTCTCTTCATCAGATGTCACTTCCAGGTATCACAGGTCCATAACGAATGTAGTTTTGTTCAAAAAAGCTCATCATTTATGTCCAAAAATCTCCGTCTCGTTAGCACATGATGTAAGCCAGCCGGACTTCTCGTCATGAACGAGGGGAAAAAATATATTTCCGTTCGTTCAAACATGTCAAACGTTGTATAGCATAAATCATTAGGGCCTTTTTTAACCAGAACATGAATAATATTCAAGGTGGACGAATGCATAGTCTTTTATAACGTATTGGAACGAGGGTACCCAACATGAAGTAGCGCGCCAGGTGTCTAATGGGACATCACCGTTCCATGGCTCTTGTTCGGTCAGATCTCCCTCCAGAAGACTCAAAACACTTTGTAAAGGCTGGTGACATCTAGTGGAAGCAATAGGAAGTGCCAAAATATTCCTAAACCCCTGTGTTTTTCAATGGGATAGGTTTAAAGTCAATACAACACATCAGGTATCCACTTCCTGTCAGAAAATGTCTCAGGGTTTTGCCTGCCAAATGAGTTCTGTTATACTCACAGACACCATTCAAACAGTTTTGGAAACTTTAGAGTGTTTTCTATCCATATATAATAAGTATATGCATATTCTAGTTACTGGGTAGGATTAGTAACCAGATTAAATCGGGTACATTTTTTTTATCCAGACGTGCAAATGCTGCCCCCTAGACCCAACAGGTTAAGACCCTGCTTTAATTTAGTTTTAACAGTCTCTTTATTTTTCTTTTAATCAACAATTTCAATTAACTGCTCCTTAGTACACAACTCTAAGGCTACCTCTGAAGGACCTTGAACAAAACCACTCAGAATGGAAGACATTTTCCTCAACCAATACAACTATTATACAATACAACTAAATGCTAAAAAAAAAAACACAACTCACCTGCTGTCAGTCTGGGTTCAAGGACAGGAGCCACACCCCACTATCCTCCAAAACAACTAACTGGCCCTGGTCTTCATACAGTCACATGTGGTGGGGTTTTATGCACACAAAACCAGTGGAGTGGAAAAGACAACCAGAAACTGGCAGCCCCCCCATAACCACGGAGGTGCTCCCGAGCCGATGTAGGGGAAAAGGAAGGCTCTACCCACGTTCACTTCCACCTAAAACAAAAACACCACCAGCCTCCTACTGACACTCGCTGATAAGCCTGAACAGGAGAGGACTCCCACTTGAACAAAAACCCAGAGTGAATTGTTAACCAAATTTAGCTACCAAGCTAACTGAACCAAAAGAACACATGGCTCTCAATGCTCTCTCCAACAATATTGGCCCAAACAAAACATCCCCTCAAACAAAAAAATGTGGCAATCTGAACTAAACTAACCCAAGTTAACTATAAACAATAGTAAAATAAGCCAAATTACAAATAAACAAACAAACCAATAATAAAGCAAAGACAATCTAGACCAAACCTTAGCCAACTATGCCAAAATGTTAAAGTAAACTAAAAGACTAAAGTACAATTAACTTCAACTTAAGGACGAGCCCACACTTCTCACAGGCCGGCTCATAGCCTGTGGCAAAAATGAGGGGACATCAACAACAGGTATAGGCCAATTCAAAAGATTCTTTATTGTAAAACAAAACTATTAACTTTAAACAAAGGAAAAAGGAATGAGGTGTGGAAATGTCATAATGTAGGGTGTAAGTAAGGTGCATGGATGCGTGAATATGTGTGTGTGAACATGACTGAGTGGAAACTAAATAAACCTACAACGGAACAAACAAAACAGGATCATACCTGGAGGAGCAGGGAGAGAGAGGTTAGTGGAGCAGTTTTATACCCTGAGCCCAGGTGGCTCAATCACACCAGCTCGAATCACTAATGATCCTCCTCTGCCTGCAGGAGGAACCGCCCCTGCACTGCAGAGGAGGAGCCGTGACATGATGAATCAACCATATACACATCAGCAACCACAGCTAATGAAGTCACTGAAACCCCTAACAAAGAGTTACAGGCTGTTTGGGAATGGGTGGACAGTAATAACTGGTCCTGAACATCTCTAAAACTAAGAGGATTGTATTTGGTACAAATCTTAAGTTCTAGACCTCAGCTGAATCTGGTAATGAAAGCTGTGGCTGTTGAAATAGTTGAACTAGTTGAGGACACTAAATTACTTGCCATTACTTTAGATTGTAAACTGTCATGGTTGAAAAAATGGACACCACAGTCCAAAAAGCATGTTCTGCAGGCTCTAGTTTTGTCTAATCTTGATTATTGTCCAGTTGTGTGGTCCAGTGCTGCAAGGAAAGACCTAGTTAAGCTGCAGCTGGCCCAAAACAGAGCGACACATTTTGCTCTTAATTCTAACCAGAGGGCTGATATAAATACTATGCATGCCATTCTCGTTTAGCTATGAGTTGAGGAGAGACTGACTGCATCACTTCTTCTTTTTATAAGAAAGATTAATGTGTTGAAAATCTCAAATGGTTTGCATAGTTAATTTACACACAGCTCTGACATACACACTTATCCCACCAGACATGCCACCAGTGGTCTTTTCACAGTCCCCAAATCCAGAACAATTTCAAGAAAGCGTACAGAGCCCTAATTGCATGGAACTTCCTTCCATCTCATATGGCTCAAATTAACAGCAAACCTGGATTTAAAAAAAAAAACAGATAAAGCAGCACCTCGCTGCACAACACCTCTCCCCTATTTGACCTAGATAGTTTGTGTATTGATATGTAGGCTACGTGTGCCTTTTAAAACATTTTTTATGCAGATCTGTCTTTGAACTGTTCTTGTCTATTGATATTCTGTATTATGTTTCATGTTTTGTGTGGACCCCAGGAGGAGTGGCTGCTGCTTTTGCAACAGCTAATGGGGATCTTAATAAACTACCAAAAATACCCAAATACTCTCCTGGGAAGGCTTATCATTGCTGCGGGGACTTGTTTCCATTCAGCCACAAGAGCATTAGTGAGGTTTCGCACTGATGTTGTGGGATTAGGCCTGGCTTGCAGTCAGCATTCCAATTAATCCCAAAGGTGTTCGATGGGGTTCGATGGGGTTGAGGTCAGGGCTCTGTGCAGGCCAGTCAAGTTCTTCCACACCAATCTCGACAAAACAGTTTCTGTATGGACCTCAATTTGTGCACGGAAGCTTTGTTATGCTGAAACAGGAAAGGGCTTTCCCCAAACTGTTGCCACAAAGTTGGAAGCACAGAATCATCAAGAATGTCATTATATGCTGTAGCGTTAAGATTTCCCTTCACTGGAATTAAGGGGCTTAACCCGAACCATGAAAAACAATTTCAGACCATTATTCCTCCTTCACCAAACTTTACATTAGGAACTATGCATTGGGGCAGGTCGCGTTCTCCTAGCATCCATCAAACCCAAATTTGTCCATCAAACTGCCAGATGGTGAAGCCTGATTCATCACTCCAGAGAACACGTTTCCACTGATCCAGAGTCCAATGGCGGCGAGCTTTACACCACTCCAGCCGACGCTTGTTATTGGGCATGGTGATCATAGGCTTGTGTGCGACTGCTTGGCCATGGAAACCCATTTCATGAAGCTCCCGACGAACAATTATTGTGCCAACGTTGCTTTCAGAGGCAGTTTGGAACTCGGTAGTGAATGTTGCAACCGAGGAAAGACGATTTATATGTGCTACGGCGGTCTCGTTCTGTGAGCTTGTTGGGCCTACCACTTCGCGGGTTGTTGCTCCTAGAGGTTTCCACTTCACAATAATAGCACTTACAGTTGACCTGGGCAGCTCTAGCAAGGCAGACATTTGGAAAGGTGGCATCTTACTTTGTACCATCGTCTTTGAAATACAAGAGAAAGGCTATAATGTATTATTCCAGCCCATGTGCAATTTAGATTTTGGCCACAAGAATGCAGCAGTGTATGTGCAAAGTTTTAGACTGATCCAATTAACCATTGCATTTCTGTTCAAAATTTTGTATCAAGACTTCCCAAATGTGCCTATTTTGTTTATTAATAACTTTTCATGTTCAAAATTGTGCACTCTACTCAAACAATAGCATGGTATTATTTCACTGTAATAGCTTCTGAAAATTGGACAGTGCAGTTAGATTAACAAGAATTTAAGCTTTCTGCCAATATCAGATATGTCTATGTCCTGGGAAATGTTCTTGTTAATTACAACCTTATGCTAATCACATTAGCCTACATTAGCTCAACTGTCCTGTGGATGGGACACTGTTCCCGGAGAAGTTTTTGACACATACCAACACACGGGTGTTACCATTCTACAGTGGACCCTGCAGTGTACTCTCAAACCGGTGTGATTAGAACCCTTATTTAGAATGTCCAGTTTTGATTGACGCAACAGTTAGCGTTTGAGCTGGCCACAGTGTTTTTTCACAGAAACATTTTGCACAAACACAGTCCTTACAACGTCATGTCCTGGATGTGACCAGCTAATTTTTGGATGCAATGTTCAGACATTCATCTCATTTTGTAATAACATCTTTGGTCTGACAGAAGTTTACGTGAAAACCCAAAATGCATTTTATAATGTCAACAAACATGGCGCCATACATAGCTGGCAAATAGTTTAGCATTAGCTCATCATAGTCAGTACAACCTTCTAAAATGTATTTTACACATCATATGTGTCTTTTACAATCTATGCAAGAATCAGAATACATGATTTGTCATATTTCATATTTGAGATTCTTCAAAGTAGCCACCATTTGCCTTGATGACAGCTTTGCACAGTCTCGGCATTCTCTCAACCAGCTTCATGAGTTAGTCACCTGGAATGCATTTCAATTAACAGGTGTGTTTTGTTAAAAGTTAATTTGTGAAATGTCTTTCCTTCTTAATGTGTTTGAGCCAATCAGTTGTGTTGTGACAAGGTCAGCATGGTATATAGAAGATATCCCTATTTGGTAAAAGACCAAGTCCATATTATGACATGAACAGCTCAAATACGCAAAGAGAAATGATATTCCATCATTACTTTAAGACATGGTCAGTCAATACGGAACATTTCAAGAACTTTGAAAGTTTCTTCAAGTGCAGTCGCAAAAACCATTAAGCGCTATGACGAAACTGGCTCTCATGAGGACCGCCACAGGAAAGGAACACTCATAGTTACCTCTGCTACAGAGGATAAGTTCATTAGACTTACCAGCCTCAGAAATTTCAGCCCAAATAAATGCTTCACAGAGTTCAAGTAACAGACACATCTCAACATTAACTGTTCAGAGGAGACAGCGTGAATCAGGCCTTCATGGTCGAATTGCTGCAAAGAAACCACTACTTAACCTGTTAGGGCTAGGGGGCAGTATTGACACGGCTGGATAAAAAAACATACCCGATTTAATCTGGTTACCACTCCTACCCATTAACTAGAATATGCATATACTTATTACATATGGATAGAAAACACCCTAAATTTTCTAAAACTGTTTGAATGGTGTCTGTGAGTATAACAGAACTCATTTGGCAGGCAAAACCCTGAGACATTTTCTGACAGGAAGTGGATACCTGATGTGTTGTATTACCTTTAAACCTATCCCATTGAAAAACACAGGGGCTGAGGAATATTTTGGCACTTCCTATTGCTTCCACTAGATGTCACCAGCCTTTACAAAGTGTTTTGAGTCTTCTGGAGGGAGATCTGACCGAACAAGAGCCATGGAACGATGATGGCCCATTAGACACCTGGCGCGCGAGTTCATGTTGGGTACCCTCGTTCCAATACGTTATAAAAGAGTATGCATTCGTCCACCTTGAATATTATTCATGTTCTGGTTAAAAAAGGCCCTAATGATTTATGCTATACAACGTTTGACATGTTTGAACGAACGGAAATATATTTTTTCCCCTCGTTCATGACGAGAAGTCCGGCTGGCTTAGATCATGTGCTAACAAGACGGAGATTTTTGGACATAAATGATGAGCTTTTTTGAACAAAACTACATTCGTTATGGACCTGTGATACCTGGAAGTGACATCTGATGAAGAGAATCAAAGGTAATGGATTATTTACATAGTATTTTCGATTTTAGATCTCCCCAACATGACGTCTAGTCTGTATCGCAACGCGTATTTTTCTGGGCGCAGTGCTCAGATTATTGCAAAGTGTGATTTCCCAGTAAGGTTATTTTTAAATCTGGCAAGTTGATTGCGTTCAAGAGATGTAAGTCTATAATTCTTTAAATGACAATATAATATTTTACCAATGTTTTCTAATTTGAATTATTTAATTTGTGACGCTGACTTGACTGCCGGTTATTGGAGGGAAACGATTTCATCAACATCAATGCCATAGTAAAACGCTGTTTTTGGATATAAATATGAACTTGATAGAACTAAAAATGCATGCATTGTCTAACATAATGTCCTAGGAGTGTCATCTGATGGAGATTGTAAAAGGTTAGTGCATCATTTTAGCTGGTTTTATGGTTTTGGTGACCCTGTCTTTGAATTGACAAACATTACACACAACTCTTGTAAATGTACTGTCCTAACATACTCTAAATTTATGCTTTCGCCGTAAAACCTTTTTGAAATCGTAAAACGTGGTTAGATTAAGGAGATGTTTATCTTTCAAAGGGTGTAAAATAGTTGTATGTTTGAAAAATTTGAATTTTGACATTTATTCGGATTCAAATTTGCCGCTCTTGAAATGCACCTGCTGTTGATGGAGTGCACCACGGGTGGCACGCTAGCGTCCCACCTAGCCCATAGAGGTTAAATACTTGAAACCACAAAAACAGCAAACCGTGACGCAGAGGACAACACACTACTCAAAAGATAATAACCCACAAACAACAATGAGAAAAACCCATACTTAAATATGATCTCTAATCAGAAGCATTGAGGATCAGCTGCCTCCAATTAGAGATCAACCCCAAACAATCCCAACATAGAAATAGAAAAACTAGAACTTAAACATAGAAATAGAAAACATAGAACAACCCAAAACACCCCCTGTCATGCCCTGCCCTACTCTACTATAGAAAATGACATCTTACTAGGGTCAGGACGTGACAGCTTGATGCCCCCAATCTCACACTATTTATCAATGAACCTAACAGGTACCACCCCAAAGCCGTTAAAACGGGCACCCTCATAGATATCATCCTAATCAACTTGCCCTCTAAATACACCTCTGCTGTTTTCAACCAAGAACTCAGCGATCACTGCCTCATTGCCTGCATCTGTAATGGGTCAGCGGTCAAACGACCTCCACTCATCACTGCCAAACGCTCCCTGAAACACTTCAGCGAGTAAGCCTTTCTAATCGACCTGGCCTGGGTATCCTGGAAGGATATTGACCTCAGCCCGTCAGTAGAGGATGCCTGGTTATTATTTTTAAATGCCTTCCTCACCATCTTAAATAAGCATGCCCCATTCAAGAAATTTAGAACCAGGAACAGATATAGCCCTTGGTTCTCTCCAGACCTGACTGCCCTTAACCAACACAAAAACATTCTGTGGCGTTCTGCATTAGCATCGAACAGCCCCCGTGATATGCAACTTTTCAGGGAAGTTAGAAACCAATATACACAGGCAGTTAGAAAAGCCAAGGCTAGCTTTTTCAAGCAGAAATTTGCTTCCTGCAACACAAACTCAAAAAAGTTCAGGGACACTGTAAAGTCCATGGAGAATAAGAACACCTCCTCCCAGCTGCCCACTGCACTGAGGATAGGAAACTCTGTCACCACCGATAAATCCACTATAATTGAGAATTTCAATAAGCATTTTTCTCCGGCTGGCCTTGCTTTCCACCTGGCTACCCCTACCGCGGTCAACAGCACTGCATCCCCCACAGCTACTCGCCCAAGCCTTCCCTATTTCTCCTTCTCCCAAATCCAGTCAGCTGATGTTCTGAAAGAGCTGCAAAATCTGGACCCCTACAAATCAGCCGGGCTAGACAATCTGGACCCCTTCTTTCTAAAATTATCTGCGGAAATTGTTGCAACCCCTATTACTAGTCTGTTCAACCTCTCTTTCGTGTCGTCTGAGATTCCCAAAGATTGGAAAGCAGCTGCGGTCATTCCCCTCTTCAAAGGGGGGGACATTCTTGACCCAAACTGCTACAGACCTATATCTATCCTACCCTGCCTTTCTACGGTCTTCGAAAGTCAAGTCAACAAACAGATTACCGAGCATTTTGAATCCCACCGCACCTTCTCCGCTATGCAATCTGGTTTCAGAGCTGGTCATGGGTGCACCTCAGCCACGCTCAAGGTCCTAAACGATATTGTAACCGCCATCGATAAGAAACAATACTGTGCTGCCGTATTCATTGACCTGGCCAAGGCTCACCACATCCTAATTGGCAGACTCAATAGCCTTGGTTTCTCAAATGATTGCCTCATCCCGGTACGCCAACTACTTCTCTGATAGAGTTCAATGTGTCAAATCGAATGGCCTGTTGTCCGGGCCTCTGGCAGTCTCTATGGGGGTGCCACAGGGTTAAATTCATGGGCCAACTCTTTTCTCTGTATACATCAATGATGTCGCTCTTGCTGCTGCTGAGTCTCTGATCCACCTCTATGCAGACGACAGCATTCTGTATACTTCTGGCCCTTCTTTGGACACTGTGTTAACAACTCTCCAGACAAGCTTCAATGCCATACAACTCTCCTTCCGTGGCCTCCAACTGCTCTTAAATACAAGTAAAACTAAATGCATGATCTTCAACCGATCGCTGCCTACACCTGCCCGCCTGTCCAGCATCACTACTCTGGATGGTTCTGACTTAGAATATGTGGTCAACTACAAATACCTAGGTGTCTGGTTTGACTGTAAACTCTCCTTCCAGACTCATATCAAACATCTCCAATCCAAAGTTAAATCTAGAATTGGCTTCCTATTTCGCAACAAAGCATCCTTCGCTCATGCTGCCAAACATACCCTCGTAAAACTGACCATCCTACCGATCCTCGACTTCAGCGATGTCATTTACAAAATAGCCTCCAATACCCTACTCAATAAACTGGATGCAGTCTATCACAGTGCCATCCGTTTTGTCACCAAAGCCTCATATACTACCCACCACTGCGACCTGTACACTCTCGTTGGCTGGCCCTTGCTTCATACTCGTCGCCAAACCCACTGGCTCCAGGTCATCTACAAGACCCTGCTAGGTAAAGTCCCCCTTATCTCAGCTCACTGGTTACCATAGCAGCACCCACCTGTAGCACGCACTCCAGCAGGTATATCTCTCTGATCACCCCCAAAGCCAATTCCTCCTTTGGCCGTCTCTCCTTTCAGTTCTCTGCTGCCAATGACTGGAACGAACTACAAAAATCTCTGAAACTGGAAACACTTATCTCCCTCACTAGCTTTAAGCACCAGTTGTCAGAGCAGCTCACAGATTACTGCACATGTACATTGCCCATCTATAATTTAGCCCAAACAACTACCTCTTCCCCTACTGTATTTATTTATTTAGCTCCTTTGCACCCCATTATTTCTATTTCTACTTTGCACTTTCTTCCACTACAAATCTACCATTCCAGTGTTTTACTTGCTATATTGTATTTACTTTGCCACCATGGACTTTTTTGCCTTTACCTCCCTTATCTCACCTCATTTGCTCACATTGTATATAGACATATTTTTCTACTGTATTATTGACTGTATGTTTGTTTTACTCCATGTGTAACTCTGTGTTATTGTATGTGTCGAACTGCTTTGCTTTATCTTGGCCAGGTCACAATTGTAAATGAGAAATTGTTCTCAACTTACCTACCTGGTTAAAAATAGGTAAATAAATAAATTAAAATGATATTGTCTTTCTCAAGGTGTTTTTTTTTTAAAGAACTGGACACTTTCTGTGGGACTCCCATCCCATCATTGACAGGGACAGGTTTGTTGCCCTTTAGACTGATTGTGTTTCCTGTATAAGGTTAAATGGGCATTTCCCTTCCCAGGGTGTGTATAGTGAGCTATTGTGTCCTTGACATTTACAATAGCGGAGGAGAATGACATAATCTCACAATCGTGTAGAAATGGGATACAGGAGCTGCAGGCGAAGGTGCGAGGCTGATCGACAGGATTCATTTCTACCCTCATCTTTCTGTTGCTGCTGTGACAGAATATCCATGGTAATTTTATCAACCAGCTATCAATTGTGTTATCACGCTACTACTCACAGACGTTCTCAACCATAAAATTACAGACTGTCATCTCGACTTGGTGAAAGTGTAAGGCCCCAATCACAGGATTTCAACCCCTCTCTCTCTCTCTTTTGCTGCTGTGACATATACTATCCACTGTAATTGTATTAAAGGCCCAGTGCAGTCAAAAACACGATTTCCTATGTTTTCTATATATTTCCACACTATGAGGTTGGAATAATACTGTGAAATTGTTAAAATGATGCCCTTTACTCTCCATCTTTTCCATCCCAACTGTAGAATGAAGCTGATCCTGAGATGAGTTAACAGTGGTTGGGTTGATATGACTGGTGTAGATTGATGCTACGTTGTGTTTTGATCGGCTTACATACGACCAAACGATCAGGGTTGGTGTTGAGCTTTTATTCTCTGATAACGACAGGAAAAACTTCCAAACACAAATGCTGTGCTGCTCTTATACGCCAACTCTTCCTCTCCACATGCGTACAGAAGACAGGGTGCAATGCAACAATAATCGGTAACACTTCATTTTAAATAATCCTTATTACGCTGTAATTACATGGGTAATTACACTGTAACAAGTATTGTAATTAAGTTTAATAATTCACAGTTACACTCTACTGCAGTGTTGGAGCTAGGAACACAAGCATTTGATTTGATAACTTCATGTAACAGTTGGTAATTGCAGTCTGTAATTACAGATATGCAACAACAAATTCTTGTTACCATGCTTGTAACAAATTAAAAGTTTACGATAGCATCCCAGCGCACCATATTTCAGTCTGCACAAATGATAAGTGTTAGCCAATTGAAAACCAACCACCTCATTGACACAACCCAGCAATAAATGGCTCTGAAGTCTGATGCCCAGGCCTAACGGCAAAAATGGGTTCAGAAACAGTCAGCATGCCAATGGCACGCAACCCTCAAAACTTGAGACATCTGTGGCATTGTGCTGTGTGCCGAAACTGCACATTTTAGAGTGGCCTTTTATTGTCCCCAGCAGAAGGTGCACCTGTGTAATGATCATGTTGTTTACTCAGCTTCTTGATATGCTACACCTGTCAGGTGGATGGATTATCTTGGCAAAGGAGAAATGCTCACTAACAGGGATTTTAACAACACTTCTCTGGAGTCCAGAGCAAGCAAAATCATACAGCCTACTTGCAGGATCAGATGGAAAGCCTATTCTGTCTGCACCAAGGGTAGCCTGTCTGTACATTGCTCGCTGCCAGCTGGGTAGCCTTGTTCTTTGTCACAAATAAAGCAATAAATTCCCCAGAATATGTTACATCTTCATCCCATAATATTGAAAGCAGTACGATGTTACGTCTGCTTATCTTTAGACATATAGACAGTAGCCACCCAAACTAGTTGTTCAGGCTCTGATCTTGTCCCATCTTGATTACTGTCCGGTAATATGGTCAAGTGCAGCAAAGAAAGGCCTAGCAAAGCTGCAGCTGGCTCAAAACAAAGCAACACTTCTTGCCCATAACTGCACATTCAGAACTATCATCAACAACATGCATGGCAATCTTTCCTGGTTGAGGGTTGATGAGAGATTAACTGCTTCTCTTGTAGTTTTTATGAGAAGCATTACTGTAATGAAAATTCCAGATTGTCTGCATAATCAAATAACATTCAGCTCAGACACTCATACATATCCCACAAGACACGCCACAAAGGGTCTCTTCACAGTGCCGAAGTCCAAAACAAATTCATCTCCAATTACTCAAGCAAACAGCAAACTTACCCCCCCAAAAAGATTACACAACACCTCATTGAACAGTAGGGACTGTGAGGGGACACACACACAAACATACGCACACACAGACACACTTTAACACACACTGCATAGTCACCCGCACCTACATGTACAAATTACCTCAACTAACCTGTACCCCCGCACACTGACTAAGTACCGGTGGCCCTGTATATAACCTCATTATTGTTATTCTTATTGTGTTACTTTTTTATGATTACTTTTATTTTAGTGTACTTGGTAAATATTTTCTTAACTCTTCTTGAGCTGCACTGTTGGTTAAGGGCTTGTAAGTAAGCATTTCACGGTAAAGGCTACACTTGTTGTATTCGACGCATGTGACAAATAATATTTGATTTGATTTCACATAATATGTTTGTTATTGTTTGTATTATTATAAATGTTTTGTATTATTTGTATATCGTTGTATTTAAAATTGTTTTGACTATCCTTGTCTATCAGTGTACCAGTGTTTTGTTACTTTCATGTTTTGTGTTTTATGTGGACCCCAGGAAGAACATGCTGCTGCATCTGGATAGAAAACACTGTGAAGTTTCTAAAACTGTTTGAATGGTGTCTGAGTATAACAGAACTCATATGGCAGGCAAAAACCTGAGACAAATACAACCAGGAAATGAAAAATCTGGTGCCTGTAGGTTTTTCAAGTCATTGCCAATCGAACACACAGTGACTAAGGATTCATTTTGCACTTCCTACGGCTTCCACTAGATGTCAACAGTCTTTAGAAAGTTGTTTGAGGCGTCTATGATGAACAGAGACCGAATGAGAAGGCTGGGAAGTTGGTAACCCAGGGAAGGATGTCAGTTCATTGGCGTACGTTCACGAGAGAGGAAGCTCTGTTCCAAAACGGTTTTCAAGACAATGCATGAGTCCGGTTGGAATATTACTGAAGTTTCACGTTATAAAGGCCCTAAAGATTGATGCTATAAAACGTTTGACATGTTTGAACGAACGTAAATAGAACTTTTCGTCGTGACATTTTCCTCGCGCGTCCTACATTTTGAGTAGCTTACTGAACGCGCAAACAACATGGAGTTATTTGGACATAAATTATGGAGTTTATCGAACAAAACAACATTTGTTGTGGATCTGGGAATCCTGGAAGTATCTTCTGATGAAGATTATTAAAGGTAAGTGAATATTTCTAATGCTATTTATGCATTTAGATGACTCCAAAATGGCGGCTATCTGTATTGCGTAGTGTATTTTTCTGAGCACAGTACTCAGATTATTGCAAAGTGTGCTTTCCCAGTAAAGTTATTTTGAAATCTG
The DNA here is from genome assembly GCF_965601325.2 of Salmo salar. Lineage (NCBI taxonomy): Eukaryota > Metazoa > Chordata > Actinopteri > Salmoniformes > Salmonidae > Salmo > Salmo salar. Next base: position 55,208,459 of record NC_138305.1, on the reverse strand, counting down.
TCAATGCGGTTGCATTCAGGAGATGTTAATCTATAATTCTTTGAATAACAGTTAAAAATTTTATCAATGTTTATGACGAGTATTTTTGTAAATTGTAGTGCTGATTAAATGGCAGTTTTGGGGGAAATACATTTTCTGAAGGTCACGCGCCAATGTAAAATGCTGTTTTTGGATATAAATATGAACTTGATAGAACAAGAAATGCATGTATTGTCTAACATAATGTCCTAGGAGTGTCATCTGATGAAGATCATCAAAGGTTCGTGCTGCATTTAGCTGTGGTTTGGGTTTATGTGAAATTTGCTTGCTTGGAAAATGGCTGTGTGATTATTTGTGTCTATGTACTCTCCTAACATCATCTAACGTTTTGCTTTCGCTGTAAAGCCTTTTTGAAATTGGACAATGTGGTTAGATTAACAAGAGTCTTATCTTTAAAATGGTGTAAAATAGTTGATTGTTTGAGAAAATTGAATTGTGGTATTTTAGTTGGTTTTGTATTTCGCGCCGTGCGATGCCATTGGCTGTTGGCTAGGGGTTCCGCAGGCGGAACGGCATTCCGCTAGCGGAATATTTGTCCTGAACAGGTTGAGAAAACTTTCCTGAGGTTGAGCAGAGAGAGCGAGAGAAGGCGGTCATGGTCATGGGTTGTCTTTTCATTTTACCACAGCAACAGCATATGAACTATTCCATCTTTACGGTCTGCTGTAGAATGAATGGTCTGACATGTCTGATGTGTATGTTGTTGTTTTGTTCTCTGTATAGAAGAAGATGGCTCTGGTATTGAGCTTTAGGTCCTGGAGAAATGACCCCTTGTTCCTCTCTAATTTTCCCTGTGCTGGACCAAGACGTTGAATTGTCTGTAGCTTTACTGTTTGAGTAAGAGAGGATTATAAATGTTTTACAATGTTTTAAAATGTTTTTAATAGTGCCTAGGGCACGGGAAGATGTATTGATTCATGAGTATTCTCATCTTTTAGCAGAATCTTTTAACATCTTTTTATACACCTTTTTGTTTTGTTCTTGCATGCAGTAGGGGTGCAGACATCAATTAAGCAAAGTGCTGTTGAGGTGTGAATGATACTGTATGTTTTTCGCTGTCCATTGTGAATGAAGTCAGCATAGATCATTTTTCTGGTTTTGTTTATCATTATTTTGGGGGGATTTGTTTATCATCATTTTCTTTTGGCCTAATCAGATATTCAAATTAGCACAATGATTATCTAAACATTTTATAGAATTTCTGAAACAGTTTTTAAATATATGAATCAAAATATAATATGTCAGACTCATTGTCAGTCGCAGGTGTGTTTTTTGGTTTGTTGTTTTTTTTTACCTAAATCTACACTTCCACGATGTAAAGCATGATCCGTATTTTATTTCTTACAACCTAGTCAGCAGCACTTCTTAGTTTTTCCCATGTAAAGGACTATAGCCTACAGCCGTCCTTCGTAAATACGTCACAGACTCCTACCTCTATCATCTTTATCTGCAGCTGAGTTTCTCGCCGGGTGCGGTGGCATGTGCCTGTAATCCAAGTCACTGGGAGGCTGAGGTTAGTTAGTGCATAATTTTAGCTGGTTTTCTGCTTTTGGTGACGCCTGTCCTTGCATTGAAAATGGCTGTGTGTCATTTTTTGTCTATGTACTGTCCTAACATAATCTAACATTATGCTTTCGCCGTAAAGCCTATTTGAAATCGGACAATGTGGTTGGATTAAGGAGATGTTTATCTATCAAATGGTGTGAAATTAAAATTATTTGATTTTTGCTGTTTTGAATTTCGCGCCATGCTATCTTGTCAAGCAATCCCGTTACAGGGATGAGAATGGGAAGGGGTCCCATAGAGGTTAATATTAGACAATGCGCACCAGCTGTTATTGACAAACAGACACACACCTTCACCCCTCGTCTTACCGTACGTAGCTGTTCTTTCCTGCCGATGCACGGAAAACCCAGCCAACAGTATAGTGTCTGTGTCGTCATTCAGCAACCACTCGATGAAATATAAGATATTACAGTTTTTAACCTCTCTGGGCTAGGCGGGACGAATTCGTCCCACCTACGCAACAGCCAGTGTAATCCAGTGGCGCGATTTTCAAATACCTTAAAAATCCTATTACTTCAATTTCTCAAACATATGACTATTTTACAGCTATTTAAAGACAAGACTCTCGTTAATCTAACCACACTGTCCGATTTCAAAAAGGCTTTACAACGAAAGCAAAACATTAGATTATGTCAGCAGAGTACCCAGCCAGAAATAATCAGACACCCATTTTTCAAGCTAGCATATAATGTCACAAAACCCAGAAGACAGCTAAATGCAGCACTAACCTTTGATGATCTTCATCAGATGACAACCCTAGGACATTATGTTATACAATACATGCATGTTTTGTTCAATCAAGTTCATATTTATATCAAAAAACAGCTTTTTACATTAGCATGTGACGTTCAGAACTAACAATTTACTAAATTACTCACGATAAACGTTCACAAAAAGCATAACAATTATTTTAAGAATTATAGATACAGAACTCCTCTATGCACTCGATATGTCCGATTTTAAAATAGCTTTTTGGTGAAAGCACATTTTGCAATATTCTAAGTACATAGCCCAGCCATCACGGGCTAGCTATTTAGACACCCGGCAAGTTTAGCCTTCACCAAAATCAGATTTACTATAACAAAAATGTTCTTACCTTTGTTGTCTTCGTCAGAATGCACTCCCAGGACTTCTACTTCAATAACAAATGTTGGTTTGGTCCCAAATAATCCATCGTTATATCCAAATAGCGGCCTTTTGTTCTTGCGTTCCAGACACTATCCTAAAGGGTAAATCGGGGTTACGAGCATGGTGCAATTCGTGACAAAAAAAATCTAAATATTCCATTACCGTACTTCGAAGCATGTCAACCGCTGTTTAAAATCAATTTTTATGCAATTTATCTCGTAAAAAAGCGATAATATTCCGACCGGGAATCTCCTTTTCGGTAAACAGAGGAAAAAACACAAAGACGGGGGCGGCCAGTGCACGCGCCTAAGCCCACAGTCCCTTGATCGGCCACTTGAGAAAGGCGATAATGTGTTTCAGCCTGGGGCTGGAATGACGACATTCAGGTTTTTCCCGGGCTCTGAGAGCCTATTGGAGCCGTGGGAAGTGTCACGTTACCGCAGAGATCCTAAGTTTTAGAAAGAGATGTAAAAAAAAGACAATAAATGGTCAGACAGGCCACTTCCTGTAAAGGAATCTCTCAGGTTTTGACCTGCCATTTGAGTTCTGTTATACTCACAGACACCATTCAAACAGTTTTAGAAACTTTGGAGTGTTTTCTATCCAAAGCCAATAATTATATGCATATTCTAGTTACTGGGCAGGAGTAGTAACCAGATTAAATCGGGTACGTTTTTTATCCAGCCGTGTCAATACTGCCCCCTACCGTCAACAGGTTCATGTCCCGTTGGTAGGGTAGTCTCGAACGGAGCTCATCCAGTTTATTCTCCAGTGATTGCACGTTGGCCAATAGAATGGTTGGAAGAGGCGGGTTACACTCTCACCGACGAATTCTCACAAGGCACTTTGATCTACGCCCCCTATATTTCCTTATTTTCTTAATGCGAGTGACGGGGATTTGGGCCTTGTCTGGGAGCATCATTATACGCTTCGAGTCAGACTCATTAAAGAAAAAAATCTTTGTCCAGTTCGTGGTGAGTAATCGCTATTCTGATATCTAGAAGCTCTTTTTTCGAAAATAAGAGATGGTATCATCAACATTATGTACAAAATAAGTTACAAGCAATGCGAGAAAAAAAAAATTGCACAATTGTTTCGGAGATTGTAAAACGCCAGCCATCCCCTCAGGCACCATTCTTAAAGGTAGGCCTACTCTGTTTTTGCCAGGCAAAACTGGAGGAAATTAAACTAGTTATTTTTGGTCACTAATCTGGATATACACACCTCCTTTGGGCGTCAATGCAGATGACTGGTCATTGGTCAACAATTAAGAAGCGCAACACCAGATGAGAAAGGAGAATTTCACCAGATAGGACCGACTGACCCTAGCCCCCCTGCACATAGACTATTGCAAGATAGATACTCCCCAGATAGGGCCAAGCGGACAGAGCCAACCAGGCAGGAAATAACCCCACACACTTTGCCAAAGCACAGCCCCCAAACCCCTAGAGGGATATCAACAGACCACCAACTTACTACACTAAGACAAGGCTGAGTATAGCCCACGAAGATCAACCTACTCAAGTAAAGTGTAAAAAGCCTGGCGCAACGTGATTCACCCCTCCTAGGGATGGCAGTTGTTTGCTTAGACATTTTACGGACAATAAGGAGGTCTGCGTCTTGTGACCGTAGCGTACGTGTAGGTACAGTACAGTGCATTCGGAAAGTATACAGACCCCTTCACTTTTCCCACATATTACGTTAGAGCCTTATTGTAAAATGGATTAAATAAAAACAAATCCTCATCAATCTACACACAACACCCCATAATGACAGAGCAAAAAACGTTATTATTCAGACCCTTTGCTATGAGCCTCAACATTGAGCTCAGGTGCATCCTGTTTCCATTGATCATCCTTGAGATGTTTCTACAACTTGATTGGAGTCCACCTGTGGTAAATTCAATTGATTGGACATGATTTGGAAAGGCACACACCTGTCTATATAAGGTCCCACAGTTGACAGTGCATGACAGATCAAACCAAGCCATGAGGTCAAAGGAATGGTCCATAGAGCTCCAAGACAGGATTGTGTTGAGGCTCAGATCTGGGGAAGGTTACCAAAACATGTTTTGTTGCATTGAAGGTCCCCAAGAATACTGTGGACCCAGTCATTCTTAAATGTATGAAGTTTGAAACCCCCAAGACTCTTCCTAGAGCTGGCTGCCCAGCCAAACTGAGCAATCGGGAGAGAAGGGCCTTGATCACAGAGGCGACCAGGAACCCGATGGTCACTCTGACAGAGCTCCAGAGTTACTCTGTGGAGATGGGAGAACCTTTAAGAAGGACAACCATCTCTGCAGCACTCGACCAATCAGGCCTTTATGGTAGAGTGGCCAAACGGAAGCCACGCCTCAGTTAAAGGCACATGACGACCTCCTTGGAGTTTTCCAAAAAGACTCTCCACCATGAGAAACAAGATGCTCTGGTCTGATGAAACCAGGCTGAACTCTTTGACTTGAATGCCAAGTGTCAAGTCTGGAAGAAACCTGGCACCATGGTGGAGAGTGGTGGTGCCACCATGGTGGTGCCAGCATCATGCTGTGGGGATGTTTTTCAGTGGCAGACTGGGAGACTAGTCAGGATCGAGGGAAAGATGAACGGAGCAAAATACAGAGATATCCTTGATGAAAACCTGCTCCAGAGAGCTCAGAACCTCAGACTGGGACGTAAGTTCACCTTCCAATAGGACAACAACCCTAAGCACACAGCCAAGACAATGCAGAAGTGGCTTCGAGGACAAGTCTCTGAATGTCTTTGAGTGGCCCAGCCAGAGCCCGAACTTGAACCTGATCTAAAATCTCTGGAGAGACCTGAAAATAGCTGCGCAGCGATGCTCCCCATCCAACCTGACAGAGCTTGAGAGGATCTGCAGACAAGAAGGAGAAACTCCCCAAATACAGGTGTGCCAGGCTTGTTGCATCATACCCAAGAAGACTCGAGGCCAATGGTGTTTCAACAAAGTACTAAGTAAAGGGTCTGAATAATTATGTAAATGTAATATATATATATATATTTTTTTTTATACATTTACAAAAATTTCTAAAATGCCTGTTTTTGTTTCGTCATTATGGGGTATTGTGTGGATTTACGAGAGAGAAAAAATACTATTTAATCAATTTTAGAATAAGGCTTTAATGTAACAAAATGTGGAAAAAGTCAAGGGTTCTGAATACTTTCTGAATGCACTGTACAATGTCACTAAGCAAATATCTAACAACTAAAACATCAATAGCCACTACAATGTCAAAACATGATTTTGTCATGAGTTCTGTACCATTTGCTCTATTTTACGGACCCGCGACTATGGTGTATCGACATTAGCTAGCTAACGTTAGCATGCTACCTAGCTAACCAGCCTAGCACGCTCTAGTCCAATGGAAACCGATGCAACCCTGCTGGCTAATGGCTAGCTAGATGACCAGTGATGACAGTGAGGTTCCTTTGAGATTCAATGCCTCAATAAGTGACTTTTGCAGAAATAGCTAATAAAATACAGGTTGATGAATTAGCTAAATTAGCTAGCAAGATAGCTATGAGTTACCAATTTGCATGCACAAATGCATCATGACACATTGTGTTGAAATCAAGAAGGGATGCAGAATGGACTGCCTCTCTGGGACTGGACTTCCCCATCTAGCTAGCTAGTAGAAGGGTACAAAAAAGCCGGTACACAGATGCATCTTTTGTTCTATTAAATGACAATACATGTTGCAAAGTAAATACCTGCATAAAATATATATCATTGCATTGTAGGCTAGTGCATAAAATCGGCAGTTGTGGGGTTTTTTTGCATTGGAAAGCGGATTTAACCAACATCAGGCTTGTGAAGTGGGCATACACATTTATGATAGCCAGTGACTGAGGATGAACCGGTATTTAGATCGAATGCATTCAATTTTTCATTAGTAAATTGTGAATGACAAGCCCATTAAATCTAATTTGGGCTATCTACAATTATTTTTCGTTTTTATATTCAGCATGTAAGGGAAACGTACTTCAGATCATTTGTCTTCATTGATGATTTCATGTGAGCTTGGTTGCATCGCCTATCTTAAAGTGTAAGAAGGAATTTGATATCACAAAGTATGCTGTATTTCCATTTGTCCTGGATTGCCATTTCGCATTTAGTAAGCCCCACCTCACCCAAGCAATGCGAAGAAAAAATGCAGAGAAAATAATTGATGTATGTGTCTAACACATCCAAAATGTCCCAGATATGTTAATATACAAATCATATGCAATAGTGGCATTTTATACCGGTGCAGCAAGCTAGTGGACTCTATCAAGTACTGATCTGTGGGTATACGGTGACACCTAGTGGTTGTATGGTTGATATCAAAATATGCATCAGATTTTTATCTCCCCCTCGTAGTTTGTTGTGATCTGAAAATTGTCTCTACTTCTTTTCTCTGTAAGAACTACAAGCCAAATGTCAGAGAAATTGTGGACTAATATGCAATGTAATGAGAGATATTTTTTCTTTTGCATTTTCCATGCGATAGCAAGATGTATAGCGAATGGAGATGATGCTCATCTAGCTAACGTTAGTAGCAAGCTATCTAGCTACTTTACCATTTACAACATGCTCACTCACAGCTATGTGATTGAATGTGTATTGTTATTAACTAAAGATGGTCCTGCCATGCATGCAAAGCTAGCTTGCCTCCTCTTTGATAACTGGTTTACCTTGCTAGCTAACTTAGCTCATCAAACTGTTTTTTCTTTTCAATTTCTCCACAATGGCACTTATTAGAGCCTTGAATCTCATGATACAGGGACCTCACTGTCACCACTGGTCATGTAGCTAGCCACATTACCCAGCAGGGTTGCATTGGTCTCCATTACACTAGAGCTTGCTAGGCTAGCTAGGTAGCTAACGCTGGCTAACTAGCTTGCACAGATTTTTTTGCTAGCTAACGCTACTGTCACTAGCATGCTAATGTTGGCTAGCTAATGATGATACACCATAGTCGTGGGTCTGTAAAATCAAGCAAATAGTAATGAACTCATGACAAAATCAAGTTTTGACATTGTAGTGGCTGTTTTTTGTTTAGTGACATTACAAATACCATCTTGGCATTTATTTATCTAATCAGGTTCCACTCACTGGTCACCATAGCAGCACCCACCTGTAGCACACGCTCCAGCAGGTATATATCTCTGATCACCCCCAAAGCCAATTCCTCCTTTGGCCGTCTCTCCTTCCAGTTCTCTGCTGCCAATGACTGGAACGAACTACAAAAATCTCTGAAACTGGAAACACTTATCTCCCTCACTAGCTTTAAGCACCAGCTGTCAGAGCAGCTCACAAATTACTGCACCTGTACATAGCCCATCTATAATTTAGCCCAAACAACTACCTCTTCTCCTACTGTATTTATTTATTTATTTTGCTCCTTTGCACCCCATTATTTCTATTTCTACTTTCTTCCACTACAAATCTACCATTCCAGTGTTTTACTTGCTATATTGTATTTACTTTGCCACCATGGCCTTTTTTTGCCTTTACCTCCCTTAGCTCACCTCATTTGCTCACATTGTATATAGACTTATTTTTCTACTGTATTATTGACTGTATGTTTGTTTTACTCCATGTGTATCTCTGTGTTGTTGTATGTGTCGAACTGCATAATAACATTTCATGGAGGTTAAATCACCTGTAAATATTAATTTTGTGTACAACACACTATAAAGAGTTTTAGTGTAAATACATTTTTTATGAATCAGATATGGCCAACATGATTACACTCAAACACCACATAAGTAGCCATTGTTCATGTTGTATTATGTTATTCTTAAAAGGGTTTCATAAGGCTCTTGGTATATCTACGACTTTGAGCGGCACTGCCTTGCCTCTGTTGTGTTTGAATAGTCTACTTGAATAGCCTACTCGTCTTTCAATGTGTGTTTATGATTTAATCTCATTCACACTTACAGCATATCAACAATCGGCAATTCCACAAAATAAATTAACAAGCCTTTCACGACACAAGCACACAGTAGCATAACCAAGTAACTGGAAAGCAACCGTAATATGGTCAGCTACTCTAGTAGTGTATATGTATAGCCCTCTTTTCCCCACTAAAACTAAGTATGGAAGGTTGATTCAATGTTTTTGAGGTGACCAGGACATCAGTGTGCCCTAACAGGGTGAGGAGACAAAGTAGCCAGTAGTGGATGTAGTTCTGGGGCCTGACCAGCTTGCACAGCTAACTGAACATTATGGGCATTTTTAATGGGTATGACCCGCGGGATATTGGGGCTGTGGCCTGTGGTGTGATCAGTTTCAATTTATATAGTTCGGTATAGGCAGTCAGCAGATGCAGCTTGCATGGCAAATCAATCTATCAAATGTATTTATCAAGCTCTTTTTACATCAGCAGATGCCACAAAGTGATATACAGAAACCCAGCCTAAAACCCCAAACAGCAAACAATGCAGATGTAGGAGCATGGTGGCCAGGAAAAACTCCCTAGAAAGGCAGGAACCTAGGGGTGGCCAGTCCTCTGATGGCTGTGCCAGGTGGAGATGATAAAAGTACGTACGTGCCATTAAGGCCAGATTGTTCTTCAAGATGTTCAAACGTTCATAGATGACCAGCAGGTTCAAATAATAATCACAGTGGTTGTAAAGGGTAAAACAGGTCAGCATCTCAGGAGTAAATGTCAGTTGGCTTTTTATAGCCGAGCATTCAGAGGTCCAATGAGACCCATTGACTAACTGGAATGTTATCCCAGCCTGAATGATACCATTAGTGGAATGGTTGCTTGTCTGGTTGTGAAGGGAAATCTGTGAAGGGGCTGTCACAAACAGACTTGCCTTTAGATCTTTCCAAAGCCTAATTGGCCGGTGAGTTTTTTGTGTTGGATGTGGAAAAAAGTCCCACGGGTCATTGTAAGGGATGACCAGGCAGGCAACGAGAGAAAACTGAGTACGGGTGCAAATATTAGGCCTTTTATTTTTTCAAACATTAAGTTGTTTACAAAGTAAAGGAAATCAAAATCCATAGTGCATAAAAAGAGCACTTAAAGGTCTGTAAATTCATGCAAACATAGATAAATGTATAACTGAGGTCTACAAAACAGAACGGAGGTGGTACCACCCTCCAAGCCCCTCGATTTCAAGATAATAGGACGTGCCAGTCAGCAGCAAGCCCTCTAACAAGCACACCTGGCCAACATCCTGCATACAAGGCACCAGAAAAGAGCTGCAAAAACTCAAAGGGTAAAACATATAAACAATTGTTAGATTAAGATGATGCTACAAATGTAAATCTGAGTATACGGTCTTTGATATTTGAAATGAAAGCCATGTGTTGAGTCATTATTTGGTTGGAAACAAAATGTTGTTTGGTGCAAATTAATTTTCAACTGCAAAGGATGGGATATTTAGCTGTGCGGCTACATGTGGCCGTCACAGTCACGTCCTACATATTTCTTTATATTCCTTTGGAAGTCGGGTAGGGTGATTAATTTGGTGATATTAACTATGGTGGTTGGTATTGATTACGTACTGAAGCCCCCAAGCAGGAGATGTGGAGAGTGACAGAACCTGTGAGGGTGACCTCATGGTCTCAGGGTTGGGTACGTTACTTTCTAAATGTAATCTGTTACATTTACTAGTTTCCTGTTCAAAATTGTAATCAGTAATGTAATTAGATTCAGTTACTTTTAGATTACTTTTCCCTTAAGAGCCATTAGAAGAAGACAAGAATGTATGTTACCAATTGAACAACATCTATTGCAGGATAAATTAATGTTAAAGTTTACATAGCTGGCCATATATAGATGTTAAATTTTACTTTATGGGTTGGTTATGTAGGCTTCTTCTAACCCATCGCTTTCTACTACATATAATAATATGATTAAATGATATCTTTACATTAAAAACCAAAGTCTGTCAGAATTCCGGTCATTCCAATAAATGTTATACCCCTTGATCTTCAAGAATTGGAAATATGGAAGTATAGATTAGCCAAATTGTTTTACCTGAGCATGACCCCAAAACGAAGTACTTATTAGCCAGCCCTACTCCGTTGTTTATGATTTTGTGGTCATGGAGGACTAATTGGGCTCATTGATTCGAGTTGAAAAATAAATGCTGCGCTCATGGAATGGCATGCTTTAAGCTCTACTGAAAAGTGAACGTGTGTCCATTAGGCCTATGGATTTTTTTTATCAACATGAATTAGATTGAGCAATAAAAGCCCCACTTTTATTCCATAGGCTGGGATCCGCACTATGCAGCTGTTGCAAGAGTGCATTTTTCAACAATGATTGATAGGCAGCTTAAACTTTTTGAATTCAACCATTATTGGGTTGAAATACACATTTAGATTTGTGAACAGCCATCCACAATCCGTAAGGTGCAAATAGCTAAATGAGAGAGCAGCAGTGTGATTCACATCAATGTGCTATGTAGATATTAATAGTAAGTGATACCCCTATCGCCGTAGACTACACCACTGCTGTCATCCTTACCTCCAAGCGTTTATTAAAGTTGGATAATCTTTGGATGCTGACAGCTGTCGCACCATTGGCTGTAGCCTACAAAACCCTATTCCTGCTCTTTTCCCGCGATCCATCAAACACATTTGGTGTGTCATCATAGTGGTCTCTGACTTGTGGTCAGACTCGCTTAGGTGGAACTTGCACCTTTTTTCAGAGAAGTGTCAAAGATTTTCTTTTTCGCAAACATCCTTTCTGAATTTAAAGGTAATCCTCAAAGTAATCGTCTATTTTTTCGAAAGTATCTAATCTGATTACAATATTTTTGCTAGTAACGTAACGGATTACAGCTACCGTTTTTGTAATCCCTTACATGTAACCGATTTCATGTCATCTGTTACTACGCAACCCTGTGCAGAGGTTAGTTAGGTCATATACTATGAGTAAAATTGGGAACATGAAGTGTTTGTTGTCATTGACGAGGAGGTCCTAACAGGATAAGAGTGCACCGGAACATCACAAATGCAATGAGCCAGCGGAAGGTCATATTAGATTCAGGCAGACGTATTGGACTAAATGATGAGGTGACTTAAGAGCCCAATCCTGGAGGTGCAAGTTATACCACAGTGGATGCAAGTTGTAGAGCAAGGGAGAGGGTGTGAGAGTCCAGAGTTGGATTCTTTCCTTTCGTTGGAGCCTCACAGTTGTCTCATTGATCCTCAGAGGCTTGTGACTTTAAATGCTTGGTGTTGCCATTCCAAGCAGTCTGCTGCCTTTTTATATATCCAGACAAAGGTGTTTGAGTGTATATGGTGGGCATATTGAATTCCTAACATAGTTGAAGTACACTAAAAAGTTGAGTACAGACCATACAGTACAGGAACACAAAAAAATGTAAAACTTGCACATATACTACAAGTGATTAAATCACCATTTAATGGTATTGTGGCAGCCATATTGGATATTGGACGACATATTGGATGTGGAGTCAAGTCTAGAGGGACCCTCTAATGTAATTTTAAGAGTTGGCGCTTTAACATGTAAAATCCACAGTGGAAACTTTGAGAAAAGTGACAGTTTCAGTGTCTGAGCCCACTTACCTTCGAGCCAGTTAAAATAGCCATCAAAACACATTTAACTGTATGCATTTTTGTCAAGCAGGACCATACAGCACAGAATGAGAGCAATTTTGACTTAGAAAGCTGTCTATTAAACAGCTACCAAAAAGATATGTTTATTCATCATACATATTTGTCTTTTGTATTTCTGCCTATTGTATCTGTCTGTTTACAGGTCTATATTCTCAAAATGCTTTAAAATATCCTAATGCTGTTCATGTATGTAGGATAGAGAACTGACTGCTTGTATTACACGTTTTAGCGTTATCAGAGCTTGCAATTTTGGGTTACATGAGCGAATGTGGCCCACCCCATCCAGCCAGGCATTATTCAGCACTTTTTGAGTTAAGGGGGTGTGTCACAATATCTATCAACTTTTGCAGTAAAATATTTTTAGACAACCATCCATTTCATATATAGGAGACCTTAAAAATATGTAAAAACAAGTTTGTGCTTTGTTATGCCTCGGGTAGGGGTATCTCAAAAACGAAAGCCCTTTTAGGTTGGCCACTAGCCTAGTCAGGGACCGTCTCCGTGACAAGCCTTCTAGTGTTTCAACTAGAATGATGGGGTTAAAAATATGTTTGTGTAATCTTTGCAATCGGATTAAGTTTCGGTCTTCCTGTTACAAGCTGCCGGGTGACAGCGGTATTGTGTCTCATGGCTCAAAGGCTTCTTAATGAATATGCTGCTGCCTTCTTGAAAATGCCATCTCCAATCTGCCTCTGGATTTCTCTTCTGTTATTTAATTCTAGCATGTCAGTTTTTTTCGCCATATTGTTTTAGAATGCTTATCCAGTTGATTGAATATAAACCAATATGCACAGGCAAGTTTACACAGTGAGATAGAAAGTTGATCTCTAAAATCAACCAGATTTTGATAGATTTAAAGCCTTTTCTCACAAACAGCGTTGCATTTTTATCGTCTGAATTCCTGAAAAATATGGATTCCGATTTTGACGCAAAAAAAAAATTCAAACCAAGTGCCTTTCAGTTTATATTAAATTGCTTGCTCCTGGGTAGGTACATGATAGTTACAAATATATCCTATGCAACTACATTGGTCTTACATTACACATGATTTGGTATAGCCTTTGAGCCAGGTCAGAATATAGAAATAAACTAATTGAAAATTACATTTAGTTAATGACAGGTGGTGCCATGTTACAATTGCTGTTAGCAGGTCATAGCTTATTTATTAACCCTGGTATTTATTACATGTGGCTCCGATTGAAGTAGCACCTTGTAGTTAGTTATTTGTAACAAGGCCAGATTTTGTTAGTACACTTGATTGCATTGCAAATTTACAAAACAGAGAGAAACTAATTAATTCATTCATTTTTAAAAACTAACCTTGTGGCCGTGTTTGGGCGGCCTGTCAGTGGTAGAACACGTGTCCCAGAGAACACTTTGTAATGGTCAACAGCCTATTTTCCCATGCAATAGACATGTTCTCGTACACAAGACATGTTCTCGTATTTCTTTATTTTTGCCTGGACTTGGTGAGAAAGGGTCTTTAGTGTGGTTGCGTGAAGTTAGCAAGTGTTGTCTAGAAGTTACAAAGTCAAAGCATTACCAAGTACAGTACCCAAGCTTACAGGGCTGGGAGTCTTTCTTGACATACACTGAGTGTACACAACATTAATGAAGAACACCTTCATAATACTGACTTACATCCCCCCACCCCCTGGCCCATGTTGACGCCAATGCTTTCCACAGTTGTATCAAGTTGGCTGAATGTCCTTTGGCTGGTGAACCATTCTTGATACACACGAGAAACTGTTGAGTGTGGGAAAAAAACAGCAGCGTTGCAGTTCTTGACACAAACCAGTACGCCTGGCACCTACTACCACACCCTGTTCAAAAGCACTTCAATCTTTTGTCTTGCCTATTCACCCTCTGAATGGCACACACACATAATCCATTTCTGAATTGTATCAAGGGTTACAAATCCTTCTTTAACCTGTCACCTCCCCTTCATCTACACTGATTGAAATGGATTTAATAAGTGACATTCAGTAAAGGATCATAGTTTTCATCTGGTCATGTCATGGAAAAAGCAGATGTTCATAATTTTTTGTACACTCAGTATACTTTGCAGATGCTATATACTAACTGCTTTGAAACATAGCCTAACTTCATGATTCACAAAGCACATAGAGAATTATGCTCTAACGTTGGATAACACAGTTGTGAATCCTGACACAGCTGTGTACTCCATCTGCAGACTGCTCCTCTCCCCCTACACATGATGTGTTTACATTACATCTTCAGTATCACGGACCGTGACTGGGTGCCTGGCATCAGGCCACAGCAAAGCAAGGAAACGTTTAATTGTTCCCCATGATGACGTACTGTATGTGAGTACGTACGTCACAAGCGATATCTCAGACACCACTGGCCCGCTTTTGACGAAGCTTGGATGAATGATCTCTTGCCATCACGATCTAGAATTTACAAAAGTACACTGATTTGCCCAAAGGGGAGTGCTATTATTACGCTATTATATTGTAGATTACTATAATAGCAATCAACTGTAATTCCAAACTTTGAACAAGCATATCTCCTGTCCCATTTTGTACATATATGCAGCCCTTCATGCACAAAAACTTTCCAATAAGGACCTATAAGCTTCGCAAATTAGACTTTTTGTCCCCCTTCAAACTTTGACGAAGCAAATCTCCTGCCCCGTTTTCATGATTATGATGATACTCGGGTGAATGATGCGTCTTGCCATCAACATCCGACATTTACAAAACTACAAGGGGTCGCTATAGTAACAGCAAAGGAAAATATACTTGAGCGTTTGTTTCTCTCTCTCATTAATCCCCAGAACATGTTATTATTATCTTTCTATTATTGTTCTATTTTTCTCTTTGAATTGTTGTGAAGGGCCCGTTAGTAAGCACTTCGCTGTTAGTCCACACCTGTTATTTACGAAGCATGTGACAAATAACATTAGATTTGAACATAAGTTTGAATAATTGGCCCTAATTGGCCCAAGGGGGGGGGGGGGGGCACTGCATCATTTGTGGGGGACGACATGTTTATTGTTGTCTTGTTTATTACTCTTATGGAACTCTGAACTCTGAAGACACGACGGCATTCATTTTAAAATGTGACGGTTTGGCAATTATTAGCATGCACATTTTAATTCACTTGTCCTGTCCCCCTCACCGTTAATGCGGTCTTCAATTAATTGTTGAAGGGTAACATTTCTAAAGTGACAGTAATTACTTCATACTCAGTAGAAAATGTAGCTCTCCCATTAATTTAGACCGCCGTGGCACAAATGCCACAGATGCATCCTCGTGTCTTTTCAAGGAACACTTGAGATTTATGATTCTGAATATCTGGCTGCATGACTGTGACTAGGTATACATATGATTTTTTGATAATAATAATTATGCCGAGAAACAATGCAGACCATCAGGGGCCGTTGAAAACATATGGACAAACACAAGTAGCACATATGGTATTTACTATTTAGTTGGAATGTGTGTGAGGAGCAATTAGAGGTTCTGTTTTTGACTGTGCTGTTATACACAGCAAGAGAAGCCTCTGTTCCTGCTTAATTGGTTCCATGTAGTAAAAGAATACAGAGCAAAGGGGCATGAGGGGAGGATTCTATAGGAGCATGTGAGAAAACAGGTGGTGTGTGTACATTCAAAGGCTCAGGGTACAGACAATAGTGGCAGCCCAGGACTTGGCCAGGGATAATAGTGACTACCTTCTCTGCATGAGATGACTGTACTAGTGTAGTGACTAAGGAGGAGCAGCGACCCTGCTGTTTCAGGGTGATTACACTACCACCTGTGCAATAAAGGCCCAAACCTCTTGGCAGAGGGTGTAGTATTATGTCGCACAGGGAGGCTATATGCTACCTGCCAAAAGTACATTAGAAGCCAGATGCACCAGGTGAAACAAACGTGCATAAACCTACCAGAAATTGTTTGGGGAGAATGTTTGCAGTACAATACTGTTTTGACAGGAAATACATAGGGGTTCAACGCAACAATATAATAATGTAATAATCAATGAAAAGTCCTGTCAGAACCAACAGTCCAAATAGCAAATCCACTCTATTTGAGTCTTTGAGTCCAATTTCAAGGAAACAGATAATAAAGCATACAAAAAAAGTCCCTCAAACAGAAATCCAAAAGATAAAATAGAAAAATGGCTCTGATAAAATGGCTCTGAACTAATCAATGTTGAGGAATCTGGGAGAAAAGATGCCTGAGGGGTATCTCACGAAGCCAGCTAGATCTACTCAGAGTTTTCAAAAGCTAACCAGCTTCAGTTAGCCTCACATTCCAACTCAGACTTCATCCGTACTATGACGGTGGATATTGCTCATCCACCTGCTGCTAGCTCTAGCAGGCTTGTAACAGTGTGTGCATGTCGCACATGGCTAGTCGATGGCCAAACTCTTCATTTAGACAATGCTGAAACATCAACCCATGGGCGAGTCAATCCCACATTTTAATTTGTGCTGAAATCAAAATGAAAGAATAGATATCTTGCAAATTCAGCAGGCTATGATATGAAATAGGCTTTAAGAAGTGCCGTCTTTATTTTATTAATTATCATTAATGTCATCTTTGGTGTGCTTATGAATGCACAAGCACCTTTTTCCGTACTCCTATCGATCTTTTTTATCTTTCAAGTCATACAAAAGTGTTACATTGCGTGAAGTTTAAAATGCATTCTGTCATTACTAAATGTGGAATGTGATACACTGAGTGTACAAAACACCTTCCTAATAAGTTAAGTTGCACCCTCTTTTGCCCTCAGAACAGCCTCAATTCGTCAGGGCATGTACTCTACAAGGTGTTGAAAGCGTTCCACCTGGATTCATCTGGTCACTCTATGTCATGGAGAGAGCAGGTATGCTTAATGTTTTGTACTCAGTGTATATTTTAACATTACAATTTTTTTACGCAAAAACACATTTGATTAACAAGCCAAGTGAACACATTATTTTCATAGTTTCGTAATTTCAATCATTTCAGGGGCAAAGTTTCATTTCGTTTTCAATGTATGCTCTCAAGGTAAAGTATGTTACACAGGGGTATGCAACTCAATCAACCACTCTCTTTATAATCTCTGTGAGTAGACGCCTACCCTTAGACCTGAAACAAAACGTCTTGACTTACTTGACTTATAATTCAAATTATTCTAAAAGGCCTTGCTGTTGTAAATAACCGGATTAACATGTGATGTAATTGACTGTGTGATGTCATAAATGGTGTATGCGTATCTGATGCCTGGAGGGGCTCCGCTCTATCCTGCCAAACAGACAGCTCCCTCTCTTCTCTCTTTCTCCCTGTCTCACACATTCTCTCACCTCTCTCCATCTCTCCCTTCTCTCTTCGTAGCAGTCAGAACTTAATTACAGTGTTTCCCCACTGACCTCCAATCTCCAGCTCCAGTCATCCATCTTTCATAACCCACACACAGACCTTTCACATTGCTATCCGACCCAAGTCCCCAATTAATTGCTGCACTGGACCATTTCACACTCCATTCTGTTCATATATGTTCCAGGTTAAATTACATACATATATACTGTATATAGTCAGATTTCAGCGTCAATCGATTCCACATGGAGTTACTGAATGTTGAGATAAGCTATGTGTAATAACCTATGTGTAATGAACTAAATTCATAATGCATTACGGTGCTTCACAGGCGGTTCATAGATCATAGGAAATGTTATGCAAATAGATATATTAGATAAGAACAGACATTTTCACAGTGTGAATATTTAAAGAATATAAAAGTTGCAATCAGACCCTTATGAATAAGATATGAAGCCATTGCCAACTAATTAAAGTGATTTACAGTTTATATGGAGAATACCAAAGTGTTTGCTACATGTGCCAATCAAATTCATCATCATTGTTCACAACAAATTCACAATAAGCAAAAAAGAAATGAGCGGTCAGTTTGGCTCTCCTGCTTTTTTGCCAAAATAATGTTAATTTCCATACAATTTCACCACTTTCAACCAATTGAAGTCTAAAAGGCGAGAAAGAAGATGTCTTGTAGAAAGAGAATGGTTGGTGAACATCAACGGTTTTCATTGTGCCTGTGAGGGCTGGAGATGTGACAGTTTGACAAGGCTGAAACCACAGGGGATGTGCCCTCCAAGACCCAACAGGAAATGAAATATGGATTGTCTCTATTTGCCATTGACACTGTGTGTGTGTGTGTGTGTGTGTGTGTGTGTGTGTGTGTGTGTGTGTGTGTGTGTGTGTGTGTGTGTGTGTGTGTGTGTAAGCGGAGGAAGACTAACAGATAGCATATGTACATAGGTATATATACTATGTGCACTGCACAGGTGTATGAGTGTATTGAAATGCATTCCAATATTCAACTACTTGTATTTTCAAAGAAAATATATCCAAATATACCTACTTCGAAATGTCTTTGAAAGTAATTTAAATATCCTAAATAGTATTTAAACCCAAGTCTCTGGTATTTACATGTGAAGAATATATTGGTGTGCATGGATATAGGCTACTGTATATCTAATACTGTGTGGATATGTATGTATGTATGTATGTATGTATCTATGTATGTATGCATGTATGTACAGTGGGGGGGAAAAGTATTTGATCCCCTGCTAATTTTGTACATTTGCCCACTGACAAAGAAAGGATGAGTCTATAATTTTAATGGTAGGTTTATTTGAACAGTGAGAGACAGAATAACAACAAAAATATCCAGAAAAACGCATGTCAAAAATGTTATAAATTGATTTGCATTTTAATGAGGGAAATAAGTATTTGACCCCCTCTCAATCAGAAAGACTTCTGGCTCCCAGGTGTCTTTTATACAGTTAACGAGCTGAGATTAGGAGCACACTCTTAAAGGGAGTGCTCCTAACCGCAGCTTGTTACCTGTATAAAAGACACCTGTCCACAGAAGCAATCAATCAATCAGATTCCAAACTCTCCACCATGGCCAAAACCAAAGAGCTCTCCAAGGATGTCAGGGACAAGATTGTAGACCTACACAAGGCTGAAATGGGCTACTACAAGACCGTCGCCAAGCAGCTTGGTGAGAAGGTGACAACATTTGGTGTGATTATTCGCAAATGGAAGAAACACAAAAGAACTGTCAATATCCCTCGGCCTGGGGCTCCATGCAAGATCTCACCTTGTGGAGTTGCAATGATCATGAGAACGGTGAGGAATCAGCCCAGAACTTCACGGGAGGATCTTGTCAATGATCTCAAGGCAGCTGGGACCATAGTCACCAAGAAAACAATTGGTAACACACTATGCCATGAAGGACTGAAATCCTGCAAGGTCCCCCTGCTCAATAATTCATATACAGGCCCGTCTGAAGTCTGCCAATGAACATCTGAATGACTCAGAGGACAACTGGGTGAAAGTGTTGTAGTCAGATGAGACCAAAATGGAGCTCTTTGACATCAACTCAACTCGCCGTGTTTGGAGGAGGAGGAATGCTGCCTATGACCCCAAGAACACCATCTCCACCGTCAAACATGGAGGTGGAAACATTATGCTTTGGGGGTGTTTTTCTGCTCAGGGGACAGGACAACTTCATCGCATCAAAGGGATGATGGACGGGGCCATGTACCGTCAAATCTTGGGTGAGAACCTCCTTCCATCAGCCAGGACATTGAAAATGGGTCGTGGATGGGTATTCCAGCATGACAATGACCCAAAACACACGGCCAAGGCAACAAAGGAGTGGCTCAAGAAGAAGCACATTAAGGTCCTGGAGTGGCCTAGCCAGTCTCCAGACCTTAATCCCATTGAAACTCTGTGGAGGGAGCTGAAGGTTCGAGTTGCCAAACGTCAGCCTCGAAACCTTAATGACTTGGAGAAGATCTGCAAAGAGGAGTGGGACAAAATCCCTCCTGAGATGTGTGCAAACCTGGTGGCCAACTACAAGAAACGTCTGACCTCTGTGATTGCCAACAAGGGTTTTGCCACCAAGTACTATGTCATGTTTTGCAGAGGGGTCAAATACTTCTTTCCCTCATTTAAAATGCAAATTATTTTATAAAATTTTTGACATGTGTTTTTCTGGATTTTTTGTTGTTATTCTGTCTCTCACTGTTCAAATAAACCTACTATTAAAATTATAGACTGACCATTTCTTTGTAAGTAGGCAAACGTACAAAATCAGCAGGGGATCAAATACTTTTCCCCCCACTGTATGTATGTATGTATGTATGTATGTATGTATGTATGTATGTGTCCCAAATGGCACCCTATTCCTTATATAGTGCACTACTTTTGACCAAGGCAATAGGGCTCTATTTGGAACGCAAACTCAGTGAAGAACATCTGTCTCTCTCACCTCCCTGGGCAGAGACTGGCAGACGGCCATCCCAGCAGGACACAGTGACAGCCAGGTGACGTGTGTGTGTGTGTGTGTGTGTGTGTGTGTGTGTGTGTGTGTGTGTGTGTGGTGTGTGTGTGTGTGATAGAGTGCATTCATGTGTGCAGGCGTCTGTGTGTGCATGCATACGTGTGTGTGTGTGTGTGTGTGTGTGTGCGTGCGCATGCCTGTGTGTGACACATATGGCCGGTGACACAACAGACAGGAGACCTCTCTTTCATTTAACCTCACAGGAGAGACAGGAGACACTACCTCTCCTCCAGGCTCAACCCTACATCCTGGTGCCTGGCCACTCAGAGATGAAAGAGAATATTATTAACTGACTCCATGATAATTGTGACATAATGGAATGCAAATGCTCCCATCCCCTCTCCAACTTCCAATTGGAACGTTCCATACTCCCTCCCCCACTCCTCTCCCGGTCCTGCATTTGGAATGTTCCGAAAAGGTTATGAAAGAGGATGGAATTGGGCTGATACATGAATGTGAATATGAATGTGGTATAATATTGAACTGTGCATGGTGAGATCAGGGAGATTTCTATTCCACACACTGTCTAATTACCCTATTGATTCACAAATATGGTATAGCCAAACAGAGAAACAAGGATAAACTAACAGAATTCACACTGACATTGTTCGTACCTGCAAAATGATGACAACACCACACCCGTATGTGTCTGATAATTGTAGAGGTTACCCAAGTGGAAGTGGCTGTGAAGGTGTGACAAACACTCACACATACAACACTCTCATGGCTTCAAGTTAATTGTTAAATCATCAGTCTGAAGATGCAGCTCTCAGTAACAACGTAAACACAGGGATGATTGCGTTTTCAATTTCTCCCCCTGACCAACCGGCCATGCCGTTGTGTGTGGTGACAGGAAACTGTAATTACGACGTTGCATATACCGCCGCTGAGCGCTTCTGCTACCGCCACGCGTAAGAAACGGATCTAGCACTTTAATTACATATCAGCTGCTTAAAAGTGACAGCCTCCAGAGCTTCCTGAACCTCTCCTGTCTCTCCTCCTTTGTCTTGTCTTTTCTGTCTCTCCCATCTCTATCTGCTTCCACATCCTCTTGTGCAAACACACCCCAAACAGGAAATGTGATCAACAAGTATGTCAGTATGGTCTGGATCAGGACACAAGTATTGAGAAAATTTGGTTAAAAAAATTTACACCAATGATGTGTTCATCTCAAGTTAGAATGGGACCTTTAGGAAGTGTGTGGGCTAGGGCTGAGAGTCACTGTCTTTCCATCTTGTCAGCCTACTCCCACTCTTTTACATTTTTGTAATTTAGCAGACACTTATCGAGAGCGACTAAGAGAGCTAGGTGGGACAACCGCATATCACAGTAAGTAATTTTTTCCTCAATAAAGTAGCTATCAGCAAGGTCAGAACTAGTAAGGGGGAAAATAAAGTCAAGTGCGAGTTAGTTTAGGAAAGTATTTTTTGGTCGTGCGAGGTGGTGCATGGAGGGGTGCTGTGGGATTATTTACGATACTTCTTGAAAAGGTAGGGTTTCAGAGGTTTTCGGAAGATGGGCAGAGACTCTGCTGGCCTAGCTTCAACCGACCCCTGGGGGATACCAGTAGTGAAAGTATGTGGTGCAGACACAGATCCTCTCCAAGTTACCTGGTAGGAGCAGCCTGCCAAGTAGGATGCAATTCAAGAGTCAGCAGAGTCTGAGTCACCCAGCCCTGAAAGGGTGGAGAGGAGGATCTGGTGGCTCACGGTGTCAAAGGCAGTGGATAGATCTAGGAGGATGAGAGCAGAGGAGATAGTCAGATTTGGCAGTGCGGAGAGTCTCCGTGACAGAAAAGAGCAGTCTCGGTTGAGTGACCGGTCTTGAAGCCTGACTGGTCAGGGTCATGGAGATCGTTCTGAGAGAGATAGTGAGAGAGTTGGTCAGAGACAGCACACAAGTGTTTTGCAAAGAAAATAAAAAAGGTCTGTAATTTTTTACATCAAAGGAGTCGAATGTTGCTTTCTTGAGGAGGGGAGAGACTCAGGCCATTTTGAAGTCAGAGCCAGTGGTCAGGGATGAGGGAAGTAAGGAATGGGAGAAGGTCTCCAGAGATGGTCTGGAGAAAGGAGAAGGGGATGGGGATGAGCAGGCAGGTTGTCAGGTGGCCAGACCTCACTAGTAGCTGGATTTCATCTACAATAGAGAGAGAGGGGGAAAGAGGTAAAGGCGTATGGTAGTTATGTGTGAGTTGGACCAGTAGACTCAATAAGCTGAGTGAATGAGGAGCGGATGTCGTCAATCTCAGATGCCCGCAGCCCTATTCTGTAAGATCGCAATGAGTCACTCAGCCACGGAGCAGGAGGGGAGGGCCGAGCCGGCCAGGAGGAAAGAGGATATAGGATGCGGAAAGGTAGGAGAGTAAGGTGGAAGAGGCAGATTCAGGATACAGGAGGGAGAAGGATTTAACAGAATGGAGAGATGATAGGATAGAAGAGGAGAGAGTTGTGGGAGATAGAGAGTGAAGATTGCGCCGGTGCATTAACATCTGGGTAGGGGCTGAGTTGCTGTAGGGTTGGAGTAAATGGACACAGAAAAGGAAACAAAGTTGTGATCAGAGACATGGGTTGCAATGATATTAGTAGGCCAACAGCCTCTAGTAAATGTAAAGGTAAAGTGTATTGCCTGCCTTGTGAGTGGGAGGGGACTGGGAAAAGGTCAAAAGAGGTAAGGAGGGGAAAGAGAGAGTTGGAAAGAAATGAGTCGAAGGCAGACGTCGAGAGGTTGAAGTCGCCAAGTACAAAGAGAGGTGAGCCATGTTCAGAAAATGAGCTTATCAAGGTGTCAAGCTAATTGAGGAACTCTCTAAGGACACCTGGTGGGTGATAGATAACAACAATGTCAAGCTTGAGTGGACAAGTGACAGAATGGAATTCAAATAAGGAGATGGACAGGTGAGAAAAAAATCTTCAATTAGTAGAAACGAGTAGCCATGTGCCACCACCGTGACAACCAGATGCTCTCGGACTATGAGAGAAAACGGTTAGATGAAGAGAGCCGTTGGAGTAGCATTGTTCTCTGGGGTGATCCATGTCTCCATCAGGGCCAAAAAGTCAATAGACTGAAGGGCAGAATAGGCTGAGATGAACTCGGCATTCTTGACACAGATCTGCATTTCGAAACACTGCCAGAGACCAGGAATTCCACATGGCTTGTGCGCGCAGAGTGCGCTAAATTAGAAAGGTTGCAGCCAACGGGTGTGGAGTGTCTATTAAGCCTACAGGGAGAGGAGCGAACTGGTATAGAAAACACACACACATACTGTAGTTGCCAAAGCTACAAAAGAGCAAAATGAGATAATCTGAAAATAATTAGGGAAAATACTAAAGTGAGAGTGTGGTGTGGAGCCTTCCTCTCTTAACTCGGCAGAATAACTCTGCAGAATCGTCTTTGTTTCAGCTATGGTCTTAGTTTTGCGGCAAGACCACCGCTTACAGCTGCCACTGAGAAAAAAGGGGAGACTGAAGTACTAATACTAATTGCTAATTGCCTTGCAAAGGTGAAGAGCACACCTCCCGTTACTAATTGCTGATTGCCTAGGAGAGGAAAAATCACTCCCCCTCCAATATAGCCACTGATTACCAAAACAACAACAGCCAAAAATTTCCCTGCACCTTTATCCTGGTTGATATGTCAACAATCATCTGCACGTTAAAAGCAGTCAGCAGTTCACACACCAAGAAGGCTACTGGTAGGACAGGCATCACTTAAACTAGCAATAATACAGTACTAGACAACAACAGATAAAGACAAAAATTATGTCAGGAGTCCTCTAGCTATATATTATTATACGATTTGCGGGTACATTATTCACTCAAGCGGAGGTTTTGTAGGTGTAAGAGATTCCCCTAATACTGGGCATAATTTATATAATGGACTTTCCTACATAGGTGACTTATGTAGGAAAGTCTTATGTAGCAACATTTGCATTTCAGGTTTTTTACAGCTGTAAAGTCTTAAATATGTGACACCACCTGGATTTGGTCTTATGTAGCAACATTTGCATTTCAGTTTTTTACATTGGCTAAAAGTAAAGCCTCAGAGTTACAAAATGGTATATCACACACTGCATTTGAGGAAACAATGGGAAAGTAATTCTGCTTTGAATGTTGATCAACTTGTAAACTCACTTTTGAGAAAACGTCTTTCAATGTTTTGGTACTACTATTCGGAGAGCCCTTCTTTGTCTACACCCATTCAACATTGTTCACACCCTCTTAAGCCTTAGCCCCACCCATCTCTATAAGGGTTGATCCCTTAAAAAAAAACAAGGACATTGTTTGGTTTGCTTAATATAAGGATATTGATGTGTAGCATTTACTTTAAAATTTTTCTCTTACCCAAATATGACAATTGAGTGATTTTTTTCACCACTGTACTTAAGTACATTTAAAACCATATACCTTTAGACTTTTACTCAAGTAGTATTTACTAGGTGACATTTTACCTTTTAAATAGTTTTTCTCCTCAATTGGTAGTTACAGTACCATCGCTGCAACTCCCGTACGGACTCGGGAGAGGCGAATGTCGAGATCCGTGCGTCCACCGAAACACGACCCAGCCAAGCAACACTGCTTCTTGACACAATGTCCGCTTAACCCGGATGCACCAATGTTTCGGAGGAAAAATACGTACACCTGGCGACTGTGTCAGCATGCATGCACTCCGCCCGCTACAGGAGTCACTAGAGTGGGATGGGACAAGGACATGCTGGCCGTCCAAACCTTCCCCTAACCCGGACGACGCTGGGCCAATTGTGCGTCGCCTCATGGATCTTCCGGTCACTGCCAGCTACGAGAGCCTGGACTCGAACCAGGACCTCTAGTGACACAGCTAGCACTGCGATGCATGACTTTTACTTTTACTTGAGTCATTTTCTATTAAGGTATCTTTACTTTTGCTTTTTACTTTTATTCAAGTATGATAATTGAATACTTTTCCCAGCGCTGGTTATGAACACATTAAATCCATAAAAGTTTAGTTTACTTTAATAGGATCAACATTAGCTACTGCACATGCAGCAGCTACTCTTCCTGAGGTTCACATAAAATGTACAAATACATTACAAAGTACAGAACAGTTATAGACAAGAAAACAAGATATGACATTAATAATCAAAATACAAAAAAATACATAAAATAAGAGTTATATATTGGAAATACACCAAGAGACAACAAAAATACTATTTACACACTATTAATATTCTTATGTACAGTACAGTTAAATTAGATCTGTTAAACAGAATGCAAGAGGGACAAAGGACATGATCAGAATGTGGTACACCACGTTTGCACATTGTCAACAAGTAGTATAGAGTATTCCGAAGCGACAACACATATCTATTGTCTCTCTCACTCTCTTTATTAATTCAAAATACATTTGCAATATGCAATTCCACAAGTGATGAACTGGTCGATAGGCAACACAGAAACAATGCCACCCATTTTCCTTCCCAAAATACTGTTCTCAAGAAATCTTATTGCCAATTGTATCTCTAGCCTTTTTAAAATGCATGTATAGAAGTGCTCAAGCCAGACTCCCAACGTCATGTAAAGGAAAATTTGATGTCGCCTGCCTAGTCTGGCGCTGCCAAATTGGAACCCCAGGCAAATTGTTTGTCAAATTAAATTGTAACAATATAACAAACACAATTAATTTTTTGTTGGGCCAATAAATCTGCTCTATACTTTTATAAGAGCCTTGTTTGTTTTTATGTTGTTTAGGCTTGTTTCACGGTTCAAATTAATCAGCCTCTGCAGGTGCATGAAACGAAGACGGCTGTGCTTGCTTGACAATAGAAAAAGCAAATGGGATTTTTTTTCTATTGTTTCTTTCTTTTCCCTCTGTAATTAAACAGTGGGGCTGCAGATCCCTCACTTTTCAATCTGTTCCTTCTTTTCACAGCTGCTCTGTCTCTCTCTAGTACACAGAGCTATCATTTCAAGCACTCCCACCTTCATTACAATCACAGAAGTCACACGACAACCTGTGTCCACCCCCCTTCATACAGACCTATACAGGTTGTCCTCGCATGACTCCTAAACCCACGGGTTACTACGGTAACACTTCTTGATGACTACCCTCTTCATAATGCATTATAAGCACATACTATATATAAAACCTTATGAGCTATGCATAGTGGATTATAACGCACAACATAGGTGTTAATAGCTGCTCATAAATCAAACTTAATTTGTCATGTGCACAGGATGCAACAGGTGTAATCAGTACAGTGAAATACTTACTTGCAAGCGTTTCCTTTAACAATGCAGTATTCACTATCAAAGGTAAAGAAATAGAAAATCCATAAAGAGCACACGAGAATATACGCTATATGGAAGGTCAGTAACAGTTTCAACGTGAAATTTTTCACATGCTCTTGTATAAGCCTTTATAAAGACTTCAGAATTGGCAGCGGACATGCACTCAATAGTACTTTACCAATACACTCTCATAGCTTGTTTTATATGACATGGAACAATCTAGCCAGATCGATTGGCTGTCATTGAAATGAGTGAGGAAAATCCTGAGTCATATGCAGGGTCAAATATGTACAATTTTGAAAGATTCAACCTTTTTAACCCTTTGGAAACTGCCCCTATAACCTCAAATTAAGCCACGTTCTGTGGTTGCAGGAAGCTGAAATGTACTGCCTCCTGGGGACACTCTTTAACAATGCTCTGAGTTAAGTTTTTACATTAAGAATTGACCATTCTGCAGAGGATGGAAGACAGTGTTTTTGTGTAACTGCAGGGAGAGAATAAAGGACCATGTTCAGAATGAATTACGGCACTTCCTGTTACCACAGGAAGCTGAACCTCAACACAGGCCACCCCTACAAGATCACGATGGGTTGTGTGGAAGGACGTTTAGCTAGCTCAATTGCAGTCCATGGGGGAGTCATGCTTATGTGAGGGCTGTAGATAATGCTGTTTTATGAAAGAAAAGCCTTGTTCTCTGTGGGACCAAGTTTTTACTGTGAAAAGTTGAGGTGTAGGCTTCAGGTGTTCAGGAGTTCAGCTGTAGGCTTGCGTTCATCGGGAGCGTCTGTTGAATGATCACATGTGAATTTTGCTTCTAGCCTCAACCGTTCTGAAGATGTCACTCTAGAGCACATTAACTCTAGTTCAGGCTTCAAGTGAGGCCTACCTTCTACCACATAGTGGGGGAGGGGCAGATTCATTCATTCTTAATTGGATTAAGGTTAGGGTTATGTCTAAAATTGAGACTCTAATCCTATTCCACATTCCTAACCTTAACCATAACCCACCTTCATATCCACTTCCGGCTCAACCCTAACACTAACAAACCTTAACCTCAAAAAGTCCAACCATGGATCATTTAGCTATTTCATTTTGAATTTCAGGACCCCTTTAGGTATCCCCCCAAAATGTAAACAATTATTTGATAGAATATTGAATTTGGCCTTTACTACTATGGCCCATAGAAACATATTTAATGACAGTAAAAACATGTATCATAAGGAATACGGTTTTGAAGTGTGTGTCCTATATCTAGGAGATAAAAGAAAGCTCAGGAAAATATTTTAGCCTTTTTTTATACATGTTTAACCCCATATTTTTTGAGTCACAAATCTACAGTACCTCCATACTTCCGTTTGTTTGTATGGGTTACCTTCAGACGAGTCCCGTGTCACTTGTGGGGTGAAAATGAATTTCCTTTCCGCCCCAATAGATCCACAGATGATGCAATTGCCACCACTCTACACACTGCCCTATACCATCTGGACAAGAGGAATACCTACGTAAGAATGCTGTTTATTAACTATAGCTCAGCATTCAACACCATAGTACCCTTCAAGCTCATCATTAAGTTCGAGGCCCTGGGTCTGAACCACACCATGTGCAACAGGAACCTTGACTTCCTGACGGGCCGCCCCCAGGTGGTGAAGGTAGGAAACATCACCTCCACTCCGCTGATCCTCAACACTGGGGCCCCACAAGGGTGCATGCTCAGCCCCCTCCTGTACCCCCTGCTCAGCCATGACTGTGTGGCCAAGCATGCCTCCAACTCAATCATCAATTTTGCAGATGACACAACAGTAATAGGCTTGATTACCAATGATGACGAGACAGTGGGACCGCAGTGGAGAAGGTGGA
Organism: Salmo salar; assembly: GCF_965601325.2. Taxonomy (NCBI): domain Eukaryota; kingdom Metazoa; phylum Chordata; class Actinopteri; order Salmoniformes; family Salmonidae; genus Salmo; species Salmo salar. The sequence continues at coordinate 55,179,627 of NC_138305.1, read as the reverse complement.
AAGCTTAAAGTTCCTTGGCATACACATTACTGACAAACTGAAATGGACCTCCCACACAGACAGTGTGGTGAAGAAGGCACAACAGAGCCTCTTCAACCCAAGGAAGCTAAAGAAATTTGTCTGGTCACCGAAAACCCTCACAAAATTTTACAGATGCACAATTGAAATTTACAACCTCTAGATTTGGGGTAAACCTAACTGATCTTTCTGTTGCACTGCAAAGTCTGTAGCATTACTCTACGCATTACGCATTACTGGGGGCAAACTACCGCCTTCCAGGACACCTACAGCACCCGATGTCACAGGAAGGCCAAAAAGATCATCAAGGACAACAACCACCCGAGCCACTGCCTGCTCACCCCGCTATCATCCAGAAGGCGAGGTCAGTACAGGTGCATCAAAGCTGGGACCTAGAGACTGAAAAACAGCTTCAATCTCAAGGCCATCAGACTGTTATACAGCCATCACCAGCACATTAGAGGCTGCTGCCTATAGGCATAGACTAGGAATTAATGGCCACTTTAAGGAATGGAACACTAGTCACTTAATATTGTTTACATATCTGGAATTACTCATCTCATATACTGTATTCTATACTATTCTACGGTATCTTAGTCACTTAATGTTTACTTCTGGCATTACTCATCTCATATGTATATACTGTTTTCTATACTATTCTACGGTATCTCATTCACTTAATAATTCTTACATATCTTGCATTACTCATCTCATATGTATATACTGTTTTCCTATACTATTCTACTGTATCTTAGTCCGTTCCGCTCTGACATAACTCATTCAAGTGCATATAATTCATTCCAACTTAGATTTGTGTGTATTGGGAATATGTTGTGTAATTTGTTAGATATTACTGCACTATCAGAGCTAGGAACACACGCATTTCGCTACACCTGCAAAAACAACTGCTAACCACGTGTATGTGATCAATAAAATTTGATTTGATTAATAGCAAATGTATTGACATGAGCATCATTAGGTGAAGTACATCTTTTCACATTGATTGCAATTGATTGACATGAGCTTCAACCATGAGACTTTTCTTTTTGCATTGAATGCAATCTGTAATAATAATATTTTCCTATTGACTGGAATGTATTGACATAATCATAATTTGGGGGAATCTCATATTTTCCAATTGAATGCAATGTATTGACATGAGCTTTAGCTCAAATATATTCACATAAATACCAACATACTGACACTCATATTTTCCCCATGACTTGAATTAATTGACATAAGGACACATTTTTTGACACTCATCATCTCCCATTGACTGCAAATGCATTGACATAAGCATAAACTCTGTGAAGCTCATCTTTCCCAATGACTTGAAATGTATTGACGTAAGTGTCAACCCTGTGACACTCATCTTTTGCCATTGAATGTAATGTATTGACATAAGGATCAACCATGTGACACTTTCTTTTCCCAATTTGATGAAGCTCATCTTTTCCCATTGGCACCGCAAAGCCTGCTGGGAGCATGGCCAATTGACATAAACATCAATTGTTTGAAGCTTAACTTTTAGCAACAAAAAAACGTGTCAGGGTGGTGTTTCCCTATGATATCATATTTTAGCGTTATTTTAGAGATGCTGAGACTGACACTACATACAGTGAGGGAAAAAAAGTATTTGATCCCCTGCTGATTTTGTACATTTGCCCACTGACAAAGAAATTATCAGTCTATAATTTTAATGGTAGGTTTATTTGAACAGTGAGAGACAGAATAACAACAAAAAAATCCAGAAAAACGTATGTCAAAAATGTTATAAAATAATTTGCATTTTAATAAGGGAAAGGTTTCGAGGCTGACGTTTGGCAACTCAAACCTTCAGCTTCCTCCACAGATTTTCTATGGGATTGTGCTTCTTCTTGAGCCACTCCTTTGTTGCCTTGGCCGTGTGTTTTGGGTCATTGTCATGCTGGAATACCCATCCACGACCCATTTTCAATGCCCTGGCTGAGGGAAGGAGGTTCTCACCCAAGATTTGATGGTACATGGCCCCGTCCATCGTCCCTTTGATGCGGTGAAGTTGTCCTGTCCCCTTAGCAGAAAAACACCCCCAAAGCATAATGTTTCCACCTCCATGTTTGATGGTGGGGATGGTGTTCTTGGGGTCATAGGCAGCATTCCTCCTCCTCCAAACACAGCGAGTTGAGCTGATGCCAAAGAGCTCCATTTTGGTCTCATCTGACCACAACACTTTGACCCAGTTGTCCTCTGAATCATTCAGATGTTCGTTGGCAAACTTCAGATGGGCATGTATATGTGCTTTCTTGAGCAGGGGGATCTTGCGGGCGCTGCAGGATTTCAGTCCTTCACGGCGTAGTGTGATACCAATTGTTTTCTTGGTGACTATGGTCCCAGCTGCCTTGAGATCATTGACAAGATCCTCCCGTGTAGTTCTGGGCTGATTCCTCACCGTTCTCCTGATCAGCAGGGGATCAAATACTTTTTTCCCCTCACTGTATGGCTGATGTGCAAGAGCTATCTAAAAATAGAATGCTCTTAGTAAGGTATTGTTCTTATTTGGCATTTCAAATTCCACTTGCTGATAACCCAACCAATTCAATTATTTGTCAAGTATTGCTTTTTTAATGCAGGTTTCATTGCTTGCATGTAATGTGGCTCATCATTATTTAATAAAGCCAAATCGATTTAATCGGTTTCAGGGCTTGCATGTTAATATGTCTCTCCTCATTCTAAGAGCTCGATTACTGTTGCCATGCATAAGAGATGGAGAAAGAGAGCATTTGTGCTGTGTGTATTTCTATTATGTCCTTCGTTAATAACCTTCTAAATGGATCAATCGAGTCAATATCACAGCAGAATCCATCTCTTTACATCTCAGGATGGATATCTTGCCTCTCCCTTCATCATTTGAACAAAACGGTTCCTCTGAAGGTGTGAGGTGAGCTAGCTAGCAGAGATATAAATAGGATGCTAACAGGACAGCACAGAGGGCAAGGTGAACGTGCACACACTACACTGTATCTTTAGCCGCCCACAAAAAGAAACGGAGATAAGAATTGTGTGAAGGTCGTGAAGAGGATCTCACTCTCACCACAGAGATGAGCCTACTGATACTGTCCGGTCATGAGATTCTCTCTCTCTCTCCCACTTCCACTCCCTCGGTCTCTCTTCCTCTCGCTCTCTCCGTCTGTCCGTCTTTGTCTCTCTCTCTGTCCATCTCTCCCTCTCTCTCTCCCCATCTCAGTGCCATGTCCCAGATGGTAGAAGGGCTGTCTGTTGCTATAAGTATGAAGGACTTTTCTTAATGGTTTAATAGGGATAAATGTCATATCCTGTGTGGAATTACTCGTAGTTATAAATTGGAGCAGGATTAAAATAGAGAGATGTTTACCACTACGACCATATTGTGTGGAATTAAATGAATCCTTTTGGTTTTGGTTTGTTAGCCTCATTCAATTCCCTGAATGTCTTTAGAAGAACAGACTTTAGAATATCTTTCTGTACGTAGGAAAACACTCACAGTCCAAACAAATCAAAGAACACATTCTTGATTCTGCGGGTTGTTTTCTTTAACCTTTGTTGTACCAGGTTAGTTCTTACTAGAATACAAAAATCAATTTTACAAGTCAGACCCTGGACCTTGTATTTTCTAACTTTTTGATTTAGTCAGAGAATATGAACAAAGGTTAACCTATAAAACACAATTCCACACCTATATCAAGCTCTGTCTATAGCTTAGAGCATGAGTTAAGCTGGATCAGAACCTTAGATCCTATAGATGCCTCCAGGCTCATAAGAGCTTGCTAACTCTGAGTCAAAGTAAGATTTGACCTTTTCCTACCTTATATACAGAGGAAAAGATCAAACATGTGTGTCTATTGTCAGAGCGGGGGATGTTTTGATCAATACTGTGTGACAGGAGCGACTTGATGAATAAAACATTGATGGAATGAAAACTGTGTTATGTTCAGTTTTGTACTGTAAGGGTATATAATGGAGAGAAAAATGTGAGAAATGTCAAAAATATATATATTTTTATATTTTTCTCTTCTACTTCAAAGGACACGGTGGCTGAGCCACTGCTGAGAAAAAAAATAACCGCTGAACCTTGCCCTCTTTATTTCAGCTTAAGGAAAAAGTAATATTTGACCTAGAGGGAGATATTAGTCCTCAATGCCTCCCACTGGGCACAGATGTCATTTCAAGGTCTATTTTTTATTTGTTTGAGTTGTCAACTAATGGGAATTCAACGTGAAATCAACAAAACATTTCACCATGTCATTAGATTTAGGTTAAACGTTGGGTGAAAAAAACACAAAATCCCCTTTGATTACTTTTTGCAAATCCAGTTTTCCATGTTGTTTCAATGTCATCTCATAGATTGTTTTTGTTGAAATGACATTGTTGATGCAACCACTTTTTGGCCAGTGGGCTCTTGGGGATATATTTCAAAAGCAGCCCATTCAAGCTCTAAACGTCATTAGATGTACAGTACCTTTCTCTTCAATAGTATTTGACCATTGGCAACTCCTTACAGAGTTGCGGTGTTAAATGTTCCTAATAGAAGATGGGATAACCAGTGATGGTGACTTTGGGCATTGGGTTCAAAGCAAAAAATATACATTTTCGTTCCACGCAAATAAAATGGACAAATCATTATTTTTCATCTCCTAACCTTCCCAGCAACCCAGGAGCCGACCTTTGTACAGTCATCGCACCTTTATTAATTTGACACAAATTAAAAACGTCAAACAATCCTCTGAACCTCAACAAAAAAATCATTGAATTTAATAAAATATCTATATATTCTATATCTTCTCTTCACTTTCTAACTACTCCTGATGATTAAATAAATAAAACTGAGTTTACTTAGACAACCCAAGCAAGCAGCCAGCAGGACACAGTCAAAATAGTTGGCTTTTCAAAACAAGAAAAGTTGTAATCTTATACTGACAAGTTAGGCAATGTAGAGAGGCAGGATGGCATCCATAATACCTTCATCCCACCTCTTCTTCAAAACCCATATTCCTTCCAAATTATACGTACGAGGCTGACACAGCACTTTCAACATCTGTGATGAGAGCTGAGATGTAAAAATGAAAAGTCACAATTTTTGACAAGTCAGTTTCCACATGTAGTCCCCTTCGTTTGGAGCTCAACAGAGGTGTCCATGTCTCTCTGTAGAACTGAGTGCGGGTGATGGAGACAGGAAGGGTAAGGGAAGGTGAGATTAGAGGAGGGAGGGGAAGGGTGAGAGAGTGTTGTAACTTGAACAGGGAAAGGGAATGAGATGTGGGGGACTCAGGGAGAAAGGCAGAAGTCAACACTTCAGCTACATCACTGACAACTAATTTCACCACGAGTGTTTTGCTGTGATTTTTACATTGCGGTAGTGTTCTGTTGCTGAATAATTCCAGTGATGGAATTATGCGAAGACTCTGATTTTTCACTTTGAAATATATACTAAACCATTGATTTCAAAGTTTAACTAACCATACAACTCTATGCACAATGACTACTTTGACCAATTTACACAGTACATTTTTTAAAATAATTTACTTGAAAAACTGTGCAGATGCAAAGTTTGGAAATTTACATTTTTAACAAACGTTGTATCTGTGCAGTTCATCATGTAAACAAGCATAATGTCCATAGGGGGAACGTGTAACTATGTTGTGAGAGAGCCTAACAATTCTGCTAAAGCTATACATGCTTTTGATTGGACCAAATGAATAAAACTGAAAAGCTCTCAATCTCTCCAAAAACTCTTGTTCAGTTACTAACTGTTCAGATTTTAGTCAGAGATAATTTTGTCAAATTTTCTTTTAGTTATAGTTTTATCTGGGTCTATTTAGTCAGTTATCTTCTCATCAATTGCCACTGAAAAATAGGTGTTTGAGAAATATTTTCATCTCTATTTTCATTGACGAAATTAACACTAGGGCGAAGTTAGTGTGGCTATGGCAAAACATCACTTAATAGTGGATAATGGCCACAAATTTCTCTCTCTCTCTCTCAGTGTAGTACTTTAGCACAGCTGTGCTAATACTGCAGTAGGGAAATTCCATGAAAAAAAACACGACAAACTTTTACACAAACCCATTTACAGGCAGTCCTGTCATGCACCCCAAAACTCTGAGGGGAGAAAACATTTTGTGAGGATGGCTGGGGCGTGGTTCAGAGGGGGGCTAGGCCCCCTGTCTGGAAGTTGGAGAATTAAAATGTTCAAACATCTGAAACAGCTTTTTCCTGTAATCTAGAGCCATAATCATTATGCTTAATTCTATGTAAAAAATATCTAAGCATACCTCTTGAGCTGTACAATTCTGCTGGATGATTTAGCTAGCTAGCCTAGTGTTGGCTAGCTAGTTAACTGTAGCTAGCTAATGTTAGCTTTTCTGACGTTTTTGAAAAGCCTACCAACTAGCTAGTTATTTACCAAGCTCTGTTGAGTTTTGGGATTAGCTAGCTAGCATGCTGATGTTCTAACCTTGACTAGCAAATGGTAACTAACACACTTTTGTACATCACACTGTTCTGTACAATTGAACTTATTTTAGTGCCTAAAAAACATAATACTTCCAGGTCAACTGTAATATGAATACCCTTGTAAAGCACAATTTCTCCCCTTTCCAGCAAAATTAATGACGAGACCTTCATGCTGTCCCTGCATGATTGCAAAAGGCAATGAGCTCTGTCGGGTCTATTTAAAAATGGAAGGTGGGGAAACAAAACTTACTGCTTGATAGTGAAAGGGGGAGATATGTTGTGTGGGGAAACTGCTTTTTTCACCCAATCTGTCCAAGTTATCACCTGTAAAATGTAAATAAAACACTTTGAAGAGTTTACATAATGTGTGATTACATACCTATTTGAAGGTCTGTGTCCAATTTGAATTGTTTTTTTACGGGCGGCTCTAAAGTTTTATTCAGAAGTAAACAGTGGCTGTCACGACTTTGGAGAGTCGTGATGTACAATTAACAAGGTATCCCCCTTACATTGTCCATTTCTTGTTTCTAATCTGCGAGAGAATTGCTACACCTGGTGGAAATAGGCTGTATGACACAGAATGAGTTGCGTAATGACACGTCATGACGTACAGCCTAGGAGGGATTCGTTTTTTCAACTTTTCTCCAATACTATTGGGCCATTACTATGTCAATCAACGCTTGAATTTAAACGTTGTTTACACCCCGGATTTTGATGCCAGCACAGTCACTACAGTCCCATTCATTTTCATTGCAGTCTCGTTTGAATGTGGTTGCACAAATTTGTACCGAATGGAGTTAGTCACCGTTAGCGCCTAAAGCTGGCCAATAGCTATGCTATGGTCACTACTCGCTAGCTAACTTATTGAATCTATTTTCTCATTTAGATGGTGCATTCAGAAGCTAACAATTAGATTGTCAGGATAAGTAACATACATAACATACAGGATAAGTAACAGGTAAACAATAATTACAAGCACCTCTCAAGATACACTTAATTTGAACTAGATAATTCCTGTGTATTTACATTGAATTTATGCAGATATTACATGTGCTCTGTTGTGTACTAGTGTGTTTATCCGCCCACTTGGATGGTGCTTCCGGAAGCCTTAATTTTGGATAGGCATGCCGCTAGCGCCCCACCTTGACAACATCCGGTGAAATTGCAGAGCGCGAAATTCAAAATACACAATTCGTAATGTTAAACATTCATGAAAATACAAGTGGCTTACATTGTTTAAAAGCTTAACTTCTTCTTAATACAGACGCTTTGTCAGATTTCAAAAAGGCTTTACGGCAAAAGCACACCATACGATTATCTGAGGACAGCGCCCCGCATACAAAAGTATTACAAACATTTTCCAACCAAGCAGAGGCGTCACGAAAGTCAGAAATAGCGATAAAATAAATAACTTACCTTTGAAGATCTTCCTCTGTTTGCAATCACAAGGGTCCCAGCTACATAACAAATGGTCCTTTTGTTTGATAAAGTCCTTCTTTATATCCCAAAACAGTCAGTTTAGTTGGCACGCTTGACTCAGTAATCCACCGGTTTCCCTCGTTCAAAATGCATACAAATGAATCCCGAAAGTTACCAATAAACTTCGTCAAAACAAGTCAAACAACGTTTCTAATCAATCCTCAGGTACCCTAATATGTAAATAAATTATCAAATTTAAGACGGAGAATAGTATGTTCATTACCGGAAATAAATAGCGAAGTGCGCGCCCTCACCGACACAACACTACAGCCAAAATGGGAGCCACTTAGAAAAACTACAAATTCTAGCGCATCTTTCAAAAAACAAGCCTGAAACTCTTTCTAAAGCCTGTTGAAATTTACTGGAAGCCCTAGGAACTGCAATCTGGGAGGTATTCCACTGATATTCCCATAGACAGCCATTATAATGAGTGGTTAGCTCAACAAACAAAAAAATCCCAAATGGATTATCCTCGGGATTTCGCCTGTAATATCAGTTCTGTTATACTCACAGACATGATCTTAACAGTTTTGGAAACTTTAGAGTGTTTTCTATACAATACTATCAATTGTATGCATATCCTAGCTTCTGGGCCTGAGTGACAGGCAGTTTACTTTGGGCACCTCAGTCATCCAAACTTCCGAATACTGCACCCTATCCCTAAAAAGTTAAAATGAAAGGCCCAGTGTTGTCAAGATGGGTAATGTACAATATACAGTGCATTCGGAAAGTATTCAGATCCCTTGACGTTTTCCACATTTTGTGACGTTAAAGCCTTATTCTAAAATGGATTCAATAAAACATTTCTCATCAATCTACACACATTGCCCCATAATGACGCAGCGAAAACAGGTTTAGAAATGTTTGCAAATGTATTAAATAGAAAAAAAAACTGAAATACCTTATTGACATACAGTTGAAGTCGGAAGTTTACATACACTTAGGTTGGAGTCATTAAAACTCGTTTTTCAACCGCTCTACAAATTTCTTGTTAAAACTTCTCTAGGGTAGGGGGCAGTATTTTTACGTCCGGATGAAAGGCATGCCCGTAGTAAACTGCCTGCTACTCAGGCTCAGAAGGTAGGATATGCATATTATTAGTAGATTTGGATAGAAAACACTCTGAAGTTTCTAAAACCGTTTGAATGATGTCTGTGAGTATAACAGAACTCATATGGCAGGCAAAACCCTGAGAAAAATCCAACCAGAAAGTGTGGAAATCTGAGGTTTGTAGTTTTTCAAGTAATTGCCAATACAGTATACAGTGACTTAGGGTTCATTTTGCACTTCCTAAGGCTTCCACTAGATGTCAACAGTCTTTAGAACGTCATGCTTCTACTGTGAATGGGGAGAGAATAAGAGCTCCTGGAGTCAGATGACTGAGAGAATGACATGAGTTCAGTGGTGCGCACTCACGTGAGAGTTAGCTGTGTTCCTTTTCTTTTTTGAAGACAAAGGAATCGTCCGGTTGGAATATTATGGAAGATTTATGTTAACCTGTTAGGGCTAGGGGGCAGTATTGAAACGGCTGGATAAAAAACATACCCGATTTAATCTGGTTACCACTCCTACCCAGTAACTAGAATATGCATATACTTATTACATATGGATAGAAAACACCCTAAAGTTTCTAAAACTGTTTGAATGGTGTCTGTGAGTATAACAGAACTCAAATGGCAGGTCAAAACCTGAGAGATTCCTTTACAGGAAGTGGCCTGTCTGACCATTTCTTGAACTTCTTTTCCATCTCTATCTTTTACTAAGGATCTCTGCTCTAACGTGACACTTCCCACGTCGTCCATAGGCGCTCAGAGCCCGGGAAAAAACAGAATGTCGTCATTCCAGCCCCAGGCTGAAACACATTATCGCCTTTCTCAAGTGGCCGACAAGGGACTCTGGGCTTATGCGCATGACCCGACCGCCCCCACCTTTGTGATTTTTTCCTCTGTTTGCCGAAAAGGAGATTCCCTGTCGGAATATTATCGCTTTTCTACGAGAAAAATGGCGTAAAAATTGATTTTAAACAGCGGTTGACATGCTTCGAAGTACGGTAATGGAATATTTAGAATTTTATTGTCACGAATTGCGCCATGCGCGCGACACTTCTTTACCATTTCGGATAGTGTCTGGAACGCACGAACAAAACGCCGCTATTCGGATATAACGATGGATTATTTTGGACCAAACCAACATTTGTTATTGAAGTAGCAGTCCTGGGTGTGCATTCTGACGAAGACAACAAAAGGTAATGAAACTTTTATAATAGTAAATATGATTATGGTGAGTGCTAAACTTGCCGGGTGTCTAAATAGCGAGCCCGTGATGCCTGGGCTATGTACTTAGAATATTGCAAAATGTGCTTTCACCAAAAAGCTATTTTAAAATCGGACATATCGAGTGCATAGAGGAGGTCTGTATCTATAATTCTTAAAATAATTGTTATGCTTTTTGTGAACGTTTATCGTGAGTAATTTAGTAAAATGTTAGCGAATTCCCCGGAAGTTTGCGGGGGGTATGCTAGTTCTGAACGTCACATGCTAATGTAAAAAGCTGGTTTTTGATATAAATATGAACTTGATTGAACAAAACATGCATGTATTGTATAACATAATGTCCTAGGGTTGTCATCTGATGAAGATCATCAAAGGTGAGTGCTGCATTTAGCTGTCTTCTGGGTTTTGGTGACATTATATGCTGGCTTGAAAAATGGGTGTCTGATTATTTCTGGCTTGGTACTCTGCTGACATAATCTAATGTTTTGCTTTCGTTGTAAAGCCTTTTTGAAATCGGACAGTGTGGTTAGATTAACGAGAGTCTTGTCTTTAAATAGCTGTAAAATAGTCATATGTTTGAGAAATTGAAGTAATAGGATTTTTAAGGTTTTGAAAATCGCGCCACAGGCTTCAAGTGGCTGTTACGTAGGTGGGACGAATTCGTCCCGCCTAGCCCATAGAGGTTAAAAATCCCCAGCGACAATAAATGCATCCTCAGGATACATGGTTTCCAGTTTGTATAAAGTCCAGTGAAGTTCCTTGAGAGCCGTCATGGTATTGGCTTGAGGGGGGATACTCTTGGGAGGTAATACGGTCAGCATTTGATTGTGAGGAATTCTAGGTCAGGTGAACAAAAGGACTTGAGTTCCTGTATGTTGTTACAATTAAACCATGAGTCATTAATCATAAAACATACACCCCTGCACTTCTTCTTCCCGAAGAGATGTTTATTCCTGTCGGCGCGACGCACTTAGAATCCAGGTGGCTGTGCTGACTCAGACAGCATATTCCGAGAGAGCCATATTACCTTGAAACAGAGTATGCTACAATCCCTGTTGTCTCTCTGGAAAGCAACCCTTGCCCTGATTTCGTCGCCCTTGTTATCTAGGGATTGGACATTAGCGAGTAATATACCGTAATTTCCGGACTATAAGCCGCAACTTTTTTCCCACGCTTTGAACCTCGCGGCTTAAACAATGACGCGGCTAATATATGGATTTTTCCCGCTTTCAATTTTAAAAGGTTAAAAACATCCTAAAGATTGATGCTATACATCGTTTGACATATTTCTACGAACGTAAATATAATTTTTTTTTACTTTTCGTCGTGACATTTTGCGCACGCTTCCTGCATTTGGAGTAGTGGACTGAATGCGCGAACAAAAAGGAGGTATTTGGCTTTATCGAACAACACAAACATTTACTGTGGACCTGGGATTCCTGGGAGTGCATTCTGATGAAGATCAAAGGTAAGTGAATATTTATAATGTAATTTGTCATTTCTGTTGACTCCAAAATGGCAGGTATCTGTATGGCTTGTTTTGATATCTGAGCGCTGTACTCAGATTATTGCAAAATTTGCTTTCGCCGTAAAGCTTTTTTGAAATCTGACACAGCGGTTGCATTAAGGAGAAGTGTATCTATAATTCTTTGAATAACTGTTGAATATTTTATCAACGTTTATGATGAGTATTTCTATAAATTGATGTGCTCATTCACCGGATGTTTTGGGAGGCAAAACTTTTCTGAACATTACACGCCAATGTAAAATTGTTTTTTGGATACAAATATGAACTTTATCGAGCAAAACATACATGTCTTGTGTAACATGAAGTCCTATGAATGCCATCGGATGAAGATCAAAGGTTAGTGATTCATTTTAGCTGTATTTCTGGTTTTTGTGACGCCTCTCCTTGCTTGGAAAATGGCTGTGGTTTTTCTTGTCTTGGCGCTGTCCTAACATAATCTAATGCTACGCTTTCGCCGTAAAGCCTTTTTGAAATCGGACAATGTGGTTGGATTAACGAGTTCATCTTTAAATGGTGTATGTTTGAGAAATTAGAATTATGAGATTTTTGTTGTTTTGAATTTGGTGCCCAGCTATTTCACTGGCTGTTGAATAGTGTGTCTAGCATCCCACATTTCCCAGAGAGGTTAATTAAGTCTTTATTGAAGACATCTCTTCAGTAGGTCCTATGATTGAGTGTAGTCTGGCCCAGGAGTGTGAAGGTGAACGGAAAGGCACTGGAGCAACGAACCGCCCTTGCTATCTCTGCCTGGCCGGTTCCCCTCTCTCCACTGGGATTCTCTGCCTCTAACCCTATTACAGGGGCTGAGTCACTGGCTTACTGGTGCTCTTCCATGCCGTCCCTAGGAGGGGTGAGTGACTTGAGTGGGTTGTGTCACTGACGTGATCTTCCTGTCTGGATTGGCGCCCCCCCCCTTGGGTTGTGCCGTGGCGGAGATCTTTGTGGGCTATACTCGGCCTTGTCTCAGGATGGTAAGTTGGTGGTTGAAGATATCCCTCTAGTGGTGTGGGGGCTGTGCTTTGGCAAAGTGGGTGGGGTTATATCCTGCCTGTTTGGCCCTGTCTGGGGTTATCATCGGATGGGGCCACAGTGTCTCCTGACCCTTCCTGTCTCAGCCTCCAGTATTTATGCTGCAGTAGTTTGTGTCGGGGGGCTAGGGTCAGTCTGTTATGTCTGTAGTATCTCTCCTGTCTTATCCGGTGTCCTGTGTGAATTTAAGTAAGCTCTCTCTAATTCTCTCTTTCTCTCTCTTGGAGGACCTGAGCCCTAGGACCATGCCTCAGGACTACCTGGCCTGATGACTCCTTGCTGTCCCCAGTCCACCTGGCCGTGCTGCTGCTCCAGTATCAACTGTTTTGCCTGCAGCTATGGAACCCTGACCTGTTCACCGGACGTGCTACCTGTCCCAGACCTGCTGTTTTCAACTCTCTAGAGACAGCAGGAGTGGTAGAGATACTCTGAATGATCGGCTATGAAAAGCCAACTGACATTTACTCCTCGAAAAGCCAACTGACCTGTTGCACCCTCGACAACCACTGTGATTATTGTTATTTGATCTATGAACATTTGAATATCTTGGCCATGTTCTGTTATAATCTCCACCCGGCACAGCCAGAAGAGGACTGGCCACCCCTCAGTCTGGTTCCTCTTTCTTCCTAGGTTCTGGCCTTTCTAGGGAGTTTTTCCTAGCCACCGTGCTTCTACACCTGCGTTGCTGGCTGTTTGGGGTTTTAGGCTGGGTTTCTGTACAGCACTTTGAGATATTAGCTGATGTAAGAAGGGCTTTATAAATAAATTTGATTTGATATTCCATGCGAGAAATTGGCAAGAAACTGAAGATCTCATACAACGCTGTGTACTACTCCCTTCACAGAACAGAGTAAACTGTCTCTAACCAGAATAGAAAGAGTGGGAGGCCCCGGTGCACAACTGAGCAAGAGGACAACTACATTAGAGTGTCAAGTTTGAGAAACAGCCTTCTCACAAGTCCTCAACTGACAGCTTCATTAAATGGTACCCGCAAAACACCATTCTCAACGTCAACAGTGAAGAGGCAACTCCGGGAAACTGGTCTTCTAGGCAGTTGCAAAGATAAAGCCATACTTCAGACTGGCCAATTAAAAGAAAAGATTAAGATGGGCAAAATAACACAGACACTGGACAGAGGATCTCTGCCTAGAAGGCCAGCATCCCGGAGTCGGACCAGTAACCGAAAGGTTGCTGGATCAAATCCCTGAGCTGACAAGTTAAAAATATGTTGTTCTGCCCCTGAACAAGGCAGTTAACCCACTTGTACCCAGTAGGCTGTCATTGGAAATAAGGAATTGTTCTTACGTAACTAATTTTCATAGTTAAATAAAGGTTAAACTTTTTTTTTTTAAAGCTAACAATGTGCCATTGGAACACAGGAGTGATGGTTGCTGATAAATGGGCCTATTCCATAAAAAATCTGCCATTTCCAACTACAATAGTTATTTACAACATTAACAATGTCTACCCTGTACTTCTGATCAATTTGATGTTATTTTAATGGACAAAATAAAAGTTATTTTCTTTCAAAAACAGGGACATTTATAAGTGACCCCAAACTTTTGAACGGTAGTGGATACTCAGGTAATAACAGATTTATAATGCTAGCTAATCAGTTTTCTGCAACCTATCAGACCACTACTTATGACAGAACTTTGATTACAATATAGCTACAGTATGTCAAGGGATGTGATTTAAAAAAAAATATGCTGCAGATTAACGTGTTCTTCTGCCAGTTTAGCTGTTGGGAATAGTATCACACGATAAGATGATGCAAAAAAATATGTTGGTAGGAAAAGGCTATGAATGTTTGTGCACATGGAAGTCAGTGATTTATAGGTTAATGAGGCAAAAAAAGTGATGTGACTAAAATGTGACTAAAATGAAAGGGCAAAATGACCCACTACTAAAATGACCCATTGTTTTTGTCATTTGTACAATAACTAGACTAAATCATTATTCGAATGAAAAAAAATGGTGACTAAGTCTTAATTATATTTTTGTCAAAATGACTAAGACTAGTGCCGAAATGAACACTGCTTAGCCCAGAGTGGCTCACCATATGCGTGCTAGCAAACCAACAGCATGCTAGGTACAGTAGTGTTAGGTATGAACAGCTAATCTAGTAGGGGTTAAAATTTATAGCGAGCTTTGATAGGTCAACCATGCAGCGATATCGCCAAGCATTTGTACAGTATTGAGCTTTCGTCAACTTACGTCCCGCCCTGTTCACGCTCTTCGCCTCGCTAACTTTCGGCGCAAGTCGCTTCCTTCCGTTGAAAATAAATGGCCTACGTCATTGCTAGTGGACGTGCCCGGTTACTATGAAGAAGACTCACTGTTGAGGTTGAGAACACAATGTACGGTTTGATGTGATATTTAACACAGAACCTTGGAAGGTAAGCTACTCCAAGAGACTGTCAAACATAATCATATGGGATAGGGGAAGTAATTCAACCGTGGCTGTTTTGATTATTTCTGTTTCTCCTCTGGAGACTGTTTGTGCTCGCTTATCTCACAAATAACCATTTAACCTAAAAGTTGAATACTAAATGAGACCGATCTAAGGATAAGGAGACTGCTGGGATAAAAACAAGTCTATTCCTCTACTACTCTACTTTAGGCTCAATCCCAGTTTGTCTGTGTCCAGGAATATATGCAATATTATATCATATTAAACTGAGAAAAAGTCACTAGGTCAGTGATAATGCATTATGCTAGCATATCAAGAACATAACATATATTGAGAATACATTATAAATTATAGATGTGATATGAGCCATTGAACTTGGGATGGAGATCATGCACACACAGAATGCTATTCTGAGATGGCACTTGCTTCTTTCACACTCTTATCATGCCTCCAGTGAGTGTCTAGGCCTGCTGGGAAATGACTAGATGTGTGTACAAAAGGCCCTGAATACAGAACGGATCAAAGCACAGAGGTAGTCCCGTCAAAGAATGCTGCAATTGGTCTGGGACAGAACACATAGAAGAGTGTTGTAATGGTTGTGCATGTCTATCATTTGTCAAAAGAGCTGTCCCCTGAGAAGAATACACAAACACACACACGCATGCACATGGGCAAAAGCATGCCGGTACGCACTCATGCAAACACACACACTCAAAAGAGACACTTTCAAAAAGAGCCTGGAATGTTTTGCACCATACCCCAGTCTTTAAAGAAGATATATTTTGTTATGCATCCCCTTTTCACCATTTGTGACTTTTGGTTCCTTAGAGTATAGTAGATGGAGATGCCATATTTCAGGACCAAGGCAGCACTTCAAGGAGACTGGAGGCAGTTGAAAATACAAAATAAATCTAAAAAGAAAATGGCAGGTTGGCAAGGTTTGGTCTTTTTCCAAATGATTTCAATGAAATAGAAGTGATCCATCATTACCTGAATAGATACCATGCCATTCAAACATCCCATCCAAACATGTGATACAAAGCTTTATCGATAGGCTCTCAAAACATCAGCAGGCTTCCAGCATTCTATCATCAACCGCATGTTGCCTTAGCACACATATGATTCCTGTCACGGTCGTCATATGAAGGGGACCAAGGCGCAGCGTGGTAAGTGTTCATCGTTGTATTTATTTTACCTCAGAACACTACAAACAAAAAGAATAAACAATAATAACGACCGTCACGTCTTGTAGGCTTAACAAGCAGTACAAAATTAAGATCCCACAACTACAGGTGGGGAAAGGCTGCCTAAGTATGATTCCTAATCAGAGACAACGATAGACAGCTGCCTCTGATTAGGAACCATACTTGGCTCAAAACAAAGAAATAGACATCATAGAATGCCCACCCCACACCCTGACCTAACCACATAGAGAAACAAACCCTCTCTCTCAGGTCAGGGCGTGACAATTCCGGAGTGATGTCACAGAAAGGCAGTCAGCTCCAAAGTATACAGTCAGCTCCAAAGTTATTGGCACCCTTGTTAAAGATGAGCAAAAAATACTGCATAAAATAATACAAATACTGAGCTATATTGTATGATGCTCAAAGAAATTGGGAAATTATATTATTTTATAACAATGTACAGAATTTGTTTAACAAGTAATACAAAAAATTTAATTCAATTATTTGCACCCCTGTTTTCAGTACTCCAGCGGACTCAACTTTTGAGGATAACAACATAGCCTTTTTTCTAAAATGTTTTATGAGATTGAAGAGCACATTGTATCTTCTGTAAAATATGGTGGTTGATCTTTGATGTTATTGGGCTATTTTGCTTCCACTGGTCTTGAGGCCCTTGTTAAGATCAATGGAATCATGAACTTTACCAAGTACCAGGATATTTTTTTTTTATACAAAAAACAGGTTCCCTCTGCCAGGCTGAATGTGGGTTACAAATGGATCTTCCAGCAAGACAATAACTCCAAGCACACATCAAAATCCACATAGAAATGGACTTAAACCCCAATGAAAACCTGTGGTTTGAATTGAAGAGGGCAGTCCCTTTCCTTCAGTCAAATGACCTAGTGGCATCATGGGTGGAATGTTCTATTTTTATAATTTCAAAATTATGCAGAAAATCTGGTGTTTTTATGTCAAACGGTTTTGTTATATTTCGGTCTTCAGTTATGTATATAACGTGTAATATTGGGATGCAAATTCTAAATTGAATACGTGACAACTTTATATCTGACATGGTACAGGTGTCTTGTTTTTTTAAGCCCATAACCATGTGTGTGAGTTGTAAACCTTTGTTTCAAAGTAGATTTGTTTAAGACTACCAAGAAAAACTCTGTGTGACCCTGATTTAGCCCACTGATTTAGCCCACTGTAGTAAAAGGATAAGCACAGATAAGGGATGTCAAGGATCTGAAAAGATTCCAATGTGTTCTACACTCTCATAAAACATTTTAGAAAAATGCTCATTGTCATTATCCTAGCAAGGGGAGGATGCTGGAGTATTGAAAACAGGGGTGCCAATCATGTTGAACCCTGTTAAACATTTGTAAAACAAAATGTGTACTTTGGTTTTTGTCATCTATTTCTCTGAGCAATTGTATTATTAATATAAGATCATTTCCAATTTTTTGCATACAACATAGCTCAGTATTTGTATTATTTATTTATCTTTATCAAGTGTGCCAATAGTTTTTGGACCTGACTGTATGTCACATACAAACTCAGTACTTGTCAGACAAAGAATAGTTCATTTATCAGTGAAGTTTAATGGATCTTTACTTATACATTATTATTTGAGCATGTTTATGAGATAGTTGTGAGAAGAGCCATATATAAATGCAGTACACTCCCCTACCTATGTTCAGTATTTTGACAGTTTTTTATTTAACTTCACACTCCAGCATTTTGGATTTGAGATCAAATCTTTCATATGAGGTGAAAGTACAGAATGCAGTTCATAGATATAGCCCCCCCACCCCATTTGAAGATGACATAAGTATTTGCAAAAATGTCACTTATAGTGTACCAAAGTTTAGTATTTGGTCCCGTATTCCTAGCACACAATGACTACATCAAGCTTGAAACTCTACAAACGCATTAGATGCTTTTTCAGTTTATTTTGGTTGCGTTTTGGGTTATGTTTTGCCCAATAGGAACTCAATGGTGAATGATGACTGGAGAACATTTTATTTCCGAGTACATAAGATGTTTCTGAACATGTCTAAATCAATCTTTATAATGTCATGATTAAGAAAAATAATGAATGAATCATGAATAATGATGAGTGAGAAAGCTACAAGGGCTACAACAAAGCATGCTAACCTCTCACAATTATCAAAAATGGGGAGATTAGCATTTTTGGGGGGGTGTTGATCTTTGTCCCTCTGTAACTTTCTCACTCATTTACAATTCATTAATGAATACCCATATTCATGGTAGCATCCACATTCACGCAGTAGTGTTCACAGACATGTTATATTCTTACTTACAATAAAAGTGACTCCAAAATGACACATACGTTATTCACTTCCTATTGTACAAACACAACCAGAACACACATAGTCATTGTTGGAAGGGAATATGGGACCAAATACTTAACTTTTGACTACTTTAATACACTATAAGGGGGCTTTCACACATTTTTTTGTTTAGACTGGCGTTAACACTCTATCTGCACTCAGGGAGCGCACTAAACAACAGACCGTGCTTCGCTCAAAAAGGGTGGTGTAAGTCTGATTGAATTCATACCATGGTGCATTTCGCTGCAGATGAGAACACAGTCCAGACCAATCATAGGAAAATTGCCAAAGTTGTGTATTATTATTGGTTGTTTGACTACGAGCATTTGATGAAATGCACGCAGCATCATAATTTAAGACCTGTGAAACATGTGAGTAGTAGAGTATTTATGAGCGCATCCGATACACATTAGGGGAGATGGGGCTTATACTGAGGATATATTTTAGGCTATTCTATATTGCCTATTCAAGTTGCAGTTAGAGCTGCTATGGCACTGTTTCCTCCTGCATGTTGTTGGAAGACTAAAGCAAAAGCAATAATCATAAATGGATTTAATGTGAGCATTTTTGTCCAATAAACAAATGACATAACAATTAGTTGAACTCTGACATGAACTATACATCAAAATGCCCAAAAGGAAATTCTACATGCTGGAGTATGGAGACAAAAGGAAATGTTTAGCACACTTTACAAATACATAAGAAGGTGTCAGGTGTCTCTATGAGAGGTGGGTGTAGAAATCAGGCGCAGGAGAGGAGTAAATACGGAGAAGGCGTATTTATTAACAGTTCATCAAAACCAACAGGCACAGACTAAATAGCAGTCCACAAAAAATTACTAGAACATAGTCTAGGGAAAAACACCTGTAAAAACAATGAACAAAATATACGCCACCCAAAACCAAAGACAGGAAAACGCAAACAAACCTGCATAAAACAAAATGGGTAGGGCGAGGTTAAATACATCAACTAATCAACCTCAACTAGACACAGGTGAACAATCAAAACAGACATGACTAAACGAAAAGGAAAAAGGATCAGTGGCAGCTAGTAGACCGGTTACGACGACCGCCGAACGCCGCCCGAACAGGGAGAGGAGCCACCTTCGGTGGAAGTCGTGACAGTACACTCCCCAATGCACGGCTCCCGCAGCGCGCCGACACCAGCCTCGAGGATGACCCGGAGGGTGAGTCGCAGGGCGATCCGGATGGAGGTTGTGGAACTCACTCAGCAGGGATGGGTCCAAGATGTCCCCCCCTCGGTACCCAGCACCTCTCCTCCGGACTGTACCCCTCCCAATCCACGAGGTACTGCAGGCCCCCCACCCGACGCCTAGAGTCCAGGATGGACCGTACTGTGTACGCCGGGGCACCCTTGATGTCCAGGGGGCGGAGGGACCTCCCGCACCTCAGCGTCCTGCAGTGGACCAGCTACCACCGGCCTGAGGAGAGACACATGAAATGAGGGGTTAATACGATAGTAAGGGGGGAGCCGTAACCTATAACATACCTCGTTTATTCTCCTCAGGACTTTAAATGGCCCTACAAACCATGGGCCCAGCTTCCGGCAGGGCAGGCGGAGGGGCAGGTTTCGGGTCGAGAGCCAGACCCGGTCCCCCGGCGTGAACACGGGAGCCTTACTGCGGTGGCGATCAGCGCTCACCTTCTGCCACCCACCAGCCCGTTTAAGGGATTCCTGGACGGCTCTCCAGGTCTCCTTTGAGCGCTGCACCCATTCCTCCACCGCAGGAGCCTCGGTCTGGCTCTGATGCCATGGTACCAGGATCGGCTGATAACCCAACACGCACTGAAACGGCGACATGTTCATGGAGGAGTGGCGGAGCGAATTCTGAGCCGTCTCGGCCCATGGGACGAACCTCGCCCACTCTCCTGGCCGGTCCAGGCAATATGACCGCAAAAACCTGCCTACATCCTGATTCACTCTCTCCACCTGCCCATTACTCTCGGGGTGAAAACCCGAGGTCAGGCTGATCGAGACCCCAGATGCTCCATAAACGCCCTCCATACCCGGGACGTGAACAGGGGACCCCGATCAGAAACTATGTCCTCAGGCACCCCGTAGTGCCGGAAGACGTGTGTAAACAGGGCCTCTGCGGTCTGTAGGGCTAGGGGTAGTTTTGTGCCTATCCAAAAAGGGGTTCAATATGTGTCCAAAAATATTTATACTGTATATATATTTTTTTTCTTTCTGATCTTTCTAATAGGTATAGATATAGGACAAATACTTCAAAACCTTGTTTCTTATGATACATTTTTTTGACTGTCTTTTTTTCCATTTCTGAATGTGTTATTCAATGCGTTTCTCTGGGGTATAATAGTATTCAATGTTTCATAAAATAATGTTTTATATATACTTTTTGATATCTAAAGGGGTCCTAAATGATACCTAGTATGACCATCTTAAAACAATTCCATATGTTAGCTTAGAACCCCCCCCCCCCATGGATTGTGTATGTGTGCCATTCAGAAGGTGAACGGGCAAGACAAGATATTTAAGTGCCTTTGAACAGGGTATGGTAGTAGATGCCAGACGCACCGGTTTGAGTGTGTCAAGAACTGCAACGCTGCTGGGTTTTTACACTCAACAGTTTCCTGTGTGTATCAAGAATGGTCCACCACCCAAAGGGCATCCAGCCAACTTGATACAACTGTACAGTATCATTGGAGCATTGAAGTCAACATGGGCCAGCATCCCTGTGGAACGCGTTGGACATATTGTAGGGTCCATGTCCTGACGAATTGAGGCTGTTCAGAGGGCAATATTAAGAAGGTGTTTCTAATTCTTTCTCCACTCAATGTGTGTGGCTCTGATTATGAGGGATGGGTGTGCTTGATGGTCAACACTCTGACAAATATCTAATGAGATATGTCCAGATATTCAGATATCCAGCCGTTATTCAGACTTTTAACCACTTTGGAGATATATATGGAAATGGTAAATATCCTTCTCAAGAATAAATCCTACTTCACATGTGTACATCCACAGCCCTACAGTGGGCTCCTGAGTGGCGCAGCGGTCTGAGGCACTGCTTCTCTGTGCTAGAGGCGTTACTACAGATGCCCTGGTTCAATTCCAGGCTGTACCACAACCGGCCGTAATTGGGAGTCCCATAGGGTGGTGCACAATTGGCCCAACGTCGTCTGGGTTTGGCCGGTGAAGGCCGTCAATGTAAATAAGAATTTGTTCTTAACTGACCTGCCTGGTTAAATAAAGGTTACATAATAAATCAAAATACAGCTCCTATGTTGGAGGCAGAGGCAGCAGCGGTCTACCAGCACACACTGTTGCCAGGAGTAACAGAGCAGCACCAGATCAGGGGTAGGAACGGGATGGAACACTGTCTGTCTAACGGACTGACAGTCATCTCAACACTGTCTGACTGACAGACGCATGGACATCACAATGGTGAGTACATTGGTGAGTACATTACAGGAAATTGTTCTATGTGTATATGATGCACATAAAATACAGATTTCACCTTCCTGTACGATGGAGTGTGTGTGTACAATCAATATCTTTTCATGAAGAGTTACTACCAATGTCATCCCATTTAACACACATCCAGGAGTCATTGGAAGGCTTGAGAGGACTGAGAGAAACAAAGGGATGAGTTTTCCATTTTCTCTCCCAACAGGAAGCCTGTAGTCAGAACTCTGTGGGGCCTTTGTCAGATAAATTGGCTATTGTGTGTTTGTTGCATTGGTAAAAATCCTTTAAACGGTTTTAGTTTTCAGGCTGAACAAGTTAATAGCACTTTTCCAACGGACGCTCAATCTTTTTACCTCTCTCTCTCTCTTTCTCTCTCTCTCTCTCCCTCCCTCTCACTCCTCTCTCCCTCACTCACTCCCTCTCTCTTTGTCTCTCTCTCCCTCTCTCTGTCTCTCACTCTATTTCTCCTGCTTTTGCTGAAGGGTATCAATACCCATCCGCTGCAGATGATTTGTTACGACAAGTGGGGAATCTAAATGCAAAGCTGACAATCAATTCACTGTGAGATTGTCTCGCCAACGCAATTTTTCTAGAGTCTTGATTTCAGCTTCTATTTGTGGGCGCGTCCTTCAACGCCAAGCCCAGCATCTGTCTCAATCAATGAAAGGGAGTGCCAGGGGGTTGTCGACACTCCCTCCTCCCCTAGCCCGGCCTATGCCACCACTACACACGGCTGCCTCTCAGGGCAGAGTGGGGTTAGGAGAGGAGATGAGAGGACGGATAGGACAGGACAGGAGGCGAGGCGAGAGGGAGGCCAAACCTCTGTTGTAAGATCTCTATATGGGAAGCTAAACTGTGAGCTCATTGTTATTTTCTCCAAATATATGTGGAAAGGGATTTATTTTGTATAATTCTCTTTTTTCAACTTACTGTTGAGCGTTAGAACAGAAGAATACACAAGGTGCAAGTTCAAAATTTGGTTGTGCGTCAGCAGTCGTTCTCTTGTTTTGTCAGTCACTGACAGTCAATCAGTTAGCCATGTCAGCTAACAATTGTTTAATTGGTAAGTTAGTCTAGCCAGTTATCTAAACTTGTAGTAATCATGGCCGAATTCCGAACGGACATGCAGGGCATGTGCCAATGGGCCCTGACCTCCAGGGGACACCCATTTGATTTTGTTAGTTAATCTCAGTCCGATACAGTGCATTCGGAAAGTATTCAGACCCCTTGACTTTTTCCACATTTTGTTAACGTCACAGCCTTATTCTAAAATTGATTACATATTCCCCCTCCCCCCCCCCCCCTCCCCCCATCAATCTACGCACAATACCCCATAATGACAAAGTTAAAACAGGTTTTTAAAAGTTTAGATATTTGGCTAACTTACCAATTAAACAATAGTTTTATTTAATCCATTTTAGAATAAGCTGAAATGTAACAAACTGTGGATAATGTCAATGGGTCTGAATACTTTCTGTATGCACTGTATCATTAACATGGCACAAGTCATGGCAAAATATGTACAATTTAACCCTTTTGTTGTGTTCGTTTCATGTTAGTTAATTCTGTGTTCCTGGTCCAAAATGACCACCCCATTATAGCTGATTATAAATCCATAATAATACATATATTATCACCTAATGTTGTGTAAGATATTTTTATCACCTTAAGTTATTGTGAACATTACAAGTTTTGAACTTCTATTTGCTATTTATGGCCTGTAGGCCTCATTGACCTGTAGGCCTCATTGACCTCATTGAACTCGTTTTTGAGTTAAAAAAAACATAATGTATGGATTATTTTGACTATAACCAATACTCAGATGAAACATATTGTACTATTTATCACAGACTGCTTTCTCCTCTAATGCATCTTCACTGTCAGTTTCCTGGCCTCTCTCCTCCTCAGCAGTGTCATGATCAAAGATATGATCAAGAACCTCACAAACGTACAGTATATCATTTGGTAATTGTGCTGCCACTGAATTAATTGTGAGCAAGGCCTCAAAAAAGATGTATATATCAGAGCTGTAAGAAAAGTTATATATATTATTGAATAAATGTTTTGATTGTTTGTGAGAATGCCAAGATTCTATTGGGGAAAGGTTCCCGTGGGGGTTTCCGTGGAAGCCAAGAAGGGGAGTGAAGTGTGTGTGTGTGTGTGTGTGTGTGTGTGTGTGTGTGTGTGTGTGTGTGTGTGTGTGTGTGTGTGTGTGTGTGTGTGTGTGTGTGTGTGCGCGCGTGTGTGCTCAAACATACATGTATGTGGGGTCTGGGAGAGGGAGTGTGTCCATCTCATGAATAGGCATGTGCCTGAACTCAATTATATACACTAATTGTAGTCTCACCCATTCATTTCTAATGACCTGTCGTTTTTGACCGGGAACACCACAGGTGAACAAAAGTTAAATAAAACACCCATAATTTAATAAAATCATCTACATTTTGTGTGTTCAGATGCAATGTGTGGACAAAGTCATGGAACCTTATGACAATCAGATTAAATTAACTACATTTTTCAGAAATAAATCCAATTCGACTGGAACACACAAGGAGGGTTAAAGGAAATGTGCATTTACGCTACAAAAATGTAGATCCACAACATGGCAAAATGGGTAGAATTGCAGGAAATTAACTTAAAAATGCAAAAAAATTATCTTTGCCCCATAGCAAAAATTGCAACATTTTCTCTTTGCCCGATGGCAAAATTAGTAGTTTTGTGTATACACCAAAAAAGGGGTTAAATATGTGTAAATATATATATATATATGTATACAGTTGAAGTCGGAAGTTTACATAAATCTTAGCCAAATACATTTAAACTCAGTTTTTCACAATTCCTGACATTTAATCCTAGTAAAAATTCCCTGTCTTAGGTCAGTTAGGATCACCACTTTATTTTAAGAATGTGAAATGTCAGAATAATAGTAGAGAGAATTATTTATTTCAGCTTTAATATCTTTCATCACATTCCCAGGGGGTCAGAATTTTACATGCACTCAATTAGTATTTGGTAGCATTGCGTTTAAATTGTTTAACTTGTGTCAAACGTTTCGGGTAGCCTTCCACAAGCTTCCCCATTCTCCTGACAGAGCTGGTGTAACTGAGTCCAGTTTGTAGGCCTCCTTGCTTGCACACGCTTTTTCAGTTAAGCCCACAAATGTTCTATAGGATTGAGGTCAGGGCTTTGTGATGGCCACTCCAAAACCCTGACATTGTTGTCCTTCAGCCATTTTGCCACAACTTTGGAAGTATGCTTGGGGTCATTGTCCATTTGGAAGACCCATTTGCGATCAAGCTTTTACCCCTGTGCGGCCTCCGTCCCGTATGCGGGACGGACATCCAGCGAAAAATCATATCGCCATTAGCATAACAAAATTTAATAATAAAAAAACTATATATATCAAATTATATAGTTTTATAGATACACCTCTCCTGAATCGAACCATGTTGTCCGATTTCAAAAAGGCTTTACAGCAAAAGCAAAACATTAGATTATGTTAGAGGAGTATATCGCAAAAGTAGCCACATAGCCATTTTCCGACCAACCACATGCATCACAAATAACCAAAAAACAGCTAAATGCAGCACTAACCTTTGACAATCTTCATCAGATGACACCCCTAGGACATCATGTTACACAATACATGCATTCTTTTGTTCGATAAAGTTCATATTTATATATAAAAACAGCATTTTACATCGGCGCGTAACGTTGACTAACTATTTTCCCTCAAATGCATCCGGTGAAACAACGCAACAATTTACTAAATTACTATTCGAAAACATTTTTAAAATGTAATATTGTCATTCTAAGATTTATAGATGAATATCTCTTGAAAGCACCTGTAATGCCAGATTTAAAAATAACTTTACTGGGTAATCACACTTTGCGATAAAAGGGGATGCGATACTCAGAAAATAGGCTACCGTTACAGGTCCATCTTGGAACAATCGCATATCAAATCTAGTCTTGTATACTATTGTCAATAATCCCTTACCTTTGATTATCTTCATCAGAAAGCACTTCTAGGTATCCCAGGTCCACAACAAATGTATTTTCGTTCGAAAAAGTGAATCCTTTATGTTCCAATAGCTTGTTCTTGTTAGCGCGTTCTGAAGGCTGCACCAAAAGTTCCGTCGTGCGCGGGACTCCACTTTCGAATTTTTTTTATTTTTTTTTATTTAGGTTCGTTCAAACATGTCAAACGTTGTATAACATAAATCTTTAGGGCCTTTTTCAACCAGAGCTCCAATAAGATTCAAGGGGGACGATTGCATTGTTTTTCAAAACGTTTCGAAAGGGGAGGGTAGCCAGGTGCGCCGGCGTCATAATGGTGATGGCCCTCTCCGTGTGACCACGTTCCACTGCGTCTCATTCATTCAGTTTTCACAGTAGAAGGCTCAAATCACTTTGTAAAGACTGGGGACATCTAGTGGAAGCAATAGGAAGTGCTCAATGAACCATTGCTCACTGTGTGATTTACAGGCAAACTGATGAAGTTTAGTCCGCAATTCAGAATTCCACTTCCTGTTACGATCGTTCTCGGGGTTTTGACTGCCATATGAGTTCTGTTATACTCACAGACACCATTCAAACAGTTTTAGAAACTTTAGGGTGCTTTCTATCCACAAGTATTAATTATATGCATATCCTAGCTTCTGAGTTTGAGTAGGAGGCCGTTTAAAATGGGCACGAATTTTTTTCAAAAATTGCTGTAGCGCCCCCTATCCTAGGCGAACGACAAGAGGTTAATAATAAACGCTCACCCATTGTTTAAAAATTGCCTTTTTGCCTTTGCGCAGATTGCCATGTCTCATTTTCAATTAATTGAAAATGATACTTTTTTCAGAGTATCTGTCTTTTTCAAACAAGCATTGAAGAGCTGGCTACAATTTCAATTTCATCCCCCTGAAAAGATAGAACAAATATTATGGCTGAACTCAAATGTGCTGGTTGATAAAATATCTGTATTTATGGGAAAGATGTTTGAAAAGGGTATTTTGTTCTTAAATGATATTGTAAATTGTAATGGTAGAGTTATGTCCTTCATGGAGTTATCAGAATTGTTTGGGAAGGTCTGCTCAACCCAAGAGTACAACCAATTGATTACAACATTGCCCCAAAAATGGAGGAGGCAGGTGGCAGCGGGAGGAGGTAGGGAACTGGTCTGTCTGCCCAATATAAAGGATCAAAACTGGCGGAGGAATAAAAATAGCATAAATAGGAAAGTATACCAGTTTCATTTGAGGACCAGGATGTTGACAACTGTGCCATACAGATTGCAAAATAGTTGGGAAGAGATTTTTGATTTTTGACCGATTCTATGGTATGAGTTGATATACAAAACAACGCAATATTCAAGACTTCGTGCTTTTCAGCTAAAATTATTATATAGAATTCTTGCCACCAACAAGATGTTCAATATTTGGGGCATAAAATCATCGAAGCTCTGCAGATTTTGTTGTGAGGATACAGAATCAAATAGACCATTTATTTTGGTATTGCCCTCAGGTAGCCTGTTTCTGGTCTCAGGTTCAGGAATGGCTGAAAATGCATAGCATTGATCTAAAATTGACCCTAGAAATAGTACTTTTAGGAGATCTGGAGAGACCGGGTCATTCAATTACAAATATACTAATACTCTTAGTAAAAGTATTTATCTTCAACATGCAGTCTGTAGATTCTATTCGATTAGATAGATTGAAATTGTACTTTTAACATCATAGCATAGTTGAAAGATATGTGTTGCAAAGAAACACGAAGTGGGTGGCCAGCAGAGATAGATGGGATGGGCTGAGGGAAGCTGAGGGTTGGTGTGTGGAATTGGAGACAAGTGGGAGTGGAGTTGCTGTGTAAGAGAGAGAATGATGGTCAAAAGATATATATATATTTTTAAGTCAAAATAAACATAATACAAGTACATTTGAATGACACTAAGTGGCAGTGTTTTTACAACTAATGCCGGTTTGCCTGAGGCTGATGCCATGCAGGTGTTTGTACACATGCATATACACACACTCTCATTCAAATAAACACATTCAAGAACATACACATACATGTAATAGCGCCCGACATGCACACAAACATATACAGTTGGCATTGCTGTTATGATTTCAGTTGTCCTTGAAGTCCTTTGTTTTAAATGTATTATTTTTTTACGTTTTCTTCTGTCTTTTCCTTTTGTCTCTTTAGTTCATTCTCTTGGTTGTTGGTGCAATGGGGGGTTCTTGACATATAAACTATGACATATATTTTATATCGCTATCATGCACATGCACCCTCACACATAAGGATGGCTCTGTTGCGGAAATACTGATACATGTTTGATAGTGTCTTGATGCTGTATTGTTTGTCCTTCATGTTCTAATACATTAATGTTACCCCTTCCTTGTGTTTTTTGTAATACATAATACAAATAAAGAAATGTATTAATTTAAAAAAGACATCAGTCAGGAAGTTAAAGCTTGGTCACAAATGGGTCTTCCAAATGAACAATGACCCCAAGCAAACATCCAAAGTTGTGGCAAAATTGCTTAAGGACAACAAAGGCAAGGTATTGGAGTGGCCATCACAAAGCCCTAACCTCAACCCTATAGAAAATTGGGCAGAACTGAAAAAGTGTGTGCGATCAAGTTGACCTACAAACCTGACTCAGTTACACTACCTCTGTCAGGTGGAATGGGCCAAAATTCCCCCAACTTATTGTGGGAAGCTTGTGGAAGGCTACCCGAAACGTTTGACCCAAGTTAAACAATCTAAAGGCAATACTTCCAAATTCTAATTGAGTATATGTAAAAAAAATTCTAGGATTAAATTGAATTGTGAAAACTGAGTTGGCTAAGGTGTATGTAAATTTCCGACTTCAACTGTATATACCCAAAAGGGAACTAAAATTCTAAATTAAATAGCTAAATTATCCATTACATGAGAATCTTAAAACAATTTCAAATGTCAGCTTATATCCCCCCAGCACCCCCACCCCCAACGTCTTAAATATTATTTCCTAAAGAAACATTGAACATCTAATAGTCAAATCATAGAGTAAAATCAGGTACTAATCTTTTTGGCCATTTTCTGGTATTTGTGGTGGAACACTGGGTGGTTCGAGGATAACACATCACCCATGGATAGACAGGCTAGAAATGTTTTAATAATTAAACAAATGTGTGAAGCTTGCATTCAATTGCCACTCCCTGTTTTATATAACAAGCTTCCATTCCCCCTGTCAAAAGGGGATTCATGGCTGATTTTAGAAGAAATCGTCAACCCTGTTTAGGTCAACCCTGTTAATTAATTAGGCATTTAAAGGTGCACTCCGGGATCTTTAGCACAATAAATTTGAATCATATTGCACGAATTGGATTCCTGACATATCACGTGAATTGCAAAATTCATAACATATCACATGAAATGGACGACATAGCACACAAAAAAACGGTGACCCGTTTTGACTCAAGAGCACCATATTCAACTACGGGCTGAAAATATACCAAAGGTCTTACTATAGTCATTTTATGAATACATTTTATTTAACCTCTTGAGATGGGAAAAAGTATTTTTTCATGAGTTAAAATGAGGTGAAATCAAAAAACAATTTTGACCAAGTTATACTTCTCAAAAGACACCGAATTGGTGGAATGACCCCAATATATTTTTACAAGACTTAGCTATCACTTCAGTACCAAGTCAAGTAATAACTAACCTCTTCATTTACCCAGGATGCATTGCAGCTCCATTCATCGAAAGCCCTCATTTCTTCTTCCTGTTTTCATGTACCAAGGCTTTTGTTCATATCAACAGATCTTTACTGAGTCTTCAACTGAATCTTAAGGGTCCTGAAGAGGTCAGGCAACAAATTGGTCCAACACCCTGTGAAAGATGAGGAGAGAGAGAGAGGACAGTATAGCTCCTGTTTTGAAAGCCCACTGACACTCTATATTCATCATATTGTAGGCTTTCAGACGATATATGGCTTTTCAACTTAAACTCAGTGTGTTGATCAATTGCGCTGTGTGAGCTACCTAACCACCACAACAACATGTAGGCTACAGGCTTGGACATAACAGCCAGGGACTTTTTATTTTATGTTCAGCGAGATGTTACATTTAGAGTGTACATTCACCACACTGTTGGGCTATACTGTAGTAATAGTTATAAGGATAGCTGGGTTGAATAGAATCATAAACATCTTTGCGATGTTGTGTCTAGAATTGGCATCCAATTCAGCACGTGTTCAGCCAAGGAGGCAAGAACTGTACTCGTTCTAGTCAGTCAAATCAAACTTTCACACAGGCACATAATTCTCTGCTCCCATATATGGCCCCAATTCAATCAATATCAGATAAATAGTGTCACCTCTGGAACATAATAAACATTATGAATGAACCCACGATAAAGTTACCCCTAAACTACAATGATTGAACTGCAGTATTTCTGAATTAATGAGTTTTGTACCAACAGAATGGCGCCGGAGGAGATGGCTGCCGTTTTGCGGGCTCATGACCAATTGTGCTACTTTATGTATTTTTTTGCATTGTTTGTAACTTCTTTTGTACATATTTTTTCTTCCACCGTCTCTTATGACTGAAAATAGCTTTTGGATATCAGAACAGCGATTGCTCACTTCAAACTGGACGAAAAAAATTCTTTAAAGACTTGGACGCAAGGGTTTTACTCAAGATACCAGACCAGGCCCAAATCCCCATCATTCGCATGAAGAAAAGATGCCGATACAGGGGACGCAGGTCGGGGTGCCTTGTGAGTATTCATCGGTGAGTGGGTAACCCGCCTTTACCATCTGTCCTATTGGCCAACGTGCAATCATTGGAGAATAAAATGGATGAGCTCCGTTCAAGACTATCCTACCAATGGGACATTAAAAACTGTAATATCTTGTTTCACCGAGCTCTTTTTTTTAAACTTTAGTTTATTTTGTAAATATTTTTCTTAAAACTGCATTGTTGGTTAAGGGCTTGTAAGTAAGCATTTCACGGTATTCGGCGCATTGATTTTGATTTTGATTTGATTGTAATTAGGATTACAAAATCCCGGTAACGTTCCTAAAGTTCCCAGATTTTCCAGAAACCCTGAATGGAAGATTCATGGAATCAGGAGGGAATTAGCAGGAAATACGGAATCCTCCAACCAAGATTTCTTGTATAAGTTCCTGCCCAGGACTACAGCAAAAACATGGTAAATATCCACAGGCCCTCAGGCTATATTGAAACCTTCTCACTTCAACAACATGTTCACTTGCCCTTGGAAGCTCTCTAGCTCCCTGGTGTCACTTACCTGGCTAATGACTCCCATTCTCCTACAGAGAGACTATTAGAGACCTGACACTACAAGGAACCATGACTCTCAGCTTCCAGGCCTAAAAGATTGTTTCCAAAGTGGTCGGTAGGAGGAAGGAGGGCTTTTCTCATCAATCATCATTTCAGTTGCTATAAGTGATGGGGTCCTTCCCTATGGGGTTTCGGGGGTAACTCTTATTGGACCAGTGTTTAGCAGGTCTGCCTATGGGCTGGGACGAGGTTGGAGACCGGCAAGGGTTGTTACACCATTTCTGTTGGCTAAAATCTTTACACGTTCTCCAGTAATGCACTCCAAGATTGAGATATGTAGTGAGTGGAAGTACAGATCATGCTTATTTTTCAAAATTACTAAATATACAGCACCAGTCAAAAGATTGGACACACCTACTCATTCAAGGGTTTTTCTTTATTTGTACTATTTTTACAAGAGTGTGCAAGGCTGTCATCAAGGCAAAAGGTGGCTACTTTGAAGAACCTGAAATATAAAATTGTTTACCCTGTCACGACTTCCGCCGAAGCCTGCTCCTCTCCTTGTTCGGGCGGCGTTCGGCGGTCGACGTCACCGGTCTTCTAGCCATCGCCGCTCCACTGTTCATTGTTCCATTTGTTTTGTCTTGTTTCCTCGCACAGCTGGTTTACATTATCTAATCACACTACATATATATATTCCCTCTGTTCACCCCATGTCTTTGTGTGGAATTGTTTTTGTTACATGTTTTGTGTTACGCGCCAGGCTGGTTTTTCCCCAGGTACCGTGTTGTACCCGAGTGTGTTTAATTGTTTAACTTATGCATCATTGTGACTGTTGTCACGCTTTGCACTTTTGCCAATTGGCTGGAGGTTTTTGACGCGGTTGCGTCCGTCTGTTGTTACTTCTGCCAATTAAAGTGTGCGCCTGATCACAACTCTCCGCTCTCCTGCACCTGACTTCTTACCAGTAGCGCACAACCTGACAAACCCTTTTGGGTGTTATTTCATAGTTTTGATGTCTTCACTATTATTCTACAATGTAGAAAACAGTAAAATAAAGAAAAACCTTTGAATGAGTAGGTGTGTCCAAAATGTTGATGTAGCGTCTTGTCTGTGGTGTGGCGGAAAGAAGCGCAGGAAGCAGCGAACACTGTGTGGTAATTTTAATTAAGAACCACCCGTACAAAATAAGAGGTCTCCCAACAACAGGGAAAAATACAATGGACAAGCACAGTCAACAAACGCAGTTGACATACAGAAAAACAATCCCGCACAATAGGGTGCGGGCCAGCTGAACTAAATAGCCCTCTTAATTACCTAACTCAGGGCAGGTGAGAAAACATAAAAAAAGGGAAAAAACAAAAAGGGAATCGGTGGTAGCTAATAGGCCGGTGACGACGACCGCCGAGCGCCACCCGAGCAGGAGGGGGCGCCACCGTCGGTAGGAATCGTGACAGTACCCCCCTCCTGACGCGCGGCCCCTGCAGCGCGCCGACACCGGCCTCGAGGCCGACCCGGAGGACGAGGCGCAGGGCGATCCGGACGGAGGCGGTGGAACTCCTTCAACATGGATGGGTCCAAGACGTCCTCCGCCGGCACCCAGCACCTCTCCTCCGGACCGTACCCCTCCCAGTCCACAAGGTACTGCAGGCCCCCCGCCCGGCGTCTCGAGTCCAGAATGGCCCTTACGCTGTACGCCGGGGACCCCCCGATGTCCAGGGGGGGTGGAGGGACCTCCGGCACCTCATCTTCTTGTAGGGGACCAGCCACCACCGGCCTGAGGAGAGACACATGAAACGAGGGGTTAATACGGTAATAGGAAGGGAGTTGCAACCGATAACACACCTCGTTTATCCTCCTCAGGACTTTGAAGGGCCCCACACACTGCGGCCCCAGCTTCCGGCAGGGCACGCGGAGAGACAGGTTCCGGGTCGAGAGCCAGACCCTGTCACCCGGTGCGAACACCGGCGCCTCACTGCGGTGGCGGTCAGCACTCCTTTTCTGCCTAGCACTGGCCTCCTTCAGTGAGTCCTGTACTGCTTTCCAGGTCTCCTTGGAGTGCTGAACCCAGTCCTCCACCGCAGGAGCCTCGGTCTGGCTCTGGTGCCATGGGGCCAGGACCGGCTGGTACCCTAGCACACACTGGAAGGGTGACATGTTAGTAGAGGAGTGGCGAAGTGAGTTCTGGGCTAACTCTGCCCAAGGAATATACCTCGCCCACTCCCCTGGCCGGTCCCGGCAATACGACCTCAGGAACCTGCCCACCTCCTGGTTCACCCTCTCCGCCTGCCCATTGCTCTCGGGGTGATAACCGGAGGTTAAACTGACCGAGACCCCCAGCCGCTCCATAAACGCCTTCCAGACCCTGGATGTGAACCGGGAACCCCGATCAGAGACAATATCCTCCGGCACCCCGTAGTGCCGGAAGACGTGGGTAAATAGGGCCTCCGCAGTCTGCAGGGCCGTAGGGAGACCGGGCAAGGGGAGGAGACGGCAGGACTTAGAAAACCGATCCACAACCACCAGAATCGCAGTGTTCCCCTGAGAGGGGGGAAGATCTGTCAGGAAGTCGATAGACAGGTGCGACCATGGCCGTTGCGGAACGGGGAGGGGCTGTAACTTCCCTCTCGGTAAATGCCTAGGAGCCTTACTCTGGGCACAGACCGAACAGGAAGAGACATATGACCTCACGTCCTTAGCCAAGGTGGGCCACCAATACTTCCCCCTTAGACTCCGCCCTGTCCTCTCTACACCAGGATGACCCGCCGCAGGTAGCGTGTGCGCCCACCGAATCAACCGATCGCGAACATCGAGCGGCACATACATGCGCCCCACGGGCACCTGCGCAGGCGCAGGATCCAACACCAGTGCCCGCTCGATGTCCGCGTCCACCTCCCACACCACTGGTGCCACCAGCCTAGACGCTGGAATGATGGGAGTTGGATCGATGGGGCGGTCATCCGTGTCATACAGACGGGACAGCGCGTCGGCTTTAGTATTAAGGGAACCCGGTCTATATGAGATGGTAAACCTAAACCGGGCGAAGAACATGGCCCACCTTGCCTGACGTGGATTCAGTCTCCTCGCTGCCCGGATGTACTCCAGGTTTCGGTGGTCGGTCCGGATGAGAAAGGGGTGCTTAGCCCCCTCAAGCCAGTGTCGCCACACCCTCAAGGCTTTGACTACCGCTAGCAACTCCCTGTCCCCCACATCGTAGTTACGCTCCGCCGAACTGAGCTTCCCTGAGAAGAAAGCGCAGGGGCGGAGTTTCGGTGGCGCACCCGAGCGCTGTGATAGCACGGCACCCACCCCAGCCTCGGATGCGTCCACCTCTACTACGAACGCTAAAGATGGGTCCGGGTGCGCCAACACGGGCGCGTCGGTGAACAGGGTCTTCAACTTCTTGAAGGCTCCGTCCGCCTCCGTCGACCATCTCAAACGCGCCGGCCCCCCCTTCAGCAGTGAGGTAATGGGAGCCGCTACCTGGCCAAACCCCCGGATAAACCTCCGGTAGTAGTTGGCAAAGCCCAAGAACCGCTGCACTTCCTTCACCGTGGTTGGAGTCGGCCAATTACGCACGGCCTTAACGCGGTCACACTCCATCACCACCCCCGTGGTGGAAATGCGATAACCCAGAAAGGAGACGGCTCGTTTGAAAAACTCACACTTCTCAGCCTTAACGTATAGGTCATGCTCCAGCAGTCTACCAAGCACCCTGCGCACCAGGGACACATGCGCGGAGCGGGTGGCGGAATATATCAGAATGTCATCGATATAGACAATCACGCCCTGCCCGTGCAGGTCCCTGAGAATCTCGTCAACAAAGGATTGAAAGACGGCTGGAGCATTTTTCAACCCATACGGCATGACGAGGTACTCATAATGGCCTGATGTGGTACTAAAGGCGGTTTTCCACTCGTCTCCCTTCTTGATACGCACCAGGTTATACGCGCTCCTGAGATCCAATTTTGTGAAGAACTGTGCTCCGTGAAATGATTCCACCGCCGTAGCGATAAGAGGTAGTGGGTAACTAAACCCCACCGTGATCGCGTTTAGACCTCTATAATCAATGCACGGACGCAGACCTCCCTCCTTTTTCTTCACAAAAAAGAAACTTGAGGAAGCGGGTGAGATGGAGGGCCGAATGTACCCCTGTCCCAAGGATTCCGTGACGTATGTCTCCATAGCCGCCGTCTCCTCTTGTGACAAGGGGTACACGTGACTCCTGGGAAGCGCAGCGTTAACCTGGAGATCTATCGCACAATCCCCTTGTCGATGAGGTGGTAATTTAGTCGCTCTCTTTTTACAAAAAGCGATCGCCAAATCGGCGTATTCAGGGGGAATGCGCACGGTGGACACCTGGTCTGGACTCTCCACCGACGTGGCACCTATGGAAACTCCTAGGCATTTCCCTGAACACTCCTCCGACCACCCCTGGAGAACCCCCTGTTTCCATGAAATGAGGGGATTGTGACCAGCCAGCCAGGGGACCCCCAGCACCACTGGAAACGCAGGTGAATCAATAAGGAAAAAGTTAATGCTTTCCCTATGATTCCCCAGCGTTACCATGTCCAGCGGCACCGTAGACTCCCTGACTAGCCCTGACCCTAATGGTCGGCTATCTAAGGAGTGCACGGGGAAGGGGGAATCTATCGGCACCCGTGGAATGCCCAGCTTAATGGCAAGTCCACGGTCCATAAAGTTCCCAGCTGCGCCTGAATCGACTAGCGCCCTATGCTGGGAAGAGGGAAAAAATTTAGAAAATGAAACAGGCAAAAACACATGACCAACAGGGGGTTCTGGGCGAATCTGGTGCTGACTCACCTGAGGTGACCGAGAAGTGTTCTGCCTGCCTTCTCGACTCCCAGACTGGCTCCTCCAGCACCGGTCGACCGTGTGTCCTCTCCGACCACAGCTGGTGCAGGAGGAGCCACCTCCTCCGGTGCCCCTTGGCACGGCCCCCCCTACCTCCATAGGGGTAGGGGCGGGGGTGCACGGGGGTGGAACGGGCAGGACCCTCTCCGAACGCCCGCGGGCAGCCAGCAAATTGTCCAACCGTATGGACATGTCAATGAGTTCGTCCAGGGATAGATTGGTGTCCCTACAGGCCAGCTCCCTGCGGACGTCCGCCCGGAGACTACACCGGTAGTGGTCTATGAGGGCCCTGTCATTCCACCCCGCTCCAGCAGCCAAGGTCCTAAACTCCAGCGCGAAGTCTTGAGCGCTCCTCGTCTCCTGCCTGAGGTGGAACAGCCGTTCACCCGCCGCTTTACCTTCGGGGGCGTGGTCGAAAACAGCCCGAAAGCGGCGGGTGAACTCTGGGTAGTGGTCCCTCGCCGAGTCTGGAGCGTTCCAGACCGCATTAGCCCACTCCAGAGCTCGGCCCGTCAGGCAGGAAACGAGGGCACTTACGCTCTCCTCTCCTGTAGGAGCAGGTCTGACGGTGGCCAGGTACAACTCTAGCTGGAGAAGAAACCCCTTGCACCCAGCCGCCGTCCCATCGTACTCCCTCGGGAGTGCCAGGCGAAGCGCGCCAGAGCCAGACGTCGTAGGAGGAGGAGATGGTTGTATCGGGGGGGGTGTAGGTGGAGAGAGGATACCACTCCTCTCCCATCGTTCCATCCTCTCCATCATCTGGTCCATGGCGGATCCGATGCGATGCAGGACCGATGTATTGTGCTGGACACGTTCCTCCATGGAGGGTAGTGGAGTGCCCGCTGCTCCCGCTGATTCCATGCTCCTTCTGGTGGTGCGGGATTCTGTAGCGTCTTGTCTGTGGTGTGGCGGAAAGAAGCGCAGGAAGCAGCGAACACTGTGTGGTAATTTTAATTAAGAACCACCCGTACAAAATAAGAGGTCTCCCAACAACAGGGAAAAATACAATGGACAAGCACAGTCAACAAACGCAGTTGACATACAGAAAAACAATCCCGCACAATAGGGTGCGGGCCAGCTGAACTAAATAGCCCTCTTAATTACCTAACTCAGGGCAGGTGAGAAAACATAAAAAAAGGGAAAAAACAAAAAGGGAATCGGTGGTAGCTAATAGGCCGGTGACGACGACCGCCGAGCGCCACCCGAGCAGGAGGGGGCGCCACCGTCGGTAGGAATCGTGACAGTTGATTGGTACTGTAGATCACATTTTCCAATTACTTCACATGAGTTGCTTTGATCTGTTCCTAATTAACCAAATGGCTATGTTCTATGAGTTCTTCTCAATCATCTTCAATCTGAACTCTCAAGTTTCAAGTTTTATTCGTCTGTATGTGCGGTATACGCATGGTAGACACTACATCGTCCAATGAAATGATTCCTTGCAGGTTCCTTCTCGACAATGCAACAACAATAAGAAGTAATGAAAGGTAAGAATATGAACATGAAGTATGCTAGCTCAGTAAAATATAAAAACATTTATTTGTATAAGTATAATACAAGAAGGCACAATTTATAGTCCAATATTTACACGTATTGGGGAAGGCGGGGATGGGGGCAGTGTAAAAACTGAGCAGTAACAAGGGTCTGGTAGCATCAGTTGTGATGGGTGTGTAGCATGCATGCGTGTGTGTATGTCCATGTGGGTGTGTGCAAGAGTGAATGCATGGGTGCTAAGGAGCGGAGAATCAGAGCAGGTGGTCAGTCCATTTCAAGTGTTCAGCAGTCTGATGGCTTGTTGATAGGATACCACCAGACTCAGAGATAGTTTCTATCTTATGCTCCGCTACCGTCTGCCCGATGGTTAGGGAGAGAACAGCTCGTAGCTGGGGTGAGTGGGGTGCTTGATTATGCTGCGTGCCAAATGTCGTTGATGGGTGGTAGCACGGTCCCAGTGATGTACTGGGCTGTCTTCACCACCCGCTGGAGGGCCTTGTGGTCATAGATGCAGCAATTTCTGTACCAAGCCGTGACGCAACCGGTCAGGACGCTCTCAACGGTGCAGTGGTAGTATTTGGAGAGGACCCGGGGCCTCAAAATCAAATCAAATTGTTTTTGTCACATGCCGAATACAACAGGTGTAGACCTTACAGTGAAATGCTTACTTACAAGCCCTTAAAATGCAGTTTTAAGAAAAATAAGTGTTATGAAAGTATTTACTAAAATAAACTGAAGTAAAAAATAAATGTATACAAAATTAGTAAAAAAGAAGAAAATAAGAAAAAAAGCTAATAATTAAAGAGCAACAATAAAAAATAAAATAACAGTAACGAGACTAAATACAGGGGGTAACGGTACAGAGTCAATGTGCTGGGGCACAGGTTAGTCGAGGTAATTGAAGTAATATGTACATGTAGGTAGAGGTAAAGTTACTATGCATAGATAATAAACAGAGAGCAGCAGCAGCATAAAAATGGGTGGGTGGGGGGGGTCAATGCAAATATTCTGGGTAGCCTTTTGGTTAGCTGTTCAAGAGTCTTATGGCTTAGGGGTAGAAACTGTTAAGAATTCTTAAGAGGGAAAAGTTACTGTCATGCCTTCTTGACAAGAGTTGTGGTGTTTTTGGTCCATGACAAGTCCTCGGTGATACCGAGGAACATAAAACTTGTGAGTCCCTCTCTACACAGTCCTGTTTGCTTCCTGAAGTCAACAATCAACTTCTTTGTTTTTCTGACGTTGAGAGAGAGGTTGTTGTCATGACACCACAATGCCAGTTCACTTACCTCCTCCCAAAAGGCTGAGCTTGCTGTTGAGCTTGGAGGGAACAATACTGTTGAATGTTGAACTGTAGTCAACGAACAGCATTCTGACATAGGAGTTCTTCTTGTCCAGATGTGTTACGGCCATGTGAATAGAGATGGAAACGGCCACTTCCATGGATCTCTTGGCAAATTGGAGTAGGTCCAGTGTGCCTGGTGTAACAGTTGTTAAAGTACTTTGTGAATTTCACCAGGTTCTTATGTATATTAATATAGCATGTTGATTTGTTATTATTCAGGCCTGCATCCTGGGAATAGGGGAGTGTGTACTTACATTTTGCCCTGCGCGCTCGTGCTCAAATAATTTTGACACACTATGAGAGGTAGGCACGCTTTTTCTGTCGTCTTCAGAAAAGTTTGATTTCTTTAAGCACAAGTCACACACACCGTGTTTTGTTCATGAATAATGTTGTATATTTAGAGATTACTCATAACTGGATGGTATTGTTAAGATGTAATTGTACTTTTTAGGATGATATTAACATTCTGAATTCAACATGTGGTTGCCAGCTAGCTAATGTATTAGCTAGCTATTGTATGTGTGAACGATGGCTAGCTCCCCGAATGATCCCAGTCCCTTTCACTGTGCATCTGTCGTAGAAAGAAGTGACGCAGAACATATTTGTGCTCTACATAGTATTGTCTTTTCTTTTGGATGCATGTATGTTGTTTTATCTATGTCAGATATATGTTATGTGTTGATACATAATAAGGAGAGGCTGTACTCATTTATGTACTCTAAAAAATCATTTTGATGCACTATGAGAGAAACGGGCGACGATTCGCAGAACATATTTGTGCTCTACAAATGTTTTGACATTTCTTTTGAATTCTGATTCATTAAAACAATCTGATCTCCGAAGTCCCCGTCTATAGTCTCAATCAACCACACACAACGCAGAGCTACAGCGGTGCAGTACAGCACAGGTTACATTGGTGCCTTCTAGACCCGGATTCATCGTTGATCGACATCAGCTCAATCACTGCGGTGCTGCTGCTCTAGAGACTCTGTTTACAACATTGAGATACTCTTGTAGCCTTGTGGCAAAAAGCGGAACTGCAGTCTATTTTCTTTCCTGTTTTTTTCTTCTGAAAGCAATGTATTGAGAGTGCTATTTATGGTTAACTAACATAGAAGTGTGTTCATCAACAGAAAGTCTAACATAAGATTAGTGGTTTAGTGACATGGCATCTTATAATGGTGATGATGAAGCCAAATTCACTGCTGGGAGGGGAGGTTTTTCTCATACCATGATCAAACCCCTGTAAAGAGTGTAGGTGCAGTAGGTCCCCCCCCCCATGTTTTGCTCCACTTAACATTCTGATGAAACCACTTCATCTAGTCTTAATCCAAATGCTCCTGTAGATGGGTTAGCTGAGCTGGTCACTCAGCTAGCCCGGGAAATAGGGAGATCCTTTAGGGAAGAACTGCAGAGTGGCGGGTCCAGCACTCATGAGACACCAGTAAGTACAGAGAAGATAAGTGATCATCACTCAGAGTCAACAGGATATGTAGACCTCAGTAAAATGAAGTTCATCATGCAATCAGACGTGAAGGAACCTTCTACACATAGAGAAGATGGCACAGACAAATGCTCCATTTATGAATGGAGAGGAATTGATGAGAATATACTTGAAGAGGAAGGGACATGGTAAAGATCAATTTACGCAATGAGACAACTTCTGATCCTACAGAGAAGCCAGAGATTATATTTGACATCCTGAAACAGAATTTCAGTGAATTGGCCTACTCATGCATGCCTTTGGCTGATTTTTACAATACTTAACCTGTACCTGGAGAGGTTGTTATGGAGTTTTGGGTTGGACTGAACAAGGCCGTAGATGTCGCTGATGAGAGCCTTAAGAGACAAGGTAAGAAGATTGACCACTCCAACTCAGATGTTGTCATGATGTTTGTAACATACTGCCCTGACCCCAAACTGGCAGCAGTATTCCAATACAAGTCTGCTGAAAAATGGACTGCGAGTGAAGTACAGGAGCAAATCTATGAACATGAACCATGTGTCATTCTACCGTTGTATCCTCAAAGCAAGTAACAGTACATCCCCAGACAACTCCGTTTGAAGGCGGGGCCAATGCTGGTGCGTGCAGTAACACTTCTCTTACATCAAGCGCCAAACAAGACGGACAGAGTGCAAGTATCGAGAGGCTCATTCACCTGCTTGAACGTACCTTAGAGAAGAGCATTACACCTGTTATGGTTTCACAGACACAGCCCAAGGCACCATCTTTCCCTGCCTAGCCGTTCAGCCATAGGGAATGCAGGGTTTGTGGCTCAACAAATCACTCCACTGTGATGCACTGTAGACATGAGAACCTGTGCCTCTGGTGCTTTTACCCCGATCATTGGATGTCAAATTGTCCAAAACAGGGGGATCGCAATGCCAATCCCGGCGGTGAGAGACGCCCACCACAGCAGCAGAGAATCCCACCACAGCAGCAACCGTTAAACTGACACGCCCACAGGTGAAGGGGAGAAATGTGGGTGTTCAACTGTCAACTCAAGAAAACATATGAGATGTTGTGCTCTGATGCGAATAAAGGAGAGAAAATTGTTATGTTAGGTTAATAAGAGGTTGAGGCTTTTTCAGATTTGTTTTACACCTCTGTGTCTGTACATGGAAAAGTGCAGTTTATGGGCATGCTTGACACTGGATCTATTGCCCGTACATTGAGTGAACATGCTGAGCAGAGAATTTTGGAAGCAGATGCCCTTCCTCAGCATTATCAGCCTCCTACAGAGTTAGTGTTAGTGGGGTGTGGGGGGAAGAAGGCTGGTTTCTAGGACTTGGGATTGATGTTAAAGTGCTCACCCTAGTTGTTGCTGGACAGCGTGATGATCTCATCAGTGGGATCGAATGTCATTAAGCATCTATTGCATGAGATGAAGGGCACTGATGAATACTGGAAGCTAGTCAACAACATGGATGGCCAGACCCACTCACCAGAGGGTGAGCAGTTTCTGTAGATGATGAAAACTGTCACAAGATGGAAGGGACAACAAGTTGATGGCAAGATCCTGATAGTGAAGCTCACTCAAGCTGTGACTCTTTTTCCCAAGACTGAACACTTAGTTTGGGGTAAACTTCCTAAAAATGTGGCTTTGTCTCCAGGCAGCACTGTAATAGTTGAGCCAAATGTCATGCCCAGAAACATACTTGTGGGTAGACTTATTATGCCCATGTGGGGAGATGGCTGGGTCCCTATAAAGGTCGTAAACTGTTCAGAAAAACATCTCACTCTAAGACGTAACATGAAGCTGGCCGATGTGTCTACAGTTGAAGTCGGAAGTTTACATACACCTTTGCCAAATACATTTAAACTCAGTTTTTCACAATTCCTGACATTTAATCCTAGTAAAAATTCCCTGTCTTAGGTCAGTTAGGATCATCACTTTATTTTAAGAATGTGAAATGTCAGAATAAAAGTAGAGAGAATGATTGATTTATTTCAGCTTTTATTTCTTTCATCACATTCACAGTGGATCAGAAGTTTACATACAATCGATTAGTATATGGTAGCATTGCCATTAAATGGTTTGACTTGGGTCAAACGTTTTGGGTAGCCTTCCACAACATTCCCAAAATAAGTTGGGTGAATTTTGGCCCATTCCTCCTGACAGAGCTGGTGTAACTGAGTCAGGTTTGTAGGCCTCCTTGCTTGCACACGCTTTTTCCGTTCTGCCCACAAATGTTCTATAAGATTGAGGTCAGGGCTTTGTGACGGCCACTCCAATACCTTGACTTTGTTGTCCTTAAGCCTTTTTGCCATAACTTAGGAAGTATGCTTGGGGTCACTGTCCATTTGGAAGACCCATTTGCGACCAAGCTTTAACTTCCTGACTGATGTCTTGAGATGTTGCTTCAATATATCCACATAGTTTTCCTCCTCATGATGCCATCTATTTTGTGAAGTGCACCAGTCTCTCCTTCAGCAAAACACCCCCACAACATGATGCTGCCACCCCAGTGCTTCAAGGTTGGGATGGTGTTCTTCGGCTTGCAAGCCTCCCCCTTTTTCCTCCAAACATAACGATGGTCATTATGGCCAAACAGTTCTATTTTTGTTTCATCAGACTAGAGGTTATTTCTCCAAAAAGTACGATCTTTGTCCCCATGTGCAGTTGCAGACCGTAGTCTGGCTTTTCTATGGCGATTTTGGAGCAGTGGCTTCTTCATTGCTGAGCGGCCTTTCAGGTAATGTTGATATATGACTTGTTTTACTGTGGATATCAATACTTTTCTACCTGTTTTCCCCCAGAATCTACACAAGGTCCTTTGCTGTTGTTCTGGGAATGATTTGCACTTTTTGCACCAAAGTACGTTCATCTCTAGGAGACAGAATGTGTCATCTTCCTGAGTGGTACGACGGCTGCGTGGTCCCATGGTGTTTATACTTGTGTGCTATTGTTTGTACAGATGAATGTGGTACCTTCAGGCATTTGGAAATTTGATGAGGTCTTGGCTGATTTATTTAGATTTTCCCATAATGTCAAGCAAAGAGGCACTGAGTTTGAAGGTAGGCCTTGAAATACATCCACAGGTACACCTCCAATTGACTCAAATTATGTCAATTAGCCTATCAGAAGCTTCTAAAGCCATGACATAATTTTCTGGATTTTTCCAAGCTGTTTAAAGGCACAGTCTACTTAGTGTATGTAAACTTCTGACTCACTGGAATTGTGATACAGTGATTTCTAAGTGAAATAATCTGTCTGTAAACAATTGTTGCAAAAATGACTTGTGTCATGCACAAAGTAGATGTCGTAACCAACTTGACAAAACTATAGTTTGTTAACAAGAAATTTGTGGAGTGGTTGAAAAATGAGTTTTACATGTCCAACCTAAGTGTATGTAAACTTCTGACTTCAACTTTACATGCTTGGCTGTTGAGGATGCAAAAATCTTTCAGGGCCTTCATGAAGTGAGGAAAACTCCAATGGAACAGAAGCAAGGTGACAATGGCTGCCACAACCTGAAGATATTTTAAAATCTGACACAGCGGTTGCATCCAGGAGTAGTCCGTCTATAATTCTTTAAATAATTGTTATATATTTTGTCAACGTTTATGATGAGTATTTTTGTAAATTGATGTGCACATT
Organism: Salmo salar; assembly: GCF_965601325.2. Classification (NCBI taxonomy): domain Eukaryota; kingdom Metazoa; phylum Chordata; class Actinopteri; order Salmoniformes; family Salmonidae; genus Salmo; species Salmo salar. The sequence continues at coordinate 55,135,331 of NC_138305.1, read as the reverse complement.
CACTGGACGTTTTGGTGGGAATACATTTTCTGAACATCACGCGCCAATGTAAAATGCTGTTTTTGGATATAAATATGAACTTTATCGAACAAACCATACATGTATTGTGTAACATAATGTCCTAGGAGTGTCATCTGATGAAGATCGTCAAAGGTTAGTGCTTCATTTAGCTGTGTTTTGGGTTTTATTGACACATTTGCTTGGAAAATGGCTGTGTGATTATTTTTGTCTATGTACTCTCCTAACATAATCTAATGTTTTGCTTTCGCTGTAAAGCCTTTTTGAAATCGGACAATGGTTACATCAAGGAGAAGTGTATCTTTAAAATGGTGTAAATTAGTTGTATGTTTGAGAAAGTTGAATTATGACATTTTGTTGTTTTTGAATTTGCCGCCCTGATATTTCACTGGCTGTGTCCCGCAGCCCATAGAAGTTAAAGAGGACAGTGTGTCAGTGGATGCTGAGAAGGTGGAGGCCATTGCTAAGATGAGCCAAGCTCATGCACTCCCTCTGCCCAGAGGCTGAAATCCTTCTTGGGTATGGTATTATATTACCAGCACTTCATTTCTGACTATTCCACTATAGCCAAGCCTTTGTTTGCACTCACTGGGGGTCAAATTAGAAGAGGAAGAGATGGAAGAAGGGCAACAGTGGGATTTTCCGGAAGCTGACCCTATCGGATTGGACTGAGGAGTGTATCATTGCATTCCAGAAGTTGAAGGATGCTCTTCTGAAATGTTTTGTGTCATGCTAGCTCACCCTGATTTTGAGAGGCCGTTCATTCTCTTCACTGATGCATCTTTGGATGGTCTCAGGGCTGTACTTTGTCAAGTGCCTGAAGGTGAAGATAAAGCAAGGCCCATAGCATTCATGAGCAAGACCCTGAGTAAGTCGCAGAAAAGGTATCCAGCACACAGACTTGAATTTCTAGCACTGAAATGGAGTGTGTGTGAGAAATTCCAAAGAAAACTTGCTGCTACTCAGGCCCAGAAGCTAGGATTTGCATATAATTTGTAGATTTGGATAGAAAATAATGTCTGTGAGCATAACAGAACTGAAATGGCAGGCGAAACCCCGAAGACAAACCATCCCCCCCAAAAAGAATTTGTCCTACCACTGATTTCAATGGCTGGCACTTTTATAATAGGGCGAAATTGTGCCCGATTGCCGTTCATGGGGCTTCCACTAGATGTCAACAGTCTTTAGAAATTGAAGTTTTTCTAGGTGGCTCCCATTTTGGATGTAGTGTTTCCAAGCGCGTGAATGAGAGCACGTTCTTTGGAATTTTTCTCCGGTAAAGACAATAACGATTCTCCGTCTTAAATTTTATTGTTTATTTGCGTATTAGGGTACCTAAGGTTTGATTATAAACGTTGATTGACTTGTTTGGACAAGTTTATTGGTAACGTTTTGGATTCATTTTGTATGCATTTTGAAGGAGGGAAACCGAGTGGATTATTGACTGAAGCGCGCCAGCTAAACTGAGTTTTTATGGATATATAAAGGACTTTATCGAACAAAAGGACCATTTGTAATGTAACTAGGACCTTTTGGAGTGCCAACAGAAAAAGAACTTCAAAGGTAAGGCATATATCATATCGCTATTTCTGACTTTCGTGTCGCAACTCCCTGGTTGAAAATGATTTGTTATGTATTTGTGTGCTGGGCGGTGTCCTCAGATAATCTCATTGTTTGCTTTCGCCGTAAAGCCTTTTTGAAATCTGACATGGCGGCTGGATTAACAACAAGTTAAGCTTTATTTTGATGTATTGCATTTGTGATTTCATGAAAGTTTAATATTTACAGTCATTTAATTTGAATTTGGTGCTCTGCAATTTCACCGGAAGCTAGCGTCCCACTAATCATTTTAAGTTAAGGGGCACGAGTTCACTGTCTGGACAGATTGTAACCCGGTAACGTACATCATGACAAAACCCAAGCTGGACGCTTGTGAGCAAAGATGGGTTGCCAAGCTGGCACCGCACTTCTGTCTGAGGCTGTTGGGATGCTGAATGATGATGTCCAAGATGCCTTCCATTGGGCTTCTTATCCCCGGGAGATAACCTCCTTGACCACTGCTGAATTGAATGCCATATGTCAGCACCACGGGCTAGCTAATTTGACACCCACCAAGTTTGGCGTTCACTAAACTCAGAATTACTATAAGAGAAATTGGATTACCTTTGCTGTTCTTCGTCAGAATGCACTCCCAGGACTTCTACTTCAACTTCAATGTTGTTTTGGTTCAAAATAATCCATAGTTATGTTCAAATATCCTCTGTTTTGTCCGTGCATTCAGGTCCCTAATCGAATGGTGACGCGCGGACGCATGTCGTGACCAAAAAATTCAAAATATTCCATTACCGTGCTTCGAAGCATGTCAAACGCTGTTTAAAATCTATTTTTATGCGATTTTTCTCGTAAAATAGCGATAATATTCTGACCGGGAGACGTTGTTTTTGTTCAAAGACTAAAAGAAGAAAATTATGTCTTCACGTGCACGCGCACGCCCGTGTCATTGTTCTCAGATCGACCACTTTCCAAATGCGCTACTGTTTTTCAGCCAGGGACTGCAGAGTCATCATTCCCCGTTCTGGCGCCTTCTGAGAGCCTATGGGAGCCTTAGAAAATGTCACGTTACAGCAAAGATCCTCTGTTTTCGATAAAGAGGCTACAGAAGGCCAAAAAATGGTCAGAGAGGGCACTTCCTGTATAGAATCTTCTCAGGTTTTGGCCTGCCATATGAGTTCTGTTATACTCACAGACACCATTCAAACAGTTTTAGAAACTTTAGGGTGTTTTCTATCCAAATCAAACAATTATATGCATATTCTAGTTTCTGGGCAGGACTAATAACCAGATAAAAATCGGGTACGTTTTTTATCCGGACGTGAAAATACTGCCCCCTACCCAAGAGAGGTTAAAACAACCTGATCTCCTACATCCACGTCTATAGTCTCAATCAACCACACACAAGGCAGAGCTACAGCGGTGCAGTACAGCACCAGTTAAACTGGCATGCTGTCCTTGATGTGGGTCATGACCAGCCTCTCGAAGCACTTCATAATGACAGAGGTTAGCACGACGGAGCGATAGTCATTTGGGCATGTCACCTTGTGTTTCTTGAGCACTGGGACGATGGTTGTCTCTTTAAAGCAGGTAGGGACTACAGCCTGAGACAAGGACAGGCTGAAGAAGTCAGAGAAGACGCCCGCCAGCTGGTCAGCACATACTCTGAGGACGTGGCCAGGGATGGCATCTGGGCCGGCGGCTTTGTGAGTATTCACTCATTTGAGAGTTTTCCTTACGTCAGCCTTGGAGAGCGAAAGCACCTGGTTATCCAGACCAGTGACAGTCTTCCTGGATGGCTCGTTATTGTCTGGCTCAAAGCAAGCATAGAATGTTTTAAGCTTATCTGGGATGGAGGCTTCGGTGGGCACCGCAGAGCTGGATTTGCCTTTATAGTCTACGATGGGCTGTAGTCCTTCCCACATGCGACGTGAGTCATACCTGCAGCTCATACCTGCTTGCCTTGTACGCGTCACGCGCCACCGAGTCATCATGGGTCATTTTGCTGACATTGAAGACTGCAGTACGGGCTCTCAGCATTGTATGGATATCTCCGTTCATCCAGGGTTTTTGGTTGTGGTATGTCCGGATTGTTATTGTGGGTACACCATCATCAACACATGTACGCGTCACGGATGTTTGTGCATATTTGGTCAAGTACGTTGGATCCTCTTGTGAGGCAGGACACATGTTGGTGATATTTTAGGAAGATGTGTTTTAGACAGGCTTGTTTAAAGTCACCCGCGACAATTAAAGACTCTTGCTGGCCAATTCACAAAGAACGTTCTCTCTCTCTTTGAACATTACTTTTGGTTGAGGCCCTAATTGTTTGAATGGGTCTCGAATCGGACCAGGATATGGGAAAAGAGCAGTCTTTTAAAGGGTTGAAGTGGACTGTTGAAGTAAAACGGATAGGCTTGCTTCTAATGCTCTCTCCAATGCCTGGTTAGCTCTAATGTACTGTGTGTTGGAGGGCATTATCTCTGGTCCTGACCAACCAGGCCTGCTCATCAGCAGCTTGAAGGGTTCCGAATAGAAATGCGACAAACACAATTTCATGAGCAGGCCCTTTAGAGTTGACTGTTCAACTCTGCACATGGAACATTTCTCTTCTCTAACTCTCTCTCTCTCTCTCTCTCTCTCTTTCTTTCTGTCTCTCTCATACAACACAATGACAAATGCAAAAGGACACATTTTCACAGAGTTGTTTAATGGGTAAATGAGAAAGCCAGCACACTGCACACCCCCACAGTGCTGTGTCTGTACTGTCTTATGAACATATTGTTTATCACCCCCAGGGATGATTGAGTAATAAAACACATTTGTTCGTCTCCATAGGAAGCTGTCGACTTCTGTTTCTCTCTCCTCTTTTTTCATCTCTGACCTACTTCAGAATTCAACTTATTTTAAGGGAGAGAGACAAAAAAAATCTTAAGGTCAATTTAGGGCAATTTTTGTGTTGAAGGCAGCAGACACATTAACCTTGCAATCTTTCTCTCATTCACTAAATTCTGGAAGGGGTCAAGCGTTCTTTTACCCTTGTAATCTATTGCATTGAAATGTATAAATTAGTCACCCCAATATGTCTTAATAAAGCCTAAAGCTATTCAAATTCTCATTTTAATTGGAGGACTTAACAACTGATTAATTCCATATCTCATATGAAAGGCTTTATACAGTAAATCCGTTGGATTACCAGAAGCCAATGCCAAGGTGACAATCCACAGCAATGCCAGAGTGAAATATGACAGCTAACCATAGAAATATGGTTAATTCTATGCTACCAATGAGTTGTCTTGTCAACTGACAGCTTGTACACATTTGAATTTCTGTTGGTTATTTAAGTGATAATGCCGTATATAGGATATATTGGCACGGGTGTTGTAAACCGTGCCAATCTATCTTCTAAACATCGGCTTTGAGGGCATTATCACTTTAATGATTTCCATATTTCCATAAAAAAAACGTGATTTATTTCATCCTTCCACAAGATATAGTCCCGACACAATTCTAGGGTTGCTACCCAAGGCGGCTGGTCGTTTTGTTTTTATATCGGTTAGTTTGCCAGAGACACAGTCGTTAAGTCTTTTTGTTCTGTGCCTATGGACTTGACCCAGTCGTTCAATCTAAATGTTCTATTGCCATTCTGGCTGGCAACATTCTTATCCCTTGCTTGTTAGCTAGCCAACTACGGCTTACTTACAGTCAAGTCAAATAGTGCAGGCAGAATAACAACAAAGTAGGGCATTTGAATTTGTTTAAGCTGTTTTCTAGAGACATTTATTTGGATACATCCATAACAATGAGCTAATGATGCCCTTTTCTATTGATATTTCTTTGTATATAGCCATAAAAATTATGCTGATTCATGATTTCGACTGGCTAAGAAAATATACCTGCCTGTCTGTCTCATCCCAACTCCCGACATGTTCATTACTTTGTAACATCTGGAGATCGAATTTGAATATTGAAACAATGTTGAAAATGTCCGAGAGACAGACAGCAAGGTTTATACAAATCTCCTCTGTCGAAAACTAAATGTTAGTCTAAAGGAAATGTGAGATAATCTGTAGATGCTTTTTATGGTGGAGATCAAGTTTATAAATAGGCTGGCTGGGCTGATGAGACAGTATTTTGCCCAGTCAGATGGAACAGAGTAAATAGGCATTTTAACGTCATAGATTTAACCAGTGGTAACTTGTGTCATAGACGCCGGTTGGAATGTGGTTTTAACCAATCACCATTCAGGACGAGACCCACCTGTTGCATAATGGTTAACAAAGGGAAGTACTTGGAGAAACCATACAACCTCTGTTCTCCGTTTCACCATTATGCCCAATGATGAATGCCACTTAATCATAACCTCTCAAAAAGCTTTATATTTTAATGTTTATTTTGTATTTCTAAGCAAGTACGTTATGATTCATACGTTACAATGTATCTTGGCAACGGTGGTTTCATGGTAGAGAGGTTTCTTTTTAAGTAGCTCGGAGAACAAAAATCTTCATATTTCAAATGAATCGTCCACCCTCACCAAATATTAATACCCCAGTGAATGTGTACCAAATAAAATAGTGTATACATTGTCACAGACAGAGCAACCAAAGAACACTTGACTTAACTGCAGGTTTAAATTGTGGTATAAAATGTGTATATTAACCCTAAAAACACCAACACATTTTAATCTTAAAAGCTCCAGCACAAACGGGGGTAATTTTTTACCTCAAATTGGTAATGATTGCAAAGAGACACTGTCTGTCAAGAAGTAAAACTTTTTCTTTATTCACTTTTTGAAAAACAAGTTGTTGGTTTTAATTCCCAAGAATAACCATGCATTTTTAATTTATTAAATATTTACAGTCACATTTGATGTTTAAAAATGTATGTTTTTGTATGTTTTGCATGTTTTGAACAGTTATTTAAATAAATGTCATTCATAGCAACTCATTAAAAAAAAAAAAATTCTAAGTGCTGTGTTTCTGTGATACTCAGAGTCTGAGAAATTGGATATTGAGCTAATCTGACATACTGGTATGACCGAAGATAGACACCGATATAGGCGTTATACAGTAGGCAACATGGGCGCCGTTGTCATCAAACTTTTAGCTCTAACTTTGGAACGCTATGGGCTATCAACTCAGTTCCAATTGTATCTGAAAGATGAAACTCTTAACTTGGTATGGAGATATTGACTGGAATTCAAATATGCATATTTTTTTGATTATAGTGGCTGCCACGCCGCACAGGGGCCAAATCTGGGGTGGCTCCATATCTACACTACGTGACCATAAGTATGTGACACCTGCTCGGCGAACATCTCATTCCCAAATCATGGGCATTAATATGGACTTGGTCCCCCCCACCCCTTTGCAATAACAGCTTTTTGCAATAACTCTTCTGTGAAGGCTTTCCACTAAATGTTGGACCATTGCTGCGGGGACTTGCTTCCATTCAGCCACAAGAGCATTAGTGAGGTCGGGCACTGAACCCAGATTTGTCCATCGGACTGCCAGACGGTGAAGCGTGATTCATCACTCCAGAGAACATTTCCACTGCTCCAGAGTCCAATTACAGCTAGCTTTACACCACTCCAGCCAACGCTTAGAATTGCACATGGTGATCTTAGGCTTGTGGGCAGCTGCTTGGCCATGGAAACCCATTTCATGAAGCTCCCAACGATCAGTTATTGTGCTGATGTTGCTTCCAGAGGCAGTTTGGTACTTGGTAGTGAGTGTTGCAACTGAGGACAGGCCATTTTTACGCGCTATGTGCTTCCGTGCTCAGCAGTCCCGTTTTTTTAGCTTGTGTGGCCTACTACTTCATGGCTGAGCTGTTGTTGCTCCTAAATGATTCCACTTCACAATAACATCACTTACAGTTGATATTTTACAAACTGTCTTGTTGGAAAGGTGGCATCCTATGACGGTGCCACATTGAAAGTCAATGAGCTCTTCATTAAGGCCATTACTGCCAATGTTTGCCTATGATTGCATGGCTGTGTGCTCAATTTTATACACCTGTCAGCAACGGGTGTGGCTGAAATAGCCTAATCTACTAATTTGAAGGGGTTTCCACATACTTTTGTATTTATAGTGTATATCTTGTCAGGATCCCGTTGCGGATATAACGACACTAAGGGCTATCAGATGCGCACTATCCGACACCCTCATAGCTGTTGTTTTGGCAGTTTCAGAGGTGGAGCTGCGTTAGGTCTGTCAAATCCACAAGCAGCTCCTTGTAGTAGCTTACAGTGAACATTGCCATTGACATGGTATTTGCAAATAAATAGTTCAATCTAGTCAACAACTCAAGTTATCCCCTCCAGGAGAATGAGTCTTGGTCAGCAACCTTACTGCCCAGAATAGGCTGAGCTCTCTTCAAGAATAATTCCTCAGGGTAGTGGCCCTTTCTAGCACAGCCATCGGACCACAAGTGAAGGGTTTAAACAAACACAGTGTCTGGCACACACTGTACTTGAGATCTTTATGGATTTTATTTTACCTTTATTGGATTATAATGATTGGATTATAATGATTAAGGATATATTTATTCAAATCTTTATCTTCACTGCCAATGCAATCTGACTGAATCGAGGCCTGAGCCCTTTTCTAAATGCTTAATGAGATTGGAGAACACATCGGGAGGGATCTTCGACCGTTCCTCCATACATAATCTTTCTAGATCCTTGATATCCTTTCTCTGCGTTTATGGAGAATTCAAACCACATGTTTTCAGTGGGGTTCAAGTCCAGAACTGAGACTTGATTTTGTGGAAAATTAGCCTTTTAAATTGTGTTTGGGGTTATTGCCTTGGTGGAAGATCCACTTGCGGACAAGTGTGAGCCTCCTGGCAGAGGCAACCAGATTTTGGGCAAAAATGTCCAGGTAATTATGAAAGTTACGAAATTATGACGTTTTTTAACCGTTAGGGTCAAGATCAAATCAGATTTTATTTGTCACATATACATGGCTAGCAGATGTTAATGTGAGTGTTGCGAAATAATTGTGCTTCTAGTTCTGACAGTGCAGTAATATCTAACAAGTAATCTTACAAATTCACAACAACTACCTTATACACACAATGTAAGGGGATGGAATAAGAATATGTACATATAAATATATGGATGAGCGACGGCCGTGCGTCATTGGCAAGATACAATAGATGGTATAAAATACATTATACACATATGAGTTGAGTAATGTAGGATATTTAAACATTATTAAAGTGGCATTATTTAAAGTGACTAGTGATCCATTATTAAATCCATGTATTAAAGTGGCCAGTGATTTGAGTCTATATGTTGGCAGCAGCCTCTCTATGTTAGTGATGGCTGTTTAACAGTCTGATGGCCTTGAGATAGAAGCTGTTTTTCAGTCTCTCGGTCACCGCTTTGATGCACCTGTACTGACCTTACCTTATGGATGATAATGGGGTGAACAGGCAGAGGCTCGGGTGGTTGTTGTCCTTGATGATCTTTTTGGACTTCCTGTGACATCGAGCGATGTAGGTGTCCTGGAAGGCAGGTGGTTTGCCCTCAGTGATGCGTTGTGCAGACTGCACTACCCTCTGGAGAGCCTTGCGGTTGAGGGAGGTGTAGTTGCCGTACCAGGAGGTGATATAGCCCGACGGGGTGCTCTCGATTGTGCATCTCTAGAAGTTTGTGAGGGTTTAGGGTGAAAAGACACATTTTTTCAGCCTCCTAAGTTTGAAGAGGCACTGTTGCTCCTTCTTCACCACGCTGTCTGTGTGGGTGGTCCATGTTAGTTTGTCTGTGATGTGTACGCAGAGGAAATTCAAACTTTCCACCTTCTCCGCTACTGTCCTGTCGATGTGAATAGAGGGGTGCTCCCTATGCTGTTTCCTGAAGTCCACGATCATCTCCTTTTGTCACATGCGTCGATGAAAGGGGACCAAAACGCAGCGGGTATAGTGCTCATCTTCGTATATTTATTAAAGAGAGTGAACACTTAAACAAAAATAACAAACGGCAATCAACAGTTCTGTAACGTTCACAGACTATACAGAAAGCAACCACCCACAAACCCAAAGGAAAGAACAGGCTGCCTAAGTATGGCTTCCAATCAGAGACAACGAAAGACACCTGCCTCTGATTGGAAACCATACTCGGCCACACATAGAAAATGAACATAGAAAAAGAAAACTAGAACATATCCCCAGGAAACAAACAAACCCCAAAACACACAGAAACAACACCCCCTGCCACGCCCTGACCATACTACAATGACAAATGACCCCTTTACTGGTCAGGACGTGACACTTTTGTCTTGATGATGTTGAGTGAGCGGTTATTCTCCTGACACCACACTCCGAGGGCCCTCATCGCCTCCCTGGAGGCTGTCTCATTGTTGGTAATCAAGCCTTCCACATACAATTGAAGTCAGTTTACATACACCTTAGCCAAATACATTTAAACTCAGGTTTTCACAATTCCTGACATTTAATCCTAGTAAAAATTCCCTGTCTTAGGTCAGGTAGGATCACCACTTTATTTTAAGAATGTGAAATGTCAAAATAATAGTAGAGAGAATTATTTATTTCAGTTTTTTTTTCATCACACTCCCAGTGGGTCAGAAGTTTACATACACTCAATTAATATTTAGTAGGGTTGCCTTTAAATTGTTTAACTTGGGTCAAACATTTCAGTTAGCCTTCCACAAGCTTCCCACGATAAGTTGGGTGAATTTTGGCCCATTCCTCCTGAAAGAGCTGGTGTAATAGAGTCAGGTTTGTAGGCCTCCTTGCTCACACATGCTTTTTCAGTTCTGCCTACACATTTCTGTAGGTTTGAAGTCAGGGCTTTGTGATGGCCACTCCAATACCTTGACTTTGGAAGTATGCTTGGGGTCATTGTCCATTTGGAAGACCCATTTGTAACCAAGCTCTACCTTCCTGACTGATGTCTTGAGATGTGACTTCAATATATCCACATAGTTTTCATTCTTCATGATGCCATCGATTTTGTGAAGTGCAAGCCTCCGCCTTTTTCCTCCAAACATAACGATGGTCATTATGGCCAAACAGTTCTATTTTTGTTTCATCAGACCAGAGGACATTCCTCCAAAAATGATCTTTGTCCCCATGTGCAGTTGCAAACCGTAGTCTGGCTTTTTTATGGCAGTTTTGGAGCAGGGGCTTCATCCTTGCTGAGTGGCCTTTCAGGTTGTGTTGATATAGGACTCATTTTACTGTGGATATAGATACTTTTGTACCTGTTTCCTTCGGCATCTTCACAAGGTCCTTTGCTGTTGTTCTGGGATTGATTTGCACTTTTCGCACCAAAGTATGTTCATCTCTAGGAGACAGAACGCGTCTCCTTCCTGAGCGGTATGACAGCTCCGTGGTCCCATGGTGTTTCTACTTGCGTACTATTGTTTGTACAGATGAATCATACTTGTGGAGGTCTACACATTTTCTTCTGAGGTCTTGGCTGATTTCTTTTGATTTTCCCATGATGTCAAGCAAATAGGCACTGAGTTTGAAGGTAGGCCTTGAAATACATCCACAGGTACACCTCCAATTGACTCAAATGATGTCAATTAGCCCATCAGAAGCTTCTAAAGCCATAAAATCATTTTCTGGAATTTTCCAAGCTGTTTAAAGGCACAGTCTACTAAGTGTATTTAAACTTCTTACCCACTGGAATTGTGATAATCTATCTGTAAGCAATTGTTGGAAAAATTACTTGTGTCATGCACAAATTAGATGTCCTAACCGGTTTGCCAAAACTATAGTTTGTTAACAAGAAACTGGTGGAGTGGTTGAAAAACGAGTTTTAATGACTCCAACCTAAGTGTATGTTAACTTCCGACATCAACTGTATTCATAGGACGTGCGTCCTTGCATTCTCCCTCAGCAGAGTGAACCAGACAGCCAGTAATAACCTCTCTTTGTATTATAACTGTGGGGGCCATCGCTGGCCAGGCTGTTTTAGTTTGCTGACCCGGGGCCTGTATGCTCTGCCTGTGGAGCTCCTTTTGTCCCCCCTCTCCCTCTGTCGAGGTGCCCTGTGTCCTCCATCCCTTTTCACCAGAGATCTGCGCTGCCTTCAGGAACTCGACTGTGAATAAGAGAGGAGGGAAGGGGGGGGGGGGACTTTGCCTGCACGCCAGTGTTGTTATTTTCTTCATCGCAGAACCCGCTTTGACACAAATAATAGAATGCATTTGGTGCCTTTCAAAAAAGCAGAGAGAGAGAAAGAGACTGCCAACCCTAGGCTATGCAAATTTTCCGCCGCCGAGTTTAGAAATCTAGTGATCTGACTGAACTGAAACACTTCATTCCTCTTTTTCCTCTCTCTTTCTTTCTCTCCCTCTCATTCCCTGTCTACCTCCCCGCCGCTCTCTCGTCCCCTCCTCTCTCCTCCTTTCTTTTTCTGTACGTGTGACTGGCACTACCATCTGCTTCCAGTGCCCAGGAGATGGACAGAGCTGTAGTTTATGGCCGCAGGGTAGTGAATGGTAGACTGGCACCCTGGCTCATTTTAGAACAATACACAACGGGCTGCCACACGATTTGCTCCTTCGAAATTTCGAGGGCACGATTCACTGCTTTGTAATTCAGAAGGCCCTGTAACTACTCAAGCATGTGCCTTCAATTAAGCTGCGCTGTGTTAAGTAAAATGTGCAATTTGCAAGGCAAGCATGAGCAAGCTCTCCAAATACAACAGGCCAACCAGTGGATGAAGGAAGAAAAGTATTGATGAAGAAAATCTATAAATCGATCAATTTACTCAGCTGGCTACAATTAAAAGCATTGGATTTTTGTGGGGCTATTTGAACCAAAGGAAAATGTAGCAATACCACAATAATTTAATTGCTGAGTAAATAGTTGAATACTAATATTATCAAAACTTTGTTAGGTTGAACAACAAAGCAAGGTAATCAACCATTTGAATGTAGTATATTATCGTCTGCAAGTTCACAATGAGTTCAGTCCTAGGTTAATGTTTACACTGTCCTACATACCCCACAGCAATCCTTCTCAGTTTTTTATTATCATAGTCTCAAGCTTCTACCACTTCCACCACATTAGACAGACACAGCGATGAAGAAATGTTACATTAATATTGCCTTACCTCAGCCTTATGGGCTTTGATTATCTCTAAAACTGCTGTCACGGATCCCCCTTACTGCTGCTCAGTCCATTCACCAGCTCCGGTGGTCTACGTCACCGGCATTCTAGGAGTCACTGAACTGGATCGTTACCATCAACCCTGGACTGTCTTGGTTCATTACGCACACCTGGTTCCCATTTCCCTTGATTAGTATGTGTATATGTGTGCCCTCTGTTCCCCTTTGTCCTTGTCGGTTATTGTTCCATGTCCGTTGGTCTTGTGAGTACCTGTGCTCTGTTGTTTCGGCTTTCATACCCCACGTTATTGTGCTCTTGTTATTACCGGTCTCATTCCATGTATTTATTAGAGGTTTACACCTTGCTCTTTGTTTTGGTTACAGCCTGCTGTTAAATATTACGTGTTTGTTTTTGGCTTTGTCCCCGTCATATTCATGACATACGCTATCTTGGGTGAAGTAATAAAAAAAACTATTTCGTATTCCTGCACCTGTCTCCTGTCATTTATACAATGTGACAGAATAACCGTCCTGAGCTGGCGACCATCGTAAAGACAGTCCAGCATCACGAGGACTGTCTTTCCAGACTCAGCAGCACCATGGACAGCATGCTGACACCCATCCTGCTTTTGGAGGGGAATGTGTAGTCCCTACAGCACTGGTTCCGGCACCAGCCCTCACATCTCCAATATCTGCCTCCATCCCATCTGAGCCGGTCCGCGGAATACCCCTGTCCCTCCCGGGGGGCTTTCATGGCGCACCAGCGAGATGCAAAGGATTCTTTCTACAATGCAACCTGTAACTCGCTCGCTATGACGAGGCTGCCTCCGGGAGAGAGGACTGACCGGAAGGGCCCTGGACTGGGGTGCCGTGGTCTAGGAAACGGGGAGACCTGAGGTCAAATCTTACGAGCGCTTCACCCTCCTCTTTCGCTCTGTGTTTGATCATCCTGTGGAGGGCCGGGAGGGGGGTGAGAGCCTATTCCGCCTACGCCAGGGATCTAGGACCGCCTCGGAGTTCGGCCTGGAGTTCCGGTCCATCGCGGACTCCACGGGTTGGAACAACTCGGCTCTGGTCACCGTGTTTCGCAGCGGACTGTGGGAGGCGGTACAGATGGAGTTAGCCTGCAGTGATGACAACCTGTCAATCGACCAGCTCATCAGCATGGCGACCCGGTTGGACAACCTCCTGCGGTCTCGATGAAGACCTGTGCAGAATCCGGAGCCCAGGGCTACACCTGCTCCGTGGCCGGAGCCGATGGAGGTGGGCTCTGCACGTTTGCCCGAGGCAGAGCGTAGAAGGAGGAGGAATCTGTGCCTCTGCTCCTATGGTGGAGGAAAGTGTAATTTCTCCCTGACCTGCCCTCTCTCCACTAATAGGCAAGGAGGTGACAAACCAGGGAATTCCCGCGCTCCAACCCAGGCAGGATGCAAGATCTCCCCTTCTTTTCTCTCTACTCAACCAGTGTGCAAAAATTAAAGCAGGAAGCACCAGTGACTCGGTCTATAAAAAAGTGGTCAGATGAAGCAGATGCTAAACTACAGAATGGATCATGTTCCGGGATTCTTCCGATGGTATTGAGGAGTACACCACATCAGTCACTGGCTTTATCAATAAGTGCATCGAGGACGTCATCCCCACAGTGACTGTACGTACATACCCCAACCAGAAGCCATAGATTACAGGCAACATTCGCACTGAGCTAAAGGGTAGAGTTGCCGCTTTCAAGGACTCTAACCCGGAAGCTTACAAGAAATCCTGCTATGCCCTGTGACGAACCATCAAACAGGCAAAGCATCAATACAGGGCTAAGACTGAATCATACTACACCGACTCTGACGCTCGTCTTATGTGGCAGGGCTTGCAAACTATTACAGACTACAAAGGGAAGCACAGCCGCGAGCTGCCCAGTGACACAAGCCTACCAGACGAGCTAAATCACTACTAGACTTGCTTTGAGGCAAGCAACACTGAGGCATGCAATGAGAGCATCAGCTGTTCCAGGCGACTGTGTGATCATGCTCTCCATAGCCGACGTGAGTAAGACCTTTAAACAGGTCAACATACATAAAGCTGCGGGGCCAGACAGATTACCAGGACAAGTGCTCCGGGCATGTGCTGACCAACTGGCAGGTGTTTTCACTGACAGTTTCAACATGTCCCTGATTAAGTCTGTAATACCAACATGTTTCAAGCAGACCACCAAAGTCCCTGTGCCCAAGAACACAAAGGAAACCTGCCTAAATGACGACAGAGTCGTAGCACTCACGTCTGTAGCCATGAAGTGCTTTGAAAGGTTGGTTATGGCTCTTATCAACACAATTATCTCAGAAACCCTAAACCCACTCCAATTTGCGTACCGCCCAAACAGATCCACAGATAATGCAATCCACAATGCCCTTTCCCACCTGGACAAAAGGAACACTTATGTGAGAATGCTATTCATTGACTACAGCTCAGTGTTCAACACCTTAGTACCCTCAAAGCCCATCAGTAAGCTAAGGATCCTGGGACTAAACACCTCCCTCTGCAACTGGATCCTGGACTTCCTGATGGGCCGCCCCCAGGTGGTGAGGGTAGGTAGCAACACATCTGCCACGCTGATCATCAACACTGGAGCTCCCCAGAGGTGCGTGCTCAGTCCCCTCCTGTACTCCCTGTTCACCCACGACTGCATGGCCAGGCACGACTCCAACACCATCATTAAGTTTGCAGACGACACAACAGTGGTAGCCCTGATCACCGACAATGACAAGACAGCCTATAGGGAGGAAGTCAGAGACCTGGTGGTGCCAGAATAACAACCTATCCCTCAATGTAACCAAGACTAAGGAGATTATTGTGGACTACAGGAAAAGGAGGAACGAGCACGCCCCTATTCTCATCGACAGGGCTGTAGTGCAGCAGGTTGAGAGCTTCAAGTTCCTTGGTGTCCACATCAACAACAAACTAGAATGGTCCAAACACACCAAGACAGCCGTAAAGAGGGCACGACAAAGCCTATTCCCCCTCAGGAAACAAAAAATATTTGTCATGGGTCCTGAGATCCTCTACAGGTTCTACAGCTGCAACATCGAGAGCATCCTGACTGGTTGCATCACTGCCTGGTACGGCAACTGCTCGGCCTCTGACCGCAAGGCACTACAGAGGGTAGTGCGTATGGCCCAGTACATCACTGGCTGCCATCCAGGACCTCTACACCAGGCGGTGTCAGAGGTAGGCCCTAAAAATTGTCAAAGACCACAGCCACCCCAGTCATAGACTGTTCTCTCTACTACCGCATGGCAAGCGAAACCAGAGTGCCAAGTCTAGGACAAAAGGCTTCTCAACAGTTTTTACCCCCAAGCCATAAGACTCCTGCACAGGTAGTCAAAAGGATACCCGGATTATTTGCATTGCAACCCCTCTTTTTACGCTGCTGCTACTCTCTGTTTATCATATATACATAGTCACTTTAACTATCCATTCATGTACATACTACCTCAATTGGGCCGACCAACCAGTGCTCCCGCACATTGGCTAACCGGGCTATCTGCATTGTGTCCCACCCACCACCTGCCAAACCCTCTTTTACGCTACTGCTACTCTCTGTTCATCATATATGCATAGTCACTTTAACCATATCTACATGTACATACTACCTCAATCAGCCTGACTAACCGGTGTCTGTAAGTAGCCTCTCTACTTTTATAGCCTCACTACTGTATATAGCCTGTCTTTTTACTGTAGTTTTATTTCTTTACCTACCTATTGTTCACCTAATACATTTTTTGCACTATTGGTTAGAGCCTGTAAGTAAGCATTTCACTGTAAGGTCTACACCTGTTGTATTCAGCGCACGTGACAAATAAACTTTGATTTTATTTTATTTAGAATTTGGTAGCATTGCCTTTAAATTGTTTAACTTGGGTCAAACATTTCAGGTAGCCTTCCACAAGTTTCCCACAATAAGTTGGGTGAATTTTGGCCCATTCCTCCTGACAAAGCTGGTGTAACTGAGTCAGGTTTGTAGGCCTCCTTGCTCGCACACGCATTTTCAGTTCTGCCCACAAATGTTCTATAGGTGAGGTCAGGGCTTTGTGATGGCCATTCCAATACCTTGACTTTGTTGTCCTTAAGCCATTTTGCCACAACTTTGGAAGTATGCTTGGGTTCATTGTTCATTTGGAAGACCCATTTGCAACCAAGCTTTAACTTCCTGACTGATGTCTTGAGATGTTGCTTCAATATATCCACATCATTTTGCTCCCTCATGATGACATCAATTTTGTGAAGTGCACCAGTCCCTCCTTCAGCAAAGCACCCCTACAACATGATGCTGCCACTCCCGTGCTTCACGGTTGGGATGGTGTTCTTCGGCTTGCAAGCCTCCCCCTTTTTCCTCCAAACATAACGATGGTCATTATGGCCAAACAGTTCTATTTTTGTTTCATCAGACCAGAGGACATTTCTTCAAAAAGCACGATCTTTGTCCCCATGTGTAGTTGCAAACCGTAGTCAGGCTTTTTTTATGGCGGTTTTAGAGCAGTGGTTTCTTCCTTGCAGAGCGGCCTTGCAGGTTACGTCGATATAGGACTTGTTTTACTGTGGATATAGATACTTTTGTACCCGTTTCCTCCAGCATCTTCACAAGGTCCTTCGCTTTTGTGCTGGGACTGAATTGCACTTTTCGCACCAAATTACATTAATCTCTAGGAGACAGAACGCGTCGCTTTCCTGAGGCTGTGTGGTCCCATGGTGTTTATACTTGCGTCCTATTCTTTCTACAAATGAACATGGTACCTTCAGGTGGTACCTTTGCGCCCAAGGATGAACCAGACTTGTGGAGGTCTACAATGTTTTTTTCTGAGGTTTTGGCTGATTTATTTTGATTTTCCCATGATGTCAAACAAAGAGGCACTGAGTTTGAAGGTAGGTCTTGAAATACATCCACAGGTAAACCTCCAATTGACTCCAATTATGTCAATTAGCCTATCAGAAGCTTCTAAAGCCATGACATCATTTTCTGGAATTTTCCAAGCTGTTTAAAGGCACAGTCACTTAGTGTATTTAAACTTCTGACCCACTGGAATTGTGATACAGTGAATTATAAGTGAAGTAATCTGTCTGTAAACGATTGTTGGAAAAATTACTTGTGTCATGCACAAAGTGATGTCGTAACCAACTTGCCAAGACTATAGTTTGTTAACAAGGAATTTGTGGAGGGGTTGAAAAACAAGTTTTAATGATTCCACCCTAAGTGTATGTAAACTACTGACTTCAACTGTATCTACGGAAGGACTGGAGATGGAGGAGCATCGCGTCAGTGCAGTCAGGTCATGGCCCATCCCCAAATCTGTGAAAGCAGTCCAGCGTTTCCTGGGGTTCGCCAACTATTTCCGGAGGTTCAGCACAGTGGTCGCACCTCTTACCTGCCTGACTGCTGAGAGGAGGTCCGCAGCGGCTTTGTTTGACGGCGGAGGCGGAGAGGGCGTTCGAGACACTGAAGTCCCCACTGCTCCCGTGCTGGCACATCCCGACCCCTCTCTCCCCTTCATCGTCGAGGTGGATGCTTTTGAAGTAGGAGTTGGGCAGTGTTGTCCCAGCACATCGGAACCCCTCCAATGCTGCAGTCCTGTGCCTTCTACTCCAAGCAGCTGAGCCCCGCCCAGAGGGACTACGACATAGAGGACCAGGGAATCTTGGTGGTGAAAAAGGCTCTGGCTGGAGATGTCCAAACACCCTTTCCTGGTGTGGATGGACCACCGCAACCTGGAGTATGTCAGGGCAGCGAAGAGGCTAAACCCGATACAGGCCTGGTGGGCTCTATTCTTCGCCAGGTTCCAATTCATGCTTTCCTATAGGCCATGCTCAAAGAACGTGAAGGCGGACGCCCTGTAATGCCTCTATGACACAGAGGAGAGGCGGAGAAAGAAGATCCCCATCATCCCTCTGTCTAGTATCATCGCGTCAGCGGTGTGTGATGTGAACGCTGACATTCAGCAGAACCCACACCTGCACAGTGCCCGGAAAAACGCTCCTAGGTGCCAACGGGTGTGTGGGACCGCCACCTTACCTGGGCACACACGGCGCCTGTGTCGAGTCATCCTGGGATAAGCCGTACCATCACTTGCCTAATGGAGAAGTACTGGTGGGCCTCCTTAGCTAGGAACGCCCTGGTTTACATCTCTTCCTGCTCCATCTGTGCCCAGTCAAAGACACCCAGACACCTCCCTTATGGAAATATCCTTCCCCTGCCAGTTCCACAACGATCCTGGTCTCACCTCTCGGTGGGCTTTGTCACTGACCTTCCCCCCTTCCAGGGGAGCACCACCGTTCTCGTCGTTGTGTACCGGTTTTCCAAAGCAATACAAACCCCTACTTCGTATTACTGCGCCTGTCTCTTATAATTTATACAACGTGACAGTCACAACAGTGTTAATGAACTGCAATGAGCAAAAACATATTTAGGCACCTGCTTTATTGGTTTTAACTGTGACTGATGTTTTGGGAGTTTAGCGTGAAGGCGCTCCAGCTATTTTTACTGTAGCTGTAAGGCATGCTTACTGTAAAAATCACAGTTTGCTGCCAGGAACGAAGGAAAATCCAATTTTGGGGACACCTCTGTTTATTTATTTTAGAAGAAGTTGAAGAATGTTGATGTGGTGTGTGTGTGTGTGTGTGTGTGTGTGTGTGTGTGTGTGTGTGTGTGTGTGTGTGTGTGTGTGTGTGTGTGTGTGTGTGTGTGTGTGTGTGTGTGTGTGTGTGTGTGTAAGCATCAAAGTGTGATGCGCTAATTAGGTCAAAAGGGATGTGTTAGCATGTGACAGAAAGTTAGTCCTGAGAATACTATGAAAAATAAAGCTGGAAAAGCTTATCTCTTACCACTTTGGGCTCTTAACGTGTGTACCGTATGTTACGTAATGCAGAGATTAATTATGTTCCCTCCAGTTCAAACATAATTGCATTTCTAACAAACAACTTCTTATCTTTCAGTGATATGCCATCACATGCGCTGTGACATTTCACAAAATGTAATTGCAGACGTAAAGAATTAAAACGTAAAGATGATGAGTCAGAGCCATTGTGTTGTTTAGCTTTTAATGTCAGGCAAAAACACTTAATTAAAAATAATCTATTCTTCTTGCCTTGTTTTTGGACAATATGCATTTTTCAGGGATTCAGGTTTTATGGCTTTATCCTGCTCATTCTGTGACTAAAATAATCTACTATTTACATTTTGAGTAGCGTAAGGTTTTATATTAGGTCTATGTTTTCTCTTCTCTGCTGTATGTTTGTACAGTATAATACTTCCATGCTACTGTATTCCATGGTTACATCCTTTCAACATAGACAGGTAGGGAAAGGAAGAGAGGACCTTAGAGGATGCCCATCACTGATAATGGCCTGCTAGTCATTTCTATACTATGATCTGTGATACATAACCCCCATATGGCATTAATTATCTTTCGGCCGGGGGGGGGACCTCTGAGAGATGTGATTCCTGTTATCTTAGCCAAATTGTCATCTCCTCTATTGTGCTGTTTGGGCCTCAGACCAGCCAGTCAGTCATGCTGTGGAGGGATTGTACTACTCTTCTCCCGTGACAAGCCCTTGTTAAGCTGGTATGAGGTGAGAGAGGGCAGGTATGAGAGAGAGGCAGGCACCAGAACCTGCTGTGTTGGTGTCAGTGGATGGGCTTTCTGTTATCATGGATACTTACTAGAATCACATCAGAGTATCAGAGCCTGGTTACTATTAGGGAGGTACGGAGTATGGTCATTTTACAAATTGCCAGGGCCACCATTTAAGTTCACTATTTGGCACATAGTTGAATTGCAAGCACACAATTGCAAAGCAACTGTTTAAGACATCAAAGGTCTGTAAATCAGGAGGTTATCTTTATCTAATGTGGCAGAATATCAGAACATCGGTAACATTTTACATTAAGTTGCTCTCTCTTGTACCTGTGTAGCAACACTGTAGTTATAACATAGTACTTAAGTTTACATTTTGAGTTTACATTTACATTCCATTACTATGTCTATTTATTTGTTGATCTTTACACCGATTCTTAAAGGGATAGTTCACCCAAATTATATAGTGACATATTGGTTTTCTTACCCTGTAAGAAATTTATGTACAAGGTATTACAGCAAACCATGCTTTGGATTGTTTACCTAGCCACTATTTAAAATGCTAAGCTAAGCTGACATATGGAATTGTTTTAACATGGTCATACTTTCGATCATTTAGTTCTTTTTGAATTTTGAATTTGATTTATAATTTTAGGACACATTTAGGTATCTAAAGAATTGAATGATTTGATCAAATATTGCTTTTGGCCTACTACTAAAGCCCATAGAAATGCATTGAATAACACATTCATAAATGGCAAAAAGAACAGTCAAAAAATAAATCATAAGAAATGCCTGTCCTAAATCTAGGAGATATAAAAAACTCATGTAATATATATATATATATTAATATTAACATATATATACACACACACACTACCAGTCAATTTGTTTTGGAACACCAACTCATTCAAGGGTTTTTCTGAATGTTTTACTATTTTCTACATTGTAGAATAATAGTGAAGACATCAAAACCATGAAATAACACATATGGAATCATGTAGTAATCAAAAAAGTGTTAAAGACATCAAAATATATTTTATAATAGCCACTCTTTGCCTTCAAATAGCCACCCTTTGCCTTTATGACAGCTTTGCACACTCTTGGCATTCTCTCAACCAGCTTCATGAGGTAGTCACCTGGAATGCATTTAAATTAACAGGTCTGCCATTTTAAAAGTTAATTTGTGGAATTTATTTCCTTCTTAAAAAATTAACTAATAGTAAGACATTTCTGTCCTGCTAGTGTCTGTGTTTTCATGGGCTCCACTAGAACCCTGTAGCTAATCTGGGCTTATGGTCACCAGAGATGGCTTGAGCTGACAAATGAGTTAAAAAGTACATTACATAGACATGAATGTGTTTTACTAGGGATAGCTTAGGAGTAGAACAATCCCTCATTGTCTCAAAATCATCCTTGCATCTGGGAAACTAAGCCAGGGTGGGGTTAAGACACCAACCCACGTGCAAATAACGACAGGATGAACCCAGAGTGGTTTATTATGCCCCAATTTGCATGGGATGGGTGGAACCAATCATGACTAAGCATTTTTTGAGTCAGCTATATATATAGCTGATTCAAAAAATGCTTAGTCATGATTGCTATATATATATATATAATGCTCAAAAAAATAAAGGGAACACTTAAACAACACATCCTAGATCTGAATGAAAGAAATATACTATTTAAATACTTTTTTCTTTACATAGTTGAATGTGCTGACAACAAAATCACACAAAAATAATCAATGGAAATCTAATTTATCAACCCATGGAGGTCTGGATTTGGAGTCACAATCATAATTAAAGTGGAAAACCACACTACAGGCTTATCCAACTTTCATGTAATGTCCTTAAAACAAGTCAAAATGAGGCTCAGTAGTGTGTGTGGCCTCCACGTGCCTGTATGACCTCCCTACAACGCCTGGGCATGCTCCTGATGAGGTGGCGGATGGTCTCCTGAGGGATCTCCTCCCAGACCTGGACTAAAGCATCCGCCAACTCCTGGACAATCTGTGGTGCAACGTGGCGTTGGTGGATGGAGCGAGACATGATGTCCCAGATGTACTCAATTGGATTTAGGTCTGGGGAACGGGCGGGCCAGTCCATAGCATCAATGCCTTCCTCTTGCAGGAACTGCTGACACACTCCAGCCACATGAGGTCTAGCATTGTCTTGCATTAGGAGGAACCCAGGGCCAACCGCACCAGCATATGGTCTCACAAGGGGTCTGAGGATCTCATCTCGGTACCTAATGGCAGTCAGGCTACCTCTGGCGAGCACATGGAGGGCTGTGCGGCCCCCCAAAGAAATGCCACCCCACACCATGACTGACCCACCGCCAAACCGGTCATGCTGGAGGATGTTGCAGGCAGCAGAACGTTCTCCACGGCGTCTCCAGACTCTGTCACGTCTGTCACGTGCTCAGTGTGAACCTGCTTTCATCTGTGAAGAGTACAGGGCGCCAGTGGCGAATTTGCCAATCTTGGTGTTCTCTGGCAAATGCCAAATGTCCTGCACGGTGTTGGGCTGTAAGGACAACCCCCACCTGTGGACGTCGGGCCCTCATACCACCCTCATGGAGTCTGTTTCTGACCGTTTGAGCAGACACATGCACATTTGTGGCCTGCTGGAGGTCATTTTGCAGGGCTCTGGCAGTGCTTCTCCTGCTCCTCCTTGCACAAAGGCGGAGGTAGCGGTCCTGCTGCTGGGTTGTTGCCCTCCTACGGCCTCCTCCACGTCTCCTGATGTACTGGCCTGTCTCCTGGTAGCGCCTCCATGCTCTGGACACTACGCTGACAGACACAGCAAACCTTCTTGCCACAGCTCGCATTGATGTGCCATCCTGGATGAGCTGCACTACCTGAGCCACTTGTGTGGGTTGTAGACTCCGTCTCATGCTACCACTAGAGTGAAAGCACCGCCAGCATTCAAAAGTGACCAAAACATCAGCCAGGAAGCATAGGAACTGAGAAGTGGTCTGTGGTCACCACCTGCAGAACCACTCCTTTATTGGGGGTGTCTTGCTTATTGCCTATAATTTCCACCTGTTGTCTATTCCATTTGCACAACAGCATGTGAAATGTATTGTCAATCACTGTTGCTTCCTAAGTGGACAGTTTGATTTCACAGAAGTGTGATTGACTTGGAGTTACATTGTGTTGTTTAAGTGTTCCCTTTATTTTTTTGAGCAGTGTATATATATATATATATATATATATATATATATATATATAGTACTCTGTATTTGTGTAGGTTAGGTTACTCGGTCCAACACTCAAGGGTGGGGGGTTGACGAGCATTAGTATTGCAATAATTTATTGATATTAAATAAAGAAGATTTTTGAAGAAATGACCAAGTCTCTCTCAGTACTGAATTTCCCCAACACTGTCCATCATTACTTGAAGACATAAAAGTCAGTGTATCGCAAAAACCATCAAGCGCCTTGATAAAACTGGCTCCCATGAGGACCGCCACAGGATTGGAAGACCCAGAGTTATCTCTGCTGCAGAGGATCAGTTCATTAGAGTTACCAACCTCAGAAATTGCAGCCCAAATAAATGCTTCACAGAGTTCAAGTAACAGACACATTTCAATATTAGCTGTTAAGAGGAGACTGCGTGAATCAGGCCTTCATGGTCGAATTGCTGCAAAGAAACCACAACTACATGACACTAATAATAATAACAAACACTAGCAATGGACATTCGAGCGGTGGAAATTTGTCCTTTGGTCTGGAGTCCAAATTGGAGATTTTTGGTTCCAACCGCTGTGTCTTTGTGAGACACGGTGTGGGTGAACGGATGATCTCCGCATGTGTTTTTCACCACCGTAAAGCATGGAGCAGGAGGTGTTATGGTGTGGGGGTGTTTTGCTGGTGACACTGGATTTGATTTAACCAGCATGGCTACCACAGCATTCTGCAGTGATACGCCATCCCATCTGTTTAGGCTATCATTTGTTTTTCAACAGAACAATGACCAAACACACCTCCAGGCTGTTTAAGGGCTATTTTACCAAGAAGGAGAGTGATGGAGTGCTGCATCAGATGACCTGGCCTCCACAATCCCCCAACTTTAACCAAATTGAGATGGTTTGGGATGAGTCGGACCGCAGAGTGACTGCTTGGCCTTCGACCGGAAGGCACTACAGAGGGTAGTGCGTACTGCCCAG
The DNA here is from genome assembly GCF_965601325.2 of Salmo salar. Taxonomy (NCBI): domain Eukaryota; kingdom Metazoa; phylum Chordata; class Actinopteri; order Salmoniformes; family Salmonidae; genus Salmo; species Salmo salar. The sequence goes on along the minus strand of NC_138305.1, from coordinate 55,110,883 downwards.
TACATCACTGGGGCTAAGCTGCCTGCCATCCAGGACCACTATACCCTGTGGTGTCAGAGGAAGGCCCTAAAAATGTTCAAAGACCCCAGCCACCCCAGTCACAGCCTTTTGTCTTTGCTACCGCATGCCAAGCGGTATCGGAGTGCCAAGTCTAGGACCAAAAGGATTCTCAGCAGATTTTACCCCCAAGCAATAAGACTCCTGAACAGGTACTCAAATGGCTACCAGGACTATTTGCATTATGTCCAGCCATCCCACTGCACATTGGCTGCCCGGACTATGTGCATTGTGTTGTCGTCCCCCAAGTCATGTACATACAGTTGTAGTCGGAAGTTTACATACACCTTTGTCAAATACATTTAAACTCAGTTTTTCACAATTCCTGACATTTAATCCTAGTAAAAATTCCATGTCTTATGTCAGTTAGGATTAGTACATTTTTTAAAGAATAGTAAAGAGTGATTTATTTCAGCTTTTATTTCTTTCATCACATTCCCATTGGGTCAGAAGTTTACATAAACTCAATTAGTATTTGGTAGCATTGCCTTTAAATTGTTTAATTTGGGTCAAACATTTCGGGTAGCCTTCCACAAGCTTCCCACAATAAGTTGGGTGAATTTTGGCCCATTCCTCCTGACAGAGCTTGTGTAACTGAGTCAGGTTTGTAGGCCTCCTTGCCCGCACAAGCTATTTCAGTTCTGCCCGCAAATGTTCTGTAGGATTGAGGTCAGGGCTTTGATGGCCACTCCAATACCTTGACTTTGTTGTCCTTAAGCCATTTTTCCACAACTTTGGAAGTATGCTTGGGGTTATTGTCCATTTGGAAGACCCATTTGCGACCAAGCTTTAACTTCCTGATTGATGTCTTGAGATTTAGCTTCAATATATCCTCATGATGCCATCGATTTTGTGAAGTGCACCATCCCTCCAGCAGCAAAGCATCCCCACGATATGATGCTGCCACCCCAGTGCTTCAAGGTTGGGATGGTGTTTTTCAGCTTGCAAGCCTCCCCCTTTTTCCTCCAAACATCACGATGGTCATTATGGCCAAACAGTTCTATTTTTGTTTCATCAGACCAGAGGACATTTCTCCAAAAGTACGATCTTTGTCCCCATGTGCAGTTGCAAACCGTAGTCAGGCATTTTAAAGACGGTTTTGGAGCAGTGGCTTCTTCCTTGCTGAGCGGCCTTTCAGGTTATGTCGATATAGGACATGTTTTACTGTGTCCATAGATACTTTTGTATACTTTTGTATACTTTTCCTCCAGCATCTTCACAAGGACCTTTGCTGTTGTTCTGGGATTGATTTACACTTTTCGGACCAAAGTACGTACATCTTTAGGAGACAGAACGCGTCTCCTTCCCGAGCGGTATGACGGTTGCGTGGTCCCATGGTATTTATACTTGCGTACTATTGTCTGTACAGATGAACGTGGTACCTTCAGGTGTTTGGAAATTGCTCCCTAGGATTAACCAGACTTGTGGAGGTCTACAATGTTTTTTCTGAGGTCTTGGCTGATTTCTTTTGATTATCCCATGATTCAAGCAAAGAGGCACTTCGTTTGAAGGTAGGCCTTGAAATACATTCACAGGTACACCTCCAATTGACTCAAATTATGTCAATTAGCCCATCAGAAGCTTCTAAAGCCATGAAATCATTTTCTGGAATTTTCCAAGCTGTTTAAAGGCACAGTCAACTTAGTGTATGTAATCTTCTGACCCACTGGATTTGTGATACAGTGAATACTAAGAGAAATAATCTGTCTGTAAACAATTGTTGGAAAAATTACTTGTGTCATGCACAAAGTAGATGTCGTAACTGACTTGCCAAAACTATAGTTTGTTAATCAGAAATTTGTGGAGTGGTTGAAAAACAAGTTTTAATGACTCCAACCTAAGTGTATGTAAACTTCCGACTTCAACTGTATTACCTAAATTAGGCGGACTAACCGGTGCCCATGCACATTGGCTACCCAGACTAGTTGCATTGTGTCCCGTCACACCCCACCAACCAACAGCTCTTTTGACCCTGTACCAATATCACCTGTATATAGCCTCTCTACTGTTATTTTCACTGTCATTTTACAGTTCTTTTATTTCTTTACTTATCTATTGTCTACCTAATACCTATTTTTTTTATAGAAATTGCACTGTTGGTTAGGGCTTGTAAATAATCATTTCACTGTAAGGTCTACACCTGATGTATTTGGCACACGTGACAAATAAACTTTGATTTGATTTTGATTTGATTTGAGATGTTTTCTACTACTTGATTTGAGTCCACCTGTTGTAAATTCAATTGGTTGGACTTGTCAGTTGACAGTGCATGTCAGAGCAAAAACTAAGCCATGAGGTCGAATTAATTGTCGATAGACCTCCGAGACAGGATTGTGTCAAGGCACAGATCTGGGGAAAGGTACCAAGCATTTTCTGCAGCATTGAAGGTCCCCAAGAACACAATGGCCATCATTCTTTTATTATGTTTTTTTGTTGTACATTCACCCCTTTTTCTCCCAAATTTCATGATATCCAATTAGTAGTTAGTCTTGTCCCATTGCTGCAACTCCCCTACGGACTTGGGAGGGGCAAAGGTCGAGAGCCATGCGTCCTTCAAAGCACAACCCTGCCAAGCCGCACTGCTTCATGACACACTGCTCGCATAATCCGGAAGCCAGCCTCACCAATGTGTCGGAGGAAACACTATCCAGCTGGTGACCACAGTCAGATTTCACGGGCCCAGCCCACCATAAGGAGTTGCTATAGTCCGATGGGACAAGGAAATCCCGGCCGGCTAAACCCTCCCCTAACCCGGACAACACTAGACCAATTGTGCGCCACCTCATGCATTTCGCGGTCATTCTTAAATTGAAGATGTTTGGAACCACGAAGAGTCTTCCTAGAGCTGGCTGCACGGCCAAACTGAGGAATCGGGGGAGAAGGCCATGGTCAGGGAGTTGACCAAGAACCTGATCGTCACTCTAACAGAGCTCTGGAGTTCCCCTGCGGAGATGGGAGAACCTTCCAGAAGGACAACCATCTTTGCAGCACTCCACAAATCAAGCCTTTATGGTAGAGTGGCCAGATGAAAGCCACTTCTCAGTAAAAGACACATGACAGCCTGCTTGGAGTTAGCCAAAGGGCATCTGAAGAATCTCAGACCATAAGAAACAAGATTCTCTTGTCTGATGAAACCAAGATTGAACTCTGTGGCCTGAATGCCAAGTGTCACGTCTGGAGGAAACCTGGCACCATCCCTATGTTGAAGCATGGTAGTGGCAGCATCATGCTGTAGGGATGTCTTTGAGTGGCAGGGACTGGAAGACTAGTCAGGATGGAGGGAAAGATGAACGGAGCAAAATACAGAGATATCCTTGATGAAAACCTGCTCCAGAGTGCTCAGGACCTGAGACTGAGGTGAAGGTTCACCTTCCAACAGGACAATGACCCTAAGCACACAGCCAAGACAACACAGGAGTGGCTTTGGGACAAGTCTCTGAATGTCCTTGAGTTGCCCAGCCAGAGCCCGGACTTGAACCCGATCAAACAGACCTGAAAATAGCTGTGCAGCAACACTCCCCATCCAACCAGACAGAGCTTGAGAGGTTCTGCAGAGAGGAATGGGAGAAACTCCCCAGAGACAGGTGTGCCAAGCTTGTAGTGTCATACCCAATAAGACTCAATGCTGTAATCACTGCCAAAAGTATTTTAACAAAGTACTGAGTAAAGGGTCTGAATACTTATGCAAATATGATATTTTTTAGTGACATTTAAAAAATATGCTTTCTTTGTCATTATGGGGTTTTGTGTGAAGATTGATGAGGGCAAAAATTATTTAATCAATTTTAGAATAAAGATGTAGCATAAGACAATATGGAAAAAGTCAAGGGGGTCTGAATACTTTCCGAAGGCAATGTATAATGTAACCCGTTTCAGGAAACTAGGCGTATGTCACGGGTCACTACTTCACAGGAGAGCCGTTTGAACGTAAATGTGTTTTTTGGCAGAAATTCCTTCTCGAACATGTGAACTTTCATGTGCCTTAATAACAATCTTGTATGCCATTTGTAAATACAAATACAATTGTTAAATTATGAGCCTAGTTGGTTTAGCCACAGAAAAAGTGAGCAACCTTCCAGCAAGCCATGATTAGCTAAAATAATGAGTGGGTTGGACATGCCGAGAGACGAGTTTGGATAGGCCTGCCATATAGCACGCTTCTGTCTATTTGAGCTGGTCAGTATGGCTAGGTAATCCTGTCTAACGCAGCTTTTTCTTAAATGTATCACATAGTAAAACTACATAAACCCAATTTCAAGTTAAAGTGTACTTAGCTGGCTGGCTGGTTTGCTAGCTAACGTTTCGTGTATGCTCTCTACTTTCTGGAGGAATGAGTTTTGAAATCAGTGGAATTTGAGTATGATAGGTATATAAGGGCAACCATGGCAACCGACAGGAGACGCGTCCAACCATCTTGAATATGGGTAATATAGTCTAGCTAGCTATATTTTTGGATATTGCACGTTTTACATTTTGACAGACATTGGTTTCATTTCAAGTTAAAGTGTACTATTAGCTAGCTAACATTAGCTGGCTGACTCACTAGCTAACGTAATGTGTATGACCTTATTATTTGTATCTCAGACACATTTGCTTGACTAGTTATGGCCTAATGTTAGCTAGCCTACATTGAACCTGGTTGGTCCATGCAGGGTAGTAACGTCATGAGTTGGGATTATGGTTCATTGTTTAACTAGCTAACTACATGTCTTAACAAAAGACTTCACTATGCAAGTATCCATTTCAACAGAATGTCACTGCAACAACTGTTGATAGACGTGCTAGCTGGTTAATCCGCTCTCGTTATCTACTCTGTTTTCAGACCACGAGTAAGATAGTTTAGCTAGTGACATTTTCAGATATTACACATTTCTAATTTTGACATCAAGTATTTTCATTTCAAGTTAAAGTGTACTGTTAGCTAGCTAGCTAACATTAGCTGGCTGGCTAAGTAACTAACATTACATGTATGATCTTATAATTTGTATCTCAGAGCCACTAGTTATAGCCTAATGTTAGCTAGTTAACATTGAACCTGGTTGGTTAGCTACCTGCAGATTCATGCAGGGTAGTAACGTCATGAGTTGGGATTATTGTTCATTGTTTACCTACCTATCTAGCTACCTGTCTTAACAAAAGACTATCATCTTAGTGTGCCAGAGCTCAGAATAACTGATATATTTATGAATGCTCAACACCCATTGAATATAGCTGTTGTCAGTAAACGTTGGGAAAAAAGCATAATTAAATTGTTGCCAGCAGCACAGTTACAGTCACCAACGGTCTGCATAACATGATAACAGGCTAACCAGCTCTGCTAGGGCAAGTAAAATGGTCAGAGGGGGGTGTTCTCTCATTATGTGTCTGGAAGTAACTAGCAAACTAACTGACTAACCAATGTTAGTCAGTTAACTTAGGTGCTTGGCTGCCGTTGTGAGGTCAGAACGTTCGGCTCAACCCTACTGGATAACATAACAGCCTAACCATCTCTGCTTGGGCGAGTAATATTCAGTGAGCTGTTCTCTCTCACTTAGATGTCTGGAAGTAGCTAGCAAGTTAGCTTGGGTGCTTGACTACTGTTGTTAGTACAGAATGCTCAGATCAACTCTTAAAGAGATGGGTGGGGCTAAAACTTAAGAGGATGTGAACAATGCTGAATGGGTGTAGACAAAAAAATAACTAAAATAGTTGTACCAAAATATTCAAAGGCCATTTTCTCAAAAGTGAGTTTAAAAGTTTAACAACTTTCAAAGCAAAATTACTTTCCCATTGTTCTTCAACTGTAGTGTATGATATACCATTTTGTAGCTCTGAGTCTCTACTTTTATCCAATGTAAAAAACACAATTTCAAATGTTGCTATATAAGACCGATTTGAGCTGGTCGGTCACATTTTACACATTAACCCCTTTCTTTTGGGTTGGCACAAAACTACCTTCATACTTCCATTCATTTTTTTAAAACGGTACCGGTTACCTTCAGACGAGTCCCTTGGCACTTGTAGGGGGTCGTAGATGGTTTGGACGCCAAGTTGGCCCATTGATGGTACCGACAAAAGACAAGTCTCCTGACACTCCGCAGAACAGAGACCATCGTCTCTCCTTTCCATAGAGTGGTAATAGTTTGTAGTCATTCAAACTGTTTGGAATGCTAATTAAATTTTCGTGAGAAGACCGATTTTCGGGATGTCTCATGGTCTGACAAACATCGCTCTAGCTCTGCCATCTTTCACCGCAGATGCAGAAGTGCGACAGGAGGATGTGGAGGATTGAGACGTATCCAATGCAAAAAAAAGATATCTCTAATTTAAACTGACAGATTTTGATGGGGAATTTTTTGGGTATGTAACATTCAACTCTGAAGGATTAACTAATTTACCACATGGTGATGTCACCATGGAAAGGCCTAAACTCCATCCCACCAAAACAGGAAGAATTTCAGATTGTCTTTTCAAACAGCTCTTAGACAAAAAGGGCATTATCATAATTTTCACAATTTCAGAGTATTATTCCAACCTCATAGTGTGGAAATATATATATATAACTGGAAAATCCCGTTTTAGACTGCAGTGGGCCTTTAAGGAGTCAAATAAGTCCTTTTGTAATTTGGGTAAACTATCCCTTTAAGTGTACTGTGACAGTATACTGACAGTGAGCTATTTTGAATTCTGCATGCATTATGGAATGTAGGTGCTGCTGGCAATTTCCTTCACAATCAGTGTTCAAACTCAGGCAATTTGACACATCCCCTTGTCTGCACAGCACATCATCTTGATGAATGAAAGGGATCTGAGACAATAGGAGATACTTCACTTACTATTCAGATTATTAGGACCAGCGTTGATCAGATTTACGACTGTAATTTTGTCAGGACATGCTTGTGTTTTTCCATTTACATATGGTTTATAGAGCCGTGAACGCATTTGCATAATGGAAGCTCAAAGTGATATGCTGATGAAAGCAGAAGGGAGGGTGCCTACTAAACTTTTATGTACAACGGTAAAAGGTGAAAGCAAATACTCACTCTCACTCACAAACAAATACACACTCATACTAATGGATCTAGCAAAGGGAAATGCAAGGAGCTGTCTTTTCTTTCTGCTCACTTAAACAAGCAGGGAAGTCAATATACTGTAGATAATAAAGAAAACAACCAAAAGTCAATGGGGCAATCCATGCACAGAGATGCAACTAAACCAATGCAACGATTGGGTACTCCCAATGACAAGAAAATAAACAACCTATTGATTAACAAATGTTAACTGTACAAAACACATTTATGCTGTCACGACCCATTACAACACATTTCATTTTGTACATTTACGATCATACATTTCTCATGAAAAGTATTTTTTAAAGATACTTTTCACCCCTGAGAGATAAAGATCCCTCTATCCCAAATAGCATCATTTTCCCTACATATAGTGCCCTATTTGGGAGACACCCTATCACACAAACAATAATACAAAGAGTAGCATATGTTTCTCATGACAGTACTAAGAGCAGCACATTGAACAGGAGGCTTCCACAAGGACAAGCCACAACTGACATCCCGTCCCCTTTACTTTTGTCTGGCACCCGTAGTGCTTTGATGAAAATAAGTGCACTATGTAGGGAATAGGGTACCAATGGGACACATCCTAACTCAAACTTCCTTAGGCCACAGCTAAATGCTGGTTGTTCTCATTCCCAGCAGTCAAACACCGCCTATGGTCAGCTAGCGACTGGCTCGCCCTTCTTCTGCATCTTCTGCCTTTATAATTAGCCACCAGAAAGGACTGGATGAGGACTTAAAAGGGCATGGGTTAGAGACACCATGTATACATGCACTCCCACTCTGCTCCACAGGCCCTCAGGGTCTCTCACACATACACAAACACAGACACACACACAAACATGCACACTAACATGCAAGCACACATGTACAGCACACACACGCACGCACATCGTGCCAAGCACCTCCTCTCTTTTTCACAGGCCCTCATAGTCTCCTTACAAGCACTTAGGAGTGGACCCAGGGAGAGACTGCACACTACTGTGAAAGAGTATGGGTTAGTAGGGTTCACGCTCAAGACAAGCCGTCTACAGGGAGAAGCTAGAGGATGTTGTAGTTTTACAACTCTGAGGAGCTTAACAGTGTTCTGGGGTTGGTCTGTGGGAAGCAAGAGTGGTTGAGAGTGACATACCACTCAAGTACCGAGGCCACATTTCGTGTTGGTTTCTTAAAGTCTAAACTGAAGTCTCCTTGCCTCCCTCTGAGAGGAAAGATGAGTTGCACTGAGAAAATCAGACACTTTTTGCTCATTGCTGTCGCCTCCCTTCCCTGTGTCGCCCTTCTTCTGTTGACCGTCCATCTGCATCACTGGTCATGTGTTGTACTGACAGCTCTGACAGGCCGGTATGGTAGACCTGACGTGTCTGTATGTGTGTGGACAGGGAGAGATATTATCGCTACATGTTTTTCTCACCAGGGGTTCTAATATGTGAGCCCAGACTGTGAGCCCAGCTGCTCAGACATGTTAGCTAGCAGTCTGCTGACCGCTAGCTGGATAAGGTCATGCTATTTGACCTTTTCTAAGACCGTCTGATTGGTTGTGACAAGCTACATCCCACATGATGCCTTTTTCGGCGCTATCAAAATAAAGGCTAATTTACTAATATCAGCATCAAAAGAAGACCTGTTTACCAGTGACAAGGTTAGCCACTCAATAATGAGGTGAGATGTTTCATTCAATGTCACATGCGTAAATTATTCATACACTCGCTAGAATGAAAAAGTATATAACTTGTTTCATTTGATGCCACCTAGTATGTTTAAACAATACCCACTGGAAGGTCTCCCGAGTGGAGCAGCGGTCTGAGGTACTGCATCTCAGTGCTAGAGGTGTCACTACAGACCCTGGTTCAAATCCAGGCTGTATCACAACTGGCCGTGTTTGGGAGTCCCATAGGGGGTGTCAGGCCATCATTGTAAATAAGTATTTGTTCTTAACTGACTTGCCTGGTTAAAGAGAACTAAGTATGTGGTTTGTTGTGTAAAAATGAAATGTTCTCATTTGTGTGCTCATTACTGTCTGGCTTTTAACTTGTTCGTTATTGGCTTGAAGTGAACTTGTTATTTATCACACACAACACGTATAATTCACAATCCACGCATTATCACAACAATCTGTTTTCAGGACATTCACCAAAGATGTAAACAACAACAACAAGAAAGCCACGATAAAAATAAATCCTTCAATCTGACAGTTCCTTGGTGAGCAACATCATAGAGGGAGAGGGTGATGTGTGATTGGGCTGGGTGAGGAACGTGAGGCCTTGCTGCCTGCTCACCTCCTATGTGTGTAGATGTGTGAGTGTGTGTGTGTGTGTGTGTGTGTGTGTGTGTGTGTGTTTGAGGCAGACAGATCGCAGGGTTGGGTGCCAACAGTGGCTGGCCTGCTACGGGTACAAGGTGGGCCTGTGTGAGAGACAAATACCACACAGCCAAGCTGGAGAACGATCAAACCAACGGCTTTCTCAGAGGGTAATAATTACTGAGGCAGGTACTGTTGAGAGAGAGAGAGCCCTGGCTTTGAAAATAGAATGAAATTAGCTTTTACGGTTAATGATCATTATGGAATTGCACACATAAGCATTTATTACGGCCAACGTTATATTTCAAAGATGTTGCATGTGAGTTTCCTTATTCCCGTTTTACTCTGGACATGAATACCAATGAATACTTGGAGATGGATTCAAATTCTGAAATGAAATTGGAAAAAGTGTCAGTTGCAACCGCATGTGAAAACCAGACAAATCTGTCCGACTCAATGGGCAGAATAAAACATGCAGTTTCAGTACAAGTGCAGCTTAGAAAAAGCACACAAAGCGGTACTCTATGAGTCACTTGCTGCCAATCCCCCTCTCGTCCTCTCCTCTCCCAGGGCGAGGCTCTTGGAGTGTCTCTGTTCTCCTCTTAGCTGGTGATCAATACCATCCTGTTCTGGTCAGACTAACACAGGGTCTATAGGAAGATGAAGTGGATGGCACTGCTGTGTAGCAGACCCGGGTTTAAGTAGTCCTGGTTCTCTTTCCAATACTCTTCAGGATTTGATTGAGCCTGGCCTAAAGTGCCAGATACAGGTGTGGGTTGCACTTCTGGGACTATTCCATTGGTTTTATTGTGCCAGGCTAGCTAAATCAAAGCACAGCTAAAGTTTTTTTGCAGTATTTGAACCCAGGTCTGTTGTTTAGAACAGCTGACTGGCATGCAAAGGCTGTAGTCTAACGTGTTGCCCACCCTACCCTTCTGTCTGGTGGACTGAGTCACAGCCTGGTGGAGTGAGCAGGGGAGGAGTGGGACGGAGTGGAGAGAAGTAAAGAGAGGCCCATGGCGGTAATGCTTTCTGAGGCCCAGTAGGATAGTTTCAAGGACATATCTGGCAACGTGTCCTCTCCTTCCTTCCACTCTAAAAGCATTTGAACAGGTGCACTGCTACTTCAAGCCATAGGTTCTTGTACTACATCCTCCATCACAGCCAGAGCTATTGTGTTGTAAACTATGGGTGACTTCTGCTGACTGGCTAACTGTCAGACTATGGAGAGAGAGAGTGAGTGAGAGAGCGAGTGAAAGAGAGAGTGAGAGAGATCAAGAGAGAGAGCGAGAGAGAGATTTATATATAAAATCAAGTTAAGGTGTAAGGGTAGTATTATACACTAACATTTATTTATGCACATACTGTATATTCTTATTGGGTTATTCATTTTATTGCTTTTAGCCTTAAGTGTAGCTTTCTTTTATAATGGCTGTAGAGCTCTTCTGACAGCTGTGCTATTGACAGACTTGTATGGATTTCATTTTTATCCGCAGGACAGTGCCTGTGTGTGTGTGTGTGTGTGTGTGTGTGTGTGTGTGTGTGTGTGTGTGTGTGTGTGTGTGTGTGTGTGTGTGTGCCTGTTGTCTGTGTGTGCCTGTTGTCTGTGTGTGCCTGTTGTCTGTGTGTATGCGCACATGCATGCCTGCATGTGTGGGAATGTGCATACATACGCACGCCATTCTCATCGACGGGGCTGTAGTGGAGCAGGTTGAGAGCTTCAAGTTCCTTGGTGCCCATATCACCAACAAACTATCGTGGTACAAACAAACCAAGACAGTTGTGAAGAGTGCACGACAACACCTATTACCCCTGAGGAGACTGAAAAGATTTGTCATGGGTCGTCAGATCCTCAAAAAGTTCTACAGCTACACCATTGAGAGCATCCTGACTGGTTGCATCACCGGCTGGTATGGCAACTGCTTGGCCTCTGACCACAAGGCACTACAGATGGTAGTGCATGCGGCCCAGTACATCAATGGGTCCAAGCTTCCTGTCACCCTAGTCATAGACTTTTCTCTCTGCTACCGCATGGCAAGCGGTATCGGAGTGCCAAGTCAAGGTCCAAAATACTTCTTAACAGCTTCAACCCCCAAGCAGTAAGACTCCTGAACAGCTAATCAAATGGCTACCCAGACTATTTGCATTCCCACCCCTCCACCCCCATTTTACGTTGCTGCTACTCTCTGTTTATTATCTATGCATTGTCACTTTACCTCTACCTACATGTATATTACCTCAATTACCTCGACTAAACACATTGACTCTTTACCGGTACCCTCTGTATATAGCCGTGCTTCAGTTATTTTATTGTTGCTTTATTTTGTTTATTTATTTTTTACTTCAGTTTATTTTAGTAAATACTTTCTTAACAATTATTTTTCTTAAAACTGCAGTGTTGGTTAAGGGCTTGTAAGTAAGCATTTCACTGTAAGGTCCACACCTGTTGTATTCGGCTCATTTGATTTTATTTTGTGTGCGTGTTGTGTAAAGTCTAACATCTCAATTCCACCTTTTTCTTTTTCGGGGGGTGGATTGTGTTCAAGACAGCAGTTAGTTCTATTCGTCACCATCACTCTTAACAAGGTCTCAGGCATAGATGTTGCTATACATCAACGTAGCGGTGATCAATAGTGATTGATCCCCTCATCTTTGGGGAATATCAGTGGCGTGTCTCTGCCCCTCGCTTGTGATGCATCTTGGTAATTGATATGGAAGACAAGAGGTAACTGTAGCATAACTTTTTAACCTTGTGGGAATCCCTGATAAATCTAAATGAGATACTGCAGCTTCACAGAGGCATCCTATCAGAGCCTATACCTTTACCATGTTGCTCTTTTTTTACATTACAAGCCATTATAGCGGAGGGCCAAGGGGTCACAAAGACAACGAGAAGCATGGCGCTTTTGACTTATAAATGAATGATAATATACCCATTGATTCATGAAGAATATAACTTATAAATGCCTCATCAGCTTAGTTGAACTTTCGTACCCCATCAGAACCCAAAATATGAGCTTGGTTTACTCCAATGTTTGTAAACAATGTAAATGTAAACAAACACTGTACAGTCTCAAAACATGGTTAAAACTATACATCTGATATCATGGATGGTCAAGCTTTTTATCCATAGAGCTCTCTTTGAATTTCAGAGTAGTTACATTTCTCCAGCCCCATCCCTCCGCTTTTTACCAAAGCAGTGGTTGGGAGAGGCTTTGTTATTGTTTCAACTGCAGATTACCTCTGTAAGTACCTAACAGTCATTTCTGCATTGTAAAAGAGGCAAGAGTTTGAATTCTAACCCAAATCACATTGTCTCACAGTCAAGATAGTCTGGTCTTGATCTAATGGTCAATATCCGTGCTACAAAAAAAACTTATTCCAGCATTTGTGTTAACTATTTCATAGCAAATGGAATACCTAAAATCCTTCAAATCCAACTGTTATTTATAAGCTATTGATTCCATTATCTATTGCTGTATCCCTTTTGTAAAAGGTATTGTCTATTGGGGATTTCGTCGAGAGCTTGATGATTGCTCTTTCAATTTCAACCTCATTCCGTTATGAATTGTACTTCAACCGGCTGGGAGGAGGAGGAAAAATGACATTGATACTGTCCACATCACCAGTGAAACATGACAAGCAATGAAGCCTCTCTACTGGAACAAGTGAAACAATATAAAGACATCCCCATCTGCAGGGAATCAATGTACAGCCCGTTCAACCAACCAACCGTGCATTAAGCGATGAGCTCGGCTAGTTCCCCTGTCTCTGATAAAAACGCATCCAAAACATAATTAGCATTTATGGATTTATGGCTTGTGTATCTGAGCATGTTCCTGGGGAAATGGCTTTCTTTCTATTCATAGTCCCTCCCATCCATAGTAAAATTGGATGATACTGAGAAAGAAGCCTACAGATCCCTGATCCCAGCCCCTCTCATGTTCCGAAGACTTCCTGGAATCTGGGTGGGTTGTCATCAGGGGGTAGAGGGGCCATGCAGACAGGCAAGTAGAGAGGGAGTTAAGGAGGCAGGGAGGAAGGGTGGCAGACAGGCAGCAGTCAGGTACACTCTTAGAAAAAACGGTGCTATGTGAAACCTAAAAGTGTTTTTCAGCTGTCCCCATACGAGAATCCTTTGAAGAACCCTTTTTGGTTCCAGGTCAAACCCTTTTGGGTTCCAGGTCGAACCCAGGCTTATACATGGAACCCAAAAAGTTTCTACCTGTAAACAAAATGGGTTCAACCTGGAACCAAAAAGGGTTCGCCTATGGGGACAACTGAAGAACCCTTGATTAACTGTTTTTTCTAAGAGTGTAGGCAGACAGGTATGGAGGCAGCAGGCAGGGAGGCAGCAGGCAGGAGTCAGGAAAGCAGGTAGGCAAGGAGGCAGGCAGATTGGGAAAGAGGGAGGGAGGGATATTTCCTGGTAGCTGGGGTGGGTTGGGGGACAAGGGCCACGGAGACAGGCAACAGGCAAGTAGAGATGGGGAATGGAGACCTATAGTACAATTAACATTACAGTAAAAGGTTCAAAGGATGGCTAAAACCATCAAATCAAATCAAACCAAGCTTTATTTATACAACACATTGTGCTTCACAGGAAAAAAACGAATGGAAACAATGATCACACCTCTAATGATGCTTTAGCCAAAGGCCATGCATGATGACTCTACAATCAGAACTGACCAATACATGTGGAAAAAAAGACGAGGCTGAGACATAACCTGTGTCCCAAATGGCACCCTATTCCCTACTTAGCGCACTATAGGGAATAGGGTGCCATTTGGGATGCAGGCATGGCATCACAGAGTCACAGAGTTCAGCCTCGGGGACTGAATAAATGCTGCTCATCTCAATCATAATAGATGGGTTGTTCTAGATCCACGCAATTCTAAGAACACATAATAATTCCATTTCTGTGGATGATGCACATCTGAATCGATCACAAGAGCCTGCTGATGCCAATGGTTCATGGTTCATGGACACGTGAGTACATAGCGAGCTCTCATTACCCACATGTGCAGCTACTGTATGGCTGTAATTTCATGCAATCATACCTTCCTCTGACGGTGACTCTGAACTGCTGGGCATCAGCTATCTTGCCTAAATGGTGTCAGGTTCTAATTTCCCACAGAATTGTGGCAACATTCAAAACATTCAGTATCAGACAAATTGTGGCTTTGCTTCCTTATGTGGGGTTGAGAGTTGCTTCTGAGTGCGTTCCTGTGTTTTTCTTATGCCTGTGTGTGTGTGTGTGTGTGTGTGTGTGTGTGTGTGTGTGTGTGTGTGTGTGTGTGTGTGTGTGTGGTGTGTGTGTGTGTGTGTGTGTGTGTGTGTGTATGTGTGTGTGTGAGTGTGTTATGCTCAAACTGGGCCTGTCTAGTGAACAGCAAATGCCTATCACTCTTGCCTGCCATCACTAGAGTCACTGTGATGCCTTGGCGTATTGGCATCTGTGGCGGCAGGTCGATAAGGATTTTAACCGCATCTTAAAATGGGTAATGGTGGCCTTTATGTGCGTCATTGTCACTTACCTAAAAGTCATGGCTCCTAACCACTGCAATCCATCACCGGCTGCCACCATGCAGCCTTTCCCCTTAACTGATTCAGTTTATAAGTGTGTGAGTGTGTGTTTGTGCGTGCGTGCGTGCGAGTGTGTTTGCTCTCAAAGTCACTTTAGTTTATGATGAAACATAATGGCTCTATGGAAGACTGACACTGCTACACAGACAAGGGTGGAAAGCTTTCTTTGGAAGCACCCACCTACACGGACACCTACTATTTCCTCTCCATCATATAAAAATATACTGCTCAAAAAAATAAAGGGAACACTTAAACAACACATCCTAGATCTGAATGAAAGAAATAATCTTATTAAATACTTTTTTCTTTACATAGTTGAATGTGCTGACAACAAAATCACACAAAAATAATCAATGGAAATCCAATTTATCAACCCATGGAGGTCTGGATTTGGAGTCACACTCAAAATTAAAGTGGAAAACCACACTACAGGCTGATCCAACTTTGATGTAATGTCCTTAAAACAAGTCAAAATGAGGCTCAGTAGTGTGTGTGGCCTCCACGTGCCTGTATGACCTCCCTACAACACCTGGGCATGCTCCTGATGAGGTGGCGGATGGTCTCCTGAGGGATCTCCTCCCAGACCTGGACTAAAGCATCCGCCAACTCCTGGACAGTCTGTGGTGCAACGTGGCGTTGGTGGATGGAGCGAGACATGATGTCCCAGATGTGCTCAATTGGATTCAGGTCTGGGGAACGGGCGGGCCAGTCCATAGCATCAATGCCTTCCTCTTGCAGGAACTGCTGACAAACTCCAGCCACATGAGGTCTAGCATTGTCTTGCATTAGGAGGAACCCAGGGCCAACTGCACCAGCATATGGTTTCACAAGGGGTCTGAGGATCTCATCTCGGTACCTAATGGCAGCCAGGCTACCTCTGGCGAGCACATGGAGGGCTGTGCGGCCCCCCAAAGAAATGCCACCCCACACCATGACTGACCCACCGCCAAACCGGTCATGCTGGAGGATGTTGCAGGCAGCAGAACGTTCTCCACGGCGTCTCCAGAATCTCACGTCTGTCACATGTGCTCAGTGTGAACCTGCTTTCATCTGTGAAGAGCACAGGGCGCCAGTGGCGAATTTGCCAATCTTGGTGTTCTCTGGCAAATGCCAAACGTCCTGCACGGTGTTGGGCTGTAAGCACAACCCCCACCTGTGGACGTTGGGCCCTCATACCACCCTCATGGAGTCTGTTTCTGACCATTTGATCAGACACATGCACATTTGTGGCCTGCTGGAGGTCATTTTGCAGGGCTCTAGCAGTGCTTCTCCTGCTCCTCCTTGCACAAAGGCGGAGGTAGCGGTCCTGCTG
Organism: Salmo salar; assembly: GCF_965601325.2. Taxonomy (NCBI): domain Eukaryota; kingdom Metazoa; phylum Chordata; class Actinopteri; order Salmoniformes; family Salmonidae; genus Salmo; species Salmo salar. The sequence continues at coordinate 55,094,574 of NC_138305.1, read as the reverse complement.
CTGGGTTGTTGCCCTCCTACGGCCTCCTCCACATCTCCTGATGTACTGGCCTGTCTCCTGGTAGCGCCTCCATGCTCTGGACACTACGCTGACAGACACAGCAAACCTTCTTGCCACAGCTCGCATTGATGTGCCATCCTGGCTGAGCTGCACTACCTGAGCCACTTGTGTGGGTTGTAGACGCCGTCTCATGCTACCACTAGAGTGAAAGCACCGCCAGCATTCAAAAGTGACCAAAACATCAGCCAGGAAGCATAGGAACTGAGAAGTGGTCTGTGGTTACCACCTGCAGAACCACTCCTTTATTGGGGGTGTCTTGCTAATTGCCTATAATTTCCACCTGTTGTCTATTCCATTTGCACAACAGCATGTGAAATTTATTGTCAATCAGTGTTGCTTCCTAAGTGGACAGTTTCATTTCACAGAAGTGTGATTGACTTGGAGTTACATTGTGTGGTTTCAGTGTTCCCTTTATTTTTTTTAGCTGTGTATATTTGTTTTCCAGATTTCCCTGAAAACCCAGTTTGCACGTCACTTTAAATGGGGAGATTGCTGTTTTCATGTTCTGAAGTTGAAGACTTTTCCCTCTAGATTGCTGTTAGTCTGCAGAAAATCTCTCCATATGCACCAGATTTTCAAGGCACCCTTCAACCAAATGCTCTCAGTAGCTAATCAGCTCTAATATCAAACCTCATCAAACTGAAAGGTGAAAATCAGGCAAAGTCTGGGAGAAAGTCTGCTTTTGTCACGGTTCTCATAAGAACGGGTCCAGGGCGCAGCATGTGTAGAGTTCCACATCTTTATTCCAAAGTGAAACTTCAAGCAAAAACAAATAAATCAAATAAACAAACAACTAAACGTGACTACGTGGTGCACAGGCACAAACACAAAATAATATCCCACAAACACAGGTGAGAAAAATAGCTACTTAAATATGATCCCCAATTAGAGACAACGATTACCAGCTGCCTCTAATTGGGAATCATACAAAACACCAACATAGAAAATAAAAACTAGAACACAACATAGAAATATAAACTAGACTACCCCCTAGTCACGCCCTGACCTACTACACCATAGAGAAACAAGGGCTCTCTATGGTCAGGGCATGACAGTACCCCCCCAACGGTGCGGACTCCGGCCGCAGAACCTGAAACCAAATGAGGGGTTGGTGACTAGTGTCGGTGGCGGCTGTGGTGCGGGTCGTAGCCCCCCAGACCCCCCCCTCCCAGACCCCGGATCCAACCATGGCGCCGGGCTGAATGCCATGCCTGGACTAGGCACCGGCGCAGAGGAGGGCTACGGCCCTGGAGCTGGGTTGGACGCCATGCCTGGACTGGGCATCGGTGCAGAAGAAGGCTCCGGCCAACAAAATGTTGTTTTCTTTACCACAAAAACCCACCCTAAGGCTCCCGAGTGGTGCAGTGGTCTAAGGCACCGCATTGCAGTGCTAGCTGTGCCTCCAGAGATCCTGGTTCAAGTCCAGGCTCTGTTGCAGGCGGCCGCGACTGGGAGACCCATGGGGCGGCGCACAATTGGCCCAGAGTCGTCCAGGTTAGGGGAGGATTTGGCTGGCAGAGATGTTCTTGTCACATCGCGTACTAGCGACTCCTGTGGTGGGCCAGGTGCAATGCATGCAGACACGGTCAACAGGTATACGGTGTTTCCTCCGACATGTTGGTGTGGCTGGCTTCCGGGTTAAGAGGGCATTGTGTCAAGAAGCAGCTTGGCTGGGTTGTGTTTTGGCTCCAGACCTTCGCCTCTCCTGAGTTCATACAGGAGTTGCAGCGATAGGACAAGACTGTAAGTACCAATTGGATACCATGAAAAAGGGGTAAAAAAATAACAAATAAAAATAAACTCAGGGTAAAATTGTTGTTAACAAGCGACCATCTCACAAACCTGTAACTTCGTAGTTCTGCACTTCAGTTTGTACATGGAAACTCTATCAGGAGAGAGAGAGCAAATTAAACAAGTAGATGCACATGGAGGCCAGTTATATAAAAAACTATTGTTTACATGGAATATTCTTTATGAAACCCTTGGTGTACACCAGGAGGTCTGTTGGCAAAGGAGTGACTTCATTTTTATGTATGTTTGCTTACTGGGCTCTGGCAACCGCTGTAACCTCACTTAAAATGTTGTGGCTGACTGATGAAGATGTTTAGTTGCCCTGCGCAACAGTGAGAAGTCACAGAGACTGAAGCCTGGCAGGCAGGCAAGTTTAAGCCTGGCAGAAATGCTCGTTAGCCCAAGCCATGTTGTCATGGTTAATTAAATACCTAACCCTGATTTTGTTTTCTTGAGTGCTCTCTTGTATGACCCTTTCCATAAAAACCATGGGAATGGAATAGATGATATTGGATCAGTCTCTCTCTGTCTCCCTGTTGACGTCAAACAAGGTTTGGTGTAAATATTTTGTCTTTGGTCTATTGGTACAATGTGTTTGGTCTAACTACAATGACGTAGGTCTATTTCCCCCACATCCAATTTGTAAGTCGCTCTGGATAAGAGCGTCTGCTAAATGACGTAAATGTAAAAATGTAAATATGAGGCTTTTAACCTGTTATGGCTAGGGGGCAGTATTTTCACAGCCGGATAAAAAACGTACCCAATTTAATCTGATTATTGCTCCTGCCCAGAAACTAGAATATGCATATAATTATTAGCTTTGGATAGAAAACACTCCAAAGTTTCTAAAACTGTTTGAATGGTGTCTGTGAGTATAACAGAACTCATTTGGCAGGCCAAAACCTGAGAAGATTCTGTACAGGAAGTACCCTGTCTGACCATTTCTTGGCCTTCTTGATTATCTCTATCCAAAACAGGGGATCTCTGCTGTTACGTGACACTTCCTACGGCACCCATGGGCTCTCAGAAGGCGGCAAAAAGCTGAATCGTGGCTTTGCAGGCCCTGGTTGAAAAACATCAGCGCGTTTGGATAGTGGCCGGTCACAGTACTATGAGACTCAGGCTCGTGCACGAGGGGATCCCATGCTTTTATTTTCTCTCTCTTTGTATGTAAACACGCATTCCCGGTCGGAACATTATCGCTTTTTTACGAGAAAAATGGCATAAAAATGTATTTTAAACAGCGGTTGACATGCTTCGAAGTACGGTAATGGAATATTTACAATTTTTTTGTCACGAAATGCGTCGTGCGCATGACCCTTATTTACACTTCGGATAGTGTCTTGAACGCACGAAAAAAACGCCGCTATTTGGATATAACTATGGATTATTTTGAAGCAAACCAACATTTGTTATTGAAGTAGCAGTCCTCGGAGTGCATTCTGACGAAGAACACCAAAGGTAATCAAACTTTTCTAATAGTAAATCGGAGTTTGGTCAGGGCTAAACTTGGTGGGTGTCAAAATAGCTAGCCGTGATGGCTGGGCTATTTACTCAGAATATTGCAAAATGTGCTTTCACCGAAAAGCTATTTTAAAATCGGACACCTCGATTGCACAAAGGAGTTCTGTATCTATAATTCTTAAAATAATTGTTATGTTTTTTGTGAACGTTTATCGTGAGTAATTTAGTAAATTCACCGGAAGTGTTCAGTGGGAATGCTAGTTCTGAACGTCACATGCCAATGTAAAAAGCAGTTTTTTTATATAAATATGAACTTGATTGAACAAAACATGCATGTATTGTATAACATAATGTCCTAGGCGTGTCATCTGATGAAGATCATCAAAGGTTAGTGCTGCATTTAGCTGTGGTTTTGTTTTTTGTGACATTATATGCTAGCTTGAAAAATGGGTGTCTGATTATTTCTGGCTGGGTACTCTGCTGACATAATCTAATGTTTTGCTTTCGCTGTAAAGCCTTTTTGAAATCGGACAGTGTGGTTAGATAAAGGAGAGTCTTGTCTTTAAAATGCTGTAAAATAGTCATATGTTTGAAAAATTGAAGTTTTTGTATTTTTGAGGAATTTGTAATTCGCGCCACGCCTATCATTGGATATTGGAGCAGGTGTTCCGCTAGCGGAACGTCTAGATGTAAGAGGTTTTTAAGACAAGTGAAAGGTTGACAGGTAAATCATTGCTCTCTGTCAGGACTGATAGGTTGAGCAGAACACAAGCCTGCTTTGAATAACAGCTCCCATCCTTACAACGTCCTCCTCCGCAGCTCCACAGCCTACCTAACGATTTTCAGGACATTACGAACTCAGCACAAGCCATTCGTTTTGACTCAATTCCCCAAGAGAAGTAACAAAAGGAAGGAGGGCAGGAAGGAAAAAAAGGGGGAAAACAACAAGACACGGTAGTCTGAATGGTGTACGTAAACGCAAGCAGTCAACTGGCGTCCTGTAAAGGAACACAGCGGAAGAAGAAACTTCGTTTAGTATTTTGTTTCCATCTAGCTAAAGTGTCAGTACTGCCGAATCAGCTGCTGTGTGCTGTGCTTGTTACCTGGCACTCTCATTTACATATAGAGCACCCAGCCTTAAAGGTAAGTGGACTTTAACAGTGTGATAGCTCTCCTGTTTATTGCTTTTCATGCTGCAGTGAATACCTGAGAGGTGCAACTTTTCAAACGTGACAGTGAAATCCATAGACAAATGACCGTCGGACACCACGGCTTTTCGAAGAGTCACTCTAAAGAGAGTGGTGAATGACGGCTATTATACAACCAACTTGGCAAACGATATACTGATGTACTATAGGTCCTCTTAGTACTGTGATGTTGGTTCATTGGCCGTTGTGATATGATGACAATGACAATGTGACAGATACACAAACATGAGTGATAATGGATTAGGCTACAGCCAATGGCAACATGTCATCCAGTGCCCAAGCACCTGTCCCTTTGCCCCTGCAATGAGAAAGGGCCGTCGAAGCTCTGTGTTGAAAAAAAATTAATAACTTACTAATTCAATTTTTTGTCACTTTTCTCCTTTAATTTTAAACGCTGTGATTTTTTTATTTTGTTCACCTGCCCCCACAAAGATCTATGCACGGCCCTGCAACAAGTGGATCTGCTTTTCGAAAACTTTCTATGAAATTTTGCAAATAATCCATTAGAATGAATTTCCATTTCCAATATTAATTTGACAAGTCGGACCATGCAATAAAAGACACACAACTGTCATTGCGTCAGAAAAACATCAGTTTGCATTTTCCTAAAAATGATGCAATCCATCAATGTCAACTAATCTGAATGAAAATTATATTACGAACCCAGAAACAACTTTTGTTGTCTCGTCCAGTCTGTCCACCATGATGTATTACTCTGGCATTATGCTAAACATCATCTCTGCTGCAGGACTTTCCAAGTGATTTATAGACATTCTATTTGCTTGTAAACCATTGAAAGGAAAGGACAAACAGAAAAGGACAGGGAAATGTGTCAACTGTTGTCGTCAATGATAATAAAACACAGTGGGAGATATATATCAACTCTTTGACCAACAGTAAAGTCGTCTCAGACACCAGGTGCAAGCTTGTGTAGACAGAAATAGAGTGGGTGAAATTCAATTGAATTAAATGAAAATAAAAATGTGGTAATTTAGCCGATGCGTAGCCTAACCTTGTTTTATCCAAAGCAACTTACAGCAATTTACACACACAATATGTTGTACATGCGGGAATAAAACCCATATCTCTTTGTTACGAGCACAATCCCAGCAGTCAAAGTTGGTTGACATGTCGTCATTGGGGTGAACCAACCAAGCAATTGATCTATTGAACAAACTGATTCACACATGCAAAAAGCAAGCATGCGATCCAATCCCACAGAGACGGAGGAGGCAATCATCACTCAAATAAAGACCCCGGTGCTCCCGGTGCCCCTGGTCCTACAGAGGCTCTTTCCTTATTAACTTTCCTTATTAACCACCACGGACGAGAGAGAGACACGGTCGACAGAGGTGATTGACTAAGACTGAGGCATGCTTTCAGCCAGATTACCCTTTAGCCTTGGGAGAAGATGCACTGTGACTTTGACTACTTATTGCTTCCCACCCAAACGGATCATACATCTATGGTATTGATCGGCCCCAGTGCTTCAGAGCTCTAATTGCGGCATGGCTTTGCATTTCTCCGACAGTAATAGGTTACACAGAAGAATAAAGATGCAGTCGCAGGATATTGATCAGCAGGAATCCACACCTCAAGGCAAAATTAATGAGACAATGCATGAGGGTCAATACAATTTTCCCTCACTCTGCAGAAGGAAGGTTTTTCTATTCCCTCTCCCTCCCTCTATCTCTTGTATGCTGATTTGGTCTCCCTTTCAAATGGCTGGTCTCAGACTGTTTAGAGTTCATCATACAGTATCAATTGTAAAACCGCTAGAAATCGCAATATGGATTAGTGGAGAGGGAAGCTCCAAATTGTGTAACTGTAACTTAGACATGTCATTGTGGCAATGTTCAACTGTAAATTAATAGTCAAGGCTGATTGTCCAATATGTAGAAGAGTTCATTGGCACCATATCCCCTATCCTCAGATCTCAGCACATCGATAACAACAGGACGGGAGATACTCTAAGTAAAGATTACATGTGGGACAGGTTGGAAACACACCACATTGATAACACAGCCATAAACACACGGTGTAATCATGAGAAGCATTACACCACAAAGAACTCATCCCATCTGGCACTCCATGCAGACTCAATCAAATGTAACTAAAGCAAAAGCAAATGTAAAAGATTTAGAATAGGCCTCCCGAGTGGCACAGCGGTCTAAGGCACTGCATCACAGTGCGATCGGCGTCACTACAGACCTGGGTTCGATCGAATGCTGTATCACAACCGGCCGTGATCGGGAGTCCCATAGGGCCGTGTACAATTGGCCAGCATCGTCCGAGTTAGGGGAGGGTTTGACCCGGGGGGCTTTACTTAGCTCAGTGCGCTCTAGCGACTCCTTGTGGCGGGTTGGACACCTGCAGGCTGACAGTGGTCGTCAGTTGAACGGTGTTTTCTACGACACATTGGTGTGGCTGGCTTCCGGGGTAAGTGGTTGGGTGTTAACCTCTTGGGGCTAGGTGGGACGCTAGCGTGCCACCCGTGGTGCACTCCATCAACAGCAGGTGCATTTCAAGAGCGGCAAATTTGAATCCAAATAAATGTCAAAATTCAAATTTTTCAAAAATACAACTATTTTACACCATTTGAAAGATAAACATCTCCTTAATCTAACCACGTTTTACGATTTCAAAAAGGTTTTACGGCGAAAGCATAAATTTAGAGTATGTTAGGACAGTACATTTACAAGAGTTGTGTGTAATGTTTTGTCAAGTCAAAGACAGGGTCACCAAAACCATAAAACCAGCTAAAATGATGCACTAACCTTTTACAATCTCCATCAGATGACACTCCTAGGACATTATGTTAGACAATGCATGCATTTTTAGTTCTATCAAGTTCATATTTATATCCAAAAACAGCGTTTTACTATGGCATTGATGTTGAGGAAATCGTTTCCCTCCAATAACCGGCAGTCAAGTCAGCGTAACAAATTAAATAATTAAAATTAGAAAACATTGGTAAAATATTATATTGTCATTTAAAGAATTATAGATTTACATCTCTTGAACGCAATCAACTTGCCAGATTTAAAAATAACCTTACTGGGAAATCACACTTTGCAATAATCTGAGCACTGCGCCCAGAAAAATACGCGTTGCGATACAGACTAGACGTCATGTTGGGGAGATCTAAAATCGAAAATACTATGTAAATAATCCATTACCTTTGATTCTCTTCATCAGATGTCACTTCCAGGTATCACAGGTCCATAACGAATGTAGTTTTGTTAAAAAAAGCTCATCATTTATGTCCAAAAATCTCCGTCTCGTTAGCACATGATGTAAGCCAGCCGGACTTCTCGTCATGAACGAGGGGAAAAAATATATTTCCGTTCGTTCAAACATGTCAAACGTTGTATAGCATAAATCATTAGGGCCTTTTTTAACCAGAACATGAATAATATTCAAGGTGGACGAATGCATACTCTTTTATAACGTATTGGAACGAGGGTACCCAACATGAACTCGCGCGCAAGGTGTCTAATGGGCCATCATCGTTCCATGGCTCTTGTTCGGTCAGATCTCCCTCCAGAAGACTCAAAACACTTTGTAAAGGCTGGTGACATCTAGTGGAAGCAATAGGAAGTGCCAAAATATTCCTAAACCCCTGTGTTTTTCAATGGGATAGGTTTAAAGTCAATACAACACATCAGGTATCCACTTCCTGTCAGAAAATGTCTCAGGGTTTTGCCTGCCAAATGAGTTCTGTTATACTCACAGACACCATTCAAACAGTTTTGGAAACTTTAGAGTGTTTTCTATCCATATATAATAAGTATATGCATATTCTAGTTACTGGGTAGGATTAGTAACCAGATTAAATCGGGTACATTTTTTTTATCCAGACGTGCAAATGCTGCCCCCTAGACCCAACAGGTTAAGAAGCGTGGTTTGGCAGTTCATGTTTAGGAGGATGCATGATTCGACCTTCACCTCTTGAGCCCATTGGGGAGTTACAGCGATGAGACAAGATCAAAATTGGGGAGGAAAAAGGGGAGAAAGAAAAAAAATATATATGTATGATTTAGAATAATATTTGAGGTCTGGAATGTTGGATCTGTGGAAGTACAGTATGTGCCTGGACTGTGTTTGTGGGGATCATTAAGAGAGGGGTCTCTCACAGGCGGAGAGTGAGCAGCACTCATACATGAAATTACACATGCTGCAGTTGAGGTTCCCTGGATGGGTGGTCTCCTATGGTTGCTAACCGCAACAATGCAACGGTTTGGGGGTTTTAAACGAAACGCTTTCTGTTTTCTCCCAGCACGCTTAGCAACAGGAGACAGAGTTTCATCAGCGCCCGGTCCACCTCGCCTAATTAACAGTTTACACCCCTTTTTTTAGGCACTGTATATTAGTGTACACATCTCACTGCATTTGTTCATTACCAACACAAGCACACCTGATTCAACTAGAGCTTGATCCTGGACCATGGGCCACTGACAACAATGTGCTCGTAGTGGAGTGGATCAAACAAGTGGAACTGGCTGGGGGTACTCTAGGATTCTAACTGCTTGCTGAATCACAAACCTGCCAGTCGGGTTGCCTACTTGCCTCTGAGTTTGATAGGCAACTTCCTACACCATAACAGGACTCTGTAAAAAGATTTAACGGGAAGACAGGGGACGCATCTCCACCCCGAAGTTCTCTAGATTTTGCAACACACAAAGTCGTCAATCATCTATAGGACCCAATAAACTCGCCTGTGAACGGTCCACATTAAAATTATAGCTATTTTACTGAGTCGGCAGGCACTATGTCCGATCCCTCCCCTGTTAACGGCTTTAATTCCTCTGGGAATGATCATCTGATCACAGGTGGCGATGACCAACATCAACAACAGGAAATTATGACGTCATCAAACCACATCAGCATTCACAGCAGGGAGCACCTATCGGGCACTCCCACTTCTGTTGCTCCTACTCCTCTATCTCTCACACTGGAGGGGGGTATAGACTCAGCCAGCCTCTCTCCCTGAACCGACCACCATTATTTACCTTTCTTACAGCCTCTTGATGTATGTCTATAGTCTGTAGGGGAGAGGGCTAACCCATTAATTCAGATTACGCTGTGTTGTAAGGGCTCCGGTGGGAGGAGTGACTGGTGGGTGTGTGTGTGTGTGTGTGTGTGTGTGTGTGTGTGTGTGTGTGTGTGTGTGTGTGTGTGTGTGTGTGTGTGTGTGTGTGTGTGTGTGTGTGTGTGTGTGTGTGCGCGCGTCTGTGTGTATTTTCGTCCTCCCCAAGTAGTACAGTGATTAATGAGGTGGCCATATCAGAGACGACCTTATCAAGTAACGGGACGCTCCTCGCTCACAGCAGCAGGAGCAGCAGACAAAGCCGGGGTTAGATGACTGGATGGCTGGGTGTTTAGCTGGTAAAGTGGGACCCCGTGGCAGCTAGGGGAACTAGCAGTGCCTGCATAGCCATGCATGTTAATGACACCGCTGTCGATCATTAGGCAAGCTCCTCCGAGAACATTAACCATTCACCCTCCCTCGTAAATTGTAACAGAGATGAGATTATATGCGCTTGGGGTTTTCTCTCTTAGTCTCTTTATGATTTAATGGACAGTGGCATGTGCTAGTAGCATGTGATTGGCATGTAGGATTTTTATGACAGCGTGCGATTGGCCAACATTTTTATGTGGCAGTTTGAATGAAGGTTTTGAACAGATCTGATAAAACCGCAGGAGAAATCAGCACATCAGTCTCTTCCAACCAACCCAGCAGCTTCATAAATTATCTTCCTCCGCATCTCCTCAGATACTTTGCATTCAACTTTATCAACTTAATGCATCAGATTTCTTAAGAAAAACTGAGTTAGCCAAAGGCCCGAACATAAGATATAGTATCATCGTCATTATCGTTCCTGAGCTCCTTGAGAGGCAGATTGAATCCTCTATCTGATGATCTGCTGCCAGTGCAGCGTTATCTCACTACTGTCCCCTGATCAGTATCACTAATGGACTAGGAATAGAATACAAGATAACAGCTTCACAGATTTATCAAGCATAACCTTAAACTATGCATAAGGTTTTTGATACAAATAATGAGGAGCTTGTGTAAAAAAAAAAAATCCCTTTTGCATATAGTGCAACATATACAGTACCAGTGAAAAATAGGGACACACCTGCTCATTCCAGGGTTTTTCTTTATTTTTACTATTTTCTTAATTGAAGAATATTAGTGAAGACATCAAAACTATGAAATTACACACATGAAATCATGTAGTAACCAAAAAAGTGTTCAACAAATCAAAATATATTTTATATTTGAGATTCTTCAAAGTAACCACCCTTTGCCTTTATGACAGCTTTGCACACTCTTGGCATTCTCTTAACCAGCTCCATGAGGTAGTCACCTGGAATGCATTTCACTTAACAGATGTGCCTTGTTAAAAGTTAATTTGTGGAATTTCTTTCCTTAATGCATTTTAGCCAATCAGTTGTGTTGTGACATGGCAGGCGTGGTATACAGAAAATATCTCTGTTTGGTAAAAGACCAAGTCCATGTTATTACTTTAAGACATGAAGGCCAATCAATCCAGAAAATGTCAATACATTTTAAAATTTCTTCAAGTGCAGTCACAAAAACCACAAAAAAGTGTAGCACTTTTTTGGTTACTACATGATTCCATATGTGTTTTTAATGTCTTCACTGTTATTCTACAATATGGAAAGGTGTGTCCAAACTTTTGCCTGGTACTGTATATGAAAGACCAACTTTAAGTATCCATAGAGAATTTGTTTCATTACATAAAGCAAGAAAAATTGTCAATTTACCAAATATGTGGGTGATGCAAACGCAACACAATTGTTTCAATGAAAATAGAACTGAAAACCATTGCTGAAGTCAAACTTCAAACAAATAAGCCTATGCATGGCAAGTCTTTGAAGACTCTCCTTGGAGTATAGAATGTAAACAAAACCTAATAAATAGAACATTTTAGCACATAAGCACCTGTGCATTACACATGAAACCAAACATAGAATCTAACATAGAATCTAAGAATCCCCAATAGTGTTGCTTTCTATTAAATGACTGCACTTTCTTGACTCTAAGAAAATGTTGAAGGATCAGAATGAAAAAAAAAGCTAAATTAATACTTAATGACCATGGCAGTATTATCATTACCTCCAGGTCTCTGGGTTAATATCTATGGGTATTTGTGGTGAGAGTGAATCCACAAATCACAATACAATTTGAAAAGCCTGTTTAAAGGGAGGAGGGATAGCTCTGCAACAAGAGTGACACGTGTGTGGGTGGGTGCTGTTGTGTGCATTCTGTTTTAATTGTTGACCAATTGTCTTTTCTGTCTGATTTAGTGTGTAAAGTTCCTAATTGTTAGTTATGTGCCTGCCATGTGGCCTCTGCGTTGTGTATTTATCCAATTTGGAGTGTGACACTGTTGGCTGCAGAGTGGAGTGGCAATGGGACCATTCAATCTAATGAATGGCCTTTTATTCTTTCCTCACTTTACCGTGAAATTAAAAGCGTGCGACACACAAATATATCCTCTCCACAGAGTGAGGCCTTTCCTTTTTGTCCTCTTGTCTCTTCCCTCTCCTCCCTCTCCTCCCTCTCTCATTCCTGCGTGTTGGAGAGGTCCGCTAGTCACATTAGCTCTGCCTGAGCTTTTTCATGTTGTCTTTCCCGAGTGGCACCACTACCACCATTAGCCCAGGCAGCACTGTAAATTCAGACTGCCTGCCTGGGCAGACTGAAGAATGGCATCCAAAGCAAAAGCACCTCTCCCTTTCTTTAATTAGCATTTTTCCAACATCAAAATGTTTCCCACGGCCTCCCAGGACCAAGCTCCTCCTGAATTAATTATTAACAGTCTTGCCTTCTTTCTCCTTTTTCTTTCCTTTGAAAGCAGTCACGGTTTTCTCTCCCTATCCTCTCTCTGTCTTCCTTCCTATTTTTGTTCTCTTTCTTCTTCCTCTCCTCTCTCTCTCTTTCCTCTACCTCTGTCTCTTTTATCCCCCTCCCCCTCTCTCATCCCATCTCTCTCTTTCTCACACTCTCTTTATCTCTCTCTCTCCCTCTGGGATGGACTCTCAGGACAACACTTCCTTTAGGTGTGCTTTAATTATTTAGGACATGTTTTGTGTGTAAAATCATGAATTTGGGCTTGATTCAAGACTGGTTGGGTATTCATGATTGCTGGAGTGCAGCAATAGATGGTGCTGGACCAGAGCAACACAACTACACTACAGTTATTTTCAAATATGTGTGCTTAAAAAAATTATATTACGTTTATGTTCCTCCCTTGTAATATAGTTCATCTCAAAGCAATGATTAAACTCGGAAATAGTGTTAGACTTCACACTTAAGTCTGCCTTTTTGTAATATATTCAGAATCAGAATTACTCCCCAAAACAGAGTTTTGCAGACGATAATCTGCCCAGATAGAGAATAAATTATTGCAAACAGGGCTGCAGTAAGACTTGGACACATAAACTTTTTTAATCTACAGGGAGTAACATCTTCTTTCGATCGTTCATTTAACAGTGAGGCCAGACCTGAAAGGAGAGGTGAGGCTTGAATTCCAGCCACAGTTACCCCAGAGATTAAGTTGAAAAGAGGGGAGATAACCCTTATCCTTGCCCTGGTCCACACACTGAATGGTGTGTGTGTGTGTGTGTGTGTGTGTGTGTGTGTGTGTGTGTGTGTGTGTGTGTGTGTGTGTGTGTGTGTGTGTGTGTGTGTGTGTGTGTGTGTGTGTGTGTGTGTGTGTGTGTGTGTGTGTGTGTGGCGCATGTGCGGCCCAAGACACCTCTCTCAGGATGCCGCTCTCATCTCACCTCATTCCAAAAATCATCCTGTTCTCATCTCATCAAATTACTAATGGGATAGGGGAGGCTGCTGTAAGAGAGGGAAAGTGACATAGATTACACACAGTACTGGTTAAGTCTGAGCTTAACCTGAAAATGCATCCAGCCTAAAACCAAAAAGGCCTTATTCACAGGTGTTGTTTTGTACTCTTTTTGCTAATTTACATGAATATACACTGAGTCTTTGTAAGAAATAAGTAGCATGGTTTACCATGCTGTGTATGAATGTTTGAATCACAGCTATGTTATATATGTTATTACTGTGTTATAGCATAAGATACATATTTTTATAGGTATTCACAATTTGTTGTATAGAGCTAGTCGAGAAAACTTGCATAAAATCTCTAGAGCTTACAAAAGCCCAAACCCAGTCACCTTTTACATTTCTTAAAAGGGCTCCCTTTCACTGCTACTGCAGAGGCCTTGACTCTTTCTCATATTGAGCTAACAAGTCATCGCCTCACTGTTTGTGAGGCAATTTAATGTCTACATTCGGGGAGAGTGGCAATACTCTGCTAGCTAAATTACAGTTGTTATCGCACTTGTTCAAAGGTCTCCCAAGAGGAAATATCACATACTGTACCCCCACACTTACTTACAAATGACTGTAGAAAAAGTAAGCTGCATTATGGGTAATACGCTTACTAGTATTGCTAAAGCAGTGAGTTTTTGATTTGTCATCAATGTCTTAAACTGCCAAAGTGTATTTATCAGGCAAGTGTATGAACATACATTTGAAATAAGCCAGACTATGGCAAACAATATAACGAAACAATATTTCCCATTGGTATTTAATCCCTTTGTGTGTTTCCATTCTCTTACACAGTATGCACCATAAAGGGATTTGGGCTGGAATGGAAAGTGCTAAATGTTTTGGGACAAATGTCAAGTCTATATAACATATTTTATTTTCTGTCTGTAAAAAATGTAGAGTTTGCATTCTCTTTCAACACCACAGCCATACTACACTCTTAGGGGAAAAAAAGGTGCTATCTGGGACCTAAAGTGGTTATTCGGCTGTCCCCATAGGATAACCCTTTGCAGAACTCTTTATGGTTCCAGGTAGAACCCTTTTGGGTTCCATCTAGGACCCTTTCAACAGATCGTACTACATTGAACCTAAAAGGGTTAGAACTGGGACCAAAATTGGTTCTCCTATGGAGACAACCGAAGAACCCTTTTGAAACCCTTTTTTCTAATTGTGTAGTTAACTTTCTGCCACATGACAAAATCCAATGTAAAGCAGTATTATGTTGGCAACAAAGAAAGTAATTTGAAAACCATAATTATTGTTGGATAAAATAAATGAACGTTATCTTCGTTTTTTTCAACAGAAATGTGCTGCCGTTATGTTTAATATTTCCCAAACACCAAATAACACTTTCTCACTCTGGCGTTGGAAGCCTAATGTATTCAGCATGGTGGAACTGAGTAGAACACAGCCATAAAGTCCCCGAAGCTCATCCAATCCAATCATTGTCTCCTATTAGTGCAGACCTCTGCGGAAAATTGGAGTACAGGAAAAAAGGGATGGTGACTTAGACAGAATTCTGTCAGCCTTTCTCCCACCTGACCACACATACACATACACACACCCACACGCATTGTGAGGTCATTTTTACAGTTAATCAGCTGAATGACGTTTACAGCAGGATGAAGATGATTCATTAAAGAGCAGGAACTCCCCCTCAAAAAAAAAAGCTTCCGGTTGAAACAACCTATGTGGCATTGATAGTAGTCATAAGCATCAAGTGTAGTTCAAAAATGTACTGAAAAGTAGAAGTAGGATAACTTTGGTCATAATGTAAATGTTTTCCATAACAGATTTTTGTGAGATTTAATTGGTCTATGGGCCCGAGGCTGGGTTTCTACTAAGCTAACATATGGAATTGTTTTAAGATGGTCATATCAAGGATCATTTAGCTATTTGATTGGAATTTTAGGACCCTTTTAGGTATAAAAATATATATCTAAAGAAAATATTTGATGAAACATTGAATTTGTCCTTAATGCTCTTAGCCGATAGGAACATATTGAATAACATCCATAACTGGCAAAAACATTAACAATCAAAAATAAGAATACGTTGAAGTGCCTTTCCTACATCTGAGAGATATACAGTGCCTTCACAAAGTATTCTCATCATCTGACTTTTTCCACATGTTGTTGTGTTACAGACAAAATGGATAAATTGTGATTTTTTTTGTCACTGGTCTACACAAAATACCCCATCATGTCAAAGTGGAATTATGTTTTTCCAAATGTTTGCAAATTAATAAAAAATGAAAAGCTGAAATATCTTGAGTCAATAAGTATTCCCTTTGTTATGGCAAGCATAAATAAGTTCAGGAGTTAACATTTTCTTAAGTCACATAGTGTTTAACATGATTTTTTCAATGACTACCTCTTCTCTGTACCCCACACATAAAATCATTTATAAGGTCCCTCAGTTGAGCAGTGAATTTCAAAAACAGATTAAAATACAAAGACCAGGGAGGTTTTCCAATGCCCCACAAACAGTTACTACCCTACAGTATTAGTAGATGGGTAAAAATATTGAATATTTCTTTGAACATTAATTACACTTTGAATGGTGTATCAATACACCCAGTAAATACAAAGATGCAGGCTTCCTTCCTAACTTGACAGACTTGCAATTGCCGGAGAGGAAGGAAACTGCTCAGGGATTTCACCATGAGGCCAATGGTCACTTTAAAACAGTTACTGGCTGTGATAAGAGAACAATGAGGATGGGTCAACAACATTATAGTTGCTCCACACTACTAACGTAATTGACAGAGGGGAAAAAAGTAAGCCTGAACAAAATATAAATATTCTAAAACATGCATCCTGTTTGCAACAAGGCCCTATTTTCAAAAATTGTGGTGGCTGCATCATGTTATGGATATCCTAGGAATCGTTAAGAACTGGGGAGTTTTTCAGGATAAAAATGAAATGGAATGGAGTTAAGCAGTGGCAAAATCCTAGAGGAAAACGAGGTTTATTCTGCTTTCCACTACACACTGGGAGATTAATTCACCTTTTAGCAGGACAATAACCTAAAACAAGGCCAAACCTACACTGGAGTTGCTTACCAATGAGACAGTGAATGTTCCTGAGAGGCCGAGTTACAGTTTTGACTTAAATCTACATGAAAATCTATGGCAAGACCTGAAAATGGCTGTCTAGCAATGATCAACAACCAATTTGACAGAGCTTGAAGAATTTAGAAAAGAACAAGTGGCAAATGTTGCACAATCCAATTGTGGAAAGATCTTAGAGACTTACCCAAAAAGAGTAACAGCTGTAATCGCTGCCAAAGGTGCTTCTACATAGTTTTGACTCGGGTGTGAATACTTAGGTAAATTTGATAATTATGTATTTCATTTTCTATAAATTAGCTAACATTTCTAAAAACATATATTCACTTTGTCATTATGAGGTACTGGCTGTGAATGGGTGACAAAAAACATACATTTAATACATTCTGAATTCAGGCTGTAACACAACAAAATGTGGAATAAGTCAAAGGCACTCCAAGAAAGCTCAGGAAATTATTTATATATAAGTACTGGGCGTTGTAGAGCAAAACATGTATGTGTTTGTGAGAGTCTCTGCTTTCGATGGCGGGGTCATATTAGTTTGTAGCCCAAACGGTACAGACCTTTCCATGAGAAGACCGATTTCCAGGATGTCTATTGGTCTGACAAACACCGCTGTAGCTCATCCACCTTCCACCTTAGAAGCAGAAAGCCGACATCAGCGGATACGGTGGATTGAGATGCAGCCCATGCAAAAAATACACTGAACAAAAATATAAATGCAACATGTTACAATTTCGAAGATAGATTTTACTGAGTAAAAGTTCATATAAGGAAATCAGTCAATAGAAATAAATGCATTAGGCCCTAATCTATGAATTTATAGAGGGTTATACACACATCTAGTGATGAGGGAATGTAAACCAGGTGTGCGGGAAAACAAGACAAAACAAATGGAAAATGTAAGGTGGATCGGCGATGGCTAGAAGACCAGTGACGTCGACCGCCGAACGCCGCCCGAACAAGGAGAGGAACCGACTTCGGCGGAAGTCGTGATAGAAAACCAGTCAGTATCTGGTATGACCACCATTTGCCTCACACGGCTTGACACATCTCCTTCACATAGAGTTGATCAGGCTGTTGATTGTGGCCTGTGAAATCTTGTCCCACTCCTCTTCAATTGCTGTGTGAAGTTGCTGGATATTGGCGGGAACTGGAACACGCTGTTGTAAACATTGATCCAGAGCATCCCAAAAATGCTCCATATGTGACATGTATGGTGAGTACGCAGGCCACGGAAAAACTGGGACATTTTCAGCTTCAAGGAATTGTGAACAGATCATTGCGACATGGGGCAATGCATTATCATGCTGAAACATGAGATGATGGCGGCAGATGAATGGCACGACAATGGGCATCAGGATTTCGTCAAGGTATCTCTGTGCATTCAATTTGCAATCGATAAAATGCAATTGTGCTCGATGTCAGTAGCTTATTCCTTCCCATACAATAACCCCAATGCACCATGGGGCACTCTGTTCACAACGTTGACATCAGCAAACCGCTTGCCCAAACAATGCCATACACACTGTCTGCCATCTGCCCGGTACAGTTGAAACCGGCATTCATCCATGAAGAGCATACTTCTCCAGCATGCCAGTGGCCATCGAAGGTGAGAATATTCTCACTGAAGTCGGTTACGACATCGAACTGTAGTCAAGTCAAGACCCTGGTGGGGACGAACAGCACACAGATGAGCTTCCCTGAGACGGTTTCTGACAGTTTGTACAGATATCTTTGGGTTGTGCAAACCCACAGTTTCCTCAGCTGTCCAGGTGGCTGGCCTCAGACGATCTCGCAGATGAAGATCCGGATGTGGATGTCCTGGGCTGGCGTAGAAACTTGTGGTCTATGGTTGTGAGGCCGGTTGGACGTACGGCCAAATTCTCTAAAATGACGTTGGTGGTGGCTTATGGTAGAGCAATGAACATTAAATTATCTGGCAACAGCTCTGGTGGACATTCCTGCAGTCAGTATGTCAATAGCACTCTCCCTAAAAACTTTAAAGATCTGTGGGAATAGGCCTAGTCCATCTTGCGCATGGACTACCCTACAGCCTATGTTCTGTTCAGTTTGAGAAGGAGAGCACGAAGAGGAGAAGGAGAACCAGAGGTCAACTTTGATAGCTTGCTAATACTGTAATTGATTTTTATTAAAAACAATATGTTTCTTGCCATGATTAACCTCACAATAAGCCAGAGTCGAGTAACTGACATTGTGGTACTGAAACTTTAAGCAGCAGCTGCGGCACAATCAATCGTAAATGGACAACTCATGGTGCCTCATGGTTCCGTGTCAGTGAAGTGCTGTTAAGCTAAACCAAGACTCGAATTGAGTGGATATGAGAGGGTAGGATATACCACAGGCCTGCTTTTTTTAAAGAAAATTACAAAAAGCACAGGCTTGTACAGAAAGTGAAAAGCTTTCTGTACAATAGAAGATGTTAAAACCCAGACACCTTAAGATTTTTAAGAAAATATAATGGATCCGATTATGTAAAATTATCTATAACGGCGCTTTGGTCCGCAATGCTTTATGCTAGAAACAAGCTGTAAAATACCCGGGAACGACGTGAACTCCGATGCAAATGAGGATATCATAGTTTTGTTTCTTTGACATTCAGAGGCTAAGCTACAACCTTCTATAGCCGAGGAGATAAAATGTTTTACTTTGCTTGGGAAATAATCTAATTCTGCCACTATCAATTGATTAAGCTTTTCACTTTCTGTAGAATAGAAGATGTTAAAACCCAGACAGCTTTAAGGGAAACACTTGTGACCTTCTCTCGTTGGGTTAAGCCATGGAAGAAAAGTAGCCAGTAGTTAAAGCTTACATTTTTCTGCGTCTCTATCTGGGCCTACTCTGTCCGACGTGGAAAGGTAGGACTAACTTTTGAAAGTACCATACTCAGATTTCTAATGACGTCTCAGACTATTTGCATCCCCCCCCCCATATACGCTGCTGCTACTCTCTGTTTATTATCTATGCATAGTCACTTTAACTCTACCTACTGTACATGTACATATTACCTCAATTACCTTGACTAACCGATGCCCCCGCACATTGACTCTGTACCGGTACCCCCTGTATATAGCCTCACTACTGTTATTTTACTGCTGCTCTAGGGCTAGGCTCCTTTTTTCCAAATTCCGCCTGACTGACGTGCCCAAAGTAAACTGCCCTGAAGCCAGGATATGCATATAATTCGTACCATTGGAAAGAAAACACTTTGAAGTTTGTAGAAATGTTAAAATAATGTAGGAGACTAAAACACAATAGATATAGTAGGAGAAAATCCAAAGAAAAACCAACCGGAAATTATTTTCTTTTGAGAGACCATGCTCTTACAATGGAAAGTATAGGGGCATTCTGAATTCTATCTCCCAGGATGCAATTCCTATGGCTTCCACAGGGTGTCAGCAGTCTATGTTTGAGGTTTTAGGCTTGCAACTTCCAAAACGAATAAGAAATGTGAGTTTTTGTACAAGGACACAGTCTTGGAAATTCGTGTTTGGGCGTGCGATGAAGACAAGACGCACTTGCTAGAATTGGTTTCCTATTGAACATACTTCTTTCCGTAAGAAATATTATATTTTGATTACATTTTAGGGTATCTGAGGAGTAAATGGAAATGTATTTCACTTGTTGAAACAAAGTTTAGCGGTAGATTTTCGGATTCCTTTCTCTCCATGTTGAACGAATGGATTACTCAAATCGATGGCGCCAACTAAACAGACTTTTTGGGATATAAAGAAGGATTTTATCTAACAAAACAACACTACATGTTATAGCTGGGACCATTTGGATGACAAATCAGAGGAAGATGTTAAAAAAGTAAGTGAATATTTAATCGCTATTTGTGAATTTATAAAACCTGTGCCGGTGGAAAAATATTTTGATGTGGGGCACCGTCCTCAAACAATCGCATAGCATGCTTTCGCTGTAATGGCTACTGTAAATCTGACAGTGCAGTTAGATTAACAAGAATTTAAGCTTTCAAACGATATATGACACTTGTATGTACCTAAATGTTTAATATCCATAATTTGTGTGATTATTTATTTATTTGAATTGCGCGCCCTCCAGTTTCCCAAACAGGTTTTTAATTACTTGTTACTTTTATTTACATTTTTTACACATCTATTTTTTACTTAACACTTATTTTTATTAAAACTGCATTGTTGGTTAAGGGCTTGTAAGTAATAATTTCACTGTAAGGTCTAAACCTGTTGTACTCAGCGCATGTGACAAATAAAATTTGATTTGATTTGATGTGATTATTTGCAAACAGGGACAGTGTCGTTGCAAACAAGACACACTGATTTGGCATTGGAGAAATATGATAAGATGAATACATAGGCCTATCTCTCTGTCCATTCTTAGCATGTAATTTCTGTAATTTGTGTGGTATTAAAAAATGTTCTATTAATGTGTTTAATGATGTAGAACTGCATGAAATGTTGATAAAAGGAAAATTTTCCCGGACCTGCAAATACAATGATAGATTCATGCAATGCTTTTACCATAAAGGAGATCTTTCCAACCCTACTCTTGTCCACGGTGGTCTGTGAGCCCACAACCTTCTGTCCAGCAGCCCTGAGCGCTATCAAAAGTCCTGTGTTGCCATCTAATACTTACAGGATGAAGAACAGTTTGTAAGACTGCATATTTAAGGCTCTGGTCTGTACAAGAAGAGCGGGTAAATGGTAGACATGTTCTCTGCTATCCCCTTTATGTTTGAATTATTATTTGGGGTATAGGGGAGGGTCACTCTTTAATTTTCAAGTGTTCAGGTAGGGTTGAGGTAAAATATATTTTGCTGAAGGGAGGACCACCCATTTTCATTTCAGAGAGGTCCAATTTTCTCCAATTTTCTCCTTTACAAATAAATATCCCTTACGTTAGCTAACTTTCTCTTCTCACTTTCCCTTCCCCTATTGTGTTGAACTATTGGGTTTGTTGTTACTAGTTCAAATTAGAGGATAAGTTATTCTACTCGTACTGTAAACAACTTGATCAAGCCTATAAATATGCAAAACTGTTAACAAAACGATTGCACATTAATAGGTAGTTGTGGCTTCAGCAACTTGAACCAGCACTGAAATTTGAGCAGTGAGGTTAATTTCTCCCCCCTTGTCTGTGCAGTTCATCCCACCCATCCCGCCCTTACACCCAGACAGATGTAAAGAATTTAGGAACCTGCCAGCCACCAGGATAATCACCATGTGCCAGGATTTTATTCAGGAGTATGAAACATCACAATGTTAGACACATACTGCACTGTTAAACCTTGAAACATAAGCATTTCACTGCACCTGCTATAACATCTGCTAATAAACGTTGATTTGATTTGAGATAGAAATAGATTCACCCGTGTTATTGCTAATCGTGCAGATTTGTCAGGTCATTGTCATTTATGAAGCTCATTCCGAAATACAGACGTGATTTCTGTCCCAGGGGATTGCACTGTGTGCAAGTCTTTCATTTAGAGTTTAATGGGGTGTTAGTGAAGGGCTGGAATAAAAACCTGCAAACTCCAGTACTGTGTATAGAAAAACCATTGCCTGTCATGAATAAATCATGTACTGAACAAGCTTATGAATGTTGGAAGTTAATTTAATTGAGATGTCCCTCACTTTGGAATGCCTTGTTTTGTACAGTGGACTGTGTTTTAATAAGAACTCATGCACAGATACAGGAAAACCAATACAAATGTTCACATTTGTTCTGAAATGACAAGTGTTGATGTCTGTACATGTTTCTGGTATTGAGGCTTGGGCATCTAGTGAATACAGTTCTGTCTAATCCCTTACAAAAAAAGAGAGAAAGGCATCAACACAATAATATTACAATGCTGTATTCATTTTACTGAATATTTTTACTGAATAATTCCTGTCTGATATGCACTTATAATATTATATTGGACATGTTATCCTTCATCAAATGCCAGTGTTTGTTGTGTATGCAGTGCATTTATCTTACATTAGGATGAAGAAGATTAGACCTTCAAATCTAGTTAGATTGTATCATATCACTGTAGTGATCAATTAATATCAAAGTATGTTATCTTGAACCTCAGTGTCATTTAACAATATGCACAGGTGGAATAGTTATATGAATTAATCACAATGCAAACCTAGTCATTAGAAGAAAAAACATGAGCTATTCTGGCTATTAATAATTCATAAACATTCAGGATAATATCTTTTTTTCTCAAAAGAATTGTAGCTCGTATCTTGCATGCAAGCTTACCTGTCATATTTCCAGCAGAAGATCAAGCAATATGTGATAGGAGGATCTACATCGTTGAATAATTATACTGGTCGGTGTCAATTTAATTCATTAACAGGCACTGAGGAGATCGATTCTGTTACTTGTTTACTTGTTATTCGTGTCAGATATTTCCATTTTGGGATAGCTGTTCACTGAATTGCTAGCACTAGTTGCTCACTCTGCTACAGTGGCTACAATGTAAACAAGCAAACGTCTTGTAAACAAACAAACGTCACTCACTCAGGGGAACGCAGTTTCATGTGAAGCTGCCAGGTAGGCAGCAGGCAGCTGCATTTGGATTGGGATACAGCCAAAGTAATTTGCATATCCCTCCCTGGCAAGGGTGGAGCCACTGGGCAGCAGAATGAAATGCCCCCTGGACTGAAGACTCAGAAAAATAGGAAAAATGTACCCTCTGTTAAATTACACATTTCTCAAGGTAGGAATATCGCAAAAATATGTCCAATGGCTCATTCGAGAGAACACAACCTCCCGTGTTTTGACCTTGACCAGTATTGAAATCTGACATGTATGATAGACATTTTCTGAATCTAAAAGTCATCTTCCTATTAACTTCTAGAGTAGTGAGAGCGCCTTTATCACAATGCTAAGTCTTACCGGCTGTATTTCTGCCTGTGTGAATTGCAAGAGCTCATGATACACATGAAAACATGAAATGAGCCCGGGAATCGATAGAACATCGCTCAGAGATGCCCAAAAACGATATAACATTCAAAACGCGTGAATCTTTCCTTTAATCTCAGAGGGCTAATGCAGTGGGCTTTAGATCAATGGGCTAACATGGTCTTGAGCCAACAAGCAAGCTGGCCACCAGGTACAGAACAAGTCACTCCTCTGACTCTAGCATATTGGAACTGGCAGAATACAATATGCTTTTCATACACAGTGGAGCATCTTGAAAAACCACACAAAGGCAGTAGACAGTGGGGGCGTTTTGCAATAAAACAAAAGGTAATGTATTCTGCTTCAAAGCTTTTATTCACCTCTGACTCTCAGGTCTGTCATTGCAGTTTAACCCAAGCTAATCTTCCTTCAGTCCTCCGTCAAATCCTGTTATAAACACATATCAACATAGTTATACCATACATGTCTGGTGATTCACGACTATGTATTTATTCACTTTGATATGCAAATGCATATCACATTTCATTGAAAAGAGAAAACAGACTAGAGTAAATCATTTTCACTTCCCTTCTGAACTTCTCCTTTGTTTCTATTTCACTCAACAACGCTCATGATATTCTACTCTTTTTTTCACTTCCCAATAGCATTTCCCATCTGTTTGTCCTGAAAGGAAATGTAAAGCCCCTGAGGTGTCTTTGAGGTACAAACGTATAACACTAATTGGTGTTTTGTCATCTTTTGACTGCATTTGATCTCTATAATGACACAGTCTCAGTGTGTCTGTCTGTGTCAAGTGTATAGTCCCTATAAGACAGCTCTTATAGTCAAAGCTGAGCATTAATGGTCTGAAATAACAGTCAATTTGATCAGGTCAGGATTGGAATGGACGGGCTGTCTTTGTTCTCTGTCTGATGCCTTCAAGCAACCCCAAAGCACTGGCTGAAAGATTGGTCCATTAAAGGAATCGAAATATCTTCTTTTTTTTAGCTTTGTCATTTAAATCATCTCTTGGTGAAAAGCTCTGAAAAGAAAAGAGGGGGAAATAAAAGAGCAAAAACTAATTTATGTCTTGAGGAGTCACAGATGACCTTTTTGTAAAAGAGTTGCCATTGAGGAGAATATTTCATATTATGGAGAATTGGAGCTTAGTGAAACATCCCACTCAGTCAAGTTTAATTTCAGACTGTGTAAGCTTATCTATCGTCTCATTTGAAATGCAAAGGGGACAGCAGAGTTTTGCTGCAGTTTGTTTCTCATAACCCCAATGTTATGCAATGACGCTCATTCAAATTATACATTTTTCATAGTAAATTCCGGGCCGTATGTTACAGAAGGTTTAAGGCCATATCATCTCTTTGCCCCTTCTCACAGAAGTTGTATGTTTGTGTTTGTATAGTATGTATGTTCTTGACCCAACAAGCTTTCACAGTCTCATTGCGGAATTAGACGTTCATCCATGTTTCCAAACGTCAAATTTTGAAGTTGTTCCTATCGTCAAATTTAGGAGTGTTTTTGTTGCTCCTGCTGCTCTGTATCATTCCATTGAGTACCACAGTATAAGTCATAATACCTGGAAATTGTTCAATTTTTTGTTGTTGCAATTAATATTTCCATCTTGGATTTTAGAACTACTTCATATAAGGTCTGTGTTTCGTGTGGGTTTACCCTGGCGAGACGTTTTAATAACCGCGCAAATCTGTCTCGGACAAGGTAACTTTTATCAATAATGAAGTAAATTGAGGTGAATATATTGATAAACCTCAGCTTGTTTGAGAGAGAATAGCACAGCTATCAAAATGTCAAGCCAAGGTAAGCCCACACCAAACACAATTCATGTGAAAAATGAATTGCAGATTATGGGTATTATGACGCGTCTACTGTGGCGGACTATTTCTCCAAGCGTCAAATTTGGAAGTTAACAGTTAAATGTAGGCACTCATTCTGAATGATTAAAAACTTTTTCAGGATTGGTGGGTCTCCTGCTGGACGGTTGAGCTAATGTAGACTAATGCGATTAGCAAGAGGTTGTAAGTAACAAGAACATTTTCCAGGACATAGAGATATCTGATATTGGCAGAAAGCTTAAATTCTTGTTAATCTAACTGCACTGCCCAATTTACAGTAGCTATTACAGTGAAAGAATACCATGCTATTGTTTGAGGAGGGTGCACAGTTTTGAACATGAAATATTATTAATAAACAAATTAGGCACATTTGGGCAGTCTTGAAACAACGTTTTGAACAGAAATGCAATGGTTCCTTGGATCAGTCTAAAACTTTGCACATACACATACACATACAAAATCGAAATTGTACCTGGGCTGGAATAATAAATTATGGCCTTTTTCTTGCATTTCAAATGTGTTTTGTTTTCTTTGTATTATCTTTTATCAGATCTAATGTGTTATATTCTCCTACATTCATTTAATATCCCCACAAACTTCAAAGTGTTTCCTTTCAAATGGTACCAAGAATATGCATATCCTTGCTTCAGGGCCTGAGCTACAGTCAATTAGATTTGGGTATGTCATTTTAGGTGAAAATTTTAAAGAAATTTAGAGGTTAAGAGGTTTTTAGGTTAGGATTAAGTTTAGGATAGGGTTAAAACCAAAAATAAATAACCTGTATCCACAACTGGGATTAAACACACAACCTTTTGATCCACAGTCATGGGATTATGTCATGGGATTATGCCCATCCACCACAACGCACCTGCAAAACCCAAGCCTACTTGATGGTAATATAGCGCTCACTGTTGCCCCTAGTGGCCGGTTTGAAGGCATTTCCCAATGTCCTCAGGACATAGATACTGTAGATGTCCAATTTCAATCAATCTTGATGTTCTTGACCTTGGCAGAGCATATTCTTTATGGACTCATTGCATGTAGGCTATCCACCTTGAAGGAACAATATGTTGTCACTTGACTTAACTAGGAACGGAGAGGGCTTTCTCAGATTGTACATTCCCTTGACTTGTACATTCCCTTAGAGATTCGTATACTACATATCTATTTCATGACTTGCTGATCTTTCCACAAACACTACATCCACAAGAATTCAAAGTTCAAGTTCTACATTGTTTATGGCAATTATTTATGAGTTGGATAAATCAGTAACAGTAGACACATTCGACAACTCAATCAAATGCAATTTTTTTGACATTTTACAGACGCTCTTATCCAGAGCGACGTACAGTAGTGAATGCATACATTTCATTTTTTTTTGTACTGGCCCCCCGTGGGAATTGAACCCACAACCCTGGCATTGCACACACCATGCTCTACCAACTGAGCCAGACTAGATGTTGAAATGACATCTGTGCCCAGATCCTACATCTGTGCCCAGTGGGTAGGATCTGTCTCCTATATAGTGTACTGTATGTCTCACTATCAACCATCTCTGTCAATTAGAAGACATTCAGAAAGAAGCCCATGTTCATATATAAATTCAACCAATGAACCGTGATATTGCACTCATCTACTGTAAATCAATC
The DNA here is from genome assembly GCF_965601325.2 of Salmo salar. Taxonomy (NCBI): domain Eukaryota; kingdom Metazoa; phylum Chordata; class Actinopteri; order Salmoniformes; family Salmonidae; genus Salmo; species Salmo salar. The sequence goes on along the minus strand of NC_138305.1, from coordinate 55,067,689 downwards.
TACTCATACTTTAATACAATACAGGATATTTGCAATAGAGCCTGTGCATGTTCAGAACGCATAATAGCTGATAGTTAAAGTCAGTCACGCATCAGTGTGACTCCCTCGTGGTAACTGTTCAAACTCATGCAGAAGACTATTTATTTATCACGTACAGTGCTTATCATGAGTATTCACCCCTCTTGGATTTCTTCAAATGTTATGTTATAAAGTGGGATTAAAATGGATTTCATTGTCATTTTTGTCAATACTCTTTAATGTCAAAGTGGAAGAACAATTCATTTTCTTTTTAAGATTCATGAAAAAATAAACACTAATACACATTGATTAGATTAGTATTCAAACCCCTGAATCAATACTTGTAAAAAACACCTTTGGCAGCAATTACAGCTGTGAATCTTCTTGGGTAAGTCTCTAAGAACATTGCACACCTGGATTGTGCAATATTTGCCAATTATTCTTTTCAAAATTCTTCAATCTCTGTCAAGGTGTTTGGGATCATGGCTAGACAGCCATTTTCAAGTGTTGCAATAGATTTTCAATCAGATTTGAGTCAAAACTGTAACTTGGCCACTGAAGAACATTCACTGTGTTCTTGGTAAGCAACTCCAGTGTATATTTGGCCTTGTGTTGTAGGTTATTGTCCTGCTAAAAGGTGAATTCCTCTCCCAGTGTCTGGTGTAAAGCAGACTGAAGCATGTTTTCCTCTAGGATTTTGCCTGTGCTTAGCTCCATCCTGTTTCTTTTTATCCTGAAAAACTCCCAAGTCTTTGTCGATGTTAAGCATACCCATACCATGATGCAGCCACCACCATGCTTGAAAATAAGAAGGCAGTTTGTCAGTGGCATGTTTTGCATTCAGGCCAAAATGTTTTTGCAGCATTACTTCAGTGCCTTGTTGCATACAGGATGCATGTTTAGGAATATTTTTATTAGGTCATTATTGTGGAGTCACTATAATGTTGTTGATCCATCCTCAGTTTCCTTCCTGTCCTGCTGCCAGGTAAAGAAGGATGACTGTATATTTGACGTGTCTGGATGGTTTAATACATCACACCAAATTAAATACATTTTTTATTTTCACATGATTTGTAAACAACAGGTGTAGATTAACAGTGAAATGCTTACTTACAGGTCATTTTCCAACAATGCAGAGTTAAAGATAAAGATAAAAAACTAACAAAAAATGAAATAGTGAAACGAGGAAAAAATACACAGTGAATAAGGAATAACAATAATTAGTAAAAATAACATGGCTTTATACAGGGAGCAACAGTACCGAGTCATTGTGCATGGGTATGAGTTAATTGAGGCAGCTATGTACACATACTGTAGGTAGGGGTAAAGTGAATAGGCAACAGGATAGATAATAGACAGCAGCAGCAGCAGCGTGGTGAGTGTGTGTGTAAAAGTGTGTGTGTGTGTGTGTGTGTTTCAAGTTTTAATGTCACATTCACAAGTACAGTGAAATGCCTTTCTTACAAGCTCTAACCCAACAATGCAGTAATCAATAACAATGTAATACTAAAAATTACAAGGTATAACAAAAACAGAGAAGATATAGTAATAAAAATATGACAAAGTAAATAAACATACTATAGAAAGGTCAATTCCGGTACCATTTTTACAATGTGCAGGGCTACTGGATCGATAGAGGTAGATATGTATAGGGGTAAGGTGACTAGGCATCAGGATGATTGTATGTGAGTGTAGGGCCCTGTGAGTGTGCATGTGTGTGTGTGTGTGTGTGTGTGTGTGGGTGTTTGTGTGTGACTGTGTGTGTGTGTGTGTGGAATCAGTATGCATGTGTATGTAGTGTGTGGGTGTATGTAGTGTGTGTGTGTGTGTGTGTGTGTGTGTGTGTGTGTGTGTGTGTGTGTGTGTGTGTGTGTGTGTGTGTGTGTGTGTGTATGTATGTGTTGGGGTGTTAGTGTAAGTATGTATGAGTGTGTGGGTAGTGTCCAGTGTGTGTACATAGAGTCAGTACAAGAGAATTAGTCAAAAAACGAGTCTATGCAGGTAGTCCGGGTAGCATTCTTGTTTAGCAGTCTTATGGGTTGGGGCTAGAAGCTGTTAAGGGTCCTGTTTGGTTCCATACTTGGTTCACTGGTACCGTTTGGGTGGCTGGAGTCTTGACAATTTTCTTGGGCCTTCATTTGCTTTGCTGTTGCCGTACCAAGCGGTGATGCAGCCAGTCTAGATGCCCTCAATGTTGTAAGTTGTATAACTTTTTGAAGATCTGAGGGCCCATGCCAAATCTTTTCAGCCTCTTGAGGGGAAAGAGGCGCTGTCGTGCCCTTTTTACAACTGTGTGGGTGTGTGTGGGCCATGTTAATTCCTTAGTGATGTGGACACTGAGGAACTTGAAGCGCTCGACCTGCTCCACTACTAGTCTCTTCGTTTCCGTCTTGCTGATGTTGAGGAAGAGGTTGTTGTCCTGGCACTGCCAGGTCTCTGACCTCTTCCCTACAGGCTGCCTCTTTTTCATTGGTGATAAGTCCTATCACCGCAAACTTGATGATGGTGTTGGAGTTGTGTGCGGCCACGCAGTTGTGGGTGAAAAGGGAATACAGGAGGGGACTAGGCACAACCCCCTGAGAGGCCCCCGTGTTGATGGTCAGCTTTGCGGATGTGCTGCTGCCAACCTTGACTGCCTGGGGGCGTCCCGTCAGGAAGTCTAGGATCCAGTGGCAGAGGGAGATGTTCAGTCCCAGGGTCCTGAGCTTGGTGATGACCTCGGATGGGACTATGGTGTTGAACACTGAGCTGTAGTCAATGATCATCATTCTTATATAGGTATTCCTTTTGTCCAGGTGGGTGTGAAGTGCAATAGACATTGCTTCATCTGTGGATCTGTTGGGGCAGTATACAAAATGGAGTGGGTCCAGGGTGTGTGGGATGATGGTGTTGATGTGAGCCATGGCCAGCCTTTCAAAGCATTTCATGGCTGTCATGGCTATAGATGTAAGTGCTGCTGGTCGAAAGGGATTTAGGTAGGTTACCTTGGCGTTCTTGGGCACAGGGACTATAGTGGTCTGCTTGAAACAAGTTGGTATCACAGACCTGGTCAGGGATATATTGAAAATATCAGCTGGTCAACACATGCTCTGCCTTTGCGTCATAGTACTCCGTCTGGCCTGTGGCTTTGCACATTTTAAACTGTTTAAAGGTCTTACCCACATTTGCTACAGAGAGTGAGAACACACAGTAGTCCGAAACAGCTAGTGCTCTCATGCATGGTTCTGTGTTACTTGCCTCGAAGTGAGCATAGAAGCCATTTAACCTGTTAGGGCTAGGGGGCAGTATTGACACGGCTGGATAAAAAACATACCCGATTTAATCTGGTTACCACTCCTACCCAGTAACTAGAATATGCATATACTTATTACATATGGATAGAAAACACCCTAAATTTTCTAAAACTGTTTGAATGGTGTCTGTGAGTATAACAGAACTCAAATGGCAGGTCAAAACCTGAGAGATTCCTTTACAGGAAGTGGCCTGTCTGACCATTTCTTGAACTTCTTTTCCATCTCTATCATTTATTAAGGATCTCTGCTCTAACGTGACACTTCCCACGTCGTCCATAGGCGCTCAGAGCCCGGGAAAAAAACAGAATGTCGTCATTCCAGCCCCAGGCTGAAACACATTATCGCCTTTCTCAAGTGGCCGATCAAGGGACACTGGCCTTATGCGCGTGACCCCGACCGCCCCCGCCTTTGGGATTTTTTCCTCTGTTTGCCGAAAAGGAGATTCCCTGTCGGAATATTATCGCTTTTCTACGAGAAAAATGTCGTAAAAATTGATTTTAAACAGCGGTTGACATGCTTCGAAGTACGGTAATGGAATATTTAGAATTTTATTGTCACGAATTGCGCCATGCGCGCGACACTTCTTTACTATTTCGGATAGTGTCTGGAACGCACGAACAAAACGCCGCTATTCGGATATAACGATGGATTATTTTGGACCAAACCAACATTTGTTATTGAAGTAGCAGTCCTGGGTGTGCATTCTGACGAAGACAACAAAAGGTAATCAAACTTTTATAATAGTAAATATGATTATGGTGAGTGCTAAACTTGCCGGGTGTCTAAATAGCGAGCCCGTGATGCCTGGGCTATGTACTTAGAATATTGCAAAATGTGCTTTCACCAAAAAGCTATTTTAAAATCGGACATATCGAGTGCATAGAGGAGGTCTGTATCTATAATTCTTAAAATAATTGTTATGCTTTTTGTGAACGTTTATCGTGAGTAATTTAGTAAAATGTTAGCGAATTCCCCGGAAGTTTGCCGGGGGGGGATGCTAGTTCTGAATGTCACATGCTAATGTAAAAAGCTGGTTTTTGACATAAATATGAACTTGATTGAACAAAACATGCATGTATTGTATAACATAATGTCCTAGGGTTGTCATCTGATGAAGATCATCAAAGGTGAGTGCTGCATTTAGCTGTCTTCTGGGTTTTGGTGACATTATATGCTGGCTTGAAAAATGGGTGTCTGATTATTTCTGGCTTGGTACTCTGCTGACATAATCTAATGTTTTGCTTTCGTTGTAAAGCCTTTTTGAAATCGGACAGTGTGGTTAGATTAACGAGAGTCTTGTCTTTAAATGGCTGTAAATTAGTCATATGTTTGAGAAATTAGCCATAGAGGTTAACTCATCTGGTAGGCTCGCGTCACCAGGCAGGTCGCGGCTGGGTTCCCCCTTGTAATCCGTAATAGTTTGCAAGCCCTGCCACATCAAATCAAATATTACTGGTCACATACACATGGTTAGCCTCTCTTGGGTAGGGGGCAGTATTTTGAAGTTTGGATGACAAATGTGCCCAAAGTAAGCTGCCTGTTACTCAGGCCCAGAAGCTATGATATGCATATTACATTTACATTTAAGTCATTTAGCAGACGCTCTTATCCAGAGCGACTTACAAATTGGTGCATTCACCTTATGATATCCAGTGGAACAACCACTTTACAATAGTGCATCTAAATCTTTTAAGGGGGGGGGGTTAGAAGGATTACTTTATCCTATCCTAGGTATTCCTTAAAGAGGTGGGGTTTCAGGTGTCTCCGGAAGGTGGTGATTGACTCCGCTGTCCTGGCGTCGTGAGGGAGCTTGTTCCACAATTGGGGTGCCAGAGCAGCGAACAGTTTTGACTGGGCTGAGCGGGAACTGTGCTTCCTCAGAGGTAGGGGGGCCAGCAGGCCAGAGGTGGATGAACGCAGTGCCCTTGTTTGGGTGTAGGGCCTGATCAGAGCCTGAAGGTATGGAGGTGCCGTTCCCTTCACAGCTCCGTAGGCAATCACCATGGTCTTGTAGCGGATGCGAGCTTCAACTGGAAGCCAGTGGAGAGAGCGGAGGAGCGGGGTGACGTGAGAGAACTTGGGAAGGTTGAACACCAGACGGGCTGCGGCGTTCTGGATGAGTTGTAGGGGTTTAATGGCACAGGCAGGGAGCCCAGCCAACAGCGAGTTGCAGTAATCTAGACGGGAGATGACAAGTGCCTGGATTAGGACCTGCGCCGCTTCCTGTGTGAGGCAGGGTCGTACTCTGCGAATGTTGTAGAGCATGAACCTACAGGATCGGGTCACCGCCTTGATGTTAGTGGAGAACGACAGGGTGTCGTCATATGCATGGTAGTATTGGATAGAAAACACTCTAAAGTTTCCAAAATTGTTAAAACTCTGTGAGTATAACAGAACTGATATGGCAGGCGAAAACCTGAGGAAAATCCATCCAGGAAGTGGGATTTTTTGATGTGGGTAGTTTTCAATTGAATGCCTATAGAGTATCTAAATGGTTAGGACCCAGATTGCAGTTCCTATGGCTTCCACTAGATGTCAACAGTCTTTAGACATTGTTTCAGGCTTGTTTCCTGAAAAATGAAGAAGAATGAGACATTTTGTAAGTGGACTGTAGAATCAAGCAGAGCTGGTTTGTGTGCCCTTCGTTGTTTTTCCTTTCTAATGAAGACGCTATGTTTAAATATTATTGATTATTTAGACAATAGACAACCTGAGGATTAATTATAAACATCGTTTGACATGTTTCGACGAACTTTACCGGTACTGTTAGGATGTATTCCGTCTGCATGTTTTGATCGCCTTTGAGCCAGTGGATTACTGAACAAAACGTGCCAACAAACAGAGTTTTTTGGATATAAAGTGGGACTTTATTGAACAAAACTAACATTTATTGTGTAGCTGGGACTCTTGTGACTGCAACCAGAAGAAGATCTTAAAAGGTAAGTGATTAATTTTATTGCTATTTCTGACTTTTGTAATTCCTTTACTTGGTTGTAAAATGTTTGTATGCTTTTGTCAGCGGGGCGCTGTCCTCAGATAATCGCATGGTATGCTTTGGCCGTAAAGCCTTTTTGAAATCTGACAAAGTGGCTGGATTAAAGAAGATCTGATGCGTGGAGCCGGCACAGGTGGCACCGGACTGGTGACACACACTTCAGGGTGAGTGCGGGGAGCAGGCACAGGATGTACTGGACTGGGGAGGCGCACTGGAGGCCTGATGCATGGGGCCGGCACAGGTGGCACCGGACTGGTGACATGCACTTCAGGGCGAGTGCGGGGAGCTGGCACAGGACGTACCGGACTGGGGAGGCGCACTGGAGGCCTGGTGCATTGAAGCCTGTCTCCGCTGCTCAGCCATCCACCCCATGTTTCCCCCCCCCAAAAAAATCTTGGGGTTTCTGTGGCCGCGGTCCCCGGCGTCGTCGCTGTCCTTCCTGCGTCCTCTGCGACTCCCGCCAAGCAAGGGTCTCGTGTCCTCCCATGATCTCCTCCCATGTCCAAAACTCCTTTACCTCATGAACACGCTGCTTGGTACTTGTGTGGTGGGATATTCTGTCACGCTCGTAGAAAAGGTCGGACCAAGGCGCAGAGTGATTTGAGTTCCACATCTTTTATTACTGTGAAACTTAAACAAAACAATAAACAATCAAACTACTACAAACATGAAAGCCGTAGTGCACAAAACACTAACACAAACAATATCCCACAAAACACAGGTGGGAAAAAGGCTACCTAAATATGATCCCCAATTAGAGGCAACGATTACCAGTTGCCTCTAATTGGGAACCATACAACTCACCAACATAGAAATACAATGACTAGAACACCCCTAGTCACGCTCTGACCTAAACACACCATAGAGAACCAAGGGCTCTCTATGGTCAGGGCGTGACATGCCAATAGAACAGAGGGCAATGGCGGTCTATTTGCTCGCCGACACAGTCTCCTCAGGCTACAGGCTCCTGTCTCACTTTGTTCATGGTGCTAGCCCTGCTTGTTTTATTTGCAAGCAACTTGTTCGCCAATGACAGTGAAGTGAAGAAATTGTCCATTGTGTCATTTCTCCCCTTGCAAACGTAAGGTTCCACAAGTCTCATCACCACATTCTCAAACACTCGCGCACCTGCTGCGCAAAGCCAATCTTTTCCAAAATATTGAAAGCCATTTAGCATGTACAATTACACATGATCTCACTGTGTAGCCTACTCCGAGTAAACCAGAGTAGACTGATAAGAATGCTTGAATTCAGTGAATTGATATAGAGTACATACAGTTTTGAGATTAGAATTAGAATGGAGCTGGCCACTATGTTTTCACAGAAACTTTTTCACAAACACAGTCTTCACAACTTCATGTCATCAATGTGAGCAGTTTATTTTTGGATGCAGATTTTCAGACATTCACAGAAGTAACAACAGCATAACACAATTCTCATCCATATCGAAAAATGTAGGCTACTTTAGTTCTAGCGGTAACGAGGAACGAATGAGCTAATGCAAGCGGTCATATTTAGCTAACTCTCGGCTGACAGAAACTATAATATGAATTAGCTAATATCAATTACTATTTACAATGTATCACATCACAGGTGAGCTCACCAGTGATCAAAATAACTCAGTAAAACACTTTCTAAAAGTTGAAAGTAATCTGACGGTGGGTAGAGTTTGTAAGAGCCGCCATGTTGCGCTTTTCCACGTCAACCAAAGATAAGACGAGGTGACAAAATGAGTTGGGTCTGTTTGCAATATGCATGTTGAAGGGGGGGTGTCGTCTACCATCATTCACTTCCAACCATTCACTTCCAATCATTCACTTCTGGAAGTTTACTCGAAAAGCAAGTGAACCATCCCTTCACCGCATTTTGTTATAACATATTTGGCCTGACAGACACTTATGTGACACCCAGAATGTATCGAATGAACAAAAATGGTTCCTCAGAGAGCCAGGACAGTAGGACGGGGAAACTTTGAATATGTGGAAATGGAAATGTGACTTTTGTACAAACTTTCCAGTTTTCCGTACTGCATGTGGTATATTGTGTTGTGTTTGTGTATTTGTATGCTGACGTCACAAAATGAATTTCCATGTAAATGGACAATAATGTATATCATATCGTATAGTTGGTAATTAGTCTAGCATTAGCTCATCATAATGCTAACCTTCAAAAAAGTATTTTACACACGTGTCCATTACAATCTGTGCAAGAATTGGAATGCATGATTTGTCACCACTACTTGAAAACATGTGAATAAAACACTAAATAAATAATTACCACACAAACCCTTCCTGCTAGTGATTTACTGATACAAGTGGAGCGTGCCGCTGATATGGTAATCATGATTTGTAGCCACAGATGGTTTGTTTATGTTTCTACCATTGTGGCTAGATGGAGTAGGCGAACAACAGGAGTGTAATCATTACTCCAAACAGTTGCAAAACATTCTGTTTTACAATGAAAACTAACATTTCAATTGGACAGGTTCAGCAAACAGGGAGGGACCTACCTAAATCTGTCCAATAAAAACGCTCGTTTTTGTTCCAAAAATAACATTTGGCAACTGTTTGGAGCAATGGTTATAGCCCAGCTTTATCAAGTAGTCAAGTCGGGGACAACAGTTGTTGACAGCTGTAGCATTGAATGATCATACCAACAACTTCATTGCATCAATGCTTAGCAATAAATTCTGCAGTCAAAATATTTACTGGATATGCGTGCAACAAAAGTCCAACATACGGCTACAACTTCGTTGCATTTTGGTACACAAGAAGTACACGCTGTGTTTGCCGTGCAGCATTGCGTTGCAGAGGCAGTTGCAGTGCGTTCTGCATGGTGCATATTTGGGATTTATCTAACATATTAATCAAATTGTATGCATAGACAGCTTGACATAAATGGTAGCAGAAGATGAATGTTGAACTTTTGTTCAACACATATCCAGATGATGCAGTGTACCATTTTGCGCAATGACGCTGTAGGTGTGATCGAGGCGTAACCCAAACCATTTTCCTAATCTTAACCTAACCGACTACATTAATTCACCTAACCTGCTGCATTAGTTCTCCTAACCTGACACGTTAATTCACCTAACCTGCCATGTTAAGTATCCTACACATCACCCTGGACACTCACTCGGAGCCATTCAATGTTGTTGTTTATGTACGTAGCTAGTTGGCTAAGCTGTAGCATTAGCAATGTCTTTAAAATGAAAACAACTCAAAAATGTTGTAAAATCTGACAATGAGTCTGAGTATGAAAGTGATTAATCAGATTCTGACAGTGAAGTGCTGCCCCCAACCTTTATTTCCATAGAGAACCCTGAATCTGAGGACCCCTTGCCCACCGACGAAGTCCCAGGTCCCTCTGAAGATGCTGGTGGTGATGGAGTCAGACGAACAGTGGGTGAAGTGCAGGAGGTCTGCAGTAGCTGGAAGGCCTCCAGCCATTTCACCCTTCCTGGCCCTGCTGTTGGCTTTAATGAGTCCCAGTCTAGAGTACAAAGCCTCTTGCCTTCTCCCGCTGAGGCAGAGTGCATCAAACCGTTTCTGGCAGAGGAGCTGGTGGGAGACATAGTGGAGGAGACCAATCGCAGTGCCATGGAGCTAAAGGAGAAGCGAGAGCCATGGGGAAGGTAGACCACCAGATGGGAGAGAGAAAGATCAAACCAGACTGTGTGCTTGACCTTAATCACAAAATGGGGGCAGGTGGACATGATTAACAGCTTTGTGGAATACGCTCGGAAAACCAGCTAGTGGTATAAGAAGATATTTTTTCCATCTGATTGACACTGCTGCCTTTAAATGGCCACATTACTGTACAAGTTTTTTTGCAATTGGAAATACAGTTCACATACAAAAAACATAGAGTTACATTTGCTAAATCTCTCACCTACCTCCCTACCCCCTCATCATCCTCTCCACTACCTCTCCCCCATTGGTGAGATGATTACCTACCAAAAGTACAGAGAGATCCTCATGAGAGAGCTGCTGGATGAGCACCACACCCCTCGGTGTCCATCTCCTGGCGGCTGTCCTGCTGCAGACAATCCTCTGCACTGCATTTTCCCTATGAAGTTGGGGGAGGGGGTGTTTAGGCAGTTTAATTGGAGATGCTCAAATGTCTGCTTAATTGACCTGGGGAAACACTGGGGGAGTGCTTGGGCTCTCAAAGAGTGAAGTTTGTCCGGCTCATCTAATCCTCGCCTTCAATTAGCATAGCACGATTCAAACATAAATTGTCCGCCAAAGGAAAATAGGCTAGTTCTATTTGAATTAATGAGGAGGCGGAACGCAGCTCATTTCAAACTGTTATTAAAACATAAAACTGTTAGATTTTTTTATTTTTTATTGACAAGTTGAAACAGTTTATAGATAACAAGCAGGCAGTGCTATGGTTTGAGAGCAGGCGGGTTAACTGTCCTGTTACCTAACAATCACATTTTGGAATAGTAATCCACAGGTTTTATGCGACTAGTCATACGATATAAAATCCAAATCATGACAGCTGGGATGAAAACAGGATGTTTCGCTCCAATTTTATAAATTCCGACAGATCATTTGTTTGTTCGACATGGTGGGATGTTTTTGTGTCTGTCAAATTAATTATGCAAGAAAGGGAAGTGGAAACGCCTTTATGCTAAAATATTGATATAGTAACCATCATATCGAAGTAAACTTGGAATCACACAATGATATGGTGTGTGGTCCTCCCACTATGACTTTGGAAACCATTAAGTTTAATAGGCTACAGATTAAATAAGCTATGATGAACTTCACAGGGTGGTGAAAGTGAACGATGAGGTTGATGCTCCATTCCAATAAATATTGAGGGTCTTATTTTGGTGACATGCTTAAAAAACAGAAATACCTTATTTATACCTTAGGGCGGCAGGTAGCCTAGTGGTTAGAGCGTTGGACTGGTAACCGAAAGGTCGAATCCCTGAGCTGACAAGGTAAAAATCTGTAGTTCTGCCCCTGAACAAGGCAGTTAACCCACTGTTCCTAGGCTGTCATTGAAAATAAGAATGTGTTCTTAACTGACTTGCCAAGTTAAATAAAGATAAAATTACATAAGTATTCAGAACTTTGCTATGAGACTTGAAAATTGAGCTCAGGTGCATCCTGTTTCCATTGATCATCCTTGAGATGTTTCTACAACTTGATTGGAGTCCACCTGTGGTAAATTCAATTGATTGGACATGATTTGGAAAGGCACACACCTGTCTATATAAGATCCCACAGTTGACAGTGCATGTCAGAGCAAAAACCAAGCCATGTGGTCGAAGGAATTGTCTGAAGAGCTCCGAGACAGGATTGTGTCAAGGCACAGATCTGGGGAAGGGTACCAAAAAAATGTCTGCAGCATTGAAGGCCCCCAAGAACACAGTGGCCTCCATAATTCTTCAGTGGAAGAAGTTTGTAACCACCAAGACTCTTTCTAGAGCTGTCCGCCAGGCCAAACTGAGCAATTGGGGGAGAAGGGCCTTGGTCAGGGAGGTGACCAAGAACCCAATGGTCACTGACAGGACTCTGACCATGAGAAACAAGATTCTCTGGTCTGATGAAACCAAGATTGAACACTTTGGCCTGAATGCCAAAAGTCACATCTGGAGGAAACCTGGCACCATCCCTACGGTGAAGCATGTTGGTGGCAGCATCATGCTGTGGGGATGTTTTTCAGCGGCAGGGACTGGGAGACTAGTCAGGATTGAACGATGAAGATGAACGGAGCAAAGTACAGAGAGATCCTTGATGAAATCCTGCCACAGAGTGCTCAGGAACTCAGACTGGGCTCAAGGTTCACCTTCCAACAGGACAACGACCCTAAGTACACAGCCACAACAACGCAGGAGTGGCTTCGGGACAAGTCTCTGTATGTCCTTGAGTGGCCCAGCTAGAGGCTGTAATCATTGCCAAAGGTGCTTCAACAATGTACCGAGTAAAGGGTTTGAGTACTTATGGAAATATGATATTTGATATATATGATATACATTTGCAAAAATGTTTTAAAAAAGTTTTTGCTTTGTCATTATGGGATATTGTGTGTAGATTCATGAGGGGAAAAAGAATGTGATCAATTTTAGAATAAGGCTGTAACGTAACAGAATCGTTTCAGGAAACTAGGCATATGTTTTGCGCCACTACTTCACAGGAGAGCCATTTCAATGTAAACATTTATCAAAATGCGCTTTGGCAGAAATGCCTTCTGGAACATGTGAACTTTCATGTGCCTTAAAAACAAACTTGCGTGCGATCTGTAAACACAAATACAATTATTAACCTCTCTAGGGTCGGCGGGACGAAATCGTCCCACCTACGTAACAGCCAGTGGAATCCTGTGGCGCGTTATTCAAATACCTTAGAAATGCTATTACTTCAATTTCTCAAACATATGACTATTTTACACCATTTTAAAGACAAGACTCTCGTTAATCTAACCACACTGTCCGATTTCAAAAAGGCTTTACAACGAAAGCAAAACATTAGATTATGTCAGCAGAGTACCAAGCCAGAAATAATCAGACACCCATTTTTCAAGCCAGCATATAATGTCACCAAAACCCAGAAGACAGCTAAATGCAGCACTCACCTTTGATGATCTTCATCAGATGACAACCCTAGGACATTATGTTATACAATACATGCATGTTTTGTTCAATCAAGTTCATATTTATATCAAAAACCAGCTTTTTACATTAGCATGTGACGTTCAGAACTAGCATACCCCCCGCAAACTTCCGGGGAATTCGCTAACATTTTACTAAATTACTCACGATAAACGTTCACAAAAAGCATAAGAATTATTTTAAGAATTATAGATACAGACCTCCTCTATGCACTCGATATGTCCGATTTTAAAATAGCTTTTTGGTGAAAGCACATTTTGCAATATTCTAAGTACATAGCCCAGGCATCATGGGCTCGCTATTTAGACACCCGGCAAGTTTAGCACTCACCATAATCATATTTACTATTATAAAAGTTTGATTACCTTTTGTTGTCTTCGTCAGAATGCACTCCCAGGACTGCTACTTCAATAACAAATGTTGGTTTGGTCCAAAATAATCCATCGTTATATCCGAATAGCGGCGTTTTGTTCGTGCGTTCCAGACACTATCCGAAATAGTAAAGAAGTGTCGTGCGCATGGCGCAATTCGTGACAATAAAATTCTAAATATTCCATTACCGTACTTCGAAGCATGTCAACCGCTGTTTAAAATCAATTTTTACGACATTTTTCTCGTAGAAAAGCGATAATATTCCGACAGGGAATCTCCTTTTCGGCAAACAGAGGAAAAAATCCCAAAGGCGGGGGCGGTCGGGTCATGCGCCTAAGCCCAGTGTCCCTTGATCGGCCACTTGAGAAAGGCGATAATGTGTTTCAGCCTGGGGCTGGAATGACGACATTCTGTTTTTTCCCGGGCTCTGAGCGCCTATGGACGACGTGGGAAGTGTCACGTTAGAGCAGAGATCCTTAGTAAATGATAGAGATGGAAAAGAAGTTCAAGAAATGGTCAGACAGGCCACTTCCTGTAAAGGAATCTCTCAGGTTTTGACCTGCCATTTGAGTTCTGTTATACTCACAGACACCATTCAAACAGTTTTAGAAAATTTAGGGTGTTTTCTATCCATATGTAATAAGTATATGCATATTCTAGTTACTGGGTAGGAGTGGTAACCAGATTAAATCGGGTATGTTTTTTATCCAGCCGTGTCAATACTGCCCCCTAGCCCTAACAGGTAATAAGATTATTTCATTCATTCAGATCTAGGATGTGTTATTTTAGTGTTCCCTTTATTTTTTGGAGCAGTGTATATACCAAAAATACTGGCTATATACAGGGGATCAGACAAAGACAGATACACATGTCGGACTGCAGCGCCATCTTGGAAAACGTAGAAAATTTTGTCTAAATGTTTGCTAATTTATGGAAGTATCACATTTATCACATATGTATTCAGACCCTTTACTCAGTACTTTGAGTCTGGTTATGACGCAGCAAGCTTGGCACACCTGTATTAGGGAGTTTCTCCCATTCTTCTCCGTAGATCCTCTCAAGCTCTAAGTTGGATGGGGATGGTTGCTGCACAGCTACTTTCAGGTCTATTCAGAGATGTTCGAGCTCTGGCTGGGCCACTCAAGGACATTCAGAGACTTGTCCCGAAGCCACTCCTGCGTTGTTGTGGCTGTGTACTTAGGGTCATTGTCCTGTTGAAAGGTGAACCTTGAGCCCAGTCTGAGTTCCTGAGCACTCTGTGGCAGGATTTCATCAAGGATCTCTCTGTACTTTGCTCCGTTCATCTTCGTCGTTCAATCCTGACTAGTCTCCCAGTCCCTGCCACTGAAAAACATCCCCACAGCATGATGCTGCCACCAACATGCTTCACCGTAGGGATGGTGCCAGGTTTCCTCCAGATGTGACTCTTGGCATTCAGGCCAAAGTGTTCAATCTCGGTTTCATCAGACCAGAGAATCTTGTTTCTCATGGTCAGAGTCCTGTCAGTGACCATCCGGTTCTTGGTCACCTCCCTGACCAAGGCCCTTCTCCCCCAATTGCTCAGTTTGGCCTGGCGGACAGCTCTAGAAAGAGTCTTGGTGGTTACAAACTTCTTCCATTGAAGAATTATGGAGGCCACTGTGTTCTTGGGGGCCTTCACTGCTGCAGACATTTTTTGGTACCCTTCCCCAGATCTGTGCCTTGACACAATCCTGTCTCTGAGCTCTACAGACAATTCCTTCGACCACATGGCTTGGTTTTTGCTCTGACATGCACTGTCAACTGTGGGATCTTATATAGACAGGTGTGCGCCTTTCCAAATCATGTCCAATCAATTGAATTTACCACAGGTGGACTCCAATCAAGTTGTAGAAACATCTCAAGGATGACCAATGGAAACGGGATGCACCTGAGATACATTTTGAGACTCATAGCAAAGGTTCTGAATACTTTTGGAAATAAGGTTTTTCTGTTTTTTATTGCAAAAATTTCAAAAAAACGTTTCGCTTTGTCATTATGGGATATAGTGAGTAGATTGATAAGGTAAAAAATAAGGCTGTAACGTAACAAAATGTGTAAAAAGTCAAAGGGTCTGAATACTTTCCGAATGCACTGTATATCCCTATAGGCTATTTTTTGTAAAATCTTATTTTCATTTAGCCTATATCTTATTTTATTTTATCTGCATGCCTCTTTTATTTGATTTAGTTGATTTAGTATTTATATTTTATATATATATTTAACAAAGTCACTCATTTTATTGGTTCCCTATTGTACTTATTTGATTGCTATATAGCTTTTGTCGCCATCTCACTGTGTGAGAAGCCTGCAAGTAAACAATACAATTTGATTTGACTGGATTTAATTTGTTGTCACAAGTGGGATACAGGTGACCGGGACTAGCCCTTGTTAGCTGATATATTTTGCACACACATACTTTACAGTAATTCTGTAAATCATTTACAGTGATTCTCCACAAACCTTTTTGAAATGGACATGGTATCCAATGTATCTTTAAAAAATACCAATTATATACATAATAGGTGGCGAAAGGAAGTATGCATGTTGCTTGACTCTGAAAAAGCGTCTTGCGTCCGACTGCTAGCTGTAGTGTCTCTGGTCGGAAGAAGGGAGGGTGGGCTGTGAGAGGAAAAGTTCACTTGAACGTGAACGTGAATGGCAGGAGCACTGCTGCCGCTTGACAAAATGTCCTACCGAGGGACACTTTTGTGAATGAGGCGATGGGAAAAAAACATAGTGAACTTTAGATTTATATTTGGTACTACGTGATCACGCACTGATTTTTAAGTACATGATGAAACACACTACTGGTTTGGAAAATGCGCATATTTTCTTTATGCAGATTTGAGAATATTCACATAAAAATCTGTTGCCAGTTGGATGGATACCTAGCTAGTAAGCGCATTCTGAAATCATGCGCATAAAAATCCTGGGGAGACGGTCAAAGATATTTGGAACTCACACATGAAAAGGTTAAATAATCATGTGAGTGAGCACATGTAACTTATGTGATTTGTTATTAAGCCAAATTTTACTCCTGAACTAATATAGGCTTGCAAAAATAAAGGGGCTGAATACTATATTTTCGTTTTAAATTTTTTATTAATTTCTAAACATTTGTAGAATGTTCTTTTGACTTTGACATTGTGGAGAATTTTGTGTATAACAATGACGTCAAATCACAATTAAATCTATTTCAATCCCACTTTGTAACGCAACAAAATTATAAAATTACAAGGGCGGCTAATACTCATGATAGAACAATGTACAGTACATGCGATTATTCTGATATGAGAGTGTGAGCTGTGCTGATGAAGGCATTCTCATTCACCCTGCTCTCCATGTGAACTTAAAGCCTTGGGCTTGTCAATAAGCCACTAATGCCCTTAATGGGAATTCGCTCTGCTGGCGCGAAACTTCGGTTTCACTGAGGAAGAGCGATCTATGGGAATGGAATTACTAATTGAATTGGAGTGCCTTTCCTTAAATGCGATATGTGATAACCACCATGAGGACAGTGCAGTGCTTGGTTTGTTGTTATTCATGCCAAGGAGGAGAAACTCAGTTAATTTGTTGTATTTTTTATTTCACCATTATTTTAACGGGGAGTGGCATGCACATACACATATTGTGGAATAAAAAGAGGACACAGTTGATGGAGAGTATGCAATAAGGAGGTTCTGGGTTTAAGTTTCTTGGTTTTATCACTGAGAGTGCTGCTATAGCCATAATCATCAACTAAAGGTTTAGGATCAGAATGCCAGGTTTAATTTAACCCTCTAGAGTCTAGGCCCTCTCTAAACCCTCTCTAACCCAGGGGAGGGGGCAGTTTAAGCTAGCATATGGAATTGTTTTAAGATCATCATACCAAGGATCAATTATTGATTTGATTTAGAATTTTAAAACCCCTTAACCTTTGAGTTCCAAATATCTCTGTCCCAGCATGTTTTCTATGCATGTGAGGACAGAATGCACTCACTGTTCCAAAATGTGATTTTTACACCACAGGAAAGTTAACCCACACTGCCCTCACTCTAAGACATGCTGCCTGCTAATTATCTATAAGTTATGTTTCAACTTTGAAATTATTTTTTAACACGTATTATTTTCAATTGAGGTGTGTTCTGCCTCCTGTTTAATTCACATAGAAGTAGCCCATTTCACTGTTGTGGACAATTTATGTTTGAGACTTTACTGAGCCAGACCAACTTCTCTCTTCGTGGAGAGCCCAAGCTCTTCCCCAGTGTTTCCACAGATAAAGAATACAGACATTTAATCAGTCTTGCACAAACTTTTTCCCCCTGGCACCTTTCCTGTCTGGCTCTTGCATTGCCTTCATTGTTGTTTTCCTTACAAATAATAACTATGGACATGTGTGCATTCCTATCAAAGTATTGCCTTATTTTCTGTATATCATGTTGTTTCTAGTGTAGCATGTATGTACAGTTGAAGTCGGAAGTTTACATACACCTTAGCCAACTACATTTAAACTCAGTTTCACAATTCCTGACATTTAATCCTAGTAAAAATCCCCTGTCTTAGGTCAGTTAGGATCACCACATTATAAAGAATGTGAAATTTCAGAATAATAGTAGAGAGAATGATTTCAGCTTTTATTTCTTTCATCACATTCCCAGTGGGTCAGAAGTTTACATACACTCAATTAGTATATGGTAGCATTCCCTTTAAAATGTTTAACTTTAACATTTCGGGTAGCCTTCCACAAGCTTCCCACAATAAGTTGGGTGAATTTTGGCCCATTCCTCATGACAGAGCTGGTGTAACTGAGTCAGGTTTGTAGGCCTCCTTGCTCACACATGCTTGTTAAGTTCTGCCCACAAATTTTCTATAGGATTAAGGTCAGGGCTTTGTGATGGCCACTCCAATACCTTGACTTTGTTGTCCTTAAGACATTTTTCCACAACTTTGGAAGTATGCTTGGGGTCGTTGTCCATTTGGAAGAACCATTTGCGACCCAGCTTTAACTTCCTGACTGATGTCTTGAGATGTTACTTCAATATATCCACATAATTTTCCATCCTCATGATGCTATCTATTTTGTGAAGTGCACCAGTCCCTCCTGCAGCAAAGCACCCCCACAACATGATGCTGCCACCCCCGTGCTTCACGGTTGGGATGGTGTTCTTCGGCTTGCAAGCCTCCCCCTTTTTCCTCCAAACATAACAATGGTCATTATGGCCAAACAGTTCTATTTTTGTTTCATCAAACCAGAGGACATTTCTCCAAAAAGTACGACCCCCATGTGCATTTGCAAACCGTAATCTGGCTTTTTTATGGCGGTTTTGGACCAGTGGCTTCTTCCTTGCTGATCGGCCTATCAGGTTATGTCTATATAGGACTCGTTTTACTGTGGATATAGATACTTTTGTACCTGTTTCCTCCAGCATCTTCACAAGGTCTTTTGCTGTTGCTCTGGGATTGATTTGCACTTTTCGCACCAAAGTACGTTCATCTCTAGGAGACAGAACGCATCTCCTTCCTGAGCTGTATGACTGCTGCGTGGTCCCATCGTGTTTACACTTGCGTACTATTGTTTGTACAGATGAACGTGGTACCTTCAGGCATTTGGAAATTGCTCCCAAGAATGAACCAGACTTTCTTTGTGAGGTCTTGACTGATTTCTTTTGATTTTCCCATGATGTCAAGCAAAGAGGCACTGAGTTTGAAGGTAGGCCTTGAAATACATTCACAGGTACACCTACAATTGACTAAAAGTATGTCAATTAGCCTATCAGAAGCTTCTAAAGCCATGATATAATTTTCTGGAATTTGCCAAGCTGTTTAAAGGCACAGTCAACTTAATGTATGTAAACTTCTGACCCACTGGAATTGTGATACTGTGAATTATAAGTGAAATAATCTGTCTGTAAACAATTTTTTAATGATTCCAACCTAAGTGTATGTAAACTTCCGACTTCAACTGTATGTATGGAGAATAATGTTTTGATAGTTTTATTCCCATTTTTTTCAAGTATTGAGATTATTGCATGGATTGTAATGGACACCTATGATGTGTGTAAAATACTTTTTTGAATGTTGTACTGATTTTGATGAGCTAATGCTATGCTATTTCCCAGCTATGTGTGACACCATGTTTCTTGACATCATCCAATGCATTCTGGTTGTCACGCAAATGTTTGTCACACCAAAGATGTTATAACAAAATGCGGTGAAGGAATGGTTTACTCATCTTTTGAGTAAAGTTCCGGGAGTTTAATGAAGGGAAGTGAACGATTGTAGATGACACATCCCCATCAACATGCATACTGCAAACAGACCAAACTCATCTTGTCTCCTCTTCTTACCTTTGGTTGACTCGAAAAAACAAACATGGTGGCGTGCACAAACTACCCATCATCAGATTTCTTTCGAGTCTTTGAAAGGGTTTTACAAAATTATTTCGATCAATGGTGAGCTTACCCGTGGTGTGATGAATTGTAAATAGTAATTGCTATTAGCTAATTAATATTCTGGTTTCTGTCAGCCGAGCTAAATATGCCAATCTTTCCTTAGTTAGTGCTAGGACTAATGTAGCCAACATTTACCGGTTTTGATGATTATGTTATGCTGTTGCTACTTCTGAACATTGCATCCAAAAATAAACTGGTCACATTCAGAACATAACTTTGTAAGGACTGTGTTTGTGCAAACTGTTTTGGTGAAAAAAACAGTATGGCCAGCTCTAACGCTGACTGTTGCGTTAATCGAAACTGGACTATCTAAATAAGCGTTCACACCGTTTTGAGAGTACGCTGCAGGAACCACTGTAGAATGATAACACACATTTGCTGGTACTTATCAAAGGGTTAAGCTATCAAAACAATTATTGGATAAAACATTGAATTTGGCATTACTGCTATTAGCCATATAACAGATTCACTACATGGTGAATAGTTTAAAAATAAAATCTAAAAGAAGTTTGTGTCTGTCCTACAGTGAGGGAAAAAAGTATTTGATCCCCTGCTGATTTTGTACGTTTGCCCACTGAGAAAGAAATTATCTGTCTATAATTTTAATGGTAGGTTTATTTGAACAGTGAGAGACAGAATAACAACAAAATAATCCAGAAAAACGCATGTCAAAAATGTTATAAATTGATTTGCATTTTAATGAGGGAAATAAGTATTTGACCCCCTCTCAGTCAGAAAGATTTATGGCTCCCAGGTGTCTTTTATACAGGTAACGAGCTGAGATTAGGAGCACACTCTTAAAGGGAGTGCTCCTAATCTCAGTTTGTTACCTGTATAAAAGACACCTGTCCACAGAAGCAATCAATCAATCAGATTGTCATGGTTGTCGTTGGTAAAGGAGGACCAAAATGCAGCAGGTATGTGTATGCTCATCTTGACGTTTAATAAATTCAAAATGAACACCAAAATAACAAAAGCACAAACGATCAACAAAACAGTCTGGCAAGGCACAAGGCTAAACACAGAACAATCTCCCACAAATGACAAACACACCCTAATATATAGGGGCTCTCAATCAAAGGCAAATAGACAACACCTGCCTTCAACTGAGAGTCCCAACCCCAATTAACCAAACATAGAAATAGACACACTAGACTAAACATAGAATACATGAAAATCAAACAGTGCCCAAAAACCCCCGGAATACTTAAATCAAATGCCCCTTCAACAAACACACCACCCAGAACCACATAAAACGAATACCCTCTGCCACGTCCTGACCAAACTACAATGACAATTCACCCTTATACTGGCCAGGACGTGACACAGATTCCAAAAGTCTCCACCATAGCCAAGACCAAAGAGCTCTCCAAGGATGTCAGGGACAAGATTGTAGACCTACACAAGGCTGGAATTACATCCTATTGGACTGTAAGTACCAATAGGAAAAAGGGGCAAAATAAATAAATAAATAATAATAATTTTAAAAGGAAGTGAGTTTAGAAATGTATGTTGATAGTATGAAATCATACTTGACTGGTATAAAACTGTTTGAAAGAATGTGCACATACTGCTAACTCAACTACAGAACAGTGTTCTCTCTAATACAGAGTGAGTGGAGAGGCATGCAATCACTCAGGCTTGACCAGGACCTGAATGAGACTCAATTGACCTATTTGTATTTTTTAGGCAGGTGCTCTTGTTGGTAGAGCTTAGAACCATTGGTTTGATCCAAAACACCATACTGAGGCCATGTCAAGCTGGGTCCAAATGGTTGAATATAGTGTATAACAGTCAGTTAGCAGAACCCGTTCGTTCAATTATTAATAAACCCAATCACAAATTAAATAGCAAAATCAAGTCTATGTTTTAGCTGAGCAACCAAGCATGTGTCCTTGAATTAGCGTAAATGTTAAATTCAGTCCCAAAATCCAGCAACAAATCCCAAAATTTGCAAAGATCCAAATAACTTAACCACAATAAAATAATTAAGAATTTATCTTATAAATTGAGTTGTTAGTCTGTGTAATAATACCCCCCAAAATTGTCCACAGTGAAAAAAAAGTTACAAAATATATAACCAGGCCTTGGAAATGCCTAAGAAGACCTTCCACACTTTTGGTTCTTGGAAGTCAATAGTCCGCACAAATTGAACTTCTCTTGATGATGAGAACTACCATGCCATAATTACCAAACAATTCTGAACATGAAACATACAGTAAAGATGGCTTCCCCCTTCCTAATACCAGAGAAGTAGAGGCGAAGCAAGAGGGTCCAATCCCGTCAAATTCTGTCCACACGGGATTACAGGAATTCTGCTTATTGGTCTGCTTAATGACACCTCGACCTCTTTCACCCTAACAGAGAACGACTCCCATTGTTAGGGAAGAGACCATCTCGTCATTATATACAGTATCTCCGCTGATACACACACACACACACACACACGTTTCTTCTTCTTCTTCTCTAGTGTCATGGCGTTTGCAGCAATTGAATGTGCATGCCGCCACCTACTGTGCAGTTGGATAAGAAAGATCCCAAAAAAGGAAAAATGCAGGCCAAAAAATATTCACGCAAGCGGTCCCTACACAGGCTTAGAAGCCGCCCGGGAGATCGTGCCATCTTCCGATGACAGTACTCCATGCCATGAAATCTTTGAGCCCCAAATACTTTTTGGACGCAGACACAACGATGTCCAGGTTCTTGGATTTCTTGGTCACTTGAGTAGTAGCTACAATTAATAACTGTGCAAATAAACACTACAAAATAGGCCTTCATCACAATGAGTGTATCCAGATCTCTTGACTGATGATGAACATTTACAACTGGCTGTGGTGCATCCATGGCCATCTGTTCAGCGCTATGTGGCCACTTGCCCCATCGACTCTCTTCACCGCCTCCACATAGAGATCAGCTGGACAGCCCTGATTCTTGACACCTTTCACCCTAACAGGGCACTCAGGGAAGTCGGGAACATGATCCCCATCACAGTTGCAACATTTTACATTCACAACATATTCCTCCCGTTTGCAAACACTTAACACGTGGCCAAACTTTTTACACTTCTTGCATTGTAGTGGCTTTTGCACGAACGGTCAAATCTTATATATCCCAGCTTTACATGTGCTGGGAGAAACTCTTCATCAAACATCAGTATTACAGATAGACTTTCCACTTTTTTCACATCCACCATACAGGTCAAGCAACGTACATTAATTACTCCTGGAATTTTCAGCCTTAGATATTGATTGTCAATGTCCAACAGGACGCCAGAGATAACACTTTTTACCAGTGCCCTGTTCCGAAAAGTTGACCATTTCGCAATGCTTTCTCCTTTTGCTCTTTAGATACCCAAGATATCAACACCATGCCATTCCTGGTTACTTTGACTGCATCCACCTATCCTTGCGCCTTCTTCACCATCCTCGTGACCTCAAAATGGTCTCCCAAATTAACATTCTTATCTACAAAAAGGACTACAACAAGAAGCGATTCATCAGACTCATTTTCCACAACAATTTTTTATTTCATTTTTCATTTGACTGTTGTCCACTCATCCTTCTCACTAACTTTACTCGACACACACACTCAAACCAGGAAGTGACTATAGGTGTGGCTAAGGATTGACCAGGATGGAGCCCACAGTCTATAATATATCAAGGAACCATGGAACCTTGTGAGTTACAAAAATTAATTTCACAGTCAGAAAAACACTTTGTCTTATACAATGCTAAGGTTATCAACAAAATTAGCACCTCTCGTCTCTGATTCAATTACTGTTCCTTTAAAGAGCTTATGGATGAAGAGACTCGTTATAATTGAAAGTATTATGAGTAAAGCCTAACAATGATGTTTGTTCAAATTATGAAACTAAAACGTGACTGTGAATGTAAACTGGAAACTGGCTTTACATCAAACCAAGTGGAGTGTTGGGTGTTAGTCTGACACACAAACTCTGGCTTTAATAAACCTGAACTTCATCTTCTGTAGAAGTCCAAAGAGACATGCTGTGTTCCTTACACTGTTAAGTACCTCCAAGTCTAGACATGATTTCTTAGAAAGCATGTAAATAAATTCAAAATAAGCTCTAGTCTCAAATCCTTCCTTTTCATTATGAGGATGCCTAGCAACTCTTGGCACAAGGAAACAGTAGCATCCGTTCCACATGTACTTGAGGCCGGACCCAAACACCTCAACTTTCCTCAAGCTTCATGATGGTGTCTTATCACCGTCTTACCAAGTCCACTTTTAATGCCTAGTAAAATATGTGTTCTATTTAATTAATTGAACTGCAAGCCCATCAGTCCTGTAATTCCTGGGCTATTACTTCCTTACATTTTTTATTACGGATTTCAGCAGATTAATTGAGGGTGAATCTTTCTCTCCCTCTGGCTGGCTTCAATCACTTTTACAGGGTGATAAAAATCAGTGGATCTTACTAACCTAAAGGATTTGATGTTGTGGCACTACACTCTGAGAAAAAAGGGTTCCAAAATAATTATTTTGGCTGTCCCCATAGGACAACTCTTTTTGGTTCCAGGTAAAAACCCTTTTGGTTCCAGGAAGAATCATTTCAAATCAAATCAAATTTTATTAGTCACATGCGCCAAATACAACAGGTGAAGACCTTACACTGAAATGCTTACTGATGAGCCCCTAACCAACAACGCAGTTTAAAATAATACGGATAAGAAAAATAAATAAAAGTAACAAGAAATTAAAGAGCAGCAGTAAAATAACAATAGCGAGACTATATACAGGGGGATACCGGTACAGAGCCAATGGGCAGGGCTGGTTAGTTGAGGTAATATGTAAATGTAGGTAGAGTTATAAAAGTCACTATGCATAGATGATAACAGAGAGTAGCAGTGGTGTAAAAGAGGGGAAGAGGGGGGGCAAATAGTCTGGGTAGCCATTTGATTAGGTGTTCAGGAGTCTTATGGCTTGGGGGTAGATGCTGTTTAGAAGCCTCTTGGACCTAGACTTGGCACTCCGGTACCGCTTGCTGTGCGGTAGCAGAGAGAACAGTCTATGTCTAGGGTGGCTGGAGTCTGACAATTTTTAGGGCCTTCCTCTGACACTGCCTGGTATAGAGGTCCGGGATGGCAGGAAGCTTGGCCCCAGTGATGTATTGGGCCGTTCACACTACCCTCTGTAGTGCCTTGCGGTCGGAGGCCGAGCAGTTGCCATACCAGGAAGTGAATCAACCAGTCAGGATGCTCTCGATGGTGCAGCTGTAGAACCTTTTGATCTGACGACCCATGCCAAATCTTTTCAGTCTCCTGAGGGGGAATAGGTTTTGTCGTGCCCTCTTCACGACTGTCTTGGTGTTCTTGGACCATGTTAGTTTGTTGGTGATGTGGACACCAAGGAACTTGAAGCTCTCAACCTGCTCCACTGCAGCCCCGTCGATGAGAATGGGGGTGTGCTCGGTCCTCTTTTTCCTGCAATCCACAATCATCTCCTTTGTCACGTTGAGGGACGTTGAGGGAGAGGTTGAGGGAGAGGTTGTTGTCCTGGCACCACACGGCCAGGTCTCTGACCTCCTTGCTATAGGCTGTCTCATCATTGTTGGTGATCAGACCTAGCACTGTTGTGTCATCGGAAAACTTAATGATGGTGTTGGAGTCGTGCCTGGCCGTGCAGTCATGAGTGAACAGGGAGTACAGGAGGGGACTGAGCACACACCCCTGAGGGGCCCCTGTGTTGAGTATCAGAATGGCGGATGTGTTGTTACCTACCCTTACCACCTGGGGGCGGGCAGTCAGGAAGTCCACAATCCAGTTGCAGAGGGAGGTGTTTAGTCCCAGGTTCCTTAGCTTTTTGATGAGCTTTGAGGGCAGTATGGTATTGAACGCTGTTTGTGATTTTATGAAGCCTGTGCTGGTTGAAAAATATGTTGATGTAGGGCGCCGTCCTCAGACAATCGCATGGCATGCTTTTGCCGTAAAGCCTTTTTGAAATCGGACAACGCAGTTAGATTAACAAGAATTTAAGCTTTTAACCTGTTAGGGCTAGGGGGCAGTATTGACACGGCTGGATAAAAAACATACCCGATTTAATCTGGTTACCACTCCTACCCAGTAACTAGAATATGCATATACTTATTACATATGGATAGAAAACACCCTACATTTTCTAAAACTGTTTGAATGGTGTCTGTGAGTATAACAGAACTCAAATGGCAGGTCAAAACCTGAGAGATTCCTTTACAGGAAGTGGCCTGTCTGACCATTTCTTGAACTTCTTTTCCATCTCTATCATTTACTAAGGATCTCTGCTCTAACGTGACACTTCCCATGTCGTCCATAGGCGCTCAGAGCCCGGGAAAAAACAGAATGTCGTCATTCCAGCCCCAGGCTGAAACACATTATCGCCTTTCTCAAGTGGCCGATCAAGGGACACTGGGCTTATGCGCATGACCCGACCGCCCCCGCCTTTGGGATTTTTTCCTCTGTTTGCCGAAAAGGAGATTCCCTGTCGGAATATTATCGCTTTTCTACGAGAAAAATGCCGTAAAAATTGATTTTAAACAGCGGTTGACATGCTTGAAAGTACGGTAATGGAATATTTAGAATTTTATTGTCACGAATTGCGCCATGCGCGCGACACTTCTTTACTATTTCGGATAGTGTCTGGAACGCACGAACAAAACGCCGCTATTCGGATATAACGATGGATTATTTTGGACCAAACCAACATTTGTTATTGAAGTAGCAGTCCTGGGTGTGCATTCTGACGAAGACAACAAAAGGTAATCAAACTTTTATAATAGTAAATATGATTATGGTGAGTGCTAAACTTGCCGGGTGTCTAAATAGCGAGCCCGTGATGCCTGGGCTATGTACTTAGAATATTGCAAAATGTGCTTTCACCAAAAAGCTATTTTAAAATCGGACATATCGAGTGCATAGAGGAGGTCTGTATCTATAATTCTTAAAATAATTGTTATGCTTTTTGTGAACGTTTATCGTGAGTAATTTAGTAAAATGTTAGCGAATTCCCCGGAAGTTTGCGGGGGGTATGCTAGTTCTGAACGTCACATGCTAATGTAAAAAGCTGGTTTTTGATATAAATATGAACTTGATTGAACAAAACATGCATGTATTGTATAACATAATGTCCTAGGGTTGTCATCTGATGAAGATCATCAAAGGTGAGTGCTGCATTTAGCTGTCTTCTGGGTTTTGGTGACATTATATGCTGGCTTGAAAAATGGGTGTCTGATTATTTCTGGCTTGGTACTCTGCTGACATAATCTAATGTTTTGCTTTCGTTGTAAAGCCTTTTTGAAATCGGACAGTGTGGTTAGATTAACGAGAGTCTTGTCTTTAAATAGCTGTAAAATAGTCATATGTTTGAGAAATTGAAGTAATAGGATTTTTACGGTTTTGAAAATCGCGCCACAGGCTGCCAGTGGCTGTTACGTAGGTGGGACGCAGCGTCCCACCTAGCCCATAGAGGTTAAATGATATAGGATACTTGTATGTTCGTGAATATTTAATATTACGATTATTTATTTGAATTGCGCGCCCTCCAATTTCACCAGATGTTGTCGGCTAGTGTCCCGCTAGCCGGAAGCCTATCCCTAATTAACATGCTGATAGAAATTTGGTAAAACGGATTTAAGTTTCCCTTTATTAAAGTCCCCGGCTACTAGTAGCGCCGCCACTGGGTGAACGTTTTCTTGTTTGCTTATGGCGGAATACAGCTCATTCAATGCTGCTTAGTGCCAGCCTCTGACAGTGGTAGTATGTAAACAGCTATGAAAAATACAGATGAAAACTCTCTAGGTATACGGGCACAAGGTGAGACCCAATTGCAGACACAGGAGGCATACGGTTGAGCTCCGATATTTATTGTAACAAAAGGGGTAGGCAAAAGACAGGTCGGGGACAGGCGAGAGTTCATAAACCAGGTCAGAGTCCCAATAGTACCAGGCGATAGGCAGGCTCGAGGTCAGGACAGGCAGGGGCTCAGTGATCAGGTCCGAGTCCAAACAGTACAAGGGGATAGGCAGGCTCGAGGTCAGAGCTGGCAGAGTGGTCAAGCAGGCAGGTTCGGCGTCAGGACAGGCAAGGGTCAAAACCAGGAGGGCTAGGAAAAAACAGCGACTAGGAAAAATAGGAGCTAGGAAAAATGCTGGTTGACTTGGCAAAACAAGACAAACTGCCACAGAGAGACAGGAAACACAGGGATAAATACACCGGGGATAATAAGCGACACCTGGAGGGGGGTGGAGACAAGCACAAGGACAGGTGAAGCAGATCAGGGCGTGACACTAGGTAGATAGTGTGGTCTACAGCTTATCAT
Organism: Salmo salar; assembly: GCF_965601325.2. Taxonomy (NCBI): domain Eukaryota; kingdom Metazoa; phylum Chordata; class Actinopteri; order Salmoniformes; family Salmonidae; genus Salmo; species Salmo salar. The sequence continues at coordinate 55,039,618 of NC_138305.1, read as the reverse complement.
GAGATACTCTACCTCAGGCGAGCAATAGCTCAAGACTTCCTTAGATATTGTGCACCAGCTGTTATTTACAAAAATACATAGTCCGCCGCCCCTTGTCTTACCAGACACCGCTGTTCTATCCTGCCAGTACAGCGTATAACCAGCCAGCTATATGTTGATAATGTCGTCGTTCAGCCACGACTCCGTGAAGCATAACATATTACCGTTTTGAATGTCCCGTTGGCAGTTTAATCTTGCGCGAAGGTCATCAATTTTATTCTCCAAAGATTGCACATTTGCTAGCAGAATAGAAGGAAGTGGGAGGTGTATTCGATCGCCTACAAATACTCAGAAGGCAGCCCGCCCTTTGACCCCTTTTTCTCCGCCTCCTCTTCACACAAATCACGGGGATCTGGGCCTGTTCCAGAGAAAGCAGTATATCGTTCGCGTCGGGCTCGTCAAACTCGTTTAAGGAAAAAAAGGATTCTGCCAGTCTGTGGTGAGTAATCGCAGTCCTGATGTCCAGAAGTTATCCTCTTACATCTAGACGTTCCGCTAGCGGAACACCTGCTCCAATATCCAATGATGGGCGTGGCGCGAAATACAAATTCCTCTAAAATCCGAAAACTTCCATTTTTTCAAACATATGACTATTTTACAGCATTTTAAAGACAAGACTCTCGTTAACCTGTTTGGGCTAGGGGGCAGTATTGAGAATTTTGGAAAAAATATGTGCCCATTTTTAACTGCCTCCTACACCAACTCAGAAGCTAGAATATGCATATTATTGTTCAGGTTTGGATAGAAAACACCCTAAAGTTTCTAAAACTGTTTGAATGGTGTCTGTGAGTATAACAGAACTCCTATGGCAGGCAAAAACCTGACAAGGTTTCATGCAGGAAGTGGCATGTCTGACAAGGAGTCGTGCGTCTTGCATCTGTTTATTGAAGAGTAAGGATCTTAGCTGTAACGTGACAATTCCCAGGGCTCCAATAGGCTCTCAGAAGCCGGGAAAATCCTGAAGGATGACGAGGCAGCCTCAGGCTGAAACAGATTATCACCTTATCCAAGTGGCCGATCAGAGGACCATTGAATGAGGCGCGTGCGCGATTAGCCCCGGTGGAGTATATTCATTAGGCTGTTTAGCTTATTGCAGATTCCCGGTCGGAATATTATCGCTTTTCTACGAGATAAATTGCATAAAAATTGATTTTAAACAGCGGTTGACATGCTTCGAAGTACGGTAATGGAATATTTAGAATTTTTTTGTCACATTCTGCGCCATGCGTGCGACCGTGGATTACCATTCTGATAGTGTCTAGAACGCACGAACAAAACAACGCTATTTGGATATAAAGATGGATTATTTGGGACCAAACCTACATTTGTTATTGAAGTAGAAGTCCTGGGAGTGCATTCTGACGAAGACAACAAAAGGTAATCAAACTTTTATAATAGTAAATCTGATATTGGTGAAGGCTAAACGTGCTGGGTGTCTAAATAGCTAGCCCTTGATGGCTGGGCTATGTACTTAGAATATTGCAAAATGTTCTTCATCCGAAAAGCTATTTTAAAATCGGACATATCGAGTGCATAGAGGAGTAATGTATCTATAATTCTTAAAATAATTGTTATGCTTTTTGTGAACGTTTATCGTGAGTAATTTAGTAAAATTGTTAGTAAATTCACCGGAAGTTTGCGGGGGGTATGCTAGTTCTGAACGTCACATGCTAATGTAAAAAGCTGTTTTTTGATATAAATATGAACTTGATTGAACAGACATGCATGTATTGTATAACATAATGTCCTAGGTGTGTCATCTGATGAAGATCATAAAAGGTTAGTGCTGCATTTAGCTGTGGCTTTGGGTTTATGTGACATTGTATGCTAGCTTGAAAAATGGGTGTCTGATTATTTCTGGCTGGGCACTCTCCTGACATAATCTAATGTTTTGCTTTCGTTGTAAAGCCTTTTTGAAATCGGACAGTGTGGTTAGATAAACGAGAGTCTTGTCTTTATATAGCTGTAAAATAGTCATATGTTTGAGAAATTGAAGTAATAGTATTTCAAACGATTCAAAAATCGCGCCACTGGATTAGACTGGCTGTTACGTAGGTGGGACGAATTCGTCCCGCCTAGCCCATAGAGGTTAATCTAACCACACTGTCCGATTTCAAAAAGGCTTTACAACGAAAGCAAAACATTAGATTATGTCAGCAGAGTACCCAGCCAGAAATAATCAGACACCCATTTTTCAAGCTAGCATATAATGTCACAAAAAACAAAACCACAGCTAAATGCAGCACTAACCTTTGATGATCTTCACCAGATGACAACCCTAGGACATTATGTTATACAATGCATGCATGTTTTGTTCAATCAAGTTCATATTTATATCAAAAAACAGCTTTTTTACATTAGCATGTGACGTTCAGAACTAGCATACCCCCCGCAAACATCCAGTGAATTTACTAAATTACTCACGATAAACGTTCACAAAAAACATAACAATTATTTTAAGAATTATAGATACAGAACTCCTCTATGCACTCGATATGTCCGATTTTAAAATAGCTTTTCGGTGAAAGCACATTTTGCAATATTCTCAGTAGATAGCCCAGCCATCACGGCTAGCCACTCCAAACTTTGGAGTGTTTTCTATCCAAAGCTAATAATTATATGCATATTCTAGTTTCTGGGCAGGAGTACTAATCAGATTAAATCGGGTACGTTTTTTATCCGTCCGTGAAAATACTGCCCCCTAGCCATAACAGGTTATTTTCAGTCATAAGAGTCGGTAGCAGGAACATTATGTACAAAATAAATTAAAAAATAAGTTACAAAAAACGCAAATAAAAAAACAAAAAAACACAATCGGTTGGGGACATGTAAAACGTCTACCTTCTTCTCCGGCACCATGTAGAACCCTCTGTGGAAAGAGTTCTACATGGAACACAAAACGGTTCTACTTGGAACCAAAAGGGTTCTACCTGGAACTAACAAGGGTTCTCTAAAAGGGTTCTCATATGGGAACAGTCGAATAACTCTTTTAGGTTCTAGATATAACTTTTTTTTTCTAAGAGTGTACACATGAATAAAAAGGTATTCATTCCAAGCATCTCTGAGTCTCAGATTCAGTCAGTTAATTATACCTTTGCTTTGTTTAGATACATTCATAAAAACAAAAGTACATTATTGAAGGAGAAACCATGCCGAAACTCTAGGATTTAAAACAAAGGCTTTCTACACCTGAGGATAGCCTTGGGATGTGCTGTAATGTGATTTGAAGAACGAGAGCAAAGAATGAGGGCTTCCCTCCTACATTTAAGGATATTTAAGAGCAAAACTGTCATATCAACCCCAAAGATCAGGAGGGTCAATTATGACACCGAGAGAGAGGCTGGAAAAATGGCAGCTCAGAAATGGCACTGTTAAATGACTAAATGTAAAATGTTTTCTCTCAGGCAGAGAAAAAGTGGTCTCTTGAACTTTGCATTGAATGTGACCAGAAACATCCATCTCTGAAAGGATTAGGAGGAAAGGAGGTGGAAAAAACGGGTGACCTAACAAACAGTGGCTGATGGAGATTCATACCGACATTAATTCCTGCTCTTGAGAGGCAAGCATTTATTTTGGGGGGCTTTTGCTCCCCCTCTTCTCTCTTTCTCATCCAGGCAAGCGAGAGACGTTATCTCCTGTCACCTATCTCTGACACTTTCACATTTAGATCTTGTCACAGACTCAGACTGTGTAGCTGTAGAAGCAACCTGCCTCTTGATGCACTGTCTCCTCAGATAGTGTTGTGCTGCCTGGCGGTCTAAACAGCTGTGGTAAGAGGAGAGTGTTCTGTCGGTTATGTGCTTGTACTGGTTCTCTCTTGTGGTTGTAGCTTGCTATCTCGACAACAGACATGACAGGATATTAAAAGGACCGGGAGGGGTGATGGGTGAGTGTTCCATCAATATCACACCCCCTCCCCCTTCCCCAGTTGCTTGCTCTTAGCGGTGATGTACAGCTGTGTGTGAACAGTTGTCGGCCTGTGTTGCTTTCGAAGCCTCCACAGTGGTGGGAGTGAGGGAGTGATAGTCTGGTTTTCAGTACGTGTGTGTGTGTGTTTGCGCGCGTGCTCCCGTGTTTTCAGGATGTGTGTTTGCTTGCGCGTGTGACCGCGTGCACCCGTGTGTGCGTGAGTGCATGCGTGCGCGCATGCATGGGCGTGTGTGTATGTGGTAAGCGGGAGAAAAGGGAGTATAGATGTTGCCAACCAAAACAAAAAGACAGGCTTCTACATACTGCTCCAGGACTATACCTCCCACACATATCCTCCAAAACATCTGACTTGGTGCTGCTCTGTGTTCAAACTTTTATAGGGTGTTGCTATAAACTGAGGATAGGTGTATGCTAGCAGTTGCCGTCCCCTTTTTTTACTAGGAATGAGTATTCTCTGCCTCGGGATCAGTGAGACAGCAGCTTGTTCATATTAACAATGTGACAACATGGACATACACTACAAAGGTATGTGGACACCTGCTCGTCGAGCGTCTCACTCGAACCAAAAGATGTCGTCTAGGTAATACACTACATGACCAAAAGTATGTGGACACCTGCTCGTCGAACATCTCATTCCAAAATCATGTGCATTAATATGGAGTTGGTCCCCCCCTTTTCTGCTAAAACAGCCTCCACTCTTCTGTTAAGGCTTTCCCAGAAGGGACGTTTCTTTTTTCGCTGAGTTTATGTGCCCTTTGGTTTCCATTGGGCTGTTGATTATTGTCACTATGTCCGTTGGTGTGTGTAGTACCTGTGCTGTGTGTTTTGGGCTTTCGTGCCCTTGTGGATTGCGCAGATGATTACGGGTCTCGTCCCGTGTGTTAATCATTGTGCGCGTGTGTTATTTATTCGAGGTACTCCTCGCACTTTTGTTTGGGTTTCAACCCTGTGTTTTTGTTTCATGTTTGTTTGGTCTTCGTCCCCGTGCCTTTACACGGCACGACGTAATTTGGGTACAATAAAAAAAACTATTACGCATTCCTGCGTCTGTCTCCCAAATCAATTATGCCAGTGTGACAAGGACAGACGATTTTTACGGGCTATGCTCTTCGGCACTTGACGGTCCCGTTCTGTGAGCTGTGTGGCCTACCACTTCGCGGCTGAGCTGTTGTTGCTCCTAGACGTTTCCACTTCACAATAACAGCACTTACAGATGACCGGGGCAGCTCTAGCAGGGCAGCAATTGGATGAACTGACCTGTTGGAAAGGTGGCATCCTATGACGGTGCCAAGTTGAAAGTCACCAAGAACTTCAGTATGGGCCATTCGACTGTCAATGTTTGTCTATGGAGATTGCATGGCAGTGTGCTCGATTTTTATACACATGCCAGCAACGGGTGTGGCTGAAATAGCTGAATCCACTAATTTGAAGGGGTGTCTGTTATGTATGGTACGACGTGCTGTACGTCATACTGTACGTTGTTATGGTTTACGACAGTGTGCTGCTTTATGGATGAATGGGTTGTCAGGATGAGTGGCACATGTCATTAAACGACAGAGTGATGTACAATGTGAAACCGTGCAGACGTGCGTTCTTCTACAGCTAGGCTAGATATAACATTGGCGACGAGGATGGCTGAATTCAGTTTACCACCGCCGGCACCATTCCTCACCGTGCCTGGCGAACCTCCAGTCCCGTGGAATAACTGGCTTGATAGCTTTAACACTTATATCGAAGCTATGGACTTTTCTACAATCTCCGACAAGCGGAGGACAGCACTGCTCCGTCACTGCCTCGGTACAGAGGGACAAAGGATTTTCAGAGCGCTTGGATCGGCTCCTACATTCACTGCTGCAGTCAGCCTCCTACGGAACCATTTCGCCGGGAAAGAGCGAGTGCTCCTCCGACGCTACCGGCTACGGAAGAGACACCAACGGCCGGGTGAGTCCATTCAAAGCTACGTGGCTAATCTGAGGGATTTGGCTAGCTCTTGTAACTATGGGACACTTCAGGACGAGATCATCAGGGATCAGTTGATAGAGGGGACGTTATGTGAAAAGACAAGGGAGAAACTGCTTTTGGAATCGGATAATTTACAACTAGATGGAGCTATTAAAATAGCACTCCAGGTTGAAGCGGCGTTGGAATGCTCTACTATGCTAACAGACAGATCTGCAGCATACACTCGGCCCCCAGCCATTCTCACACAGCAGCTTCAGCCCGAGCAGGCGCACTACAACGATCACGCGCTGTGCATGGCCTCCCACGTTGATAGCTGCATGGACACAGACACCGGCATGCCCGTGCAGCAGGCACACAGACAAACGAACAGAAGTAGCTGTGGCAACTGCGGGGCTAGCTCTCACAATTCAAGGGCTTCAAACTGCCCAGCCCGTGGGAAAATATGCAAGAACTGTTCAAAATACAATCACTTTGCAAAAGTGTGTCGTTCTGCCCCAGCTACTAGCTCCACCCAGCACAGGCCCTTAGTTTCATCTCACTCTCAACATGAACGCACGGAAATCCGAACTGTCTCCACCAACCATGTGTCATTCAGGACATGCACTGTGCAGCTGGGTGAGGTGGGTTTGCCTTTGCTGCTGGATACTGGCGCTGCAGTGTCGTTGCTCAACCTTGCCACTTACTACAAGTTTTTCAGTCACCTACCACTCCAACAGCCCTCCACTGCCCTGTGTGGGTACGGTAGATCCAAGATAGACATTGTAGGCACCCTCCAGGTCCCAGTACACTACGGCACCAAGCATCTGCCATCATTCACATTTCATGTTGCAAAGCGGGGTGCCAACCTCTTGGGCCTCGACCTCTTCACAGGCTTGGGATTCACGCTGAGAGATGACAGTGGGTCAGCTATCCACCAGGTTACCTGCACATGGCAACAGAACTGGCCAACTCTTTTTGATGGACTGGGCTGCCTCACAGCCTTTACTCACAGGCCCCTAGTGAATCCGGAAGTGACCCCAGTCATGCAGCCACTGCGGCGCATTCCCTTTGCACTGCGTGATGACGTCACAAAAGATCTCCAGGCACAGTTGGATGCAGGCATCATTGAGCCAGTCAACGCTGCCCCCTGGATTTCAAACTTAGTCATTGCAACCAAAAAGTCAGGTGGAATCCGGACCTGCGTGGATCTTCGTGCTGTGAACAAGGCCGTTGTCCCGGATAAGTACCCGTTGCCTACAGCTGAGGAGCTGACCGCACAATTCCATGGCTCCAAGATCTTCACGAAGCTTGACCTTCGTCAGGGTTATCTTCAGGTACCCCTCCATGCAGCTAGCAGAGATCTCACTACCTTTGTCACACATGCTGGCGTGTTCAGATATACACGCATGCCTTTTGGACTTAACTCCGCCCCCAGCTGCTTCCAGAAGGTGATGAGCACCATCCTCGCTGGAATACCTGGGGTGGCGGTCTATCTGGATGACATCGTGGTCCACGGTCCTGACCTCCACATCCATGATTATCGACTCCACAGAGTATTCAGCGCTCTACTGCAGAACAACCTGACCGTTAACGGTGGAAAGTGCACCTTTGCAGCTCCAGCCGTCGAGTTTGTGGGGTTCCGCCTGTCGGCCAAAGGCATTGCCCCACTCATGTCGAACATTGAAGCCGTCCACAGGATCCCGGAACCGACCTCAGCCTCTCAGGTGGCATCATTCTTGGGCATGACAGCCTACTACCTCCGGTTTCTGCCCCACTACTCCCAGACCACAGCGCCCCTTCGCCGGCTCCTCAAGAAGGATGAGCCATGGGCCTGGACGGCAGCCTGCTCAGACGCGGTCCGCTCACTGAAGAGCCAGCTCACCACAGCCCCAGTCTTGGCTCACTTTGACCCCGTCTGCCCCACCATTGTCACATGTGACGCCTCAGCTGGAGCTCTAGGAGCTGTCCTCTCACAGCTGCAGAACGGCATTGAGAGGCCCGTCGCCTTTGCCTCAAGGGTCCTGAGCCCCACAGAACAACGGTACTCTGTGGGCGAACGAGAAGCACTGGCCTGTGTCTGGGCGTGCGAAAGGTGGCACCTCTACCTCTATGGCCGTCTGTTCACGCTCCGAACCGACCACCAGTCCCTCACAACGCTACTGTCGGCATCAGGAACTGGCCACAAGCCACTTCGGCTGCACAGATGGGCCGACCGCCTCAGACAGTACAACTATCAGCTGAAGTTCACTCCAGGGAGGGATAACGTGGTGGCAGACCTCCTCTCACGCTCCTTTGACGCTCCTACTCCGACCATCTTGCCAGACAACGAAACAGAGCTCGTACAAATGCTTTACGCACCTCTTAAGTCAGTTGTCTCACTGGAGGAGCTGAAGCAAGCATCGGAACAGGATCCCACACTGTCTACCCTGCGCACCTACATACGCACTGGATGGCCAGCACACGTGCCGGAAGAGCTGGCGACTTTCGCCAGGGTGAAGCACGAACTGTCTTGCTGGGAAGAAGTCTGTGTCTCTCGAGGGTTTTGCACTGTGGTCCCAAGTGGTCTGCGTGCGCGTGTTCTATCCATGGCGCACGAGGGGCACTTGGGCATAGTGAAGGTCAAACAGCGATGTCGAGACCTTGTGTGGTGGCCAGGCATCGACCACGACATTGAAGCCCTGGTCAGGGATTGTGCTGCATGCCTCCTCAGTGGGAAAACAGGACAGTCCGCCCCACCCCCCCTGCAGCCTCTCGCATGGCCGTCCTGCCCCTGGGAGCACATCCAACTGGACATCTGTGGCGAGATCCATGGTCACGCAGTCCCTCACCATCAGCGCTTCCTGGTGGTGGTGTATGACCTCCACTCTAAGTGGCCAGAAGTGGTTCCTGTCGGAACTGTCACAGCACAGGCCATCGTGGACATCCTAGACAGCCTGTTCACAAGGTGGGGCCTGCCCCTCACCCTTACCACGGACAATGGGCCCCAGCTAATCTCTGCCGAGTTCTCCTCATATCTCAGCAACAAGGGAATCAAACACATCCGCACGGCCTACTACAACCCACAAGCTAACGGAGGGGTGGAACGCTTCAACCAAACGCTGAAGAACGGCATCAGAGCGCACCTGGTCCAGGGGTGCACGTTCCAAACTGCTTTGAATCAAACGCTAATGCACTACAGAGCAAGCAAACACACAACAACACAGGCCTCCCCGGCATCCCTCATGCTAGGTCGTGAGATGGAACTGCCACTGGACAGACTCAGAACACAGAGAGTTGCAGAACCGGCGACTAGGTGCACCCAAGAACAGCAGGCAGTGACCAGGCACCAAAGAGCAATGAAACAGCGTTTTGACAAGGCACACAGGGTGAAGAAGTCGATCATCCAAGTGTCTGACTGGGTCCGAGCCCGACGGCCTCAGCGGTGCAACAAAATGGCCTCATTCTGGTCGGAACCCCTGCAGGTCAGTCGACAACTGGGGCCCGCCACATTCATGTTGAGCAATGGATCACGCTGGCACGCCAGCCGCCTCAGGAAAGTCCCTGCTCCTCAAGGAATACGAATGCACACAGAACAGACATGCAGGCCAGAGACGCCACCGGATGGACCTCCCCCACCACTACCACCCGAGCCCCAGCCTCTACGGGCTCCCCAAGGGCCAGAGCCACAAGCGGTGGCGGTTGAAGAAAGGCCTATGCGGGCACGAACTCGCCCTGCTCATCTGGGGGACTACTTAACCTCTTTTCATTCTTAGGCTCCGGTAGGTGTCTTAGTCAACCTCCAGGTTAATGGACTGAACTGGTTAGTTTGGAGAGTCCTTCTGTTTAAAGGTTAATGTTTTATTTCTTACAGGTATCACTCTAGGTTCTTGCCCTATGGACATTTTATATATGGTACCAGTCCCTGGTTTTGGAAAGGGGGGGGAAATGTTATGTATGGTACGACGTGCTGTACGTCATACTGTACGTTGTTATGGTTTACGACAGTGTGCTGCTTTATGGATGAATGGGTTGTCAGGATGAGTGGCACATGTCATTAAACGACAGAGTGATGTACAATGTGAAACCGTGCAGACGTGCGTTCTTCTACAGCTAGGCTAGATATAACAGTGTCCACATACTTTTGGCCATGTAGTGTATGAGGTAACAGTGGGTATGTGTATGCGTGCGTGTGTGTGACTGTGCATGCACGTGCACGTGTCTGCATGTGTATCTGTGGGTGTGTGTGGTAGCGTGTGTGTGTGTGTCTCTGTGTCTGCGTGCGTGTGTCTGTTTGTGTCTGTAAAAGACTCTCCCTAAAACCCCCTGAAACTCGTCGTTGTATGTGTTATCAGTCTTGACTTATCCGGGGTAGTGGAAAAAGCCGAGTGGATGAATGGGAAAGATCAAAGTTCCTGCCAGAGTTGGCACAGGGGAAATAGGAGGAGGTTAGTTACCAGGACTCAGTATTTATGTCTATCATAAGCCCTTACTGCCTTTGTTCTTGGAGCTGGGCAAACAGGCAGGTTTTACTCACATCCGCAACATGCTATACTAGCATAGCATCCTTATAGACACCTATGCCCTTCGCTATTGATTTTAAGATAAAACATAATTTGTTTTCATCATCAATCAGTCAACTTTATAGCAAATCAATCACATCATCATGACATAGTTCAGATAACAAGCATCTAAGACAAGCTTACAAGGTTTTGTGATCTAACATTTGCCAGAGACTGAAATACTGCTGTAAATGTGTTTAAAGTTTTCGTTGTTCTGTTCCAGCTCTGGCCATTTTCTCATTAGAGGTGTGTACTAGCCTCCCTCCCTTTTCTTTTGGCAATTGGCTATAAGAGCGGTGCTCAAAGACTCAGCACCAGTCACAGCCAGAGTTCTCATAGCCAGTCTTGTCTCTCTCTCTCTCTTCCGCCCTCCCCTCTCGCCTCACCCTCGGTTTCCACTGAATATAAAAGTACAGCGGCCTCCTGTCCAGACCTGCTGGTTGGTGGGATAAATCACCAGAGAGATGACTTAAAGGCATACACACACACACAATGAAAAACTCAGCGTCCAGTGCCAGTCTGCAGGGCTGCTAGTGGAGGTATACATACGTCAGGGCACTCAAAGCTACACTATCATACTTAAATAACCACAGAGAGGAAAAAATAAGAATAAAAGAGGAGAAAAAACAAAATGGAGAGAGAAGCATCACAGAAGTTGTTCCTCTGAAACAGACCCTTTAAATGTTGTAATAAACACCTTCCTTGAGGCAGTGAGTCGAAAGCATAAAATAACAGAACCCTGCTCCTCTTCGGAGAAAGAAAGCTTACCCCATGAGGTGCCTGCACAAACAACACACACATTAATTCATCCCAGCTAGACTTAGGGAAGGAGGGAGTCAAACCTCACCTTGGCAGCCGACTAGACTGTGGTTGGTGCATAAGAGAGAAAATAAAAAAAATAAAAACAGGTCTGTCTGGCTGACTAAATGATGGTGTGTGGATTATTGGGGACTACCAGTTCAGTGAAGCAGAAAATGGGAAATATGCTTCTGAGGGCACACCAGTTTGCTGTGAGCAGAAACCGCAAGCTCTCCCGAGACACTGAGAGCTAACCTCAGCAGAAACAGACCGGGGCTGGAGAGGCGTGCAAAGCGAAGGGGCTAATTGTAGCTAATTGGGATTCATCCAAAAATAAATACATTAAAAAAACTTGATATGGAATCTTTGGAGTGTTATTTAACCGTTAGAGGGGTATGAAGCGCGGAGAGGCTCTACCGGATCTTCTGAACGTTTTATAAAGATTATATGGTGTGAAGCATATTGAATCGTCTCCAGGGTGTTTAACCATGGGAAGGGTGTGTGAAGCACGAACAGACTGTATCAGATCTTCTCAGCGTTATTTAACCATGAGTGTGGTTACACCACTTGAGCGCAGATAGACTCTATCAAATCTTCTGTAGGTTGTTGAACCTTGAGAATAGTGGGACACGTGGACAGGAGAATTCAATGTGGGGAAACGCCTAAGCAACACTATAAGGTCTAGCTTTTTAAGAAATATGTGTTAGTGCATTTAATTTATTTTTAATAATCAGTGGTGGCAATTACTTTTCTAGTTATTTATTTCTAGTTTGTTTTCCACTCATTATTCTTCAACCAGTCATGTTATTATACCTGACATGATTGTCTAAGTTCTAATGCCATGCATGATGATTCATTCAGTTGTGAGCCAGGGTTTCATTTCCCTTCTGTCAACAAGCCAGCCAAAGTAAATGCGTTCCCATTCAGCGTGGCAGTGTTCAATGTTTTTCAGCTGCATTTGATGTCAGACGCACACAGAGAGGACAAAAGCTGGTTTGTAATGACTTAGTTCTGATGCACAAATATCCTCAGGAAGCCCAACTAGTCACATTAACACCTTTGCGACAAAAATATGTAAACGAGGCCTACAATCTCTCACATCTGCAGTCGTTAATTTACACATTTCTGTTTGTTCATGATTTAACTACTGAGACACACACACACACACACACACACACACACACATACAGGATTTTGTTTACCAAAGACAACGTGGTGCAGACATCAGGTACCGACCCACTAAGCACAGACGTCAGTTCAACGTCTAGTTTTGATTTACATTTCGTTTAGCTGTCCAAGAACGAGAATTCAATGTGAAATCAACAAAACATTTCACCATGTCATTAGATTAAGGTTAAAAGTTGGGTGAAAAAAAGGCAAAATTCCCTCACGTTGACAACTTTTTGCAAATCCAATCAGTTTTCCATATTGATTCAACGTTATCACATATAAAGAAAAATGTATTATTGACTTGGAAACAACGTTGATTCAACCAGTTTTTTGCCCAGTAGGTATTCAAGCTTTAGGAGACAATGGTCAAAAGTATAAAAGTCAAAATAAACTATTATTTTCATTGACTTATGGCTGGAATGAGAGTAAATAGATAATAATGACGAATGAGGGTAGATTGATGGACAGAGAAGCATAGCAGCAGCAGTGCTAACCTAGTAGATGCTTCTATCCACTTTGTTGCTGTGTACAGTAGGAAATACGAACGTATCTGCGTATTGGAACCATTAACACCAACAAAGCCTTATAAGCACACTTACACTGGCAGGGAATCATACCCTGAGGTGGCACACACACACACACACACACACACACACACACACACACACACACACACACACACACACACACACACACACACACACACACACACACACACACACACACACACACACACACACACACACACACACACACACACACACACACACACACACACAGAGAGAGAGAGAGAGAAACAACCTATATCCCAAAGCACTAACCTGGGATCAGTTTTAATAACAGGCAGCGCGTGGATTGGCATGGGGATGGGGGCTGGCGCTCAGGTGAGCTGATCCCAGGTAAGTAGAGCTTGGGGCGTCTGCTTTGTAATGAGGTGCAGTGGGAGAGGAGGAGCAGGTTGGTAGTTATGACAGTTTCCTCAGTGAACAGTCCTTCTGAGGGCAGGCCCAGGCTGGGAACAGGGATGTAATGAATAAGTGAAGTGTGCGTGTGTGTGTGTGTGTGTGTGTGTGTGTGGGTGGGTGGGTGGGTGGGTGGGTGGGTGGGTGGGTGGGTGTGTGTGTGTGTGTTTGTGAGCAGGCTGGGGACAGGGAACAGGAAGAGGTAATGAAGAAGTGAACCCCTGAGGCAGACAGAGTCACGCTCACTGAATCACTCCATCTACTCACATTATCCTGCCATAACATAACATATCAGAACCCCGCCCCTCTTATCTACAGCTAGAAGCTGGGAGTCAGGAGCCGCACTGGGGATTCTGGCGGCGTAAGCCTAGTCTCCTACTTACAAGTCGTAGAACAGATGCTGTGGTGTGTGTGTGTGTGTGTCAGTATCGTAGGCAGAAATTCGTTGGTGAGTGGGCCTGCAGAAATGTGGGTGGGCCCCAATCGAAAGGGAAGAAGCTAACTTCCTGTAATTGTACACATTTTGCCATAGGGCAAAGAGATGCATTTGCATTTTTATAGCTAATCTCATGCTATTCTACACATTGTACATGTACATTTTACTCATTTTGTCAGACACTCTTATCCAGAGAGACTTACAGTAGTGAGTGCATATATTTCCGTACTGTTTTGTTCTGCCATGAGTACATGATTAGTGCCATGAGGCTGAGAGAAAATGTTGCTGTTTTAAAGCAAATTTTCTGCAATTCTACACATTTTGCCATGGGGCAGAGATGGAAATGTGCAGTTTCATAGCACATCTCATGCTATTCTACACATGTCGCCATGAGGCTGAAAGAAAATGGTGCATTTTAAAAGCTCATTAAAACTAACGAATATAGGTGTGTTTACTGTGATAAAGGCACTGGTTTATGAGCTGTCTTGTTTTCTAATTGAACAAATGAAATAAGCAGTAGCATGGTGCATATAGCCATAGTGGCACAGTGACATATGCCTCAATGCAGTCATATCCGTGGCTTATTGTGGGTGTGGCTTTCAGTAGCAGTAGCAGTACAGTAGCAGTCCAAAGTTTAGGGTCACCTACTCATTCAAAGGTTGATCTTTATTTGTACTATTACTAGAAAAGTAGTGAAGACATCAAAACTATGAAATAACACATGAAATCATGTAGTAACCCAGAAAATATATATATTTTTTTCAAAGTAGCCACCCTTTGCCTTGATGATAGCTTTGCACAGTCTTGGCATTCTCTCAAACAGCTTCATGAAATGCATTTCAGTTAACAGGTGTGCCTTGTTAAAAGTTAATTTGGGGAATTTCTTTTACTTCTTAATGCGTTTGAGCCAATCAGTTGTGACAAGGTAGGGTTGGTATACAGAAGATAGCCCTATATGGTAAAAGACCAAGTCCATATTATGGCAAGAGCAGCTCAAATAAGCAAAGAGAAATGACAGTTCGTCATTACTTTAAGACATTAACCTCTCTTGGGTAGGGGGCAGTATTTTGACGTCCGGATGAAGAAGGTGCCCAGAGTAAACTGCCTGCTACTCAGACCCAGAAGCTAAGATATGCATATTATTAGTAGATTTCGATAGAAATCACTCTGAAGTTCCTAAAACTGTTTGAATGATGTCTGTGAGTATAACAGAACTCATATGGCAGGCAAAAACCTGAGAAAAAATCCAACCAGGAAGTGTGGAAATCTGAGGTTTGTAGTTTATCAAGTGATTCCCTATCCAATATACAGTGTCTGTGGGGTCATTTTGCACTTCCTAAGGCTTCCACTAGATGTCAACAGTCTTTAGAATGTTGTTTCATGCTTCTACTGTGAATGGGGAGAGAATAAGAGCCATTGGAATCAGATGACTGAGAAAATGACATGAGCTCAGTGGCGTACGCTCACGTGAGAGTTAGCTGTGTTCCTTTACTTTTTTGAAGACAAAGGAATCGTCCGGTTGAAATATTATGGAAGATTTATGATAAAAACATCCTAAAGATTGATTCTATACATCGTTTGACATGTTTCTACAAACTGTAATATAACTTTTTTGAGTTTTCGTCTCTACTCACTGCGCGAGCACAGTGGATTTGGATTACTCGACTGAACAAAATGGAGGTATTTGGACATAAAGGATGGACTTTATCGAAACAAATGAACATTTATTGTGGAACTGGGATTCCTGGGAGTGCATTCCAATGAAGATCATCAAAGGTAAGTGAATATTTATAATGCTATTTCTGAGTTTTGTTGACTCCACAAAATGGCGGGTTTGGTTTTGTGACTGAGCGCCGTACTCAGATTATTGCAAAGTGTGCTTTCGCTGTAAAGCTTTTTTGAAATCTGACACAGCAGTTGCATTAAGGAGAAGTTTATCTATAATTCTTTGAATAACAGTTGAATATTTTATCAACTTTTATGATGAGTATTTCTGTAAATTGATGTGCTCATTCACCGGAAGTTTGGGAGGCAAAACATTTCTGAACATTACACGCCAATGTAAAATGGGGTTTTTGGATATAAATATGAACTTTATCGAGCAAAACATACATGTATTGTGTAACATGAAGTCCTATGAGTGCCATCTGATGAAGATCCTCAAAGGTTAGTGATTAATTTTAGCTGTATTTCTGGTTTTTGTGACGCCTCTCCTTGCTTGGAAAATGGCTGTGTGGTTTTTCTTGTCTAGGCGCTGTTCTAACATAATCTAATGTTATGCTTTCGCCGTAAAGCCTTTTTGAAATCGGACAATGTAGTTGGATTAACGAGAAGTGTATCTTTAAAATGGGATATAATAGCTGCATGTTTGAGAAATTTGAATTATGCGATTTTTGTTGTTTTGAATTTGGCGCCCTGCTATTTCACTGGCTGCTGAATAGTGTGTCCCGCGGGTGGGACGCTAGCGTCCCACATACCCCAGAGAGGATGTAAGGTCAGTCAATCTGGAAAATGTCAAGAACTTTGAATGTTTCTTCAATATTAAGGGTTATGATGAAACTGGCTCTCATGAGGACAGCCACAGGAAAGGAAGACCCAGAGTTACCTCTGCTGCAGAGGATAAGTTCATTAGAGATACCAACCTCAGAAATTATAGTCCACATAAATACAGAGTTCAAGTAACAGACACATCGCAACATCAACTGTTCAGATGAGACTGCTTGAATCAGGCCATTGTTGAATTGCTGCAAAGAAAACACTAGTAAAGGACACCAATAATAGAAAGAGAATTGCTTGGGCCAAGAAACACAAGCAATGGACGTTAGACCGGTGGAAATCTGTCCTTTGATCTGATGAATCCAAATTTTAGATTTTTGGTTCCAAACACTGTCTCTTTGTGAGACGCTGAATAGGTGAACAGATTATCTCCGCATGTGTGGTTGCTGGTGACACCGTCTGTGATTTGTTTAGAATTCAAGGCACACTTAACCATCATGGCTACCACAGCATTCTGCAGCGATACGCCCTCCTATCTGGTTTATGCTTAGTGGGACTGTCATTTGTATTTCAACAGGACAATGACCCAACACACCTCCAGGCTGTGTAAAGGCTATTTGACCAAGAAGGAGAGTGATGGAGTGCTGCATCAGATGACCTGGCCTCCACAATCACTCGACCTCAACCCAATTGAGATGGTTTGGGATGAGTTGCACCGCAGAGTGAAGGAAAAGCAGCCAACAAGTGCTCAGCATGTGGGAACTCCTTCAAGACTGTTGGAAAAGCATTCCAGTTGAAGTTGGTTGAGAGCATGCCAAGAGTGTGCATTGCTGTCATCAAGACAAAGGGTGGCTACTTTGAAGAATCTCAAGGATAAAATATATTTTGATTTGTTGAACACTTGTTTAGTTATTACATGATTCCATTGTATTGGTCACATACACATGGGTAGCAGATGTTAATACGAGTGTAACGACATGCTTGTGATTCTAGTTCCGACAGTTCAGTAATATCTAACAAGTAATCTAACAAATTCACAACGACAACCTTATACACATAAATGTAAAGGGATGAATAAGAATATATACATATAAATATATGGATGAGCCATGGCCGTGCGGCATAGGCAAGATGCAGTTGATGGTATAGAATACAGCATATACATATGAGATGAGTAATGTAGGATATGTAGACATTTAAAATGCCATTATTTAAAGTGACTAGTGATACCTTTATTAAATCCATTTATTAAATGTATGAAAGTGACAAGAGATTTGAGTCTGTATGTTGGCAGCAGCCACTCTATGTTAGTGATGGCTGTTTAACAGTCTGAAAAACAGCTTATATCTCAAGGCCATCAGTCTCTTGGTCCCAGCTTTGATGTACCTGTATTGACCTCGCCTTCTGGGTGATGGTGGGGTGAACAGCTCGGGTGGTTGTTGCCCTTGATGATCTTTTTGGCCTTCCTGTGACATCGGGTGCTGTAGGTGTCCTGGAGGACAGGTAGTTTGCCCCCAGTGATGCATTGTGCAGATCGCACTAGCCTCTGGTGAGCCTTGCGGTTGTGGTCGGAGCAGTTGCCGTACCAGGCGGTGATACAGCCTGACAGGATGCTTTCGATTTTGCATCTGTAAAAGCTTGTGAGTGTTTTAGGTGACAAGCCAAATTCGTTCAGCCTCCTGAGGTTGAAGAGGCGATGTTGCGCCTTCTTCCCCACACTGTCCGTGTGGGTGCACCATTTCAGTTTGTCTGTTATGTGTACGCAGAGGAACTTAAAACTTTCCACCTTCTCCACTACTGTCCCGTCGACGTGGATGGGGGGATGCTCCCTCTGCTGTTTCCTGAAGTCCACGATCATCTCCTTTGTTTGTTGACGTTGAGTGAGACGTTATTTTCCTGACATCAAACTCTGACGGCCCTCACCTCCTCCCTGTAGGCCATCTTGTCGTTGTTGGTAATCAAGCCTACCACTGTAGTGTCGTCTGCTAACTTGATGATTGAGTTGGAGGCGTGCATGGCCACACAGTCATGGGTGAACAGGGAGTACAGGAGAGGGCTGAGAACGCACCCTTGCAGGGCCCCAGTGTTGAGGATCAGCGGGGTGGAGATGTTGTTTCTTACCCTCACCAACTGGGGGCAGTCCGTCAGAAAGTCCAGGAGCCAGTTAGAGAGGGCAGGGTTGAGACCCAGGGTCTCGAGCTTAATGACGAGTTTGGAGGGTACTGTGGTGTTGAATACTGAGCTGTAGTCAATGAACAGCATTCTTACATAGGTATTCCTCTTGTCCAAATGGGATAGGGCAGTCTGCAGTGTGATGGCGATTGCGTCGTCTGTGGACCTATTGGGGCGGTAAGCAAATTGGAGTGGGTCTAGGGTATCAGGTAGGGTGGAGGTGATATGATCCTTGACTAGTTTCTCAAAGCACTTCATGATGACAGAAGTGAGTGCTACAGGGCGATATTAATTTAGTTCAGTTACCTTAGCTTTCTTGGGAACAGGAACAATGGTGGCCATCTTGAAGCATGTTGGCACAGCAGACTGGGATAGGGATTGTTTGAATATGTCCGTAAACACACCAACCAGCTGGTCTGCGCATTTTCTGAGGACGCGGCTAGGGGATGCCGTCAGCCTTGCGAGAGTTAACAAGTTTAAATGGTTTATATTGATGTATTGCTAGGCAGATGTTTTATACAGTACTATATCTCAATATTGCTATAGTATAAAATTACAGTTGAATATTTTAGTGCACACATCTGAAAAACAATGTTCTGTCTGAGCAAACATGGCCCCATGTGGATTTTCAGTGGGCAAAGTAGGCATGGGCTAGCCATTACCAAGCCCACACCAAGCAGGGGCTCATTAGAATATTTTAGGGGTGTGGTATGCACACAGTGTGTTGCTGTAATGGTTGTCTTCATCGTCAGACGAAACAGAGAAGTCATCGTTTGAAAAAGTGGACCAATACGCAGCGGAGTTAGTGTTCATCATCATTTTTAATTAGAACAAAAGAGAACACTACACAAAAATAAGAAAACCGACAGCCAAACAGTCCTGTCAGGTGCAAAACACTAACAGAAACAATTACCCACAAAACCCAAAGGAAAAACATGCTCCTTATGTGTAACTCCCAATCAGCAACAACGAACTTCAGCTGTGCCTGATTGGGAGCCACACACGGCCCAAAACAAAGAAATACAAAAAACCTAGAAAACGAACATAGAACGCCCACCCAATGTAACACCCTGGCCTAACCAAAATAAAGAACAAAAAACCCCTCTCTATGGCCAGGGCGTTACAGTACCCCCCCCCCCCCCCCCCCAAAGGGGTGGGCCTTCTTACGGCGGCGGCTCAGGTGCGGGACATGGCCTCTGCTCCACCCGCGGCGTCACCCTCTTAGGTTGCGCACATGGCCGCGCCGAAGGTCTGGAGGGCAACCCTGACTGCGCCCGGCTGGCGGGCGGTGATAACTGCGCCTGGCTGGCGGGCGGCGATGGCTGCGCCCGGCTGGCGGGCGTCCCTGGCGGTACTGACCCAGGATTCACCAGGCTGAGGAGACATGTAAGAGACCTGGCCTTAGGCACAGGCACAGGACTCACCGGGCTGGCGGGCGGCTCCGGACAGGCGAGCGGCTCTGGCGGCTCCGGACAGGCGGGCGGCTCTGGCGGCTCCTGACTGGCGGGTGGCTCTGGCGGCTCCGGACTGGCGGGCGGCTCCGGACTGGCGGGCGGCTCTGGCGGCTCCGGACTGGCGGGCGGCTCTGGCGGCTCCGGACTGGCGGGCAGCTCTGGCGGCTCCGGACTGGCGGGCAGCTCTGGCGGCTTTGGACTGGCGAGACCCACTGGAGGCCTAGTCCAAGGAGGCGGCACAGGAGAGACCAGGATGGGGAGACCCACTGGAGGCCTGGTCCGTGGAGGAGGCACAGGCTTAACCAGGAAGGAGAGACCCACTGGAGGCCTGATCCGAGGAGGAGGCACAGGATAAACCGGGCTGTGGGGGAGCACTGGAGTTCTGGTACGGACGCTCTTTACCCATACTCCAGGCTGAATGCCCACTTTGGCCCGGCACAGGCGGAGCGCAGGCATTGGGCGAACTGGGCCCTCCCAGCGCTCTGGAGACACAGTGCGCAGCGCCGGCGCAGGATAACCTGGACCGAGGAGGCGCACTGGAGACCAGACGCACTGAGCTGGCACCATCCGCCCTGGCTCGATGCCTGCACTCGCATGGCACTTGCGGTGGGCTGGTATGTAGCGCACCGGGCTTTGAACGCGTACTGGGGACACCGTGCGCTCCACAGCATAACACGGTGCCCTACCAGTACCACGCTGCTTCCGGTAAGCACGGGGAGTTGGCTCAGGTCTACCGCCTGACTCCGCCAATCTCCCCGTGTGCCCCCCCCCAAAAAATTATTGGGGCTGCCTCCCGTGTCCGTCGCTCTCCCTCGGCAGGTTGTTGCAGTCTTCAAATAATTGATCCCATGTCCAGTCAATCCTGGACTCCAACACCTCCAGCGACCAGGATGCCATGACTCCCCGAGCGCGCTGCTTCCTATAGTCCTCCTTGTGCTGCTCCTTCCTCCGCTGCTTGGTCCGTTTTGAAGACAAGATGAGTTGTTGAAGGGGTGTGGTCTACCATCATTCACATCCCACATTCACTTCCTGAAGTTCTCAAAAAAGGAGTGAACCCTTACTCACCTCATTTTGTTATAGCATCTTTGGTCCGACAGACGATCAAGTGAAACCCAGAATGCATTGTATGTCAACAAACATGGCTCCATACACAAAGCTGGAATTAGCTTAGCTCATCATAATCAGTACAACCTTCAAAACATGATTTTACACACATACTATGCGCCCTTTACAATTTATGCAAAAATCGGAACGCATGATTTATCACGGATAATTGAAAAACGTAAATAAAATAGTAAATATATCAATAATACCACACAAAACATCTTCTGATAGTGATTTATTGATACAAATTGCGCGTTTAGGCAGTCAATCACGGTAACCTCTCACTCCCACTCTGAGCCATTCAGTGTTGTTGTTTATGTAACAATCATATCCTGGAATGGAGAGAACGTTCGAACATCACGTGCATAAAAAAACTCACGCTGGGGCGACCGTTAGAGATATTTGGAACTCACGCGTGAAAGGGTTAAATAGAAAATGCGCATCGGCTCAATGTGACCCGACATGGAGTCAAAATGTTTGCCTACATGTGCCAATGTGGGCATGTTTGCTGGGAAAAGATGGGTTTATTTCAGGCAAAGTGAGGGCTGCCCACACTGGGCCACACTAGGCAAATGCCTTGGGGGCCAACGGGGAGCCGGTGAGCAAAGGCGCATTGGCCCAATGTTGGCAGCCTACATGAGGCCAGTATTTTAGCCCGCATTGGGCCCACATCCTGTTCATGTGGACATGTTTGCTGGGGTCTTATGCTGACATAGAAAAGGAGTTGAATGGACCATGGTATTCAATAAGGATGTGCTACACTGACCAAGGCCAGCTTTCTTTGTGTATGGATTTTCTGTTCAGGCTTCTGGTAATTCATTTCTGTTGTGTGTTGGACCTAGGATGAGCTCAGCCCATTTCTTTTCAGGGTAGTTACAATACTGTTCAGTGTCCATGAGAAATGAGGAGAGAGTGCAAGGGAGAGGATGGAGTGAGAGAAAATGAGAGTAGAGCGTATGAGAGGGAGGTGAGAGAGAGGGAGCGAGAGAGAAAGGGAGGACAAGAAAGGGATCTATTTCCTTGTTATTTTGTGGTAAACAATCAGTCAATCCCAGAATTCACCCAGCTGAGACTCTGACACACACACACACACACACACACACACTGACACACACACACACAGCGAGAGAGAGAGACACACACACAGATGAGAGAGAGCACTCTGACATGACTTTCAAAAGAAGGATCAATCATTAAGTCTCTCAACGTTAACTCTCCAAAAATTCAACACTACCCGAGAGTGTTACTCTCCCAGACACACTAAGCAACCATCTCCATTCCTCATCAGTGTTTAACCTCAGACACACCACTCAGGTAAACAAACACAGCAGAGTGCTATCTTTGAGTGTCCTCTAAAAACCTTGTGATATTATAGCCATATGCCTTCATTGATGTAGATTATTCCAAATGATCCACAACATAAATATTTAATTTAAGGATTATATGCATTAACAATTAAGTACTGGTCCCGTGTGGCTCAGTTGGTAGAGCATGGTGTTTGCAACGCGAGGGTTGTGGGTTTGATTCCCACGGGGGACCAGTACGGAGAAAAATTGTATGATATGTATGCATTCACTCTGGATAAGAGCGTCTGCTAAATGACTAACATGTAAATTCAGCCAAATTCAAACAAACACTACTTATATTTCACCCAACTGTCAATTGAGAAAACAGATGTAGGTTGAAGCCAAAGCCAGAATGAGATTTGCTCATAGCAGGGACATACATCATTGTAAATGATTCTCTGTAGAATAGACATCTGCCTTGGGCCTTCAAAGAGAGAGACCAACATGTGCTTTATCTTTCACACTGAACAGTCCCAGAGGGCTCCACATTGACTTCAAGCCGCCATCTTGGGCCATACTAATGAACATCACTCTTCAGACAAGACTCCAGTTGTCAGACTTTAGATTTACAAGATAAAACTGACAAGATGGTTTGATTCTTCTTACTCCTAAATAATTACTCTTACTCCTAAAGAACATCTCTATTCAGGCTAGAATCATCTCTCTTCAGACCACAGAATAAAACTGACAAAATGGTTTGATTCTTACTCCTAAAGGCCATCACTATTTTCTTTGTTTTTTTGCAGGATAAAGGTGACAAGACGGTTTTATTCTTCTTACCCCTAGAACATTCTTCACACTCTTCAGTGTCAGCCTGATTTTTTTCTAGATTTTACAGGATAGAACTTTTTTCTTCTTCTCTGCAGGACACAGACATAGTGCTCAGTTCTATAAGTAGGCTAGTTGCACCTAACTAACTGCTGAACAATATAGGTGCTGTTTCACCCAACTGCCACACAAGAATATTTTAGAAGTATGTTGATATTTCGTATTTTTGCATTCCCAACGAGCCTTAAGGCAATCAGAGTAATCGTTTTTCATTTCATATTTGTCCGTAAAATATTCCTGTCTTACAGCCTACAACCTCAGCATCGATGGGATGTCAAGAAACAAACTAGTATCCTCTCTATGGCTTGAAGAAGCACTGGTTGTACAATGAACTTCACGAAACAAATGTCAAAGGTATCCGCAGATCATCTTGTTAAGGATACATACAACATGTCCTTCTCCAGTAGGAGCTCTGCGTAGTGTACAGTGTGTGTCAGATTGTGGTGGGTTGTAGGTTGTAAAACGTGCACGGATTTAATTGAAATCCTTAAGCAAAGCCCACAGTACGTATGTAAGTCAAGTGTTGATCTCCTTCCAATGACTCAATGCACAATCTCTCGCTCTTGTACACACACACACACCACCATAACCAGCGACAGACATTTATTGGTGAGGTGAAACACTTTTTTCCAATCAAATTAGCATAATGCAGACAGACCCCTCAGGAGACGGGACTGATCAGGGAGAAGCCTCTATGACAGAGCAGTCATATTTAATGCAGGTGCTCTCACTTGTCGTATCAGCTATGGGCCTGGGTGCTGAGCAAACACTTTCTAAATTGAAGCTCAGAAAAGTCCTCTGGTTTTGGACATAAAAATGCATCAGCCATGTCAATGCAGTATATCACCCAAAACAGCATGGTAGCTTTAATTTCCCGTTCCTATAGTACCAGGCCACCATATGCAGTGCGTAGTAAACTGGCTTCAATCTAGTTTTGATCATTTATCTATTTATGATTTAAAGGTTTTTACATGTGCAGTATGTTGAAAGTACATAAGTTTGTTTTTCTTGGATGTTTTATGTTCTCCCTCCAGACCCCCCATTCTATCCTATGGTAAGAAGAGTCCTGCTGCATATTCTAAAACAACCTGCTTCTACTTCAGCCCATGTGTAAATAATCGGGTCGAAATTGTTTTTTTAAATGATCAAAATAAGATGTAGCAATCAATCAACCAACCATTCCAATTTAGAATAAACCACACAATACCTTCTCATTCCTCAAATTCACCATTCCCACCTACTTCTACACCAAAGCCCACATACTATGATTGACACTTGTTAAAACATCAAGACTCCAAACTGACCAGTGGTTTACACAATTGGGATTGTTCAGTCGAGTAATAGTGCCTTTCGGGTGATGGGTGAACATAACAGACAGCCGGCTAATACAGGTCAAGTCATGTGGAATAACGGAGCCGTCTGTCCCTGTTTGATCTTAGTCTTCAGTGGTCCTGATGGGGGACGAGGAGATGTGTTAGGATATTTCAGCCCATCCCTGTCCCTTGACCTGGAGCCCCTATTACCAGGCTCTCTCAGGCTTGTCACTCTGATTCAGTGTTGCTTTGCAGACGGAGGCTTTGAGCTTCAGAAAGCACTGCTTGCCCTCTGGAGGAGGTGTCTTACCCAGACACACTACCTCTTACCCTGATATTATAATTGCCAATGTGTGCTGAGTGCTCTTGTGCAAAAATGGCGGTTGGGCATCAACCAGGTTGGGGCTACAGTACCTAATGGTAGTGGAGGGGTACGAAAGCACCACACAATCCACTCCATGATTATTATTCTGCTTTACAACAGTAGGATGACCAGGAGGCCAAACTTTCTTCTATCCACAGAAAAAAAAAAAGATATTTTTCCGCCATGCATCATCCAGCCCAGCAATACATCATACAGTGAGCCAGACACTAGTCATGCTGTTCAAAGCCTTTTCAGATGTCACAATCCACAAAAGACCGTCCGTCCGGCTCACTAGCTATCTAGCTATTGGTTTCAGGCGCTAAGCCCAGGCTCAGCTGACATATCAGTGCGCTGGTGATCCATGTCACTGATAGCGTTTGGCTGTTTTGACAGGGGGTTGAGATTGTTTTGTGTTTCTGTGGGGTGGTGTAAGGGAGGGAGGGATGGAAAGTGGGCCGGTGGCCATCAGAACTCTGGGGATTTATCGCAGCCAGCTGTGTAGCATTGATTTACACCCCAGCAACACAGGTCTCTTAACTCAGAGCTCAAACCTCCAGGGCTTCCTCTCTCTGTCATTGATTCCACAGAGTGATTCGATCCATGGTGACTCCTCATCCTTCTACTATCAACGTGTCACATGGTGACTGTCATATATAGTGGTTGGTTGCATTTGTGTTCATAGTGGATCAAACTCAACTAGATTCCATGGGCAGTTATCATACTATACTTGCTGTAAAAGCGATGGTATCATAACTACCATATACAGTGGTTCGTATTGATGTAGTTTTTGTGTTTATCGTGGTTCAAATTTGGCATAATTCCATGGGACTGTTGTTGTCATGGTTTGCTAACTTTAAAACAGATATCTACAGCTGTTGGCATCACAGTATACCCCTTAAATTAAAATCTGGACTTCAAAGCCAGATCCACTACTTTTTTGCATTCTTCCTCTCTAGTCAGGGAGTGATTTAGAACTGAGACACAAGCAGTGTGCAATTAATTATCAGGTAGAACTGAAAACCAGTAGTACTCTGGACCTCGTATGGTAACATTTGAATATGCCGGGTATATGCTTTATACCCTTGTCTTTATCTCCTCGTCCTTGTGTGGTAAATTATCTCAGAAAGAAATAAGCAAGGGCTCTGCTCTGCACCTCAATTTTCTCAGAAAGCCATCTATATTTTAATTTCTCCTGTCCAATAAAAATGTCAGATGGTGGAAAGTCGGCGACACCTCGCCCTCCATCACACATTACATTGTCCTTGATCTCCGACCTGTCATTTATGGTGTCCACGGCAACCCATCGCCTGGTAACCAATCCTTCTGACCTCAAGACAGCAGAGAAGCTCAGCTGTATGATCACTAATGTTAGCACAGGAAGAATGCACTTGAGTGGCCAGAGAACTTTATGTGCTTAGGAATTGCTTTGAGAAATTGTTCTTTCAGTGGATTTGTTTTTTAATTCAATAGTAACCTTCACCTTATCTGTACTGAACAATGTCTCCACAGATCAGCCATAGTTGTTAAAACAAATGTTTCTTTATCTACAATACTGTAAGAACTTGGTCAACTGATTAATGTGAATGACCTTGAAGAACAATGTTACATGATCCAGCAGTTGAATATCTCTTTTTAAAACTACTTGCATTAGTAGGCCTTCAATCTCTTCTAGTACAAGTAATATAACATTCATGTCACTATGAAATTTTCAGTATTAACTGCATGTGTTCTTCATGGCTTCAAACAGCCCTGATAGCCCTACAGCCTATATACTACAGCTCAGCTCTTGCCTGCCACACACACACACACACACACAAAAACACAAATAACACACACATACCCCAAAACACACAAACACACACAGTTCCTGCCACAGCCCACAGCCTTGTTAAGTCACCTCCCACATAAAAAGTTTACTATTGAATACTACGGTACTTACCATAGAATTCTGTAGTAAACTGTTGCGTACTGTACAATAATTTGTTGCGCGATTAACCGACATTTCAATGACTGACATCAGTTCAACTACTTGAATTCCATTTTGTTTTTTATCTCTTCTCTGAGCTCGATATGCAGTTTCTGTAGAGATAAATTAGATCAAGCCTGAACTGTGCGATGTACTGAACTGTGCGATGAACTATGTGATGTAGTAGGGAGTTGTAGTTTCCAACAGGCCAATATTTACATCCCTGTTAGTGAGCATTTCGACTTTGCCAATCGATCCACCTGACAGGTGTGGCATATCAAGAAGCTGATTAAACCGCATGATCATTACACAGGTGCACCTTGTGCTGGGGACAATAAAAGGCCACTCTAAAATGTGCAATTTTGTCACACAACACAATGCCACGCAGGAATGTCCACCAGAGCTGTTGCCAGAGAATTGAATGTTAATTTCTCTACCATTAGTCACCTCCAACGTCATTTTAGAGAATTTGGCAGTACGTTCAACCAGCCTCAAAACTGCAGATCACATGTAACCACGCCAGCCCAGGACCTCCACATCCGGCTCCGTCACTTGCGATATCATCTGAGACCAGCCACCTGGAGAGCTGATGAAACTGTGGGTTTGCACAACTGAAGAATTTCTCCACAAACTGTCAGAAACCATCTCAGGGAAGCTCATCTGCATGCTTGTCATCCTCACCAGGGTCTTGACCTGACTGCAGTTCGGTGTCATTACCAACTTCAGTGGGCAAATGCTCCCCTTCAAATGCTCCCCGTGTGCTCTTCACTGATGAATCTTGGTTTCAACTGTACCGGGCAGATGGTAGACGGAGTGTATGGCATTGGGTGGGCGAGCAGTTTGCTGATGTCAATGTTGTTAACAGAGTGCCCCATGGTGGCAGTGGGGTTATGGTATGGGCCATAAACTACGGACAATGAACAAAATTGCATTTTATCAATGGAAATTTTGAATGAACAGAGATACCGTGACGAGATCCTGGTGCCCATTGTCGTGCCATTCATCCGCCACCATCACCTTATGTTTCAGCATGATAATGCACGGCCCCATGTCGCAAGGATCTGTACACAATTCCTGGAAGCTGAAGATGTCCCAATTCTTCCTTGGCCTGCATACTCACCAGACATGTCACCCATTGAGCATGTTTGGGATGCTCTGGACTGACGTGTACAACGGTGTGTTCCAGTTCCCACCAATATCCAGAAACTTCACACAGCCATTGAAGAGGAGTAAGACAACATTCCACAGGCCACAATCAACAGCCTGATCAGCTATGTTAAAGGAGATGTGTTGAGTTCCATGAGGAAAACGGTGGTCATACCTAGGGCTGTTGCGGTGATCATATTACCGCCACACCGACAGTCATGAGTCATGAACGCAGTCAAATTCCATTGAGTCCCAGTAATCTACTATTATGCACCCTGCACATGTATTGGTAGTACCCAACTTGCTAACAACCATCAGGTCGCTAATGGTACTCAGTGCTCTATTGTCCCTCTGACGTCAACGCAAATGCAAGTGAAAATCACATCAAACACTCATCAAAACAGTATCATGCTTTTAAAACTCACCTCACTGTGACTGATCAATTTGAAGAAAGAAGTTCAACAACAGGTTGAAACTGAGTGGAAAAATGTTTTGTTGTGGATGTTGTTTCAGAGCCTAACACAACGAAATGGACAGCACTTTCTAAGATGATGATTCATTCAAAACACCCATATGCAAATTAGAGCCTATGCATATGCATAGGCCTATATATGAGCCCAACGTAATTAAAATATTAATTGTGCCATCATACAATACATAGCCTATCGCATATTAAGCATAGCATAAAAACAAATATAATTGATTTTAAGATATCTTTGGTACATAATTGGTCTAGCCCAGGTATTCCCAAACTACGCAATGCTGTCAGGGGTAAGCCAAATAAAAATATGATTCACACTTTTTAAAAATCAAATAATCATAATAATAATTTGTATTTATTTTATTTTATTTTTCTTCACATTTTCAAACAGTCCATTTATATTTTCCAACGGGGCTATACATTTGGGTGAGGTTTATTCTTGCCTGAGTAGCCTCTTTTCACTGCCAAAAATAAAATTGAACCATCTAGTGTTCAGCAGAATAACAACACAATGTCAAATACAGGTAGCCTAGTCAAATAATTAACATCCAATCACATTAACCGTTATGCTTTCACGGGAATTCCACTAACGGTCCGTATGTAGCCAAACGTAGATGCTGCTCATGTTGGTATCTGTACTGTCTGAGTGGTAACGCGTGCAAGCAGTTGCTCCCGACACTACTTGGGTACACTGCAGCATCCACCGAGAGGCTCTTGCTGCCAAGGGAATGCCTGACAGCTTGAAAGACGTTTTGGACACTACAATGAAAATGGTTAACTTTGTTAAAGCAAGGCCCCTGAACTCTTGTGTATTTTCTGCACTATGCAATGAGATGGGCAGCGATCATGCAATGCTTTTACAACATACAAAAGTGTACTGGGTATCAAGGGGCGAAGTATTGACATTTTGTTTTAAATTGAGAGACGAGCTCAAAGTTTTCTTTAATGACCATAATTTTCACTTGTCTGACCGCTTGCATGATGAAAAAGTTTCTCACACGACTGGCCTATTTGGGCGATGTTTTTTCTCACCTGAATGATCTTAATCTAGGATTACAGGGACTCTCGCAACTATATTCAATGTGCGGGACAAAATTGAGACTATGATTAAGAAGTTGGGGCTCTTCTCTGTCTGCATTAAGAAGGACAACACACATATCTTTCCATCATTGTATGATTTTTGTGTGCAAATCAACTCAAGCTTACAGACAATGTCAAATGTAATATAGTGAAGCACCTGAGTGAGTTGGGTGCGCAATTATGCAGGTACTCTCCCAAAACGGATGACACAAACAACTGGATTCATTATCCCTTTCATACCCTGCCTCCAGTCCACTTACCGATATCTGAACAAGAGAGCCACATCGAAATTGCAACAAGCGGTTCTGTGAAAATGTAATTTAATCAGAAGCCACTGCCAGATTTTTGAATTGGGCTGCGCTCAGAGTATCCTGCCTTGGCAAATCGCACTGTTAAGACACTGATGCCCTTTGCAACCATGTACCTATGTGAGAGTACGTGGTCGGCCCTCACTAGCATGAAAACAAAATACAGGCACAGACTCTGTGTGGAAAATTATTCAAGACAGATACTCTTTCAATACAACCCAACATAACAGAGTTATGTGCATCCTTTCAAGCACAACCTTCTCATTAACCTGTGGTGAGTTATTCACAATTTTCAATTAACAAATAAGGTTTTATATGTAAGATGGTTAAATAAAGAGCAAAACTATTGATTATTATTATATTATTATGTGTGCCCTGGTCCTATAAGTTCTTTGTCACTTCCCACGAGCCGGGTTAGGACAAAAACTCACACTCATTCTTATGTTTAATAAATGTATTGTGTGTGGCAGGCTTACAATGATGGCAAAAAACTACATTTGAGAGTGCGCTGACCCTGGTGCTTGAGGGGTATGCAGCTGGAGGTTGAATGTTTGAAAGGGTAAGGGACTATAAAATGTTTGGAAACCACTGGTCTAGCCTATACTCCAAAATTAAACAAATTCTAGTAATTGCATTTGAGTATTGACTGTATTATAATGCATACTGGTTGGACTGGTTACCTTATGCTATACTCCAGACTTTATTTTCATGAGTCTAGGAAAGAACTTATAAGCCTAGGTGATTCTGTTGCTTCATTGATTGTGGATGGTGGCTTACAGAGTAAACCTACAATTATAGTGTATTTGATTTTGAATAACCTAGTAATAGGGTATTTATTTTAATTTTCATAATGAATAGGCTGAAATTACCATTAGCTACAGAATAGCTCACCACTGTGCGTGTCCATCTCCTCCTCTCTTTCCTTAATTCCTTTCTCCAGCGCGCAGATTAATGAAATATGTTTCTTTGTGAAAACATGTTAAGATGTTCCCGAACAGATTTCACTTGCTTTCCCAAATTAAGCACTGGGTAGCTTCAGGAACAGGGTTGGAGAGCCCATGGCATACAGAGTTTGTACGGAATATCACCTGTCATGTAGCGAGATGCTGCATGCTCCTAAACAGTGGTTGGTGCATGGAGTGAAATAACCGGAGTAGCCTACCAGCATGATTGAATGAACCTGCGGGAAAGTGACCACCATTCGCTATTGAGTGAGTATGGATGTCTTTTTTTCCCCTGCCCCTGTTCCTGCCCATTTGATAATGGGCTATTCTGAATCGAAATTAATTTTACTTACAAGATTAAATTGAAAATAATCTGAAGGGTGGAAATACGGTCACTTGATGAGAGAACAGCGTATACAGCTTTTTTTGCTATGTTCTCAAATCATCATTAAACAACGGGTGGGTCTAATCCTGGATGCTGATTGGTTAAAACCGCATTCCAGCCAATGTCTACTCAACAAGTTACTTCCAGCTAAAGCTATGACATTGAAATGCCTATTTACTCCATCTCCCTGCGCAAACCACTATCTCATCAGCCCAGCCAGGCAATTTATAAACTTGATCTCCACTATAAAATCATCTGGACATTATCTCCCATTTATTTTAGACTAGCATTTGATTTTCAAAAGCGGAGATTTGTATTAACCTTGCTGTCTGTCTCTGACATTTGCAACATTGTTTCAATATTGAAATTCGATATCCAGCTGTCCCATAGCATAGTAATGAACATGTCGGGACGAGACAGACAGGCAGGCAGCTTTTCTCAGCCAATCAAAATCATGAATCAGATGGCATAATTTTTATGGATATATACAAAGAAATGTCAATAGAAAAAAAGGTCAAGTGAAATGAAATGCAGCTAGTTTGCTGTCTTTCCAGCTTCAGTTTGAAGTTATTGTGTTAGCTGTATTGTTGGCTAGCTCCTCTGAACAACAGTGTCCTGACGAAAAAGCACATTTTCTATGCCAGGCGAAATTGCACATCATTAGCTCATTGTTATGGATGTTTCCAAATAAATGTCACCAGAAAACAGCTGAAACAAACGCAAATGCAGCTACTTTGCTATTATTCTGGCTGCACTGTTTGATGTGACTGTAAATTAGCTGTAGTTGGCTAGCTAGCAAGCAAGGGATAAGAACGTTGCCAGCCAGTATGGCAATGGAACATTTAGAAAGAATGACTGGGTCAAGCCCATACATATACAGAACAAAAAGACTTGGTCGTATCTCTGGCAACCGAACTGATATAACGATCCAGCTTGGGTAGCAACCCTGAATTTGTGTAAGGACTATATCTTGTGGAAGGATTAAATAGAATGAATAAATTAATCAAATATCTTTTTAATGAAAATATTTCAACAGTTATTTAAATAGGTTGATAACCAGTTATATAAAAGTGATAATATCCTCGAAGACAGTGTTTGCAGGATATATTGGCACGGTTTGCCAGCCCTGAACATTGTCTCGGGCCTAATAACACCCGTGCCAATATACCCTCCAAACACTTAAATAGCCTACAGTATAGTCGCATCATGCAGCCCATATATGTTTTGATTTCTAATACATTTTAAGGTTTGTACCATTCACAACTAAAGTTGCCAAATAACTCAATCTATAGTATAGAACCTGTTTCAAATTATCACTTTTACACTCAACATAGCCACTTCATATGTGCACTCGCTCCAGAATGGGAATAATATCCTTTCTATTTTATTAAGTTCAACTATATTCGTCTTAATATAAAATCATATAATATAAAATAATCACATGGGACTGATAGTATATCCTCTATGGGCTAGGTGGGACGCTTGCGCCCTGTGGCGCGATTTTCAAAACCTTAAAAATCCTATTACTTCAATTTCTCAAACATATGACTATTTTACAGCCATTTAAAGACAAGACTCTCGTTAATCTAACCACACTGTCCGATTTCAAAAAGGCTTTACAACGAAAGAAAAACATTAGATTATGTCAGCAGAGTACCAAGCCAGAAATAATCAGACACCCATTTTTCAAGCCAGCATATAATGTCACCAAAACCCAGAAGACAGCTAAATGCAGCACTCACCTTTGATGATCTTCATCAGATGACAACCCTAGGACATTATGTTATACAATACATGCATGTTTTGTTCAATCAAGTTCATATTTATATCAAAAACCAGCTTTTTACATTAGCATGTGACGTTCAGAATTAGCATACCCCCCGCAAACTTCCGGGGAATTCGCTAACATTTTACTAAATTACTCACGATAAACGTTCACAAAAAGCATAACAATTATTTTAAGAATTATAGATACAGACCTCCTCTATGCACTCGATATGTCAGATTTTAAAATAGCTTTTTGGTGAAAGCATATTTTGCAATATTCTAAGTACATAGCCCAGGCATCACGGGCTCGCTATTTAGACACCCGGCAAGTTTAGCACTCACCATAATCATATTTACTATTATAAAAGTTTGATTACCTTTTGTTGTCTTCGTCAGAATGCACACCCAGGACTGCTACTTCAATAACAAATGTTGGTTTGGTCCAAAATAATCCATCGTTATATCCGAATAGCGGCGTTTTGTTCGTGCGTTCCAGACACTATCCGAAATAGTAAAGAAGTGTCGCGCGCATGGCGCAATTCGTGACAATAAAATTCTAAATATTCCATTACCGTACTTCGAAGCATGTCAACCGCTGTTTAAAATCAATTTTTACGACATTTTTCTCGTAGAAAAGCGATAATATTCCGACAGGGAATCTCCTTTTCGGCAAACAGAGGAAAAAATCCCAAAGGCGGGGGCGGTCGGGGTCACGCGCATAAGCCCAGTGTCCCTTGATCGGCCACTTGAGAAAGGCGATAATGTGTTTCAGCCTGGGGCTGGAATGACGACATTCTGTTTTTTCCCGGGCTCTGAGCGCCTATGGACGACGTGGGAAGTGTCACGTTAGAGCAGAGATCCTTAGTAAATGATAGAGATGGAAAAGAAGTTCAAGAAATGGTCAGACAGGCCACTTCCTGTAAAGGAATCTCTCAGGTTTTGACCTGCCATTTGAGTTCTGTTATACTCACAGACACCATTCAAACAGTTTTAGAAAATTTAGGGTGTTTTCTATCCATATGTAATAAGTATATGCATATTCTAGTTACTGGGTAGGAGTGGTAACCAGATTAAATCGGGTATGTTTTTTATCCAGCCGTGTCAATACTGCCCCCTAGCCCTAACAGGATATCTTGGCTGCTAAATGAACAAGCCTAAAACCTATGGCATGGAACGTAGCCAGATAACATACAGTTGGCCAACTCATATTCTGTTCTTCTGAAATACATTTTCTTAATGTTTCTTTATACCAGCCTAAATTGAATAAATGATTTATTGTGATGTTGTGTATTAAAAATTAAAAAAAATACTTTTTTAAATGTAGATGTTCCCAAGGCTCATCAGTGGCTTGTATGCATGTTGGCCTGGATCTGCTAAACATTTTTTATGTTAATTAACAGTCAATTACCATGAGACATTTGCATGACAATGATGGACTGACAGAATGTCATGACTGCCACAGCCCTAGTCACACCACACACTGACTGGTTTTCTGATCCACTCCCCTACCTTTTTTTTAAGGTATCTGTGACCAACAGATGCATCTTTATTCCCAGTCATGTGAAATCCATAGATTAGAGTCTAATTCATTTATTTCAATTGACTGATATTCTTATATGAATTGTAACTCAGTAACATTTTTGAAATTGTTTCAATTTGCATTTATATTTCTGTTCAGTGTAGTGTAACATTTTGTAGTATACTGTCAAATATTATAGTAAATACTACAGAAATGTCAGCAAAAACAATACAGTCCGCAAAAACAATAAAAAAATATATACTATAGTAAATACTGAAGTACTTCATTTGCATATACCCTCCAAAACTCCCCTCCCCCATATCCCAATTTGTGCTACCCGTAAGTGAAAAACCTACATGCCAAGTACACTGAGTATACAAAGAACATTATGAACAACTCTTCTTTCCGGGACATAGACTGACCAGGTGACTCCAGGTGAAAGCTATGATCCTGTCACGTTCTGACCAGTAAAGGGGTTATTTGTTATTGTAATTTGGTCAGGACGTGGCAGGGGGTGTTTGTTTTATGTGGTTCAGGGTTTGTTGGATTATGTTATTATGTAAGAGGGGGGTGTTTGTTTAGAGTGTTTCGGGGTTTGTTGGGCTATGTGTTATGTAGAGGGGAGTTTGTTTAGAGTGTTCCGGGGTTTTTGGGTTATGTTCTAGGTTAGTGTATTTCTATATTAGATCTAGGTTGTTTAGTTCTATGTTTAGTTTATTGGGATTGGCCTTCAATTGGAGGCAGCTGTTCCTCGTTGCCTCTTATTGAAGGTCCTATGTATAGGGGTGTGTTTGTAATGGGAATTGTGGGTAGTTGTCTTCTGTTTAGTGTCTGAGCAC
This sequence comes from Salmo salar, assembly GCF_965601325.2. Taxonomy (NCBI): domain Eukaryota; kingdom Metazoa; phylum Chordata; class Actinopteri; order Salmoniformes; family Salmonidae; genus Salmo; species Salmo salar. The sequence goes on along the minus strand of NC_138305.1, from coordinate 55,004,292 downwards.
CTGATAGGACTGTTAGTGTCATTTGTTGTGTTTGTATATGTGTTTTGTTTTTCCTTCTTTTAACCAATTAAAGAAGATGAGTATACACGTTCCCGCTGCACCTTGGTCCAATCATTACAACACCCGTTACAGATCCCATATTGATGTCACTTGTTAAATCCACTTTAATCAGTGTAGATAAAGGGGAGGACACCGGTTAAAAAATGATTTTAAGCCTTGAGTCAATTGAGACATGCATGTTGTGTGTATGCCATTCAGAGGGTGAATGGGCAAGACAAAATATGTAAGTGCCTTTGAACAGGGTATGGTAGTAGGTGCCAGGTGCATCGGTTTGTGTCAAGACCTGCAACGCTGCTGTTTTTTCCCCGTTTGTATCAAAAATGGTCCATCACCCAAAGGACATCCAGCCAACTTTACATAACTGTGGGAAGAACTGGAGTCAAGATGGGCCAGCATCCCTGCTTTAGACACCTTGTTGAGTCCACGCCCCTATAAATATATATATATATATATATATATATATATATATATATATATATATATCTTCCCTATATATTGTGTTCCCTACAGATTATAGAAAACAGTAGATGCTCTGAACTCTCCGTTCAAAACCCAGTCTTAGCTACCTACAGGTCATGGAAAATTAAAAGTGTGCGTGTGCGTGTGTGTGTGTGTGTGTGGTCAGCTCATTACAGGGGCCATCCTGCGAGGTCTCATACAGTCTCTCAGACAGCCCATCCTCTCCACCCTATATTAGAATCATAATTCAGAAGGACACATTAAAGGGAATGCGTTTGGTTCATTAATGCACTAACCAGCCCGGTAATGGGGCTCCACTCTTAGGCCTGGCATTACACATACAAGCTCATGCACGCGCGCAACACACAAAAATGCATGCATGCGTGCACACAAACACATACGCACATTCACACACACACACAAACACACACACACAAAAGATTCAGTTCAATTCAGTCCCAAAATTCAGCAAGAAATCCAAAAATAAGCACAAATCCAAATAATCCAGCTGGAAGAAATTAAGTAAGGCTTGAGTTGACCTGCTCAGTAGTCTGTGTAATAATCCAAACTAAAGATTATTCGACAGAAGAAAAAAAATGTATGTAGAGTGAGGGAAAAAGTATTTGATCCCCTGCTGATTTTGTACGTTTGCCCACTGACAAAGAAATTATCAGTTTAGAATTTTAATGGTAGGTTTATTTGAACAGTGAGAGACAGAATAACAAAAAAATCCAGAAAAACGCATGCCAAAAATGTTATAAAATGATTTGCATTTTAATGAGGGAAATAAGTATTTGACCCCTCTGCAAAACATGACTTAGTACTTGGTGGCAAAACCCTTGTTGGCAATCACAGATGTCAGATGTTTCTTGTAGTTGGCCACCAGGTTTGCACACATCTCAGGAGGGATTTTGTCCCACTCCTCTTTGCAGATCTTCTCCAAGTCATTAAGGTTTCGAGGCTGACGTTTGGCAACTCCAACCTTCAGCTCCCTCCATAGATTTAATGGATTAAGGTCTGGAGACTGGCTAGGCCACTCCAGGACCTTAATGTGCTTCTTCTTGAGCCACTCCTTTGTTGCCTTGGCCGTGTGTTTTGGGTCATTGTCATGCTGGGATACCCATCCACGACCCATTTTCAATGTCCTGGCTGAGGGAAGGAGGTTCTCACCCAAGATTTGATGTATATGTGCTTTCTTGAGCAGGGGGACTTTGCGGGCGCTGCAGGATTTCACTCCTTCACGGCGTAGTGTGTTACCAATTGTTTTCTTGGTGACTATGGTCCCAGCTGCCTTGAGATCATTGACAAGATCCTCCCGTGTAGTTCTGGGCTGATTCCTCACCGTTCTCATGATCATTGCAACTCCACGAGGTGAGATCTTGCATGGAGCCCCAGGCCGTGGGAGATTGACAGTTATTTTGTGTTTCTTCCATTTGCGAATAATCGCACCAACTGTTGTCATCTTCTCACCAAGCTGCTTGGCGATGGTCTTGTAGCCCATTCCAGCCTTGTGTAGGTCTACAATCTTGTCCCTGACATCCTTGGAGAGCTCTTTGGTCTTGGCCATGGTGGAGAGTTTGGAATCTGATTGATTGATTGCTTCTGTGGACAGGTGTCTTTTATACAGGTAACATGCTGATTAGGAGCACTCCCTTTAAGAGTGTGCTCCTAATCTCAGCTCGTTACCTGTATAAAAGACACCTGGGAGCCAGAAATCTTTCTGATTGAAAAATATTTTTGACATGCATTTTTCTGGATTTTTTTGTTGTTATTCTGTCACTCACTGTTCAAATAAACCTACCATTAAAATTATAGACTGATCATTTCTTTGTCAGTGGGCAAACGTAAAAAATCAGCTGGAGATCAAATACTTTTTTCCCTCAAGGTTTATACAGTATATAGTATTTGAATATTTGTAGGCCTTAGAAATAGCCTTCCAAACTTTGGTCCTCAAAAGCAATACTCCAGAGGAAAATTATCTTGATAATCAGTATAATATCTGTCACGGCTGTTTGAAGGAGCGGACCAAGATGCAGCGTGTTCGTAGTTCCACATATTTATTAAAAGTGAAACTGAATGCAATACACTAATAACTTGAAAATACAACACAACAAACCGTGACGCAGAGGACAACACACTACTCAAAAGAGAATAACCCACAATGAGAAAAAACCCTACTTAAATATGATCTCTAATCAGAGGCAAATGAGGATCAGCTGCCTCCAATTAGAGATCAACCCCAAACAATCCAACATAGAAATAGAAAACTAGAATTTAAACATAGAACTAGAAAACATAGATCAGCCCAAAAACACCCCCTGTCACGTCCTGCCCTACACTACTATAGAAAATTACATCTTACTAGGGTCAGGACGTGACAATATCCCTCAAAAAAGTTTTTGAAAGTATTCTCACTTGTACTGTATGTAGTTAAGATAACTAGACTTTTATTAAATTGGACACGTTTCCTAGTTACAAACGTTGTTATACATCCCTCCAATTGACATCATGGGGAAAATCAAGACTGTACTGTTAGGGATTCATACTTAAACATAAGAGCAGCGGCGGCCAGCCCATTAGTGGCGGCACCCCACTTGTAATAGGTCAAATCCCAAAAATGTAAGACACATATGTTTTATTGTTCAACAACATAAAAAAAAAAAAAATATTATATAATTCCTTGATAATGTTTTAAATGCTCCTAAAAGTGTGGTAAATGTCTACATTTTCCTCTTTCAAAAATATATTGTTCAAAACAAGCTGTTCAGTTACAACTCTTCCCCTCAGTGACTGCCAGCAGCAGCAGCTCCGCTTCCATGGGCGCATAGACCATGCAAACATTGCTTGGATTGTTTTGCCAGTTATTTGCTATGAGGGGGGACTGCAGCATGAATTATAACAGCACAAAGTAAATGGACCATCCTGAGGTGCTCAAATGTGCGTCCGTTCAGTCAGAACTTCTGCGTCTGCTCTAGTCTCCCTCCCAATGAGTCTCTCACGCCAGACAACTTACAGTACTTCCACGTGAGACTAGATCTGTTCTATCAGGTAGAGAGAGTGCTAAATTAAAAAGCTAATTGTAATGAAGTTGTAAATAAATAATCATAAGAGTCATGGGAGCCTGGGACCTGATAAACCGGACAACTACATCCAACAAGACTCGAGGACAGAGGTGTACACTAGCTAGAACCTTCTCATGATGGATCTGGTAAGACAAAAAGCATGGACAATTTTGTTTCCCCCATGGTGTTAATTAGGTTCTACTGGTGACAGGGCAACATGTTTTGTGGAATAAAACAGCGTAAAACCAGGTGTATCACAAAGCATGTTCACATTAATTAGCCAGCTACAGTAATTTAGAGAAACATTGAGAAAGAGTTTGGTATTTCTTTGGTCAAATTAGCCAGTTATCTACCTTTGACACACAGCTAGATAGCTAGTTAGCTCCCTACGCCAATTTCAAGTCTTTTAAAACAAATATCTGACTAACTCAGAAATATGAAGTTATTTTACAATGAAAGTTACCTGGCTAGCACATCATGCTTTGTGACATTATGTTAGCTAGCCATGCCCAGTTAGATGTTTTTTCACTTATTGCATCTGCATGCTTGTTGCGACCTCCCTGATTTCCACTAGTTAGCACAGCCACAGTCAAAATTGGTGAAATTGTACAAATTTATGAAAATAGTAATGTACTTTTTGGTCTTAATTTAAGGTTAGGCATAAGGTTAGCTGTGTATTTAATGTCAGGGTTAAGGTTAGAGTTAGGTTTATCACATTTTAAGAATAGAAATTGTAGAAATAGGTGGGCTTTATGACTTTGTAGTTGTGGTAAATAGTGACAACCGTTCACCCTGGTGCATTCATTCGTGAGCTGGCTGCTCATTCTAAATAGTATAATCTAATCTGTTTGAAATAGTGGCAGCATGTGCAGCAGTGGTCATTCAGTTTTTCACATTCAAAAGTGAAATAGGTGTATTTATGCTGTTGTTCAAATGCAGAGATCGCTTTATAAATCTTCTAAAAAAACTACCGGTAGTTTGAAAACTTTGCATCATATTTCTGTCATGCTGCTTTGTTGACAACTCCAACCACCTTGAGAAAGAATCATTGCGGCACAGTCTGTGTCATTGTTGTTATGAAGCCTAGTTCACTTGATTAAAACCACACAACATTACCATTCAGATGACAGTTGAGTTGTGAGATCACTTCTATGTATTTGTGTTGTAATATCTAACTCAGACCAGAACGCATTAAAGTAGAGAAAGTTACGAGATTAAATTCATACCATATAATGTGCCTGTCAATCTGGCTGTCTGAGTACTGACTATGACTACTGAATACTGTATGGTCCTGTATGGCTACCATTGCCAAGGTCGTTGGTGCAACTCCCACAGGGATCATATAAACATTGACTTATGCACTCATTGTACTGTAAGTGGCTTTGGATAAGAGTGGTTGGTGGAATATATATATACAGTATACAGTATACTATATAACCCTCTGGAAGTTCAGAGAGGTAGAATAATCATCCCTTATTGGATGATGTTATGAGGCACAGGGCCGGCACCTGAGGTTGGGAAGCTGTCAATGTGAGGGGAGACAACAGTAATCACTTCAGATATTTCGCTGTACTAATGCACACAGAGGGCTTCTGCCCTGAAGCATCTCCAGCTGTCTCTCTGACTCTCATATCAAGCAGTGTAACCTAATCCACACACACACACACACACACACACACACACACACACACACACACACACATATACACACACAAAAAATGAGCAGTGTAACCTTATCCTGGATCATTATTGCCTTGCATCAGCACTTCTCTCCTGAACGGTGCTAGCGTTGATTTAAATCCCTGGCACGCGTTTTGCCCCTGCATCACATTGCTGATGGGCGGCTGTCTCTTATCCAAGCCATCTTACATCCTTTATCCCTGCAAAGAGCTCCAAACCACTCACTGACTGACTGGCTCCCCTGGCTCTCCTCATCAAAAAGGCCATGCAAAACCTTTCAGTAGAATGATTGAGCACCCCATCGCCAAGATTGGCTAGTTAAAAACAGCACGGTCTTGAGTTTGAGGGAAACGGCAGAATAATTTTCTTATTGGTTACTTTTTGTTTCGTTTTGTCACTGTGAGAGAGAGATAAAGAGAAAGAAAGAGACAGAGAGGTATAGAGAGAGGTCTATATATAGAGAGAGAGAGTCAGAGAGATTCACATATACAGTGAGGGAAAAAAGTATTTGATCCCCTGCTGATTTTGTACGTTTGCCCACTGACAAAGAAATGATCAGTCTATAATTTTAATGGTAGGTTTATTTGAACAGTGAGAGACAGAATAACAACAAAAAAATCAAGAAAAACGCATGTCAAAAATGTTATAAAATGATTTGCATTTTAATGAGGGAAATAAGTATTTGACCCCTCTGCAAAACATGACTTAGTACTTGGTGGCAAAACCCTTGTTGGCAATCACAGAGGTAAGACGTTTCTTGTAGTTGGCCACCAGGTTTGCACACATCTCAGGAGGGATTTTGTCCCTTTCCTTTTGCAGATCTTCTCTAAGTCATTAAGGTTTCGAGGCTGACGTTTGGCAACTCCAACCTTCAGCTCCCTCCACAGATTTTCTATGGGATTAAGGTCTGGAGACTGGCTAGGCCACTCCAGGACCTTAATGTGCTTCTTCTTGAGCCACTCCTTTGTTGCCTTGGCCGTGTGTTTTGGGTCATTGTAATGCTGGAATACCCATCCACGAACCATTTTCAGTGCCCTGGCTGAGGGAAGGAGGTTCTCACCCAAGATTTGACGGTACATGGCCCCATCCATCGTCCCTTAATGCGGTGAAGTTGTCCTGTCCCCTTAGTAGAGAAACACCCCCAAAGCATAATGTTTCCACCTCCATGTTTGATGGTGGGGATGGTGTTCTTGGGGTCATAGGCAAAAATTCCTCCTCCTCCAAACACGGTGAGTTGAGTTGATGCCAAAGAGCTCCATTTTGGTCTCATCTGACCACAACACTTTCACCCAGTTGTCCTCTGAATCATTCAGATGTTCATTGGCAAACTTCAGACGGGCATGTATATGTGCTTTCTTGAGCAGGGGGACCTTGCGGGCGCTGCAGGATTTCACTCCTTCACGGCGTAGTGTGTTACCAATTGTTTTCTTGGTGACTATGGTCCCAGCTGCCTTGAGATCATTGACAAGATCCCCCCGTGTAGTTCTGGGCTGATTCCTCACCGTTCTCATGATCATTGCAACTCCACGAGGTGAGATCTTGCATGGAGCCCCAGGCCGAGGGCGATTGACAGTTCTTTTGTGTTTCTTCCATTTGTGAATAATCGCACCAACTGTTGTCACCTTCTCACCAAGCTGCTTGGCGATGGTCTTGTAGCCCATTCCAGCCTTGTGTAGGTCTACAATCTTGTCCCTGACATCCTTGGAGAGCTCTTTGGTCTTGGCTATGGTGGAGAGTTTGGAATCTGATTGATTGATTGCTTCTGTGGACAGGTGTCTTTTATACAGGTAACAAACTGAGATTAGGAGCACTCCCTTTAAGAGTGTGGTCCTATTCTCAGCTCGTTACCTGTATAAAAGACACCTGGGAGCCAGAAATCTTTCTGACTGAGAGGGGGTCAAATACTTACTTCCCTCATTAAAATGCAAATCAATTTATAACATTTTTGACATGCGTTTTTCTGGATTTTTTGTTGTTGTTATTCTGTCTCTCACTGTTCAAATAAACCTACCATTAAAATTATAGACTGATCATTTCTTTGTCAGTGGGCAAACGTACAAAATCAGCAGGGGATCAAATACTTTTTTCCCTCACTGTAGAGGGAGTGAAGGCAGCAGTAGACTGGGTTTGGGTGTGGTTGAGCTGTGCTCTGGGTGTTTTGGCCGAGCAGCCAGGAGTTAGTTGTTGTGCCTGTGTTCAACACTGGCATCAACAGATTGCTCTAGCCGTGGCTCCTGTGCCAGGGACTGACCAACTGGTGGCTAGCCAGACAAGCGGCTGGGTGCCTTGGCCATTGGCTGGCCTCGCTTGGCCTCTCTGCCTGGTTGTGTACTGGCTCTGGAGACAGAGGTCCGGCCTTATGGCTACATGCACACACACCCACATGCATGTGCACACACGAGCGCACGCGCACAAACACATACACATACACACGCACACACACACACAGCCCTGTAGTACTCTATGAGAAAATAAGTAATTTGGGCTTATGACTGGGGAACTAGTTTGATTCCAGCCAAGAGGTCCCTTAAAAATGTATCATTACTAATTAGGACGCATTTAATGGTCTCTGAAGAAACTCTACCTATTCCTCTTCATTAAGACATGGAAAAAGGGGTTAGAAAGGATATGGAGTGAAGGATTCCAGTTGAATCAAGCAACACAGACCAAGTTTGGCTCAAGAAACTGTTTCGAGCACAGCTTAAAAATATCTCAACCAAACCATATCATGATACCCAGCAACAGCAATTATTTTGTATTTCACTGATGAAGAAATCCTTCCCCTACAAACAGAGTAGAGAAAATACCAATTCCAAAACTGGAATCACTGTCTCCGTTGATTTCCCAGGCATATGAGTCGCTCACGGGGGAGCAGAGTGAGAAGGTGAGGCCTGTTCAGACACAATACCGCCACACAGGCTTTCTAATGGAGCGAAGCTACAATTAGTCTACTCTCCATCTGCTCCTGTGATCTCCAGGGCCTGCTAGTGCCTTCTGTTGTCTGCAGTCTGAGCATGTTGTACTCCCACCGCACACCTGCTACCTGCTAGCAGCTACAGGGCCTGCAAGTCCAGTCAAAAGCTCTCCACTTTGGGTCAACACTTTTCACCACACACACCTGCTATCTACTACATGCTATATGCTACCTGCAAGCCCAGCATAGAAATGTACTAGAGAGCTGCTCATCTCCTATCTTTGCAATGACGGCTTCTGTGGCAGCAAGTGTGGTGAAATCTCTCATGTCTCTGAAAGAAATAAAATGGGTCATGTTGTTTCAGATGAAGCTGAGATTTAATGTTATTAGTCAGACTCAGAAAATGGCACAGATAGGGCTGCCGTGCTTCTAGCTCTTAGGAAACTTTGCAGTATTTCTTTTTTTATGTGTTTTTTCTTATATTATTAGCCAATATTTATTTTTTAGTTATTACATACAGCTGGGAATAACTTTTGGATATCAGAGCGGCGGTAACTCACCAGCATTAGTAGCATTACAACCAGAAATACGACTTTCCAGAATCGGATCCTTTGTTTGTACCCCCCAAGGCAATTGAACTGATTCCAGAGGCTGATCCAAAACACCGTCGGACTTCTGGTCCAACTCAGGAGGCGCGCACACCACCCACCGCTTCCGAGTATATTACTCGCTAATGTTCAGTCTCTGGATAATGAAGTTGACGAGCTCAGGGCGAGGATTTCCTTCCAGAGAGACATCAGGGACTGTAACATACTCTGTTTCACTGAAACATGGCTCTCCAGAATATACTGTCTGAGTCCGTATAGCCAATTGGGTTCTCAGTTCATCGCGCAGACAGAAAAAAATATCTCTCCGGGAAAAAGAAGAGTGGGGGTGTATGTTTCATGATTAACTACTCATGGTGTGATTGTAATAACACACAAGAACTCAAGTCCTTTTTTTCACCCGACCTAGAATACATCATAATCAAATGCCGACCGTATTACCGTATAAGAGAATTATCTTCGGTTATAGTCACAACCGTGTATATTCCCCCTCAAGCCGATACCACGACGGCCCTCAAAGAACTTTACTGGACTTTATGCAAACTGGAAACCACATATCATGAGGCCATATTTATTGTAGCTGGGGATTTTAACAAAGCAAATTTGAGGAACACACTACAGAAGTTCTATCAACACATTAACTGTAGTACTTGCGCTGCTAAAACACTTGATCACTGATACTCCAACTTCCGGCATTCCTACAAGCCCCCCCCCCCCCCTCCTATCGGAAAATCTAATCATGACTCCATTTCTCTCCTCCCTTCCGACAGCCAGGAACTCAAACAGGAAGCACCCATGTTAAGGACTATTCAACACTGGTCTGACCAATCAGAATCCACCCTTCAAGATTGTTTTGATCACGCTGACTGGGATATGTTCCGGGTAGCCTCCAAGAATAACATTGACAAATACACTGATACGGTGACTGAGTTGATTGGGAAGTGTATATGAGATGTTGTACCCACTATGACTATTAAAACCTACCCTAACCAGGAACCGTGGATAGCTGGCACCATTCGCACAAAACTGAAAGTGCGAACCATCGCATTTAACTATGGCCAGGTGACTGGGAATATGGCCCACTACCAAGTACTGTGGGCTTTCCTTCTCCGTGGCCGACGTGAGTAAGACATTTAAGTGTGTAAGACATTTAACCCTCACAAGGCTGCTGGCCCAGATGTCATCCCTAGCCGCATCCACAGAACATGCGCAAACCAGCTGGCTGGAGTTTTTACGGACATATCCAATCTCTCCCTATCCCAGTCTGCTGTCCCCACAAGCTTCAAGATGTCCACCATTGTTCCTGTACACATGAAAGCTAACTGAACTAAATGACTATCGCTCCGTAGCGCTCACTTCTGTCATCATGAAGTGATTTGAGAGACTAGTCAAGGATTGTATCACCTCTACCTTATCTGACACCCTAGACCCACTTCAATTTACTTACCGCCCCAATAGATACACAGACGATGCCATCGCACTGCACACTGCCCTATCCCATCTGGACAAAAGGAATACCTATGTAAGAATGCTGTTCATGTATAGTTCAGCATTCATCAGCCATAGTACCCCCCAAGCTAATCCTTAAGCTTGAGGCCCTGGGTCTGAACCCCACCCTGTGCAACTGGGTCCTGGACTTCCTGACGGGGCGCCACCAGGTGGTGAAGGTAGGAAACAACACCTCCACTTCACTGATCCTCAACACTGGGGACCGACAAGGACGCGTGCTCAGCCCCCTTCTGTACTACCTGTTCATCCATGACTGCGTGGCCATGCACGCCTCCAACTCAATCATCAACTTTGCAGACGACACAACAGTAGTATGCCTGATTACCAACAATGACGAGACAGCCTACAGGGAGGAGGTGAGGGCCCTGGGAGTGTGGTGCCAGGAAAATAACCTCTCACCCAATGTCAACAAAACAAAGGAGTTGGTAATGGAATTCAGTAAACAGCAGAGGGAGCACCCCCCTATCCACATCGACAGGACCACAGTGGAGAAGATGGAAAGATTTAAGTTCCTCGGCATACACATCACTGACAAACTTAAATGGTCCACCCACACAGACAGTGTGGTGAAGAAGGCGCAACAGCGCCAACCTCAGGAGGCTGAAGAAATTTGGCTTGGCACCTAAAACCCTCAATCTACCTGCCCTCCAGGGTACCTACAGCACCCGATGTCACAGGAAGGCCAAAAAGATAATCAAGGACAACAACCACCCGAGCCACTGTCTGTTCACCGCGTTATTATCCAGAAGCAAGGTCAGTGCAGGTGCGTCAAAGCTGGGACCGAGAGACTGAAAAACAGCTTCTATCTCAAGGCCATCAGACTGTTAACCTGTTGGGGCTAGGGGGCAGTATTTTCACGGCTGGATAAAAAAACGTGCCCGATTTAATCTGGTTACTAATCCTACCCAGTAACTAGAATATGCATATACTTATTATATATGGATAGAAAACACCCTAAAGTTTCTAAAACTGTTTGAATGGTGTCTGTGAGTATAACAGAACTCATTTGGCAGGCAAAACCCTGAGACATTTTCTGACAGGAAGTGGATACCTGATGTGTTGAATTACCTTTAAGCCTATGCCATTGAAACACACAGGGGCTGATTAATGTTTTGGCACTTCCTATTGCTTCCACTAGATGTCACCAGCCTTTACAAAGTGTTTTGAGTCTTCTACTATGAGATCTGACCGAACAAGAGCCTTGGAACGGTGATGGCCGATTAGACTCTGGCGTGCGAGGTCATGTTGGGTACCCTCATTCCAATACATTTTAAAAGAGAATGCATTCGTCCACCTTGAATATTATTCATGTTCTGGTTAACCTGTTAGGGCTAGGGGGCAGTATTGACACGGTTGGATAAAAAACATACCCGATTTAATCTGGTTACCACTCCTACCCAGTAACTAGAATATGCATATACTTATTACATATGGATAGAAAACACCCTAAATTTTCTAAAACTGTTTGAATGGTGTCTGTGAGTATAACAGAACTCAAATGGCAGGTCAAAACCTGAGAGATTCCTTTACAGGAAGTGGCCTGTCTGACCATTTCTTGAACTTCTTTTCCATCTCTATCATTTACTAAGGATCTCTGCTCTAACGTGACACTTCCCACGTCGTCCATAGGCGCTCAGAGCCCGGGAAAAAACAGAATGTCGTCATTCCAGCCCCAGGCTGAAACACATTATCGCCTTTCTCAAGTGGCCGATCAAGGGACACTGGGCTTATGCGCATGACCTGACCGCCCCCGCCTTTGGGATTTTTTCCTCTGTTTGCCGAAAAGGAGATTCCCTGTCGGAATATTATCGCTTTTCTACGAGAAAAATGTCGTAAAAATTGATTTTAAACAGCGGTTGACATGCTTCGAAGTACGGTAAAGGAATATTTAGAATTTTATTGTCACGAATTGCGCCATGCGTGCGACACTTCTTTACTATTTCGGATAGTGTCTGGAACGCACGAACAAAACGCCGCTATTCGGATATAACGATGGATTATTTTGGACCAAACCAACATTTGTTATTGAAGTAGCAGTCCTGGGTGTGCATTCTGACGAAGACAACAAAAGGTAATCAAACTTTTATAATAGTAAATATGATTATGGTGAGTGCTAAACTTGCCGGGTGTCTAAATAGCGACCCCGTGATGCCTGGGCTATGTACTTAGAATATTGCAAAATGTGCTTTCACCAAAAAGCTATTTTAAAATCGGACATATCGAGTGCATAGAGGAGGTCTGTATCTATAATTCTTAAAATAATTGTTATGCTTTTTGTGAACGTTTATCGTGAGTAATTTAGTAAAATGTTAGCGAATTCCCCGGAAGTTTGCGGGGGGTATGCTAGTTCTGAACGTCACATGCTAATGTAAAAAGCTGGTTTTTGATATAAATATGAACTTGATTGAACAAAACATGCATGTATTGTATAACATAATGTCCTAGGGTTGTCATCTGATGAAGATCATCAAAGGTGAGTGCTGCATTTAGCTGTCTTCTGGGTTTTGGTGACATTATATGCTGGCTTGAAAAATGGGTGTCTGATTATTTCTGGCTTGGTACTCTGCTGACATAATCTAATGTTTTGCTTTCGTTGTAAAGCCTTTTTGAAATCGGACAGTGTGGTTAGATTAACGAGAGTCTTGTCTTTAAATAGCTGTAAAATAGTCATATGTTTGAGAAATTGAAGTAATAGGATTTTTAAGGTTTTGAAAATCGCGCCACAGGCTGACAGTGGCTGTTACGCAAGCGTCCCACCTAGCCCATAGAGGTTAAAAAAGGCACTAATGATTTATGCTATACAACGTTTGACATGTTTGAACGAACGTAAATATATTTTTTCCCCTCGTTCATGAAGTGAAGTCCGGCGGGCTTAGATCATGTGCTAACAACACGGAGCTTTTTGGACATAAATGATGAGCTTGTTTGAACAAAACTACATTCGTTATGGACCTGGGATTCCTGGAAGTGACATCTGATGAAGAGAATCAAAGGTAATGGATTATTTACATAGTATTTTCGATTTTAGATCTCTCCAACATGGCCGTTTGTCTGTATCGCAAAGCGTATTTTTCTGGGCGCAGTGCTCAGATTATTGCAAAGTGTGATTTCCCAGTAAGGTTATTTTTAAATCTGGCAAGTCGATTGCGTTCAAGAGATGTAAATCTATAATTCTTTAAATGACAATATAATATTTTACCAATGTTTTCTAATTTTAATTATTTAATTTGTGGTGCTGACTTGACTGCCGGTTATTGAAGGGAAACGATTTCCTGAACATCAACGCCATAGTAAAACGCTGTTTTTGGATATAAATATGAACTTGATAGAACTAAAAATGCATGCATTGTCTAACATAATGTCCTAGGAGTGTCATCTGATGGAGATTGTCAAAGGTTAGTGCATCATTTTAGCTGGTTTTATGGTTTTGGTGACGCCTGTCTTTGAATTGACAAAACATTACACACAGCTATTGTCAATGTACTCTCCTAACATAATCTAACTTTATGCTTTCGCCGTAAAACCTTTTTGAAATCGGACAACGTGGTTAGATTAAGGAGATGTTTATCTTTCAAAGGGTGTAAGATAGTTGTATGTTTGAAAAATTTGAATTTTGACATTTATTTGGTTTCAAATTTGCCGCTCTTGAAATGCACCTGCTGTTGATAGGGTGCACCACGGGTGGCACGCTAGCATCCCACATAGCCCCAAGAGGTTAAATAACCATCAATAGCACATTAGTGGCTGCTGCCCTATATACATTGACTTGAAATCACTGGCCACTTTAATAATGGAACACTAGTCACTTTAAGAATGTTTACATATTTTGCATTACTCATCTCATATGTATATACTGTATTCCATCCTATTCTACTGTATCTTAGTCTCTGACATTGCTCGCCCAAATATATATTTATTCTTAATTCCATTCCTTTACTTTAGATTGGTGTGTATTGTGTGTATTGTTGTGAAATTGTTAGATATCACTTGTTAGATATTACCGCACTGTTGGAGCTAGAAACACAAGCATTTCGCTCCACCTGCAATAACATCTGCTAAACACGTGTCTGTGACAAATAAAATTTGATTTGATTTGGTTATTTGTGTTTATTATGGATCTCCATTAGCTGCTGCCAAGATAGCAGCTACTCTTTCTGGGGTCCAACAAAATGAAGGCAGTTATACAAATTTAAAAACATTACAATACATTCACAAATGGATTGTGTATGCTATTGTGTGTTTGTATGCATGTGTATGTGCCTATGTTTGTGTTGCTTCACAGTCCCCACTGTTCCATAAGGTGTATTTGTATCTGTTTTTTAAATAAAATTTTACTAATTGCATCAGTTACTTGATGTGGAATAGAGTTCCATGTAGTCATGGCTATATGTAGTACCGTGCGCCTCCCATAGTCTGTTCTGGACTTTGGGACTGTAAAGGGACCTCTGGTGGTATGTCTTGTGGGGTATGCATGGGTGTCCGAGCTGTGTGCCAGTTGTTCAAACAGACAGCTCAGTACATTCAACATATCAGTACCTCTCACAAATACAATTAGTGATGAAGTCAATCTCTCCTCCACTTTGAGCCAGGAGAGATTGACATGCATATTATTCATGTTAACTCACTGTGCACAGTGCCAGCCGTGCTGTTCTTTTCTGAGCCAATTTCAATTTTCCTGAGTCTGTCTATTGTGGCACCTGACCACACGACTGAACAGTAGTCCAGGTGCGACAAAACTACGGCCTGTAGGACCTGCCTTGTTGATAGTGTGGTTAAGAATTCAGAGTAGTGCTTTATTATGGACAGACTTCTTCCCATCCTTGCAACTGTTGTATCAATATGTTTTGAATAAGCATTTTTCTACGGCTGGCCATGCTTTCCACCTGGCTACCCCTATTGCGGTCAACAGCACTGCACCCCCCACAGCTACTCGCCCAAGCCTTCCCCATTTCTCCTTCTCCCAAATCCAGTCAGCTGATGTTCTGAAAGAGCTGCAAAATCTGGACCCCTACAAATCAGCCGGGCTAGACAATCTGGACCCTTTCTTTCTAAAACTATCTGCCGAAATTGTTGCAACCCCTATTACTAGCCTGTTCAACCTCTCTTTCGTGTTGTCTGAGATTCCAAAAGATTGGAAAGCAGCTCCTATCATCCCCCTCTTCAAAGGGGGGGACACTCTTGACCCAAACTGCTACAGACCTATATCTATCCTACCCTGCCTTTCTAAGGTTTTCGAAAGCCAAGTCAACAAACAGATTACCGACCATTTCGAATCCCACCGCACCTTCTCCACTATGCAATCTGGTTTCAGAGCTGGTCATGGGTGCACCTCAGCCATGCTCAAGGTCGTAAACGATATCGTAACTGCCATCGATAAGAAACAATACTGTGCTGCTGTATTCATTGACCTGGCCAAGGCTTTCGACTGTCAATCACCACATCCTCATCGGCAGACTCAATAGCCTTGGTTTCTCAAAGGATTGCCTCGCCTGGTTCACCAACTACTTCTCTGATAGAGTTCAATGTGTCAAATCAGATGGCCTGTTGTCCGGGCCTCTGGTAGTCTCTATGGGGGTGCCACAGGGTTCAAATCTTGGGCCAACTCTTTTCTCTGTATACATCAATGATGTCGCTCTTGCTGCTGGTGAGTCTCTGATCCACCTCTATGCAGACGACACCATTCTGTATACTTCTGGCCCTTCTTTGGACACTGTGTTAACCTGTTAGGGCTAGGGGGCAGCATTGACACGGCTGGATAAAAAACATACCCGATTTAATCTGGTTACCACTCCTACTCAGTAACTAGAATATGCATATACTTATTACATATGGATAGAAAACACCCTAAATTTTCTAAAACTGTTTGAATGGTGTCTGTGAGTATAACAGAACTCAAATGGCAGGTCAAAACCTGAGAGATTCCTTTACAGGAAGTGGCCTGTCTGACCATTTCTGGAACTTCTTTGCCATCTCTATCATTTACTAAGGATCTCTGCTCTAACGTGACACTTCCCACGTCTTCCATAGGCTCTCATAGCCCGGGAAAAAAGAGAATGTCGTCATTCCAGCCCCAGGCTGAAACACATTATCGCCTTTCTCAAGTGGCCCATCAAGAGACACTAGCTTATGCGCATGACCCCGACCGCCCCCGCCTTTGGGATTTTTTCCTCTGTTTGCCGAAAAGGAGATTCCCTGTCGGAATATTATCGCTTTTCTACGAGAAAAATGACGTAAAAATTGATTTTAAACAGCGGTTGACATGCTTCGACGTACGGCAATGGAATACTTTGAATTTTATTGTCAGGAATTGCGCCAAGCGCGCGACACTTCTTTACTATTTCGGATAGTGTCTGGAACGCACGAACAAAACGCCGCTATTCGGATATAACGATGGATTATTTTGGACCAAACCAACATTTGTTATTGAAGTAGCTGTCCTGGGTGTGCATTCTGACGAAGACAACAAAAGGTAATGACATTTTTATAATAGTAAATATGATTATGGTGAGTGCTAAACTTGCCGGGTGTCTAAATAGCGAGCCGTGATGCCTGGGCTATGTACTTAGAATATTGCAAAATGTGCTTTCACCAAAAAGCTATTTTAAAATCGGACATATCGAGTGCATAGAGGAGGTCTGTATCTATAATTCTTAAAATAATTGTTATGCTTTTTGTGAACGTTTATCGTGAGTAATTTAGTAAAATGTTAGCGAATTCCCCGGAAGTTTGCGGGGGTATGCTAGTTCTGAACGTCACATGCTAATGTAAAAAGCTGGTTTTTGATATAAATATGAACTTGATTGAACAAAACATGCATGTATTGTATAACATAATGTCCTAGGGTTGTCATCTGATGAAGATCATCAAAGGTGAGTGCTGCATTTAGCTGTCTTCTGGGTTTTGGTGACATTATATGCTGGCTTGAAAAATGGGTGTCTGATTATTTCTGGCTTGGTACTCTGCTGACATAATCTAATGTTTTGCTTTCGTTGTAAAGCCTTTTTGAAATCGGACAGTGTGGTTAGATTAACGAGAGTCTTATCTTTAAATGGCTGTAAAATAGTCATATGTTTGAGAAATTGAAGTAATAGGATTTTTAAGATTTTGAAAATCGCGCCACAGGCTGCAAGTGGCTGTTACGTAGGTGGGACGAATTCGTCCCGCCGGTCCCATAGAGGTTAACAACCCTCCAGACGAGCTTCAATGCCATACAACTCTCCTTCCGTGGCCTCCAACTGCTCTTAAATACTAGTTAAACTAAATGCATGCTCTTCAACCGATTGCTGCTCATACCTGCCCGCCCGTCTAGCATCACTACTCTGGACGGTTCTTACTTACTACAAATACCTAGGTATCTGGTTAGACTGTAAGCTCTCCTTCCAGACTCACACAAACATCTCCAATCCAAAGTTAAATCTAGAATTGGCTTCCTATTTCGCAGCAAAGCATCCTTTACTCATGCTGCCAAACATACCCTCGTAGAACTGACCATCCTACCGATACTCGACTTCGGCGATGTCATTTACAAAATAGCCTCCAATACCCTACTCAATAAACTGGATGCAGTCTATCACAGCGCCATCCGTTTTGTCACCAAAGCCCCATATACTACCCACCACTGCGACCTGTATGCTCTCGTTGGCTGGCCCTCGCTTCATACTCTTCGCCAAACCGACTGGCTCCAGGTCATCTACAAGACCCTGCTAGGTAAAGTCCCCCCTTATCTCAGCTCACTGGTCACCATAGCAGCACCCACCTGTAGCATATGCTCCAGCAGGTATATCTCTCTGGTCACCCCCAAAGCCAATTCCTCCTTTGGCCATCTCTCCTTCCAGTTCTCTGCTGCCAATGACTGGAACGAACTACAAAAATCTCTGAAACTGGAAACACTTATCTGCCTCACTAGCTTTAAGTACCAGCTGTCAGAGCAGCTCACAGATCACTGCACCTGTACATAGCCCATCTATAATTTAGCCCAAACAACTACCTCTTCCCCTACTGTATTTATTTATTTATTTATTTTGCTCCTTTGCACCCCATTATTTCTATTTCTACTTTGCACTTTCTTCCACTACAAATCTACCATTCCAGTGTTTTACTTGCTATATTGTATTTACTTTGCCACCATGGCCTTTTTTGCCTTTACCTCCCTTATCTCACCTCATTTGCTCACATTGTATATAGACTTCTTTTTCTACTGTATTATCGACTGTATGTTTGTTTTACTCCATGTGTAACTCTGTGTTGTTGTATGTGTCGAACTGCTTTGCTTTATCTTGGCTAGGTTGCAATTGTAAATGAGAACTTGTTCTCAACTTGCCTACCTGGTTAAATAAAGGTAAAATATTTTTATTTTTTTTAAGTGTTGCAGTCATTTCAGTCGTTGTAGTAGCTGACGTGTATAGTGTTGAGTAATCCGCATCCATAGACAAACTGGCTTTACTCAAAGCCAGTGACATGTTATTAGTAAAGATTGAAAAAAGTAAGGGGCCTAGACAGCTGCCCTGGGGAATTCCTGATTCTACCTGGATTTAATTGTAGAGGCTTCCAATGTTACCCTCTTTGTTCTGATAGACAAGTAATTCTTTATCCACAATATAGCAGGGGGTGTAAAGCCATTTTTACGTTTTTCCAGCAACAGACTATGATCGATAATGTCAAGACCAACCACAATCTTTTTATCATACATTTCTCTCAGCCAATCAATAGTCATTTGTGTAAATGCTGCGCTTGTTGAATGTCCTTCCCTTTAAGCGTTCTGAAAGTCTGTTGTCAATTAGTTTTTCTGTAAAATAGAATTGTATCTGGTCAAACACCATTTTTTCCAAAGGTTCACTAAGGGTTGGTAACAGGCTGATTGGTAAGCTATTTGAGCCAGTAAAGGGGGCTTTACTATTCTTAGGTAGGGGAATAACTTTTGCTTCCCTCCAGGCCTGAGGGCACACAATTTCTAGGAGGCTTAAATTGAAGATATGGTAAATAGGAGTGGCAATATCGTTCGCTATTATCCTTAGTAATTTTCCATCCAAGTTGTCAGACCCCAATGGCTTGTCATTGTTGATAGACAAAAAAAATGCTTGTCTTTCATAATTTGGTCAGATATACTTGTATGGTCATCACCCTCTTCTTATATATACACACAAGCACACACACGCGCAAACACACACACACACACACACACCACACACACACACCACTACTATGGGTGGAATAACAATATCCAGAGAAGCTCAGTGTAATCTCCCGCTGGCCACAAGAGTCAATGTTCCGGCTCACTCCGTCACTGACACTGTTCAAACAATCAGTCACCCTGTCTAAACATGCTAATCCACAGACTTCATCCTTAT
This sequence comes from Salmo salar, assembly GCF_965601325.2. Lineage (NCBI taxonomy): Eukaryota > Metazoa > Chordata > Actinopteri > Salmoniformes > Salmonidae > Salmo > Salmo salar. The sequence goes on along the minus strand of NC_138305.1, from coordinate 54,984,656 downwards.
TCCCACACGCACCGACCCTGCCTCGCTCCCAGCTAATGTCTCTCTCTCTCTCTCCCTTTCTCTCTCTCTCTCTCTCTATTTATCTGTCTCTCTTTGTCTCTCGCAGGAATAGCTAACCTTTACTGCCACCTCACACACACACACACACACACACACACTCATGCATGCATGCATGTATGCTCACATACACAAATCCCCAGAGCTTGAGACCCACGGGACCTAGCCCTGTGGCTGCATGTACTATCTAACACAGCTACATCACTCTGGATCAGCGGGAGCAAGCTGGAGACATCAAATATTTCAATGTGATCATATATTGAACATGTAAGGAAACCATGTGATATATAAGAATACTATGTGAGATATTGCATTTACATATGTTTAGTTGTCTTGTAGTTAGTTTCTTCATGCACATAAATGTTTGAATAACCTTTCATTTTAATGTGAAAACTATGGCCTAAGTCCATCAGCAGCATCTGTGGTGAATCCCCTCTTCAAAGACTCAATTAATGTATGAATAGTAAAAATTGCAGTGTAGTTTGACTCTCACAGCAACTCTTACAACAGAAACAGACTCTGTTTCTACGGTCTGCTCTTAAAGTCACAGTGGGCTGACATGTCTTTGTTTGCCACGCGTACCTTGGTTTTGACAACATAATGTGACAGCAGCTCCTCTGTGTTTCAGGAGATGTTTTGTTTGCCTTTTCCATGAAAGGGAGCACCAGAGGGGTTTGTCGAACGAAGACGTCTGTGCATATGTCGACTTACATCTCCGGTGCAAACTGAACTGTTGTGTGGATACAGTGTGAATGAAGAGAATATGAGTGAAGAGGTTTAGACCTCAGCATCTAGAGAGCTGAGTGAAGCTGTGGAGAAAAGTTGAGAAGAGTGGTGGAGGGGGGTGGGATTGGGGGGTGTCATGCACTGATTATTTTGGTATTTTCAATCTCAAAGTCTTCAAATTAGTTATTTATAAAAGCGCTAACATCCTGTACTTTTTTCACCTTAAAAATGTATGAAATTGAGAAGCACCTCACCCTTCGGTTTCAACAGCCATGATGCCTCTAAAAGTGGCATTATGTTTGCTGTCGTTAGTTTAGTAACTTCATGTAGAACAACACACAGGAAGTAAAATCAATACGGGGGGGTTATATTTCTGCGGCTGGCTGTGATAATAGTAGTTCAGTGGTGGGCGGCGACGCTTTGACGTTGACTTTCTATCTCTGTGTGGGAGAGAGAGAGAGAGAGAGAGAGAGAGAAGATAGGAAGAGTGTAACTTTGCTGCTCGATTCATTTCCACACAATGTTGTAACTGCGTGGGCCTGGCTTCTTTGTCTCTGTTCTGACAGGGAGAAGATGCCTGTGGTCAGATGTCACCTGCCCCCTCAATGCCTCTGATGCACGGCCTTCATACCTACTGGGTCAAGAAGATTGGAATCAGGGAGGAGAGGAGGAGGGGACGGTAATTGAAGATTTGTCCATAAAGGAACAGTGAGAGAGGCGCTTGCATGACTGTGACCTTGCAGAAGAAGAGGAAACTAATTTCGCTCCAGTTTGGTTCTAGCAGCAGAACAAGCACCTGTCAACTAAATACAAAATAAAGAAACCTTATTCTCAGGAGGCTTGGAGAGCAGCAGATAGGAGCACTGGTTTTATTAACATTAAAAAGGAAGGTAGTCTTATCATAGCTAGACCAGTCCCACGTGGGTCCTCTTGAGCGCTATTAAAAAAGCTAATGGGGAGGGATGTGTGGATGGCATTGGCCCCTTGCGACGACTGCCAAATGTATAAAAAGAAAATGATGAGCCCTTTAAAAATCTTGTGCTGCACCTTAATTAACCATCCGTGTTTGGTAGTGTAAGGGAGAGGATGGAAGGATGCGGGGAGGGAGAGTGGGAGGGGGAGAGAAGGCGAGGGGGGTCTTTCAAGAACAATGACTTTGAAATGCAAAGAAGCCGAAGCAGCCTTATCAAGCATTTACTTCATCATATCATAGTGAAGAGGGGAGCAGGAGCAGAATTCTTGATTTACCATCAGTCGTGTTCAGAGAACTGCACAAAGAGGAAGTCTTTTCATTTGTATTTTGCACAGGAAACGAAGATACAAGTGCTGATCTTTCATCTCGGGTTGAACTAAGGCATCAAAGCCGGGTTTGATACCAGGACTCTCTCGCTCTGTTTGCAGTTTGTCAGTGTGTTCTTGTGTTCCTGCTGTTGCCCCAAATGAAAGCGAAAGAGCTGCAGATGAGACATACTGTACATGATGCTGTTGTACAAATATGGACGCCATCATTCATCCAGGGAAGGATACTGAAGATATAAAGTTGGGTAATAAAGCAGTGGTCTGACTAAGCCTCTACTGCCACATTCAGCAGCCAATACAACCCAATCTTGTCATCCCTCCAGTAGGATTCTCCCATGACCTTGACTTACTGACTAATACTTCTCCATCCAGTCCAGCGTTATTGCCCACTATTCGACTTCCCAATGGAGCCATCTCTCATCACGTTGTTCCTTTCACACACACAACACATGCATACAGACTGGCTCTGACAGACAGCATCAATAAAGAGAACCACCTGACACCCTCAAAGGAACCATATCCCCAGACAAAGCATGCGAGCACGCGCGCACACACATACACACACACGCATCAGATCCTCAAAGACAGAGTCAGACAGACAGGGGAGGAGAGATAAAAGACAAATGAAGAATTTAATTGAGCTGTAGCTTCTGGCCAAAGGGATTAGTATGACAGACCTCTGGGGGGGATATCTCTCTCTTTCTTTCTCTGCAGCCACGTCTCTATACCCCAATTCACTCTGTCCATTAAAAACAATGAATATAAAGGGAAAAGGTGTTAAAGACATCAAATAAATCTCATTAGAATCCAAGAGGATGTGAGTGACTTCATTTCAAATGGAAACTCAGAGTCGCACTCGTGCACCATGGGAATATGTTGGTGCCGCCACTGCTAATATTGAATAATTATTATTTAAAAAAACGTATGACACCAATCCGAATGATGTCATGCCGGCACAGAGGGCAGTCAGGGCAAGTGCTGGTCACCGGACCATGAGGGCGCAGCAAAATAGAAAATGTGACAGTTTAGATTTTTAAATACTGTTAGTTAGGTCCCAACATGATTCTGTCTTTTTCTAATTGGCTACATATTAAATGTCCCTCTCATTTCATCAACTCTCAAAACAACGTGGCATCACTTTGGCTATTGATTGAGAAAGCTCAGGTTGTATACCTTTACATCTTCCAGGCATGTCCATCTATGCAAAAACGATGTGGCCTTTCATTCACTTTATTCCTAGTTATATACACAGTAGCAGTCAAAAGTTTGGACACACCTACTCATTCAAGGGTTTTTCTTTATTTTCACTATTTTCTACATTGTAATAAAATAACACATATGGAATCATGTTTTAACCAAAAAAAATGTAAACAAATCAAAATATATTTTAGATTCTTCAAAGTAGACACATTTTGCATTGATGACAGCTTTGCACATTCTTGGCATTCTCTCAACCAGCTTCAACTGGAATGCTTTTCCAACAGTCTTGAAATCCCACATATGCTGAGCACTTGTTGGCTGCTTTTCCTTCACTCTGCGGTCCAACTCATCCCGAACCATCTCAACTGGGTTGAGGTCGGGTAATTGTGGAGGCCAGGTCATCTGATGCAGCACTCCATCACTCTCCTTCTTGGTCAAATAGCCCTTACATAGCCTGGAGGTGTGTTTGGGGTCATTGTCCTGTTGAAAAACAAATTAAAGAATCACTAAGCGCAAACCAGATGAGATGGCGTATCACTGCAGAATGCTGTGGTAGCCATGCTGGTTAAGTGTGCTTTGAATTCTAAATAAATCACAGGCAGTGTCACCAGCAAAGCACCCCCACACCATCACAGTTTAGATATTTTTTTGGGGGGGGGGTGGTGGGGCGTTACTGTTAGTCTACACCTGTTGTTTATGAATCATGTGATGAATACAATTGGATTTGATTTGATTCAAACCAAACTTCAGGTTGTCTAGCTTCAAAGAGCGCCACATAGAGTTAATCAAATCTAATCTAAGAGCTCAAACCATTACGAGACATCATCATTTAGCACTTCCAGGCAGCTAAGTGCAGCCGGCGGCCCTTTAGCTAGCCAGTGACCTCAGAGTTGCTCCCCAAATCTCCCTCCCACTCCCTGAGCTAAAGACCTGGAACATGACGCTGTCCACTCTCCCGGGTCCCTGTCAGACGACCATCTGTGCTGTGGACAGACTGGGCTAGAAAGCAGCATTGGGTTGGGTTGCTTTCTGCCGGATGTCCAGTCAGACACACACAGATCAATGAAGGGGGTGTGGGACAAGAGGTAAAATGAGCATTGATTGCCAGGCGGCGGCTGGCTGCCAAAGGATTGAGTGTGTGAGAGAGAGAGAGAGAAAGAGAGAGAGAGAGAGAGAGAGAGAGAGAGAGAGAGAGAGAAACATCCCTCTCTGGGCCCTGGGGTGATGACTACTATCTGTCTGTCTGCTGTGTGTGTGTGTGTGCGTGCGTGCGTGTGTGTGTGCGAAATAATAAAATCACAAGAGAGCTGTCCTAGCATCAGACCTGGGTTGAATAAGCATGCTTTCTTTAAAATACTTTATGGGCTTCATTTAGGGGTTAGCACATTTGAGATTATTCCATTGGCTCCATTATGCCAGGCAAGCTGTCAACATGAGAAGGGTACAAAGGACAATTTAAAAAAGTGCAATGAAATAGATTATTTGTTCAATTGAGCATGAGGGGCAAAGCACGTCATCACATGAACAATTTGACTTTTGTCTTTTGACAGGGGTAATTAAAGCGTGGCTTTCAGTGAGACTCTTCTTTGTTGTTTATAGCTCAATTCAGGCTGAATAGACTTCCTAAAACAGGACGTTAACATTTTTCTATTTCTGGATCTAGTAAAGGAAAAGTCCATTATTGATGTAACAAATGGTGTCCTCTTACAGATTCCACACTGGCGCTAAATCAATGTGGGACACTTGGAGAAAAGTACCACCTCTAAATGTGATGACAGGCTTCATCACAGTTAATAGACCCAAACAGTCTACGTGTGCTGCGTCTCTCACCCATGATCACAACTAACATTGGCTCACAAAGCATTATGTCAACATTTTTCTAACAGAGCAAAGGAGTCGACCAAGAAAGAGAATTATCGTCTCACAATAGAAGCAACTCCACAGCACTGAGAGAAATATTTTAAAAGTGACAAGCACGCTGCTCTTCGCTGATGAAGACACTAAGGAATCTGCAGTGGTGACGAGGTGAGTGGGACTGAGAGGTGTGGGAGAGGGGACAGTGACACAGATGACCCGACCACAGCACCACAGACTCTCTGTCCTTTCTCTCATCTCTTCTCATCTCGTTGGAGCTGAAAGCTTCCTCAGCATCTCTCAGCGTCCAGACAATGTCCTTAGAGATAGAGAGAGACAACTGATTTGCACTGAGTGAACTCAGAAGTAGACGTTGTCTGCAAAATTGGGTCCCTTCCTCTAGGCAATTTAACGGCATAAGCTAGGACACAACTACGCAAATTACAGAATAACAACCCAACCATGTTAAAATATTAGAATGTTTTACCCAAAATATTTGGAGCCAGAGAAATTATCACCCATTTGCTATTTTTCTGTGTTTTATTACTCAAATCAGTCATGCTGCACAACAGCAGCAACCGACGATGAACACTGCTATCCTGAACTATTCTGAAACCATCAAGCATGGAACATGAATACTTTATAAAGGCAATAAAACATGCATTTATGGTTCCCTGCAATTACGGCAAATCATTCCCCCATGCAATCCCTGAGCTCAATCTCTCATAATTACAACGATGTCGACAAATTTGTGCTTTATTATGGATGAACTTAGAAGGATTGTCATGGGCTGTGTTTTTATTGGGTTTTTAAATGTTACCGAGTTTTATGGCAGGACGTGGGATGGGATGAGAGGATGGGAATGGGAATGGCGGTGGTGAGCATTGAGGTCGTGCCAAGTCATAGGAGGCCTCGTGCCACAGCTGTGGAGACCCACACACGGTGGACAGATGGGGTAAGCATCATTCCGTTACACAGGCATACCATGCATGATTGGATGGGGGAGGCATAAAAACTGGGGCGAGAGACTCTTAAAATATGCAGAGGGGGAGAAGTATATTTAATTTGAAATCAAAAACTGCAGAGGGTAACAAACAAAAGCTCCTCAAAGCTATTCCAGAATGAAGTCGTCTTTGTTTAGTCTTTAGCTGTAACAAAACTGCGAAACAAACACAACATTAACAAAAAAATTAGGCCTTCCTAGATTTTTCTAGAAAACATCATTACAATACCTGTAAGGAAATATTTATGATTTGCAAATGACTCAATCCTGTTTCTATACTAAGACCATTTCAGTAGCAAGTGTATGAACAGATTGTATTTAAATACTAAATGAATGTGGGTTAAAGCGCTTAATGGCACAAAGATGGCCCCTAATAAATAATCCAGTCTTTCAATTAAGTCTGAGGCTTGACCGTGACACTGAATTACACTCATTAGCTACTGTCCTTAAGAGTCAAAGCAGAGGATTAGGAGAATTTGAGAGAGGACATTAAAACAGGATTCAAAGAGATATGTCTAAGTACTAGGTGGTAGTACGCAATGCTAGTAACAGTCCTCACATTCTTGACCACACAAGTATTAAGGAACCAGTATGCATTGCGTAGTTTGTGTCTGTCAAAAGAAGAGTTCCTTTTTATGGGAATGCCTCATGGGTATGAGTTCTCTCTCTTTTACAGAGGTTAACAAGCCCAATGACCCCAAAAAGGTTTCATGAAACTACCACTCAAGAACAGAACAGGCTCATTTCATTCAATGTAAAAGTATTATAAAGGCTATGGAAGCAGCTTTCCCGTCTAAAAGACACCAATAACGACTTACTCCAGCAATAACAGGGTTTTCCTGTAATATTGTTTTAATTCTCAAGCCATTGTTATAATCAGTAACAGCGTTGTTCCCCTCTGATTTGTTCCCTTGTTGCAAGGGAGGGAATCCTCATTATCTCAGGTGGGCAATGCAAGGCATATTAAACCAGGGAAAATTGTCAACATCACGTCGGAGAGAGACAATAATCCATCACCACAAACCGAATTGCAAGTTTAGAGAGGCGGGCATATGAAATTCAGATCCCTCAATTCCAGGCCTCGGTGTGCGTTCGTGTTCAGACTCAGACTTAATGATTAGTGGTGGGTTTCGGGCGGGCCACGGGTGGAGTCTTAAGGAACTGCAGCAGAAGATCAGGGATTCAGTTCAGGTGAGCATTAACAGACTGAGCTGAGACACAGGCAAAACATTAATCAGAAATAGGAGTCCTTCCCTCTAAGTCCTTCCCTCCACCCTTCCTGGAACACAATGAGTGTGGGAAGTAATGACATTGATGCCATTTCACATCAGACACACACAAAGAGAGAGCGAGAGAAAGAGAGAGAGAGGAGGTGGATTATGTGCTGGTGGTACAGCTCATTGCTTTCTAATATCACCCTCTAATCTCTCGCCAGTTCCCCCGGGTGGGCAAGGCGGTATGTAGGGAGGCAGTCCACTTTGAAAACATTGCAACTTTTCACCTCAGATAAAACACCCCCCGCTGAACCCTGCCTCTGCTACAGTACATTTCTGCCTCGCCTGGCCTCGCCAGAAAAGAGGGTCCATGCTCTGCTCTCTGCTCTCCTCCACTGCACTCCTCCATCAAAGAGATTGGACAGAGAGAGTTGGCCCACTGCTCGGGCTGGTGCAAAGAAGCTCATTTTAAAGCCAGACCTGTAGGTTTGAATGAACTGTGCGGCCTAAATCGCTCAGCAGAGCCTCCGTTCCGCCATTACCTGGACTGACAGTGTCACTGGGGCTTTCTATTTTCCCAAGATCTTTTCTTCCTCCAGAGCTCCTGCTGTATTGTATTTTCCGCTCATCTTTTCTCATCCCCTTAACAGAATAACCTTTGAATGTGGGGGTTGATGAAGTGCTGAAATGGGCAGTTTAACTCACTGTATCTGTTGACAGTTGATGGCAGCAGTGGGATCCATCTGTGATCCGGCCAAATTACCTCCTTTCATCATTTCAAGCTACACTCTTAAAGGGAGTTGAGGTATCAGCCCAGAACAACACGGGAGGATCTTGTCAATGATCTCAAGGCAGCTGGGACCATAGTCACCAAGAAAACAATTGCTAACACACTACGCCGTGAAGGACTGAAATCCTGCAGCGCCCGCAAGGTCCCCCTGCTCAAGAAAGCACATATACATGCCCGTCTGAAGTTTGCCAATGAACATCTGAATGATTCAGAGGACAACTGGGTGAAAGTGTTGTGGTCAGATGAGACCAAAATGGAGCTCTTTGGCATCAACTCAACTCGCTGTGTTTGGAGGAGGAGGAATGCTGCCTATGACCCCAAGAATACCATCCCCACCGTCAATCATGGAGGTGGAAACATTATGCTTTGGGGGTGTTTTTCTGCTAAGGGGACAGGACAACTTCACCGCATCAAAGGTACAATGGACGGGGCCATGTACTGTCAAATCTTGGGTGAGAACCTCCTTCCCTCAGCCAGGGCATTGAAAATGGGTCGTGGATGGGTATTCCAGCATGACAATGACCCAAAATACACGGCCAAGGCAACAAAGGAGTGGCTCAAGAAGAAGCACATTAAGGTCCTGGAGTGGCCTAGCCAGTCTCCAGACCTTAATCCCATAGAAAATCTGTGGAGGGAGCTGAAGGTTCGAGTTGCCAAATGTCAGCCTCGAAACCTTAATGACTTGGAGAAGATCTGCAAAGAGGAGTAGGACAAAATCCCTCCTGAGATGTGTGCAAACCTGGTGGCCAACTACAAGAAATGTCTGACCTCTGTTATTGCCAATAAGGGTTTTGCCACCAAGTACTAAGTCATGTTTTGCAGCGGGGTCAAATACTTATTTCCCTCATTAAAATGCAAATCATTTTATAACATTTTTGACATGCATTTTTCTGGATTTTTTTGTTGTTATTCTGTCTCTCACTGTTCAAATAAACCTACCATTAAAATTACACACTGATAATTTCTTTGTCAGTGGGCAAACGTACAAAATCAGCAGGGGATCAAATACTTTTTTCCCTCACTGTATATAAATGTAGGTGCTGGTTCTCACCTCCGGTGAGCTCCTGTCCAAGTCAAGCACTGCCTACCCAATAGCTCATGTGCTTTAGGCCTCTGATTCACTCTCAGGTTTTCTCTCTGCTATACTAGAAGATGCTTTAAGATGCTACACAATACTTTATGTGCTCAAGGTCTCAGGTTTACCTCTCTCTGCTAGAGGATGCTACACGATAGCTCATGTTCTTTAGGTCTGAGGTTTACTCAGGAGTTCCTCGCTCCAATTAGGAGAACACATTTCTCAGGCATTAATCCTTATGGCCTCCCCCCAACCTTTGATTTAATGCTCTGTGTGATGGCAGGGAGTTGAGTGGCATGCAGCCGCGGTGTGGTGGAGTGTCCCCATGGCCCTCCACGTGTTCACCTCCTGATTAATCTTACTCCTCCGGTTTAGCGCTGGGTTAGGCATTAGGGTTAGTGGTGTGGTTATGGTTAGGGTTATGATTTTGTGGCTGTGCCAGCTAGTCATCACTAGCTGCCTTCAGAACATGATTCATTATGATAAACATTAACCTGAGTAAAGTTAGCTGCATGGATCAGACCTGGGTTCAAATAGTATTTGAAATAGGTTCAAATACATTTAGTGTTTACTTTAGCCTGCCCAGAGTGACAGATGGGAAGTGTTGGCACCTCTGTGACTACTCTACTGGTTCCATTGCAAAAGGCAAGCTCAATTAAACCAAGATACATCCTTTTCTAATGATTTAAAATAGTATTTGAACCCAGTTCTGATGGATTCCGTGAGGCAGAACCAGAGGCACTGGGCTGCTAGCCTGCTGGTCTGCTGATCGACCTGATCCAATCCTCACACATCACACTGCTCCCAGGGGCTGACCAGTGCAAAGAGGGCATTATGGGTTTTGCAGCATTCAATCATCTTCTCAACCCACTGCTCCAGATGATCAAATGTCACTGTGTTTGTGGTTAAAGGATTAGGGACCCTTTAAACTCTCAAATACAATTAAAGCACAACGAACGGACGGGTCAGTTGGTTTACTTTGCCCCTAGTTCAGAAAACAACAAGACCTATTTGAAAAGGGAGGGTGTAGTTGTTTACAGGTCTCCAATATCTGATTAGATAGAAGACCACAGGTCCGAAATCTATTCTCTGTCATTCTCATTATTTTAAAAACATGAATTACTTTGCTCTTGCACCTTGTCAATTACATATAAATACGATGTATTACAAACCCACTCTTAAAAAGATTGAGACATAATTCCAAGCATTCTTTCACATGTAGCATTTAGAATGAAACACTCTCTCAATGTGTAATTAAAATTAAACAGATTTCACGCCAGAGGTGGCTGAATTATTTTGCTCTTATAAACTGCTGGGAATACAACTGAACATTGCTCATAAAGTGTTATAGATGGACTATGGAGAAGTTATTTAAAGTGAGTGTTACACACATTTTTAAATGGAAGGTATCATTGATGTTCAAGAGGCGCCTTGATCGAACTGCAATTAACATGGCCCAATTTGGAGCGGTCAATTAGCAGCGTGTGCGACCTTGGCTGTCATGTTAGCAGGCCTGAGACATCTGCATTCCAGGCTGGTTTGATATGCTGCTAGCTTCTCCATGTATGCATGAGCGACTTAAAGATTTCCTGCTTAGGTCAATCACACCAAAAGACAGACTGATCGCCTGTGAAACACAGTTTCCCCCACAAGGCCCTGTGATGTTGAAAACACGTCTCACTGCACCAAGGTCCGAGCTTGTGAAGGGTGTGTGTGTGTGTGTGTGTGTGTGTGTGTGTGTGTGTGCGGTTGGGTGCGTACGTGTGCCTATCAACGAGACCTGCATGTAGATTAAAGTGGAGACATTCATTATTCACAACCATGACTGAATTCACACCGGTGAGTTTAGGATAAATCAGGGAAGGGGTAGATTACTTTGTGTTGGGATCTGATGTCTTCCCCTTTTAGATTTTGGAGTGTTTGATGCATTTCGTTGACTTGCTTTCCGAGGAGCATGCAGCACGCTGGGAGCCAACCATTAAGAGCCAACCATTAAGAGCCCACGTGTGTGTGTGTGTGTGTGTGTGTGTGTGTGTGTGTGTGTGTGTGTGTGTGTGTGTGTGTGTGTGTGTGTGTGTGTGTGTGTGTGTGTGTGTGTGTGTGTGTGTGTGTGTGTGTGTGTGTGTGTGTGCGCGTGCATGCGTGCATGCGTGTGCATCTCATCCACCTCTAGCAGCACTACAAAGATAACAGAGCTTAAATATGCCTACCATCAGACGTACGCCTCGGGTCAAGGCGAAGACACAGAACAGCATATGGTGATGAAGTGTCTCCAAAGTGCGTGATGCGGAAGTGCTATGGTCCACGGGATCAGGCAGTGTGCAGTTCTTTTTAGTTTGCACACCGAAGCCCAGCACTCCCCCTGAATTCAGAAGGGCTTTGGGCACAGACAGAGGGGCTTACAGCCTGCTGTAGCATCTAATGGCTTTTTATGGGCCCCTGCTTTTTCAAGTCATAACGACAAATCACTAAAGCAGCTGTAGTGATGGGCTATGTTCTCCCACTTTCCGTTCAGATAAACACTGGATCTCTGCAAATGTCTCCGTTGTTTCAATGTGCAGTGTCCATATTAGGACAGCCTTAACTCCTGTAGAGACTGAGGAAGTCCAAATATGGACATCATACACACTGGATGATGTTTTATGAGCAAGCTATTTGAACCAATCGCTCGAGGTATACTATAGATGGACATCAGTTGAATGGCGCAGACAATGAATTTAGTGCCACTTTGTTGTATTGTGATTTGTTATACAAGTTGTGGGTGGATCTATTACTAATGGCACTCCGCACAAACAATGCTGAGCTTCCAAATGCACGGGAGGGTATTCTGGGTAAAAATCTTCTCCTCATGAGGTTTAGTGGTGCTGCTGTTTGAATGTTGATCAGTCCAGGTTTCATTTGATAGAACATAGAGAGGATAAAAATCGTGTCTTTTTCTTGACAGATTCACAGTACACAGGCCGATCAATATTCCTCGTAATCTACACGGCAGTGACTATTTGCAAACAACTCTATCATATTGATCGAGCAAACACGTGAAAGATGTGACATGTATATGTACAAGTGTCCATATTCACACCTGACTTGACAGTTCTATCCACTGACAGAAGCTCTTTATAAGAATCAGGGTTTATCTGCTAAATTCATTTCTGGTTTGTTTGCTGTGTGAATGCAAGGAAAGGGGAGAAAATGATTGATAACCTTCAAGTCAACACATTACAGCAACACAAACATGAACACTCCATTTTCTACAGATTGATACAAACCAAAATGTAAAAAATCTGGCCAACCTAATCAAAGGACAAACTCACAGCCTGACTTGAACATTCGACCTAATCAAAGGACAAACTCACAGCCTGACTTGAATATTCAACCTAATTCATGGGAAAACTCACAGCCTGAACTTGAATAGTCAAGTGTGACAGAACAGCTTCCGATTACTACTCTGTGAATTACAAGAGGAGATTATCACCTGTTTTCTCATCATACCCATTCAATAAAAATAATGCACCCACCTCTCCCTGCCAGCCCTCCTGAGCCATGTGCTCTTCCTGTCAGCCCCACTCAGCCTCGGGCCTCCGGCCTCCAGCCTCGCACCTCTGGCCATGCAGCGTCACTGCTGACCCAGCCACTATCTGGTCTGCTGGGTTTGATGGAGCCCGGCGAGGCAAAAACAGCACATCCCACCACAACACTCTGAGAGAGGAGAGCAGAGGACAGAGGAGAGGAGAGAGGAAGAAAGGAAGAGTGGAGAACACTGGGCAAATTGTGCAGATATTTGTTTAGAAAACGTGTATGCCATTCTGAATCCCTGAGCAGGCCATTGGGAGGAAGATGTCTTATCTGTGATCTTAATCTCTTTTTCCCTCCTTCTTCCTTCCTCCCCCCCCCCCCCTGCTTGGAAGATGTTCACAAATATTTGAATCACTTGTTTCTTTTTCTGACAGTGCTGTTCAAGGATAGGATGACATCATCGTTCTATTCTTTCTCCTGTGCACAGATACATAACAATATCCATCTTAATTAGTTAACCGTTCCTTTCTACAGCTTCTTTCTTGGGTGTCGCTTTATTTCTGTAAATATAGAGACATGATATGGTATCTTCATTAAAAATCTCCCTCAAGATTCTAGTACTGGTTTATGTATGAAAAAATCATTGTAGTAGAATCTGTAGTAGAATCACAACAACGTTTTGGTTTAGCTTTCATACTGTATTACACTGTCCATATTAGAATAGTCCTTATATGAACACCGTACTATAATCTTATTCTAAAGTATAAAGTCTTTCTGCATTTCCATTGCTGCCTTGACTGAAGCTTGGTTTGTGCGCATCAGAATAGGTTTGGTAGCATTACTCTAGCTCCAACATCTCATTCATGATAGGTATTTTAATCATTTAGGTGCCATTGGTATGAGTGCTACAATGTGTAAAAGTTTATCTTTGGCAAACGTCTGTTTTAATATGCTCTGCTAGTCTTAGAGTTACTGGAAGTAATAGAGTTGACTGACATAAGCGACAAGTTTAATTTACTCACACTAACTGTCGTGACAATTAAGTGTCATTCAAATGACTTACACATAAAGTACATCATTTGGTCTTGAGTTAAGGTAAATGTGACAGTAGATGTATTATGTTTGAGGAAATTAGCTGTGACTGATTGGTAACAATGTCAAAGAGAGCGTACAATGACAAAAATGGTAGAAACATGACAGAATCTATTTATTGATTGATTGATAAGTTAGTATGTGTCAGTTATGTCATAATGACATATTGCCAATGAACCTTGCTTTTATGACCCTAATGGTTGAAATTAATTCTGATTAAGGTGTCCTCCATTCCTGGAGTTTGAATTATCTCACTTCTGACACCATGCAGCAGCATTTCCTTCCTATCATGAATTTAAGGAAATTATGGCCTCTCTATTGCAAAGTTATTGAATCTAGACGGAAACGTTGAACAACACACTCTAGAAAGACGTTGAATAAGGGAGTGTGAGATTCTATTTACCTTAATATATCCCAGACGAGGGCAGGCTTTTTGCATTTGAATTTTGAACTGCAGAGAGCTTTCTATCACAGCTCTCCGCCCCCATTGATTTGACTGGGATCAAACCAAATACCCTCCGGTTATTATCAGTCATGCCCCCGCATAATAGCACATCTATTTACAGCGCATGCACTCACAAACACACACACACACACACACACACACACACACACACACACACACACACACACACACACACACACACACACACACACACACACACACACACACACACTTTAAATTGTTAGATTACTCTTTAGTCCATACAATTTAGAGAACGCAGAGCATTTCCATCATCGCAAGGACACAGCAATCAATATCTCGATACCCACCACTCCACATCTTTCCATTCCAACGCTTCCTGTCTGCCTGCCGGTGGGTAGTCTCCATGAAAGAGACAGGTGTCATATACTGAAGCATTCGCAGGATCTATCAAATTACTTATGCTTTTATATTCCAGTAAAAATTCTTCTCTCATTTTAGAAAACACAACAAAAAAACATTTTAGGTTGCTGTGAATATCTAACATTCAGCTCTTTTCTTCAATACAAAAAATTATTCATTCAACCTGATACACCAACTGTGTGTGTCCTATTTGCAGGTACCAGACCGGAATATGTTCGGGATTCATCCAATGGCATTGAGGAGTATACCAAGTGCATCGATGATGTCATCCCCACAGTGACAGTACATACATACCCCAACCAGAAGCCGTGGATTACAGGCAACATTCGCTAAAGGTTAGAGCTGCCGCTTTCAAGGACACTAACCCGGGCACTTATGAGATATCCCGCAATGCCCACTGACGAACCATCAAACAGGCAACGAGTCAATACGGGACTAAGATAGAATCCTACTACACTGGCTCTGACGCTCATCGGATGTGGCAGGGCTTGTAAACTATTACGGACTACAAAGGGAAGCCCAGCCGCGAACTGCCCATTGATACAAGCCTATCAGAGGAGCTAAATGACTTCTATGCGCACTTCGAGGCAAGCAACACTTAAGCATGCATGAGAGCACCAGCTGTTCTGGACGACTGTGTGATCACACTCTCCGTAGCCGATGTGAGTAAGACCTTTAACCTCTTACATCTAGACGTTCCGCTAGCGGAACACCTGCTCCAATATCCAATGATAGGCGTGGCGCGAATGACAAATTCCTCAAAAATACAAAAACTTCAATTTTTCAAACATATGACTATTTTACAGCATTTTAAAGACAAGACTCTCCTTTATGTAACCACACTGTCCGATTTCAAAAAGGCTTTACAGCGAAATCAAAACATTAGATTATGTCAGCAGAGTACCCAGCCAGAAATAATCAGACACCCATTTTTCAAGCTAGCATATAATGTCACAAAAAACAAAACCACAGCTAAATGCAGCACTAACCTTTGATGATCTTCATCAGATGACACGCCTAGGACATTATGTTATACAATACATGCATGTTTTGTTCAATCAAGTTCATATTTATATCAAAAACCAGCTTTTTACATTAGCATGTGACGTTCAGAACTAGCATTCCCACCGAACACTTCCGGTGAATTTACTAAATTACTCACGATAAACGTTCACAAAAAACATAACAATTATTTTAAGAATTATAGATACAGAACTCCTTTGTGCAATCGAGGTGTCCGATTTTTAAAATAGCTTTTCGGTGAAAGCACATTTTGCAATATTCTGAGTAGATAGCCCAGCCATCACGGCTAGCTATTTTGACACCCACCAAGTTTAGCCCTGACCAAACTCCGATTTACTATTAGAAAAGTTTGATTACCTTTGGTGTTCTTCGTCAGAATGCACTCCTAGGACTTCTACTTCAATAACAAATGTTGGTTTGGTTCAAAATAATCCAGTTATATCCAAATAGCGGCTGTTTGTTCGTGCGTTCAAGACACTATCCAAGGGTGACGAAGGGTCACGCGCACGACGCATTTCGTGACAAAAAATTTCGAAATATTCCATTACCGTACTTCAAAGCCTGTCAACCGCTGTTTAAAATCAATTTTTATGGCATTTTTCTCGTAAAAAAGCGATAATATTCCGACCGGGAGTGGTGGTTTTCGTTCAAAGACGAAAGAATAAAAACATGGAGTCGACTCGTGCACGAGCCTGAGTCTCATAGTACTGTGACCGGCCACTATCCAAACGCGCTACTGTTTTTCAGCCAGAGCCTGCAAAGCCACGATTCAGCTTTTTGCCGCCTTCTGAGAGCCCATGGGAGCCGTAGGAAGTGTCACGTAACAGCAGAGATCCCCTGTATTGGATAGAGATAATCAAGAAGGCCAAGAAATGGTCAGACAGGGTACTTCCTGTACAGAATTTTCTCAGGTTTTGGCCTGCCAAATGAGTTCTGTTATACTCACAGACACCATTAAAACAGTTTTAGAAACTTTGGAGTGTTTTCTATCCAAAGCTAATAATTATATGCATATTTTAGTTTCTGGGCAGGAGTAATAATCAGATTAAATCGGGTACGTTTTTTATCCGGCCGTGAAAATACTGCCCCCTAGCCATAACAGGTTAAACAGGTCAGCAACCTGTCCCTGACCGAGTCTGTAATACCTACATGTTTCAAGCAGACCACCATAGTCCCTGTGCCCAAGAACGCCAAGGTAACCTGCCTAAATGGCCACCGACCCGTAGCACTCACGTCCGTAGCCATGAAGTGCTTTGAAAGGCTGGTCATGGCTCACATCAACACCATCATCCCAGAAATTCTAGACCCACTCCAATTCGCATACCGCCCAAACAGATCCACAGATGCAGCAATCTCTTTTGCAATCCACAGTGCCCTTTCCCACCTTGAAAAAAGGAACACCTATGTGAAAATGCTATTCATTAACTACAGCTCAGTGTTCAACAGCATAGTGCCCTCAAAGCTCATCACTAAGGTAAGGACCCTGGGACTAAACATCTCCCTCTGCAACTGGATCCTGGACTTCCTGACGGGCCACCCCTAGGTGGTAAGGGTAGGTAACAACACATCTGCCACGCTGATCCTCAACACTGGGGCCCCTCAGGGGTGCATGCTTAATCACCTCCTGTACTCCATGTTCAACCACGACTGCATGGCCAGGCACGTATGCAACAGCATCATTAAGTTTGCCGACAAGACAACAGTGGTAGCCCTGATCACCAACAACGGTGAGACAGCCCATGGGGAGGTCAGAGACCTGGCAGTGTGGTGCCAGGGAAACAACCTCTCCCTCAACGTGATCAAGACAAAGGAGATGATTGTGGACTACAGGAAAAGGAGGTCCAAAAGGCTCCTTAACAGCTTTTACCCCTAAGCCATAAGACTTCTGAACTGTTAATCAAATGGTTACCTGGACTATTTACCCCTACCTTCATGTACATATTATCTCAATTACCTCGACTAACCTGTGCCCCGCACATTGACTCGATACCGGTACCCCCTGTACATAGCCTTTAGTAGATATTTTCTTAACTCTTATATTTCTTAGAACTGCATTGTTGGTTAAGGGCTTGTAAGTAAGCATTCTACTCCTGTTGTATTCAGCGCATGTGATAAATACAATTTGATTTAGATTTAGTTAAATGCCAAACCTTAGTAGCTGAATTTGAGCTCATAGTATATTCAGAAATGCACTTCTCGTTGGAATCCTCAACACATGATCCCTCATGTCTACTCTTTCTCCTTTCTTCTTAGAAGACAAGTAGCCTGTGTTTTCACTGTAAATGTATGCTATTACTTATCTCCTTCAGAGGATGGTCAAAGCTACCGGTACTTATATGTTTAATTCATGTTACACACTGCACTCTGTCTCACCTCCCCCCATAAG
Organism: Salmo salar; assembly: GCF_965601325.2. Lineage (NCBI taxonomy): Eukaryota > Metazoa > Chordata > Actinopteri > Salmoniformes > Salmonidae > Salmo > Salmo salar. The sequence continues at coordinate 54,966,577 of NC_138305.1, read as the reverse complement.
GTGACGACACAGCGTGTTAACTATTTAACACATTTTTAAGCAGAGAGTACAATCCTTATGCAACTCCCTTTGGGATCCTCTCCAGCCATCGCTGTGACAGCACAAAGCAGTGCCAGTCTTTTGTTAAAGGAACCTGCTGACGAAGGTGAAACTCTACACCTCCCCCCTCTCACTCTCTTCCTCTCTGTCTTTCCTTCCTTTTCTACCTACTCTGCCTAACAGATGAGGGTTCAGCCATCCTCCTTTGTCACCATTGACTTCCTGCTTGGTGCTTTTCTGAAAGTGACACAGAAACTCATACAATTAGATTGACGGTGGAAATGAGGATAAAAAGGCCCTTATCGGCACTTCTTCTGATTGCCTTCTCTCTCTATTCTCTCCTCTCATTCCCCCTCGTTCTCCCCTTCTCACCCGCCAAGGGAACAATTGTTCTCAGGACATGGAGATGATCAATTACCCACGATGTGTGTCCTCCGCCCCATCAACCACATTCACATTGGATTAATACGGAGGAGAGACCTATTGGTGCTAGGACAGCACAGATAGTGGGAGAGAAAATCTGATTTATAAAATTCAAATATGTTCATTTAAGTTTGCAGTTTTACAGGGAGATGTTGTTACTTAGATAATGATTTCATAAAGTTTGAAAATATTTCTTGGAAATATCTCTTAAAAGTACAAAAGTTTGGAACAAGTTGGACGTCAATGACATGGAACTGAGAAGTCATGACCCTCTTGTATGGGCCTGGTGACATTTGAAGTGTCCTCCTGATATTACCTGTGTCCTGTCCTCTCCCACACAGTATCAGAAAAAGAGGGCCTAAGGTGACATTACGAGTGTCCTCTCCTCTCACAGACGTTATCGGGCAAAAGGAAAAGGCCTATGGTTCAGTGCCTAGATCATTGTTTTGGCAGATGGGAAAATGGTGGCAGGACTGACAGGTGCAGAAAGGGAAAACAATCTCCAGCAGTACAAAGAAGCAGAATATACCCATAATAGGTCATCATAGAACAGTGTTCGGGCTGCAAGCCACAGCGAATCAGATAGTCTAGATGAAAGATTCTGATAAGGTCAAACTGAAATGTGAAGGTTGTCTTTTTTTATACCCTTATCTCACAGTGAGATTACCTCCGATTACATTATACAGCCATAGGCTGTTTAGCTGAAGATCCATCAAGGATTTGGAGACATGGAGTGTGTCGTGGCAGCTGTATTCTAGACAGCATGGTGGTTGCCTGTGTTGAGGAAAGGGGATTTTAGGAGGTAATCTTACAAGAACTGCTCTATGCATTAACTCGTATTAACTGTTTATTTAGGCCAAGGAATGACATAAATGGGGATTTTGATAATATAAACTTAAATGCCCCTGAAAATAATGTGGATTCCCTTTGCAGCCTGGTCTCATAGACTAGACGTAACATGGTAAGTGAAAATCTGGAACACTCAAATGAGTGTGATATGTTACATTTGGCATGGTTACATAAGACAGAAGGAAAGGGATAGGAAAGGGAAAGGGGATACCTAACTGAAAACGAAAGTAGGATACAGTGGTGTAAAATGCTTAAGTATAAATACTTTAAAAAAATAATATTTTTGTCCACTTTTACTTTTACTTCACTACATTCTCAAAGAAAATGATGTACTTTTTACTCCATGTGTTTTCACTGACACCCAAAATTACTCATTACATTTTGATTGCTTATCAGGACAGAACATGGTCCAATTCACACACTTATCAAGAGAACATCCCTGGTCATCCTTACTGTCTATGATCTAGTGGACTCACTAAACACAAATGCTTACTTTTTAAATGATGTCTGAGTGTTGGCGTGTGCCCCTGCATATCTGAGACATGTATGAAGTGTTTTGGTAGTTTTAGGGCATTTTGAACGTGAAATTAACTGCTGCGCCAAGCTCAAAGTTAGTTAGGAGAACTGTGTGAAGAGTTTTGAAAAAGTGACCTAAGTATTGAGAAATGGGTCCTAGCAATTGTAAAAAACTGTAAGGTATCTTTACTTTTAATCAAGTATGACAATTGGATACTTTTTCCACCACTGGTCGGGGTGGATGGGTAGGTGTATAACACAAACGTCAAGCAACCCAAAGGTTGCATGTTCGAATCTTATCATGAACAACTTTAGCATTTTAGATAATTAGCAACTTTGCAACTACTTACCACTTTTTAGCTACTTTGCAACTACTTAGCATGTTATCTAACCCTTCCACTAACCCTAACTCTAAACCTACCTCTTAAATTCTTTAGAGTTTAAGACTAATGCCCATAGAAATGCATTGAATAACACATTCATAAATGTTAAAAAAGAGTAAAAAAATACATCTTAATTACCTCTTACATTTAGACGTTGCGCTAGCGGAACACCTGCTCCAATATCCAATGATAGGCGTGGCGCGAATTACAAATTCCTCAAAAATACAAAAACTTCCATTTTTCAAACATATGACTATTTTACGGCATTTTAAAGACAAGACTCTCCTTTATCTAACCAGACTGTCCGATTTCAAAAAGGCTTTACAGCGAAAGCAAAACATTAGATTATGTCAGCAGAGTACCCAGCCAGAAATAATCAGACACCCATTTTTCAAGCTAGCATATAATGTCACAAAAAACAAAACCACAGCTAAATGCAGCACTAACCTTTGATGATCTTCATCAGATGACACACCTAGGACATTATGTTATACAATACATGCATGTTTTGTTCAATCAAGTTCATATTTATATCAAAAACCAGCTTTTTACATTGGCATGTGACGTTCAGAACTAGCATGAATTTCGGTGAATTGAAATCCGGTGAATTTACTAAATTACTCACGATAAACGTTCACAAAAATCATAACAATTATTTTAAGAATTATAGATACAGAACTGCTTTGTGCAATCGAGGTGTCCGATTTTAAAATAGCTTTTCGGTGAAAGCACATTTTGCAATATTCTGAGTAGATAGCCCAGCCATCACAGCTAGCTATTTAGACACCCACCAAGTTTAGCCCTGACCAAACTCTGATTTACTATTAGAAAAGTTTGATTACCTTTCGTGTTCTTCGTCAGAAGGCACTTCCAGGACTGCTACTTCAATAACAAATGTTGGTTTGGTTCAAAATAATCCATTGTTATGTCCAAATAGCGGCGTTTTGTTCGTGCGTTCAAGACACTATCCGAAGTGTAAATAAGGGTCACGAGCATTTCGTGACAAAAGATTTCTAAATATTCCATTATCGTACTTCGAAGCATGTCAACCGCTGTTTAAAATACATTTTTATGCCATTTTTCTCGTAAAAAAGCGATAATATTCCGACCGGGAAAGCGTGTATACGTACAAAGAGAGAGAAAATAAAAGCATGGGATCCCCTCGTGCACGAGCCTGAGTCTCACAGTACTGTGACCAGCCACTATCCAAACGCGCTACTTTTTTTCAGCCAGAGCCTGCAAAGCCACGATTCAGCTTTTTGCCGCCTTCTGAGAGCCCATGGGAGCCGCAGGAAGTGTCACGTAACAGCAGAGATCCCCTGTAATGGATAGAGATAATCAAGAAGGCCAAGAAATTGTCAGACAGGGCACTTCCTGCATGGAATCTTCTCAGGTTTTGGCCTGCCAAATGAGTTCTGTTATACTCACAGACACCATTAAAACAGTTTTAGAAACTTTGGAGTGTTTTCTATCCAAAGCTAATAATTATATGCATATTCTAGTTTCTGGGCAGGAGTAATAATCAGATTAAATCGGGTACGTTTTTTATCCGGGCGTGAAAATACTGCCCCCTAGCCATAACAGGTTAAGAAACAAGGTTTTGAAATGCCTGTCCTAAATCTAGCGATATAAAAAATCTTGGGAAATATACTGCTCAAAAAAATAAAGGGAACACTTAAACAACACATCCTAGATCTGAATGAAAGAACTAATCTTATGAAATACTTTATAGATGCAGTGTGGACTATTTTGCTTTCTGAGATGAAATGAATATATAATGTTTAAAACATAGAAAACACTTGGTTGCCCTCGGAAACATTCAAATCAGGGTCAGAGTCATATTTGTTTTAATGATAAGACGTTTGTAAATGTGATGAAGAGTTTACATTGGCCTTTTTTTGGCCTTCCTCCACCTCCTCCTCAACTGCTCTTTTTCTTTCTACCCTTCCACCTCTTCCCTCTTCTCCTGCATCACTTCCTCCTCTTGCTCAATCACCTCCTCCTATTCCTCTGCCTCCTCTTTTTCCTGCTTTATGACTGACAAAATAAAATCACAGTGTCTCAATTGTAGCAGAACAAGTAATTCCTGTAAATATTGCAAAGGTCGGATTATTTCTCATGTATTAGTCATGGCAACACTAAACATCAAGAGTACCGGCTGTCCTAATTATTTCCTAATCAAAATGAATATTTAATCCCACCGTTGTTGCTTCATCTCAACTCTTTCGGGGCCCCAAGCCATGATATTTTGTGAGGATAATTATTTGTAATTATAGGTTTTCGTTAAAGGCGTAAACAAAGAAAAGAAAATGCATGAATTCAGCAAATTGCTTCGAAGCTCTGAGTGCTATATAATATAATGTAATCACACCAGCGTCTTACAGTATCAACACGTGGGATGGGATTAGATGGAAATGTTTGGCCGAGTTAGGATTAATGTCGGGAAATGAACTGTTTGCTTTTGATTTAATCAAAACTTCAATCAGATTTGCTTTCATTTTCAATAAAGGGTCAATTGGTCCATTTACAAAAAGCTGCAAAGAAGGAGTTTCATGTGTTCTATGGGAATAGAAAAGTATGAGCAAATAGTTTTCCCCAAGTTACTGTTATTAGGCCTTGATCATTTTGTTTGTTGAAATACTCCACTGAAACGTCCAAAGTGAATTCCAAATATTGAGTTATTGATGTACACACCTCAGGGTAACACCATGCCGTTTTTTGGGGGGGATGGAATAGCCTCCAACTGTTTTTTATGAAGAGAACAGTTACTTTGTCACACAGCTTCACTGTCATAGGACATAGAGAGACATTAACTTGTTCGCCATTCATCACCAAAAGATGCTACTGTTTCACACACCAACACACAAACACACACACATGCACAGCAGTCATCATGATCTTCATAGGTTTCTGTTTAGAGCATAGTATTTTAGTTCTCCAACTTGAGAGCCTCTCTGCATGAGGGGACGTCAGGTAAATTGAGCAATGTGTACAGATTGAACTCCCCATGGCAATCCTGCTCAAATATGACCATTTGTGTTGCATTCTGCACTTTGTTATGTTTAAAGTGGGTACAGTTAGATAGCGAGGATGATCATGCTTGATACAGTGCAGTGCTTGCGTGATTCTGCTCTAATATGTAAGGTATCAAAGCTGTATCCACCAGAGAGGAGGGGTTCAAATTGATAACCCAGTAAGGGAACTTTTTCCATCCCCAAATTGTGAGTGAGTTCAGTAGGGCCAGAATCTGCTAAGATTAGAAACTCAGGGAGCCAGGACTTAAGAGTCTGAAGTGTTGTCTTCTGCCGCCTTTGTTTTGCTTCTTTCTCTCGCTCTGTCATTTTTCTCTCTCACTCTGACAGTCAAGCCGTCCAGCAGATGCTATTCTGGGTGGCTGGTTGGGGATGGGGACGGGGTTTAAGGAAAAACTCACACATTCGGCTTCCAATTTCGAGATTTAGCCTGCTGATTAAGGCCAAATTCGAACATCCCTTTTTTTTCCGCAACAGTGTTTTTATTTTTATGATTTTGGCCTGCTACATCCCTCAACTGCTTCAACAGAATTTAACAACACATACAGTGCTCCAAAATCAATATTCCACATATAAATGTCAGCCCTCGCAGACTGATTTTAGAGTCCTTTATATGCACCAGAACAGCATTTTACAGTTTGTAAACAACCCTATTTCCATCCATTACCCAACACTGAAAACATCTTCACTGCTCTCTGGGTGACTATCCTACAGTACTATTGCATTTCAGCGTGTCCCTATAGAGAAGAGGAATGCAGCAGCAGAGAAGACGCTTGTACATTTTCATATTTCATACTTCATATTTGTGAGTCCAGTCGATGTTGCTGTTCTTTTATTTCCGTGACACACGCACAACAACAAACTCACTTTTCTACACAACAGCGGTATGTTAATGTTGTGTATGATAAATCCAGAAGCGGTGTCAGCTGAGCTCAGTGGGATGGTGGGAGGAGGTGATGGATGCAATTAGCGCCCCGTCACTAATGCATAAATAATGACTCCACTGGAATAGAGTGCACGTACTCTGTCAAAACACTGCCACATTTCCCTCAGAATCAGCCCTGTTTATTCCCTAATACCCTCCATAGTTCTAACCTATCTTCTCCACATTATGTGATTAAGATGAACGACTACACACTACACCATTTCAGTGTACTCTCTCTCCCTGTCACATAGGCACACATACGAGACAGACTGCTGTTAAGCGTAAATGTCATGGTAGGGGGGAAATTACTGTGTGTGTGTGTGTGTGTGTGTGTGTGTGTGTGTGTGTGTGTGTGTGTGTGTGTGTGTGTGTGTGTGTGTGTGTGTGTGTGTGTGTGTGTGTGTGTGTGTGTGTGTGTGTCCTTTGTCTACAACTCCATATTCCTGTATCAGTGGCAGACACAATGGCCGGTCTCACCTAGTCTCTCGCCCTCCCCTCTTCCCCCATTCAACTACCTCTCCTCCCCTATGCCCTCAAATCCCCTCCTGAGTTAATCCCTCTCCCCCCTCCTCCCCCTTTCCACTCTTCCCCTCTCCACCTGTCCTGACACTCCAGCCTCCAAGGTCTATCTCTCTGTCTCCCTCCCTCCACATCTTCATGCAGCATACGCACTCCACACAGCCTCTACCTGTCCTGGGTTCACACACACACACTGATTATGAGCCAGATTATCATGTCTTTTTTCCTCTCCTCCTCTTTTTTAAGCGAGAGAACAGACACAGAGCTGGTGAAAAGAGGTGTAATGTCACGCTTGTCGTTGGAAATTGAGGACCAAAACGCAGCAGGTATGTGTATGCTCATCTTGTTTATTAACTTCCAAAAACGAACGTACAAAAATTTAAAAAAAACACGAACGATTGACAAACTGACAGTCTGGTAAGGCACTCGGGACAGTCTGGGCAGTCTGGCAACTCGGGACAGTCTGGGCAGTCTGGCAACTCGGGACAGTCTGGGCAGTCTGGCCACTCGGGACAGTCTGGCCACTCGGGGCAGTCTGGCCACTCGGGGCAGTCTGGCCACTCGGGGCAGTCTGGCCACTCGGGGCAGTCTGGCCACTCCGGCAGTTCGGGGCAGTCTGGCCACTCCGGCAGTTCAGGGCAGTCTGGCCACTCCGGCAGTTCAGCGCAGTCTGGCCACTCCGGCAGTTCAGCGCAGTCTGGCCACTCCGGCAGTTCAGCGCAGTCTGGCCACTCCGGCAGTTCAGCGCAGTCTGGCCTCTCTGGCGACTGTTGACTGGCGGGCAGCTCTGACGACTGTTGACTGGCGGGCAGCTCTGACGACGACTGTTGACTGGCGGGCAGCTCTGACGACGACTGTTGACTGGCGGGCAGCTCTGAAGACGACTGTTGACTGGCGGGCAGCTCTGATGACGACTGTTGACTGGCGGGCAGCTCTGATGACGACTGTTGACTGGCGGGCAGCTCTGATGACGACTGTTGACTGGCGGGCAGCTCTGATGATGACTGTTGACTGGCGGGCAGCTCTGATGATGACTGTTGACTGGCGGGCAGCTCTGATGACGACTGTTGACTGGCGGGCAGCTCTGATATTTTCACAAGTACAGTATGTGGTATAACTTCACAACTCTTAGTACAAAACTCAAAACAGATCATCGAAAAGGCCGTTTTTCAAAACACTGAATCGCACCGTAACTCTTTTAGTGTTTCATCTAGAAATACCTTTCATATAAAGTAATTTCCTTCCACAATGCACTGCTCACAATACTTTTCATATGATTTGACCATCACTTAATCCAACTGTGCTAACTGGTTAATCACTTAACCATTTGGTTAACCTAAAGATTTTTAACTGGTTTGTCTACTATATGTGGATTTTGAGAACTAAAGAAATAAAATGTGTGTTTGTAAAGTATAAACATGTAAATTACATGTATGATACATGATAACCATACATAATGACTACTCGTTATTGCTAATTGATTTCATATGGTGGTAACCACAATTGGTCATCATATAGATGTGAAAGGAGGTGTGTGAACACATTTCTTTCAACATGGAGCAGAATAGACAGCAAGGGAGAGGAAGAAATCAAAGAGCTCGTGGATGAGGGGCCTGTCAGAGAGGTGGGCATGGGCCCCATCAAAGAGGTCAAAGAGGTGGGCATGGGCCCCATCAAAGAGGTCAAAGAGGTGGGCATGGGCCCCATCAAAGAGGTCAAAGAGGTGGGCATGGGCCCCGTCAGAGGTGAACATCAGAGAGAGGGAGGCAGACAGCAGGGAACTGTTGTGTCTAATGAAGTCCGGGCTATCGTCGTTGACCATGTGGTAAACAGAGACCATGGCTGAGGCTGCCAGATTAGTTCACCCCAATCTGAAAAGATCAACTGTCAATTCAATCATGAGAACATTACGCCAGGATATGCAGGATGTTCCATATGCTTTACTGATACATTTACAGCAAATTACATATTGTAATGCATGTAAATTCATGTTACAGTATTCTTACAGTATTATCTATTGACATTATACTCTGTTCTACGCTCAGAATTGACAGAAGACCCAATGGTGGTGTCCGTGGCCTCGTGCTGATCGACCAGAAAGAGTGGGAAGTGGTATAAATGGTGAGGGCCAAGAGTGACATATGGCTGTCCAAAATAAAGCAGGCCATTGAGGAGAACGATGACACCTTTGCCAACGTGGCATCCATCGGCATACCAACAATCGCCCACCTTTTGAAGAGGCACCAGGTACTGTATCTATGAAACACATTTACCTGTTGCCTTTTGAGAGAAACAACGACTGGGTGAAACAACTGTGGGCCAAGTATGTTCAGGTACAGCACTGTATTACTGTTACTTCACAATACCATATTGGAACTATACTTTAAAAATAACTAACCAAAATATATTTTTGGAGGGTGATGGTGCTTGATGAACCTGTGAACCATCACAAGTATATCTTTATTGATGAAGCGGGCTTCAACCTGGTCAAAACTCGACGCCATGGGCGGAACCTCGTCGGCCAACGGACGACCATCCAAGTGTCTGGACAACATGGGTGTAATATCTCCATCTGCGCAGCTATCGCTGAAGATGGTATGGTAGGACGTAGGTCATTACTTGGATCCTACAACACTGCACACCTCATTGTGTTTCTCAATTAAATTGAGCAGGCCTGTCAAGGTGAAGGGGACTCCTATGTCATTGTTGGGACAATGTCAGGTTTCACCATGCAGTTGGTTCAGGCATAGTTGGGGGCCCATCCCAGATTCGTGACCCTATATCTGTCCCAATTCTCTCCTTTCCTCAACCCTATTGAGGAATTTTTTTCAGGTTGAAGGTGTACGTTCGCCATTCCCATGAGCGTGCCACCCTTCTGGCCATGGATGAGGCATGTGACAACATCAATGAAGACCAATGTCAAGCTCGGATTCACCAAAATATTTTTCCAGCAGTACATGAACAATGAGGACATTCACTGTGATGTGGATGAGAATGTATGGCCAAATGCTCAAGACAGGCTTGATGAAAGTTAATGCGTGATAAACAGTAGGTTTTATTTTCATTCATTACATTTATTTCATTTAATTTCTTACATTTGAATACAGACAGTACACCTACTTTATGTTGCAATTCTATCTGAAAAAAAATCTCTATATATTTGCATGAATGATTGTAGAGAATGTCTTCATTGAGCACACCTTTGACTACACATTGGATAGATATTATGGAAATTATAGATTTTCTGTCAATTTTGTTGGATAATGTAAGTGTATTGCCTAATGTGAAAACTGTGTAATCTACTGCAATTTACAGTACTGTTGCATATTACTTTCAGAACTTCTAAGGGCGATTTGAAACACGTGTCTTGCATCGTTTGCTATTGCATTTACATTTTACATTTTAGTCATTTAGCAGACGCTCTTATCCAGAGCGACTTACAGTAGTGAATGCATATATTTCATACATTTTTTTAAATTGTATTATTTGTATTTTTTTTGTACTGGCCCCCCGTGGGAATCGAACCCACAACCCTGGCGTTGCACACACCATGCTCTACCAACTGAGCCACAGGGGGGATTAACTGGTAGTTAAAACGACTAAATTGAAAAAGATATCATTATGTTGTGTTTTGGTGATTAAACCAATGTTCTCATTACATTTCACAATCAACTTATATTTTGAATCAATGGTTGTGCGGTGAGAGTTTATAATCTAAATGAATGCACAATGACAGGTTTTGAAAAACAACTGGCTGCGTTACAAGTATGACAGGTTTGGAGTTTTGTATTAAGAGTTGTGAAAATGTACCACATAATTGTGAATATAGTACCAAAGCAATTATTTAAAAAACTGTCAATCAGCTGCATGCTCATCACTGATTCTGCTAGCAGATGGAAACGGGTGTTTTAGAATGGAACAAGTCATTATTGACAAAGAAGTTTGTGGATGAGCCGTTCGTTTTACCAACACTAGAACACAGCCATGTCTATGAGGTTCACTGACTGTCTCTGACAGGGATAGGAAAGCAGAATGAAATGGTTGGCAGTGTAAGTGTAGTCTCACTGGGTGTGTTTGCAGTAGTGCAAAGTACTTAAGTAAAAAATACTTTAAAGTACTACTTAAGTAGTTTTTTTGTATCTGTACTTCACTTTACTATTGTTGACAACTTTTACTTTTACTTCATTACATTTCTAAAGAAAATAATGTACTTTTTACTCCATACATTTTCCCTGACACTCAAAAGTACTAGTTACTTTTTGAATGCATAGCAGGACAGGACAAGGGTCCAATTCACACACTTATCAAGAGAACTTCCCTGGTCGTCCCTACTGCCTCTGATCTGGTGGACTCACTAAACACAAATGCTTCGTTTGTAAATGATGTATGATTGCCATCTGGTTTGCTTAATATAAGGAATTTGAAATGATTTATGTTTTTCTTTTACTTTTCATACAAAAGTATATTTAAAACCCTTTTAGACTTTTACTCATGTAGTATTTTACTGGGCGACTTTCACTTTTACTAGTCATTTTCTATTAAGGTATCTTTACTTTTACTCAAGTATGACAATTGGGTACTTTTTCCACCAGTGTGTGTGTGTGTGTGTGTGCGTGTGCGTGTGTGTGTGTGGTAGGAGGATGAGAGAAAGACAGAGAGACAACTGGTTCCTGGCATTTGCAGCACTGATCTCTACATTCCGGGCTTTCTCAGACAGTGGAACACACACAAACACACACACGACACAGAGATAGATAGAACACGTCACCGTTTCCATCCTGTGCACACCGGGCAGTCTGCTGTGAGGAGGCCTGCACTGCAGAGACCAGAGAAATTGTTTCCCTCGTCGCTCTATTATTTCACACCCACAAAAATGACTGAGTGATTTATGCGATGCGGCTTCACTTGAAATATGAATTTTGTGACATATTGCAAATTTGGCAGGGGAAAAGGATTCAAAAAGAAACTCAAAGATGGTGAGAGTGCCAACAGAGAGGAAGCTCTTTGTAGGGTTGATATTAGTGTGTGTGTGTGCGTGTGTGCGCGTGTTTGTGTGTGCATGTGTGGGCTTTGTTTCATCGACAGACACTTGCCATCTTTTACCCATGATCCCGCTGTGAGGGGGAGCAGGTTTGTGTTCATCTGAAAACATAGTTAAGTTCATCTTGCTCATTGTTTGTTTCTTGCTGCTTTATTTACCCAAGCTTGTCAAATTTAGTGGAGTGTAATGCTGTGTGATGCAGTATAATGCTACGTCTTATTAGAATGTAACGATTTGATACTTTACTGAATCAAAGTGGTTTCCAGTACAAAACAGTCAAGAGTATTCAACCTCGTGTACCATAGATAAAGTATGTTGGCTCTGTGTACGGTGGTCCTAAAGGGAAAGATTTTGTCAATGGTTTCATTCAGGGTCACTCATCATTGCTTGATCCATATTGTATCTTCGGGATTTCATCGATGCCCAAGGCCTGAAGGCCATGCCTGGAAATTACTTCTCGTTATAAAATGGTTAGTTCCAGCCACACATTTTGAGTGGTGAGAAGTCTGGGAGAATCTAAGCAAGAAAAATAAATGTTCTTAAAAGTTTTGAATGCTCTGCAGCTGCATCAACAACAGTCTTTTGACTGTTAATATCCCTTATTTCTTATAGTACTGATATATATATTTCCTCTTCATTGTTTGTCATTGTATTTGGGCCAGTAAATATTCTTCCTTTTGTGTTCTGTTCCAAAGCTGGTGGATAATTAGGCTTCATTAGTCTGAGTGTGCCAACAACTTTTATTGTTCTTATTTTTCAGACCATTACGCCGGACATTTTGAAATGAGACATGAGAAGATAAACTGGGATGCATCATCAGTGACCAAGTACATCATCTGCAAGGTTATTCAGAAGAGCCCCTCAATGTCAGCGACTCAGAAACTCAGAAATGAGAGCAACCTAACTTGAGATCCCCCACTACGTGTCTCCCCCTGATCCACTATTTCTGATATTATGTTCAATATGATTTTAGAGAGGTTCTGTACCAGAATTGAGCTGCAGATTGAAGTCACCTAAACACACCAAAGGCTGCAGCAGATACAGTATATGATCTAATTAGAAAACCTGAAAGCCATTTCACCCAAATCTTTCTGACTAATAGTTCTCACTTCCCACGCTTGTTTTAGTGGAGAATAATATTCCGTCCCTGGCCTTTTGTGGCGCTAATGCTAGTGTAATGATCTGCCATATGCACCCAAACCTTGTGACAGAAAGTAAAGCAGCTGTTTTGATGTTATATTATTAGGAAAGCTGATGCTAGAAACATGAGAATGAAATAGTGCGATAGGACGAGCTTTCAACAGGGAAGAAGACGTGATGAAAGCAGATAAGGGGCACTAAAGGTTCACACCATATAACCAACTCAGTGGCCTTGTGATTAGAGTGTCCTCCCTGAGATTAGCATGTTAGGGGTTCGAGCCCCGGTTGGGTCGTACCAAAGACTAAAATGAGACTCTAAAAAGCCTAGCAACAGAAAAAAGGTTGCTGCCTTTCTGGCTCGGACAAGACTGCTTTAAAGGGCCATGCCAGACTATATCACGTCATTTTCTATGAAGCTTGTGTACTTTGAGGTAACGTTAAATACAATATTCACTCAAACATGTATGCACACAGACTGATACACAACAAAATATTTGTGATAAAGTCTATGACATTATTTTCTAAAGCTAAGTATGAAAGGTGCTGAGTCCCACAGAGGGGACATTCTAACAATGAATTCCAGTTCTTAACAGCCCTCCATCTCCCACTGGCTCATAGAGTTTACACTGAATGCATTTCACAAGCACAGCTGCTTGGCAAATAGGCCATGTAATAGTATTTAATATTCACTCTCTCCCACTCTAGAGGCAATACAAGTATTCTTTGTGTGGCTGCATGTGGCAGAATATTACTATTGCTGAGAGTCATATTGCCAGACCCACCTTGATGAGTCTTCTGGCTCGAGATGTTTTTACTTTTTACTCTGGAATGTATTAAAAAGCTCTTTAATTTACATTTGATACCTAATTTTGGCAGCTGTGCATAAAAATGCTTTAAATCACAATCTTAAGTCTCGAAATGGGCAACGGATCACAGTTTTCCTAGTTAAGCTCATTTCATGAATCAGTCGGACTCTCAGGCTCTCTCCGCAGCTCTGCGAATTCATAATTCAGAACTTTGAGCCTTTTTAATACCAATCCAAAGATAAGAATAGTGGTTAGTGAGTCATGGTTTGATGAGTTCCGTTCTCTCTCTAGAAAATAATACATATATGGTTGTCCTCTACATCATATGTGCATGTGTGACAATCACCATACCCAGATCAATTTTATATATATATATATTGCATTGGCATATGGGCTCTTCATCATACCCAGATCCATGTTTATATATATATATATATATTATATATATATATATATATATATATATATATATACACACAGCTCAGAAAAATAAAGGGAACACTTAAACAACACATCTTAGATCTGAATGAAAGAAATAATCTTATTAAATACTTTTTTCTTTACATAGTTGAATGTGCTGACAACAAAATCACACAAAAATAATCAATGGAAATCCAATTTATCAACCCATGGAGGTCTGGATTTGGAGTCACACTCAAAATTAAAGTGGAAAACCACACTACAGGCTGATCCAACTTTGATGTAATGTCCTTAAAACAAGTCAAAATGAGGCTCAGTAGTGTGTGTGGCCTCCACGTGCCTGTATGACCTCCCTACAACGCCTGGGCATGCTCCTGATGAGGTGGCGGATGGTCTCCTGAGGGTTCTCCTCCCAGAACTGGACTAAAGCATCCACCAACTCCTGGACAGTCTGTGGTGCAACATGGCGTTGGTGGATGGAGCGAGACATGATGTCCCAGATGTGCTCAATTGGATTCAGGTCTGGGGAACGGGCGGGCCAGTCCATAGCATCTATGCCTTCCACTTGCAGGAACTGCTGACACACTCCAGCCACATGAGGTCTAGCATTGTCTTGCATTAGAAGGAACCCAGGGCCAACCGCACCAGCATATGGTCTCACAAGGGGTCTGAGGATCTCATCTCGGTACCTAATGGCAGTCAGGCTACCTCTGGCGAGCACATGGAGGGCTGTGCGGCCCCCAAAAGAAATGCCACCCCACACCATGACTGACCCACCACCAAACCGGTCATGCTGGAGGATGTTGCAGGCAGCAGAACGTTCTCCACGGCGTCTCCAGACTCTGTCACGTCTGTCACGTGCTCAGTGTGAACCTGCTTTCATCTGTGAAGAGCACAGGGCGCCAGTGGCGAATTTGCCAATCTTTATGTTCTCTGGCAAATGCCAAACGTCCTGCACGGTGTTGGGCTGTAAGCACAACCCCCACCTGTGGACGTCGGGCCCTCATACCACCCTCATGGAGTCTGTTTCTGACCGTTTGAGCAGACACATGCACATTTGTGGCCTGCTGGAGGTCATTTTGCAGGCCTCTGGCAGTGCTTCTCCTGCTCCTCCTTGCACAAAGGCGGAGGTAGCGGTCCTGCTGCTGGGTTGTTGCCCTCCTACGGCCTCCTCCACGTCTCCTGATGTACTGGCCTGTCTCCTGGTAGCGCCTCCATGCTCTGGACACTACGCTGACAGACACAGCAAACCTTCTTGCCACAGCTCGTATTGATGTGCCATCCTGGATGAGCTGCACTACCTGAGCCACTTGTGTGGGTTGTAGACTCCGTCTCATGCTACCACTAGAGTGAAAGCACCGCCAGCATTCAAAAGTGACCAAAACATCAGCCAGGAAGCATAGGAACTGAGAAGTGGTCTGTGGTCTCCACCTGCAGAACCACTCCTTTTTTGGGGGTGTCTTGCTTATTGCCTATAATTTCCACCGTTTGTCTATTCCATTTGCACAACACCATGTGAAATTTATTGTCAATCAGTGTTGTTTCCTAAGTGGACAGTTTGATTTCACAGAAGTGTGATTGACTTGGAGTTACATTGTGTTGTTTAAGTGTTCCCTTTATTTTTTGAGCAGTGTATATATATTGCATTGGCATATGGGCTCTTCACCATACCCAGATCAATTTTTGTATATATATATATATATATATTGCATTGACATATTGGTTCTTCACCATACCTAATGTATCTTCTTGCACCATGAGAACCCTTGATAGAGGTGGTAATCTACTGAGAATGCATCATGTTGATTAGAGCTAGTCAGTGAGAGTGAATGAGTAGGTCCAGCCACTGATGGGATGTGAATGCTACAAAAGGAGAAAAGCATCCTGCCGTGATTCACCCTCTATCTGACTCAAGGGCTCTTTATTAGCAATCAAATAAAAATGGAATGTTTCAATGGAAAATTAAGGAGAGGGAGAGAAAGAGAGGGAGAGAGAGAGAGAGCTGTGCTTTGTCAAGATTTGTCTCCAAGCATCTCAATGCTTAACCTACCCTGCATCATTACAGTTGCATATTCATGAGATCAACATTACAGAGGATACTTTTTGTTGTTTTCCTCTTCCTTCAATATACATTTTAAAACTTCCTCCTTCATTGAATTTTGTTGGACTATTAACACCCCCACTGTCTCTGTGTAAATGGGTGTCCCTTTCCCTGCCAGGACAGCAATGCTTTGAACCAATTGGCCGGTAAGGAGAATGTTTTTTTTTCTTCCGTCAATGAACTAAGTAGACCAGACCGAGCTGCTTTTGCATTGATGTCTATGGGAGACACACCCAGTTAAGTAGACCGGAACTGACCATTTAATTTGATGGTAAAAGGCCTGAATGAACTATCTTGATTCCTCCACCATCTTTGGTTTCACTCTCACAGCTAAACATCATATACCTTAAAGGGGGAGGAAGGATGGATGAAATGGAGGGAAGAGAAAAAAGAGGGGAGGAAGATCTCTGAGAAAAAGAGATCCACAATAGAGAACGAGAACCACAATATGGATGCCGTCCTTATACACTGAGTGTACAAAACATTAGAAACATCTGCTTTTTCCATGACATAGACTGAGCAGGTGAATGCAGGTGAAAGCTATGATCCCTTATTGATGTCACTTGTTAAATCCACTTCAATCAGTGTAGATGAAGGGGAGGAGACAGGATGAACATAACTTTTTTAGCCTAGAGACAATTGAGACATGGACTGTGTATGTGTGCCATTCAGAGGGTGAATGGCCAAGACAAAATATTTAGGTACCTTTGAACTGGGTATGGTAGTAGGTGCCAGGCGCAGCGGTTTGATTGTGTCAAGAACTGCAACGCTACTGGGTTTTTCATGCTCAACAGTTTCCCGTGTGTACCAAGAACGGTCCACCACCCAAAGGACATCCATCCAACTTGACACAATCATGGGAACCTTTGGAGTCAACATGGGCAATCATCCCTGTAGAATGCTTTCGACACCTTGTAGAGTCCATGCCTTAACGAATTGAGGCTGTTCTAAGTGCAAAAGCAGGTGCAACTCAATATTAGAAAGGTGTTTCTAATGTTTTGTACACTTAGCGTAAGTAGTGAGAGCTAGCACTCTGCTTAGCGTGAAATAGAGACCAGCTCTCCTCCCACCATAGACAGCTCACATAGACCCATTTCACAACACCTCAGTGTGGTGTGCACTAGCCTTTAAGTATTTCCTCCATCTTGTGCTAAGGGTTTATAGAGAATAAGCCAATGCATAATGTATCCTAATTGATTACAGTAGGATTAGGGACCTGCATGATTTGGTATGATATGGACTAAGAGTCTAGGACTAGACTGTTTCAAAATATTGGACTTCAGACTCCATTTCAGAACAGAACAGACAGTCTTATCTGAACAATTTAACGTGGCATTGTGGAACGATAGCATCAATACTGAGGGAGTTGCTGGATTTCAACATTTGCTGGAGCTGTAGTGACACCTACTGAACATGAAATGTATTGTCATAGGGGAGAAGACGCCTAAATCTTTCTGCTTCCATTCTGATCGTATAACCAGCAAATGTGGAAAAAGTGCTTGAAAATAAATTGCTTGTTAACGGCTGTCATCCACGCTAGATCAAACATTGTTAGGGTGACAAAGAAAAGTAGGGTGGATGTGTTATCAAGCATAAACACTTACAGCACTCACTCTGCTAAGTAGATGACTAAATTATGTTATGGTTTACTTAGCGGAAATATACTTAAATAGTATCTGCATTCATCAAACATTACGCAATACTCGGGTGGCGAAATCTCAGTAAACGACCCCGTTGCATATTTTAAGGAAGAGCACAGATCTGCATTGAAATTGGAGCAGAATTAGACCCAATCATGTATCCACACGTGACATCACTTTCCCCTTATTTTGTAGTTATAGACTGGAAATCCACTCCAACTTTCTGTGGATGACAGAATTAATTTAGGAGAAATTCTATCCTAATAGTATTTAAATCTGTCTCCATATCATGTGTACTTAAATGCAAGAAGCTCTGTTCGTGTCTTACGGATCTAGCCAGGTAGCGAGCCTAGGCGTTACCAGTTTCAGACAGTGAAATTAACGGTTATGCAATTAACAATAGACTAGACACAAAAAGCTGATCCTTGCAATCAATGTTCTAGCATTAAATTAATTTAGTCAAATTAGAGCAGAGGTGCCAATGTAACAGAGTAAGAAATATGTCCTGTTTTATTTGTAAAGTTCACCAAAATTAGTTTCATAAGCTTTGAATACATGTTCTTGAGTACATGTTTGAATATTTTTTATTGTTTCAATTATTCCTATTGATAGGTTTATTTCATGGGTACTTGACTGACATCCTGTGGTTGATTGACGGTATTGCACCCTAAGTTTTGCGCACCATTTTCCCTCAGACTGTTTCATGCTAATAGAATTAATGGTAGGTAAGTAATGCTTCTCCACTCCTTTCCCAGTTCAAGGCACTTCCTTTGTATATAATTATGTCCAAATTGTTACAGAATATGTATGAACTAATGTACAATGTAATGACATTTAGTTTGTCATAATGTTTTTTGGGGGGAGGGGTTCACCATTATTTAACCATGTAGACCAGTTGAGAACATTTACAACTGCGACCTGGCCAAGATAAAACAAAGCAGTGCGACAAAAACAACAACACAGAGTTACACATGGGATAAACAAACGTACAGTCAATGTGAAGCAGTGGATGGAGTATCGCTGCAGAATGCTGTGGTAGCCATGCTGGTTAAGTGTGCCTTGAATTTTAAATAAATCACCGACAGTCCCGCCAACAAAGCGCCCCCACACCATCACACCTCCTCCTCCATGCTTCATGGTGGGAAGCACACATGCAGAGACAATCTGTTTACCTACTCTGCGCCTCACAAAGGCATGGCGGTTGGAACCCAATTTTTTTAAATTAAAAGTAAAAGTAATCAAAAATAGTAAAATAAAGTACAGATACCCCCCAAAACAACTTAAGTAGTACTGTAAAGGACTCATCAGACCAAAGGACAGATTTCCACTGGTCTAATGTCCATTGCTCGTGTTTCTTGGCCCAAGCAAGTCTCTTCTTCATATTGGTGTCCTTTAGTAATGGTTTCTTTGCAGCAATTCGGCCATGAAGACCTGATTCATGCAGTCTCCTCTGAAAAATGTATGTTGAGATGTGTCTGTTACTTGAACTCTGTGAAGCATTTATTTGGGCTACAATTTCTGAGGCTGGTAACTCTAATGAACTTATCCTCTGCAGCAGAAGTAACTCTGGGTCTTCCTTTCCTGTGGCTGTCCTCATGAGAGTCAGTTTCATCAGAGCACTTGAAGAAACTTTCGAGATTCTTGAAATTTTCCAGATTGACTGACCTTCATGTCTTCAAGTAATGATGGACTGTTGTTTCTCTTTGTTTATTTGAGCTGTTCTTGCCATAACATGGACTTGGTCTTTAACCAAATAGGGCTATCTTATGTATACCAACCCTACCTTGTCACAACACAACTGATTGGCACAAAGGAAAGAAATTCCACAAATGAACTTGTAACAAGGCACACCTGTTAATTGAAATGCATTACAGATGACTACCTCATGAAGCTGGTTGAGAGAATGCCAAGAGTATGCAAAGTTGTCTTCAGGGCAAAGGGTGGCTACTTTAAAGAATCTCAAATATAAAATATATTTTGATTTGTTTAAAGCAGCTCCAAAATGCAGGTGTTTCCGGTTGGTAATGTTCTCTAGTTGCCCAGTGATTGGCTAAGTGTTCCGTCTCTGATGGGGACACCAGGTCACCTCAAAATATATGGGGAGAGCTCGAAAATTCAAGCACCTTGGGTGCAAACCGCGACATTCAAACGAGGCTGCAAAGAAAACAAATGGGACTGTAGTGACTGTGTTGACTTCAAAATCTGGGGTGTGAACTACGTTTCTATTGAAGCGTTGATCGACATGGTAATGGCTCTATAGTATTGGAGAAAAGTTGAAAAAACTGACCCTCCGTTACATCGTGACGTGTCATGCCGTAACGTACAGCACGCATAAAGCAACTATTTTTGTCTTACAATCTCTCTCCACCAGGTGTAGCACTTCTCTCATCGTTTAAAAACAAGAAATTGACAGTGACGGGGTAAGGGGGGATACCTAGTAATTTTTTGCGTCATCACTGCAAGCGATCATGACTCTCAAAGCCGCTGTTTACTTCTGAAGATCACTTTAGCACCGCCCTAAAAACCCGATTCAAATTCGACACAAACCTTCAAATAGGTATGTAATGACACATTATATAAACTCTTTATAGTGTTTTATTTACATTTTAGAGGCGATAAGGTGATAAGTTGGACAGATCGAGTGAAAAAAAGCTGTTTTCCCACACGACATCTCTCCTTCTCACTACCACGCATTAGTTTCGCTTCCCCACCCACCATTTTAAAAAAAGACCCGACGGAGCTCATTGCCTTCTTGAATCATGCAGAAACAGGCAGCGTGGCGGTCTCGGCATGAATTTTGTTGTAAAGGGGAGAAATTGTCAATACCAATGTAAAGCACGTTACAGTTGATCTGGAGGTATTACGTTTTTTGGGCGCTAAAATAAGGTCAATTGTACGGACCAAGGCGATGTACAAAAGTGAGTGAGTTTACGTTAGAACCTGAAGGTTACACCAAATTGGAAACCAAAGTATAAGATGTGTTGTGTAATTAACTGTACCATTAAACCAAAACATCAATCAAATAATATTACTCTGAAGTATGAGGACAACAGTATGTATCAATTTAAAAGTAATCAGATGTATTACAGGAATGCAATAAGATACAATTATCAAAAGAGTACATACCATAAGTCATTTTGTCTAAGTCTAGAACATAGCACACACCGTAACTGTGGCAAAGTCAAAGTGTTGCCAGAAGATTTGTAATTACAAATGACACAAATTGAATGGGGACAAACATCCTCATTTTATCCTACCCAGGGCGGAACCCAATTTCAATAACCCCCAACGTTTATTAGCTTCACTTTGCCAGCCAAAACAAAGAAATCAAAGAGAATAAAAACATCACACACATTCTCTAATCTAATCATCACAACTCAATCTAAATAATATGAGCACACAACAGGGCCGCTACTGCTTTGATGAAACCAGTTTAGTCAAGTAACTCTGGAAATAAATATCTGCTCCACATACAATACAGTGAGACATATCAAAATGTTCAGCTCTTTATTAGCTATTGTGTCACGTCCTGACCATAGTGAGTGGTTATTTTCTATGGTGGAGTAGATCAGGGCGTGACAGGGGGTGTTTGTCTGTTTTTGTATGTCTATGTTCAGTTTCTAGTTTTGCATTTCTATGTTGGTGTTGTTTGGCATGACCTCCAATTAGAGGCAGCAGGTTGTCGTTGTCTCTAATTGGAGGTCCTATTTAAGTTGATGTTTGTTTCACATGTGTTTGTGGGTGATTATTCGTTGTGAGTGTATTTGATCCTCCTGCGTCACAGTTTTGTTTTGTGTATATTTTGAAGTGTTTAATTGTTGCATTCGGTTTCACTGGTTAAATAAATATGTGGAACTATGAAAACGCTGCATCTTGGTCCGCTCCTTCTAACAGTTGTGACATAATGAGATTACAAACATGACAATTCAATTCATACAGTTACACTTCATATGTCAACTCAAGTTTGATCAGTCTTCACACCTATGATGGTGCCAGGAACTCTTGTTCCGGAAGGAAGATGCAAGTGTGGGAATGCCTCGCCCCTAAAATGTGAAAACATACGCACCCAATCCGGACAATGCCATAAATCGTGATTGAATCCCACAATGTGTTTTGGCGCCAGCATGTCGTCAACGATCCCTCCGTCACAGGTCATCATGCGTTGCTCTATCATTCTCTACCCACTACAATTTGGGCAATTATATCATGTAGGCCTATGTCCGTTATGTCTTCATGGTATTTGATAGCCCAAAGCCCGAGTATGTTCAATCGCATTTATAGTTTTGGTAGTACATTATCATTTGGTCCTATGTCCATAACTGAGGGAAGTAGGGGTGCTGAGGGTTCTACAGCACCCCTTGAAAAATCTTAAATAAAACTATATTCCTATGAGTGACTGATGATAGAATGTAGTAGTCCTGTGTCTTGTGTATACTGTATATGTTGCCCCCTACTGGATATATGCAGGTATGGTATGTATTATGGCACCGAATTCTCTTCAGTGATTAAAAAACAAAAGAAACTGTTGATTTCCTTGTCACTGAGTGTCCTGCATCCTTTATTAATGCATTACATATGAACTAAGTAGGCCTGTAGTTAATATTGCATCAGTTATTTTAGACTGAGGTAGGAAGTATCTGAAGTATTTTGTGTGTGTGTGTGTGTGTGTGTGTGTGTGGTGTGTGTGTGTGTGTGTGTGTGTGTGTGTGTGTGTGTGTGTGTGTGTGAAAAAACAGATCACTCACATCACAGAGGACGAAACAGAAAGAATGTCTGAAAAACTACAGTTCCTCACAATGACAGCTCATTTTGGAAGTGGGCTGCTCATTTGATGGCTAGTTTCTTAAATACCAGCCCCTCGTGCTTGTTCAGCCTGGGTGGAGGCAAGTTTGTGGCACTGATATTTGGCGGTCTCTGCCCCGTACACAGGCTTGCAGTGCGTGGCCTCCAGATTGTGGGCCTGACAAAAACTAGCCAAAGCAGTTGGCAGCTGGGTACTCCTCTGTTTCAGCTGTCGTAGGCAGAAGAAGGAGATTCTTTCTGTGCCCCCTGTACCCTTCAGTGACTTGCATACAGGGACCTTTGAAAAGTTTGTATCCTTTTTTTAATGTAAATTTGATTGGTGGATTCAAATAAAGCATTTAATGTGTGCGTTACAGTTTAGCAGACCCGCTGATTGAGAGCGACTTACAGGAGAAATTACGGTTAAGTGCCTTGCTCAAGGGCACATTGGCATATTTTTCACCTAGTTGGCTCTGGGATTCGAACCAGCAACCTTTCGGTTACTGGCCCAGTGTGTGTGTGTGTGTGTGTGTGTGTGTGTGTGTGTGTGTGTGTGTGTGTGTGTGTGTGTGTGTGTGTGTGTGTGTGTGTGTGTGATCTAGAATCTACACATAGACAGCATTACTCTGTTTAGTAATAGTCTGGTTGTGTAGATGGTGATATAGCTATGACTATGTTATGATTAAATTGAGTGTGCCACTCCATGCTTGTCCTCAACCTGCATTAATCCCTGTTAAGTGGTAATCACTAATTACTAGACTAACATTAAAAAAAGTTATTTTCTAATCTGATTTAACACATGACCCCCACAAGAAGTCAGAAAGGCCATCAATTCATGCAATGATATTTAATCAATTAGCCAATAAGTTGGTTGGGTTACTTTCTCTTTGAGAAGCGCCTGGACAGGCCTTTGGAGATCGCCGAAAACATCCTGATGACAAGGGTATGCTTGCAAGGCTTCTCCTGTTGAGACGTGGAGGGAAGATCCTCTGGAAGTGCAGATGTGGCAGCATGTGGAACTATGCTGGGCACTACAGAAGACCGATTTGACACGTACTTTAATTTAGGAATGATGTTATAATGTACAATAGCATCTATTCTCAGTTACAACATAAATTACACTGGTACATGAGAACCAGGAACTTGAGTTGTGGAAAATAGAAACACTTTTACATAAGAGATAATTAGACTAGATCATTTTTGTTATTTTGCAATAGCTTTTCTTTGTACACCAATATCGAATACAAAATGTCCTGCTGTATGTTCTTACCCAGGCTACTCTCAGCAGTAGTCTGGTCTTCAGACTCTGAGAGGTGTGAATCCTTATTGTTCCCCTTCTTTGAGGATTAAGTGTTAGAAGAGAAAAAACAACCTCATAATAATAACAACAGAATCTAACACACCAGAAAGATTCATAAATGAATGGATGGTTTTATATTTGGGACACACAATTGAGTTATTTACTCACCTTGAACAATTTAGGCAAGCCTTTTCTAGGAAGGAGAACTTCACTTTGCTAGCCTTCGCATCCTCAGCCAGAGGAAAAGCTTTAGATCCAGTGGCTTCGAACAATGTTCTTGAGGCGGGCCTTATTACATAGGTCGAGGAGCTCTTTACTCAAGGACTTGACAAGAATCCTATCAAAGGTATAGTCGTGAGTCGACACAGCCAGTTGGAGGATTTTCTCTGAGCTAAACTCCTCCAACAGATGTTTTTACACGGCCCTGTACTCTTTATGAATCCTCAGGCTTTCTGGATAAGCTTGGGTCTCAGAGGAGCCTGATATTGCACACAAGACAGCCATTACCGTCGAGGATCAGGTCTTGTGATGTGCGTGCGACATCAACTGGGTACAGATCCATTTGGGTTTTGGATTTTGGACAGAAGCCTCACCCCTAGCATGTTGACGAGGCCGGTAAAGGCATCATCAATGTCTGAGTTGTCAGAGGATTGGGATGGAGGCGAGGCATATTTGACCACATCTGGGCCCGTCGACATCTGATCACTGATGATTTTCTGAGCTACACCAGAACGACTGGTGGTATCCTCTTTCTCTCCACACATGTTGGCTTCAAAGCCTCGTACTACTTTGGAGGGTTCACTTACTGCCGCACTGACATGGGAGAGAGATGGCCGAGGGGAGGACTTGCCACTCATTAAACAGCCTGGGTCAGTGACAGTTGTCAAAGATACTTGGAGGCATTCTGGTTTCTCGGTTGAAGATGACCCTCTGCTTTGGGCATCAGAAACCAAAGTCCATGACCTGGCTTACCATAACTTTGTTAAACAGACTGACTGTGCCACTCACTGAATACTGATGAAGAAGAGGAGCAGGAAATCCTATCTTCGGACGTGCTAGCCGACACACTGACTCCCTGAGCCAAACTCATTGATGCTAAAGAAAGCACAAGGCTAGGATGCAGGAGACGCTTCACAGACTCCTCTGCAAACAGCTGAACAAGCTCATAAGCTGTTGGATTCCCAACCTTCTTGTCCTTTCTCTTCAGCTTAGTAAGAACTGTATCGGATGCAATCTTTCCAGCCGCCACTGTCACTGATTAGGTTGACTTGGTGAGTAAGATCATGGGAGAGAGCACCAATCCTACTCTGATATATGACCTCCTCCATTCTAGCAATCCCAGCTGTCAGATCACAGTGAGCTGTAACCTGCCCTTCTTCCTCTGGATATTCCCCCTTTATCATGGTATCTGTTATAGCAGACATGGATTTCCTGGCATCACACACCAATGTTTCTGGCTCAGTGGATTCACTCATGTCGATGACTGAACATCTCACAATGGGTGGAGTATTACTCTCTGGTAATTCAGAAGGGATGGGAGTGCCAGGGAGAGCAAATTCCCACTCTTTTCTGTAATTTTGCTGATGATGCTGATTTGGCTGATGACCTTGGCAAAGAGGAAAATGGATTCCAGGTCCTCACCACATCCACTGCTTACCTTCTCAATGTCCTCCAGCATAATTCCAACCACATTCTCTATTTGTGAAAGCTCTCCTGCTGTCACCGTTTGGTCTAATTTTTCTTTTGGAAATCAGAATATGGCTGAGGATTGCTTTGCCTTGAGCCATTGTTGCTTTGGCTTGTTTTTCTAGTTTGAAATAATTATTTGCTTTGACATGCAATGTGCCATTTGGGGATCTCTCTGGGTGCTTGTTGGTTTATCTAATTTAGCTTCCTTCACAAGATCTTTGACATCATCAACAAAGTTGTCAATTCTTTTCGACGCCTCCAAATCCACATCTGTCTGTATGAGCCCAATGGCCACAGAAATCAAGGATCCTGTCAGATGGGCCAGACGTATTCATTAAGCTGAGAGTGGCACTAAATGAATGGGAAGTCTGATCAAAAAAAAAGGTAACGCTACAAAACCTTCTCGCTACCATCTCGGCCACAGCCTTTGAAGCTTTGGTGTTGAACTTCGCACTTAACAGTGTCAAGGTTTTTCCACCAATGCCTTGCAATATACTGTATGTTCAGGTTCTCTGGAACAGGAGAGTCTTCAGCATCTAGGTGCTCCAATGCAAGGTCACTGCCAGATGCCAACATTTTAACTTTCACAGCCACTTCTCAAAGCAGCTTAGATGATTTCCGGATCTTCTTTTTTTCCATTTATCCAACATGTCTTCAAAAACAGTCTTCACCTTGTCTGTCGCAGGTGGAATGCAGGACTCAACATCTAATTCATCCTCTGGATTGGTGTGATCATTGAAACACTTCTGGACCATGTTGACCATCTGTTCAGTTGCCGGAGTACCAGAGGCAACAGGGGAGGACTGCCCAGAAAGGGTTCTGCTGATGGTCATAGATAGGACAGAGTTGAGCTGTTCAATCACCTCCTTGACAAGACCAGCAGTCAGCTCAGGTGGGCAAGAGGACATAATCTCATGGTCAGAGTTGCTCCTGGACACTGCTGATGTTACTGTCCTCTGACGTCCCTAGGTGGACTTTCAGTGAGCTCTGGGAACTTCAAAACAAACAAGCAATACATGATCAAATCAATCTCACTCACAGTAGCAGTGCGTGGGTAAAATCACTGAGGAAGCCAAGCCAAGACAGCTAAAAAAGCCATGTTACAACCTATGTTGTGATAATTGCGTTGTTTGCTCTGTAATCCATTTGTTCATGAGCCACCGTGATATACAATAAGGCCGTGACAACAAAAAGACAACAGTCACACAGTGGCGGAATGAATTCAACTACACATAGTTTGTTTCATCACAAAACCAGAGACCAACATCTATCCGGTGAAATCCACAAAGCAAACGTTGCCTACAAAACAATTATCACCTGCAGCATGGTCAAACAAGTTCATGTTTTTCGATAGTTTACTATACAACTACTGATTTAGAACCACAGAGTTACCGCAAGTCAGCACAAAGACAGCAGGAGTACCGCTACTCCAGCACCTTGAGGAAGTAGAAGAAAATGTAAGAGAAATCTATATTCTCTCTCAATACCATGTTCTGGTAGTGATATAATTGTTTTATAGGTCTCTTTGAGTAAAACTGTTCATCCTGGCTACAATATTTGACTACAGTTAGACTACAGTTTCATTGAAAACGGATTACAATTGGCCTGCACATCACAAGACAGATATAGAGAACCAATGCTGTGGCCTATTTCTCTTACCTGCATTATTGTCAGTGCCCTGCTCCCCTGGCTTCTTGCCACTACTACTCCTCTTCCACTCTCTGCAAGTCAAAACACAGAAATGGTCCTATTCAGACCCCTTGACTTTTTCCACATTTTGTTTCGTTACAGCCTTATTCTAAAATGGATTAAATTGTTTATTTTCTTTCTCATCAATCCACACACAACACCCCATAATGACAAAGAAAAAAACGTTTTTTGAAATGTTTGCAAATGTATTTAAAATGAAAAACTGAAATATCACATTTATATAAGTATTCAGACCCTTCAGTCAGTACTTTGTTGAAGCACCTTTGGCAGCGATTACAGCCTCGAGTCTTCCGTGTGACGCTAAAAGCTTTGCACACCTGTATTTAGGGATTTTTCTCTGCAGATCCTCTCAAGCTCTGTCAGGTTGGATAGGGGGCGTCGTTGCACAGCTATTTTCAAGTCTCTCCAGAGATGTTCGATCAGGTTCAAGTCCGGGCTCTGGCTGGGCCACTCAAGGACATTCAGAGACTTCCCCCGAAGCCACTCCTGCATTGTCTTGGCTGTGTCCATTGGCCTGTTGGAAAGTGAACCTTCGCTCCAGTCTGAGATCCTGAGCGCTCTGGAGCAGGTTTTCATCAAGGATCTCTCTGTACTTTTCTCCATTCATCTTTCCCTTGATCCTGACTAATTTCCCAGTCCCTGCCGCTGAAAAACATCCCCACAGCATGATGCTGCCACCACCATGCTTCACCATAGGGATGGTGCCAGGTTTCCTCCAGATGTGACGCTTGGCATTCAGGCCAAAGAGTTCAATCTTGGTTTCATCAGACCAGAGAACCTTGTTTCTCATGGTCTGCGAGTCCTTTAGGTGGCTTTTGGCAAACTCCAAGCGGGCTGTCATGTGCCTTTTACTGAGGAGTGACTTCCGTCTGGCCACTCTACCATAAAGGCCTGATTGGTGGAGTGTTGCAAAGATGGTTGTCCTTCTGGAAGGTTCTCCCATCTCCACAGAGGTACTCTGGAGCTCTGTGAGAGTGACCATCGGGTTCTTGGTCACCTCTCTGACCAAGGCCCTTCTCCCCCGATTGCTCAGTTTGGCCAGGCGGCCAGCTCTAGGAAGAGTCTTGGTGGTTCCAAACTTCTTCCATTTAAGAATAATGAAGGCCACTGTGTTCTTCAGGACCTTCAATGATGCAGACATGTTTTGGTACCCTTCCCCAGATCTGTGTCTTTACACAATCCTGTCTCTGAGCTCTTCGGACAATTCCTTCGACCTTATGGCTTGGTTTTTGCTCTGACATGCACTGTCAACTGTGGGACCTTATATAGACAGGTGTATGCCTTTCCAAATCATGTCCAATCAATTGATTTTACCACAGGTGGACTCCAATGAAGTTGTAGAAACATCTCAAGGATGATCAATGGAAACAGGATGTACCTGAGCTCAATTTCGAGTCTCATAGCAAAGGGTCTGAATACTTATGTTAAAAATACAAAACAGAAATACCTTATTTACATATTGTCAAAAATGTCTAAAAACCTGTTTTCACTTTGTCGTTATGGGATATTGTGTGTAAATTGATGAGTGCAAAAATTATGTAATCCATTTCAGAATTAGGCTGTAACGCAACAAATTCGGAAAAAGTCAAGGGGTCTGAATACTTTCCGAATGCACTGTAGCCTATGCCGTCCTATTGTGGATTTGTTTTGGTAGAACATGTACGATCCACTTTTCCCTTATCACTGTCTTACGCTTTGAATTAGTCATCATGATATACTACGAACCCAAAAGCTAAAACAAACTCAAAAGCTTTGGACAGTTTTTTCCAAACTAGCTTTTCAATCAAATCCCATTACCACTAGCACACCACCAGAACACATGCATGTAGGCTACCATATTTTTCAGCATATCTTTTGGAAGCTTAAACTCATTGGGTAGGCTGCAATGAACAATTTTCACTTCATGTAATGGGGTAGGGCAGGCTATCTAGATAAACAAATACATAAATAGGCCTACACTTAATTGCAGTTCATAGGCCCATTTCTTATTACAGGTTTTCCATGTCGGTGACTTTGGCATCACAGATACACCAGCTGCATCCACATGAAATAGGAGATTCAAGGATGAATGTGAGATGGTCTGTATTCTCTTTCTTTTGCCTTAGAGATACAGCTGCCTAGACCTATAGTTTGATATTGCTGGGCACATGATTGCAAACTTTTTTTTAAAGTATTTGATTGAAATTGTGTGTCATACTTTTAGTTTCAATAACAGTATTTTCAATCAGTCTTCAAAATGAAAACGTTAAAGATCCACTAGATGGCAGCGTGACTCTGTTTAACAGGGCAAGTCTGTAACAAATAAGCAACACAAGATACTAAGCTGTTTACAATTCAGTCTACTTCCATCTTATTATCTCATAGTCACATGGCAAAATAAATGTTAGGCTACATTAAGTAGGCCGGCGTGTCTGGCTTCACTTTTTACCTACATTGTAGCCTAAACATGACAAAAAACGTTTGCGGTTGATAAGGCTAGATAGCGCTCTGAATGTGGGAAACAAATAGAATATATAATATTATTGACTTGTTTACAGTGCAAACCCACAACTAGGCCTAAATAGTGTCTGAAGGTCAGATCGTGGGGATTCCAATTAACGCTGTCCGTGGTGCTGAATCCCCAACAAGTGCAAGCACTTGTTTGTTTACTGTCTGCAACAATTCTTCACATGGCATTGACACCACAACGCACACACACCATTGTTTCCTATAACTGCTTAACCCTGTGAGACCCACTGTTGCAGCTATGCAAGATTTCTTAATTTAATTGCATCCAATACAAGTTCTAAACTCAAAAATAATGTAAAAAAAGACATAGTTTATGCATCTCCTTAGACCCAGTTGTATCTTTTCAGATGAAAGTTTATTTTTTAAGCTTCATATGTAGCCTACAGTAGACTACATGTTACAGTCAGGCCATTAATTTCCACAATGAGCTCACCAAAACTCATCCAATAATGTGGCCTAATGCATCACAGTTTGGAGGTGTGTCTTGTGGAAGACGGACGTCCCCAGAGTCTAAGTCTGCTGACCCCTCCATCTGGGGCAATGACCAGACGCACGTGACTGACCGGCCCAGACAGCGCCAGCGGGTCACATGAGTAAAAGTGCCTGTGATGGGCCTGGAGCTAGAACAAAAAGAAAACAGTTCTCACCAAACTGATGTGTTTTACTGTTGCAGTTTGGAATGGTTATTATCATCACTGGCTGTAGGTTATGACTTGTTTTGGTACGTAAGCAGAATTCTGGTACAATTGCATGAGGAAAAAAGCAAGTTGGATGGACTGTTGACTTTGGCAGACATTTCACGTCACAGAAACTTGAGCACATTAGAGAGTGAAGTGTGAAGCACAACACCTCTCACAGATGAGACAGATATCCTCCTTACATTTGCCAAGACCTGATTTAGTTATTATACATGCACATTCAATATTGTTTACCTAACTAATATGTTTTGAAACACACACACTTGAATTTCTCCCCATCTGTCTGGAATATGGACATTTAAATACTGAATTGATTAAAATGCTGAAAAAAACTTTCTGGATGAAAATGTGCTGATAAAGTCTCGGTAGGAGCGCTGATCTAGGATCAAGTCCCCCTATGCATTGTGAACTTACTGAAAGGCAAAACAGATCCTAGATCAGCACTCTAACGGGCCCAGGCATTGGAGTGAATTATAGGGATAATGGTTGACATACTTTCTGAGGTTGCAGAAGCACCCGCCATTTGTTTCCTGGATCGCTGCTCCACCTGCCGCTCACATACTTCCCTTCCTCCTCGGGGGTCAGATAGCACGCTTCTATCTTACAGGAGTCTGGGAAGTTTCCTGCGTGTTGACATCACATGATACAGTAAGAGAAACACAAAACCTCTGTCTCAGTAGTCTGTACAGTGGACTGCCGTACTTACAACAGAGGCGAAAGATGTGGATGTCTCCATTGTGATTTCTTGTAATCTAACCTGTTACATTGTCATAACTAGAGAAAGGGGATACCTAGTCAGTTGCACAACTTAATGCATTCAACCGAAATGTCTTCTTCCTGTGAATCAGAGAAGTGCAGTGGGCTTCCTTAATCGACATTCATGTCATCGGCGCTCGGGGAGCAGTTGTTGTTTGGGGTTAACTGCCTTGCTCAAGGGCAGAACGACAGATTTTTCCACCTTTCGGTTACTGGCCCAACGCTCTTAACCACTAGCCTACCTGCCCTAATCCTAACCCTAGTAACCAAGTCTTTAACAGAGACTGGAACAGACAGAATGTGTGTGCGTGCGTGTGTTACTCTACCTTTGAAGTGGTTGGTGTCTATCTCAATTTGGCTGATGACTCCGGGATGCCCCAGTCTGAGAACGGCCCACTCATAACCTGGTACCTGTAGGATGCCCTTCCCATCCACCTGTGGAGCACAGTATCATGTCACCAGATGATACAACAGAGTCGTGTTCACCAAGGAGAAAATGTTTTGAACTAGAGTGAAACAGGGAGGTACTACCTGAACTTGTCCAAAAAGAACACAGATTTTCTGTAGCAAACATTTCAAAAAGCTCTACTCTGATGTGTACTACTGAACACGATCCAGTGCTATGGCATGTGCCAAACTTAGCTGAATTTATTCTGCACTGTTGAGGAAGAGTGGCAAGTAAGCATTTCACTGTACCGTTTACACTCGCTGTGTCCTGTACACGTGACGAATAAAATGAGATTTGAAGTTACCTGTAGGTTTTTGGGTCTGTCCAGTCGACGGGCTGTCTCCCATCCATCGCCCATGTTTGCAGATCTTCCCAAACCTACAAGGGTATGACGTTTCCCGGTCAACCCAGTCTATAGACTTGTCTCATTTTGATATGTTCATTACCAATGGTATGCACTACCGATGAGATTGTGGACCGATGCCAATATTGACATCTTCATTAAAACATTTCACCGGCCTGCCAGTAATTTCCCTGTATATATTAAGGAACACCTAACTATTCAAGACTCGCACTGCTTTGCTTCTTTCGACAACAATTGCAAATCCCTAAGGTACATCATGAGATCTTTCAGCTACAAAGGCTCAACTGACTGGAATCATTTGCTAAATAGATAAATCATGTGTGCACTTCATTAGTTAAAGATAGATCAACAAATGAGATGGACACAGCTGGTTGAAAGAATTCTGCCTTTGTTATATCTGTCTTTGTTATATACGTCTTTGTTACTCAGAATTTCCAAATCAGTAGTGCGAAAATAAATATTGCCCTATTTGTTTTTACTTTATATTCCAGTGCTATCTGTACTGAAGTGATTGATTCCTTAATCAGTATGATGACAGAAGCCCCATTTTCAAATGTTTGCAGACTGACAGCACTGGCATACCAATCATATTCCGGGGGTGGCCAAAGTGGGCGTCGCTGTAGCCCAGACAGACCCCACCGTTGACCAGGGCCACCAGGTCTAGCTGGTCCTGTGTAGGCAGGGCAGACCAGTCTTTCTGTCCAACGCCATAGACCTTCAGTCTAGCAATCCCCCCATCTGCAACAGAAGCATAAGTACAGATCCTTTATCAGGAATATCGATGAGAAATTATGTAACCAATATCGGAGAGAGTATCTGACGTGGAGGTGTTACCTGGGTACATGTTGAGTCGTAGGTGGGTGACTCTCGTGGGGTAGGTGATCGGGAAGTAGTTATGGCAGGTGTCGGAGAATCCAGGTTTCAGCTCTGTCACAGGAACAAGCTCCTCCCATGACTCAGAGTGCAACTGTCAATTAAACACAATTGATCGTTGATCTTCTCCAGTGTGTGTGTGTGTACAGTGTCAGTGTAAACGGTTGTACCTTAGCAACTGCTTCAAACTGACTCTCGGAAGCAGCCATGCCAGTGCGGTCTCCCTCCAGGGTCAGTGCTGGGGCCTCATCTGATCAGACAGACAAAACACAGAAACATACATGACTATGACTTTTGCCAATTGTAACTGTAACAGTGTTGCTTCCGTCCCTCTCCTCGCCCCAACCTTGGGCTTGAACCAGGGACCCTCTGCACACATCGGTGACAATCACGCTCGTAGCATCGTTACTTATCGCTCCACAAAAGTTACAGAAAATCTGCGTTCTTACTGGACAAGTTCAGGTAGTACCTCCCTGTTTCACTCTATTTCAAAACAACTCCTTCAAGGTATCAGAGCAAGTGACGTCACTGATTGAAACCCTACTAGCACGCACCACGAACGAGCTAGCCATTTCACACGGGTTTGTTTGCTAATGTCATGTAGAATGTGGGTCTTGCTAATTCACACCCTGAAACAGTTATCTTCCTGTCTTGTGAAAGCAAAACTTATTCTGTAGAATTCTGACAAACACTCTAGGAAATCAAACCAGCATACTGAATTCCATATGTAAAAACACCCTATGGATCTTTCTAACCTATCAGGAGATATTAGACAGATTTTTTTGCCCAATTATTGGCAAAAGAGCTGATCTGATTGGTCAAGACCAATTAGTGGAAAAATATCTGAATTTGGCTGCCTGTGTAAACACAGCCTGTTACACAGTCATCCATACCCAGACATGCAGCCTGAACAGAGGCAAATGGCGAGTAGTTTCCAGTAAAGAAGGACGTGTCCACATCCAGGCCATGTATGATGCCAGGTACACCCAGCTGGATGATGCACCAGTCATGACCTAGCAGAGATAGCAGACAAGATCAAGATCAAGCTTCTGTATTCAGATTAGCCTGCCTATGATCATTCCATTTCCCCACCATTGAAATGATTGTAATTTTGTGTCTCTCAAGTTATACCAGGTATTCTTTTCCTTCTCGTCTCCCAGCCATCCATCCATTTTCCGTACTCGGTGAATGCAGACGCTATGAACTCTGGTGGCTCTTTCTTCCAACCACGTGCAGTGAACAAAGGGAGAGGGTTGTAGATGTGAATGGTAGTGGCTCAACAGATGACAGTGGATTAGTAATGTAAGTGTGCACAGTACCTTCAAAAGATTGCTAGCTGGTGCAAACCATTCGTCTGTAGCAAAAATAACCTAAAATGATAGTGAGCGCGTAAACAGATGAACGTTGTCTCATGTTGCGTTATTTAGTTTTCAAAATGTCAATCTTGTGTCCATGGTGTAAGACTTACTTTCCCTCCAGCTGTCTCACAGGCCAGGTTATTAAACTGCAGAAAGTCTGGTTGACCACTGACAATTTTCACTGCTTTTCGGTCTGCCATTCTATTGCAGACTATAATTTACAATCCCTACATGTAACTCAATCCAGAATGAGAAAATATTCTTCTCATTTACCTCATACAATAAGATAAATCTGCTTTATATATTACAGCTTCCTGTACTTCAAGTTGAAAAGCAGTCCACAACCACTAATGAATAGATTCTTCTGGTGCCTGTTTTTTTCTATCAATCCACCAGGGCAAAGTCCAGTGACTGGGAAGTCATTGACAGCAGTGTTAAAAACTAAACGAGATAGGTGGTGGGGGAATGGAATTTTTTGTTTTGAATACTGAATATCTGTTCAAGATTGTTGCTTTCTTTCTTTCTAGCTTTCTTTTGTGGGAAGAAAGCGAAAGCACCTTGTACAACCACGATGGGATTATGTTAAACTGGCCAGAGGTGCACTGAGCTATGGTCCGTCACGTGAGGGAGGCGCGCCCTGCTAAAATCGAACAGCAATCTGAACCGCTTGGTTATGTTTTTAGAAAGGCAGCATGATCCGTCATTCAGAAACGTACATCTCTTTTCCATAAAATACATGTTCACATTTTCTAACTAGTTTTCATTGGGAAGGCAGATAAAGCGTTTTCATCAAAAGCAATCACTTTTGCATGTGAAAACAGAATACTACTCATTACATTCTTGTTTTGACCTGACTTCACCGTTGGGCAGAACTGGTCACTCCTGTCTAGGCAGGAGCAGTTTTTTCTTGTATATACCAGTAAAACATTCTTCAGATGACTTTGACATTTCTTGAATGTTAAATTCTTGCACATTTTCTCATGAAAAGTACATTTCAACACTCGGCTCTCTTGTGAAAACGTGAGCTGCTGTCTGATGAAAAGGAACATATATAGCAAGCTAGCTCCCAGACTGAAATAAGATAAATATCTGTTTTGGAAAGACGTTTAAATATACTGAACAAAAATGCAAACGCAACATGCAACAATTTTACTGAGTTGCAGTTCATATAATGACATCAGTCATTTGAAATAAATGAATTAGACCCTAATCTATGGATTTCACATGATTGGGCATAAGCGTGGCCATAGATGGGTCTGGGAGGGCATACCCACTGGGAAGCCAGGCCTAGCCAATCAGAATGAGTTTTTCCCCAGGGATTTATTACAGATAGAAATACTCCCCAGTTTCATCAGCTGTCCGGGTGGCTGGTCTCAGACGATCCCGCAGGTGAAGAAGCCGGATGTGTAGGTCCTGGGCTGGCGTGGTTACACGTGGTCTGCGGTTGTGAGGCCGATTGGATGTACTGCCAAATAACAACATTGGAGGCGGTTTGTGGTAGAGAAATGAACTTCCAATTCTCTGGCAACAGCTCTGGTGGACATTCCTGCAGTCAGTATGCAAATTGCAATCTGTGGCATTGTGTTGTGTGGCAAAACTGCACATTTTAGAGTGGCCTTTTATTGTCCCCAGCACAAGGTGCACCTGTGTAATGATCATGCTGTTTAATCAGCTTCTTGATATGCCACACCTGTCAGGTGGATGGATTGTCTTGGCGAAGTAGACATGCTCACTAACAGGGATGTAAACATATTTGTGCAAAACATACTGGGATCTTTTATTTCAGATCGTGAAACATTGGTCCAACACTTTACATGTTGCGTTTATATTTCTGTTCAGTATTATGCAGTATGCAATACGAATTGTCTTGATCATATAAAGGAGGTACTTCGTTGGCCATTTAGACAATTTATTAAAAGCTAGCCAATGTTAACAGACTAGTCACCTACTGTACATGTCAATTTGTGTTTCATTAGCCATCTGTCCGTGAATACAGTTGTTGAATCATGTTTTGGCATGATTATGTCTCATTTCAAGCAACTAGTAGCAGGCTTAAAGAAACATTAAATCATACACTTAGGATGGAAACACATAAAAGCATGTATAGAGAAAGATGTCTGTCATGCTAGAATGGAGGTTCTAAAAAAACAGCTGCATATGCATATTAGCCAATACATATGGTATAGCCTAGCACTTATAGCATACCTCGCTATACATCCTCTCTAAAAACAGGTGTACAATGTGTTCTGCAAAAAGATAAGCAGTTTGATTTCTAAACCAGATGAGTTCTCAAATAGCAGCTGCCCAATACCATGGTGGGCATGCATAATGTTGGATCCATTGGAATATAAGGTATGGAGAATGATAAAGAGCCTGTAGGATTATAGAAACAGCAGTTGGGAAATTAATGTTCGAGTTTCAAATACTCAATGTTCAGTGAATGGGAGTATATTTAGGTGGTTTAAATGAATACCTTTTCTACTAACCTTCTAAAAGTTGACAGTGCCAGAATCTCGCCAATCCATTCGCTATTCTACTATGACTGTGTGAGAAATATTTTCAATAATGTACGTTTCACGCATATACATATGAACAAAGAACACCACAAAAGTGATTCACCATTTGAGAATGGAGACAAGTAACAAAGGTGTCTCGGGCAGTATTTGACGTATGTAAATATATTGTCACCTCCTGAGTGTACAAAACAATTGGAACATCTGCTCTTTCCATTAGACTGACCAGGTGAATGCTATGATCGCTTATTGAGGTCACTACATCAATCAGTGTAGAAATCCATGCCCAGCCAAATTGAGGCTGTTCTGGGGGCAAATGGGGGTGCAACTTAATATTATGGTGTTCCTAATGTTTTGTAATGAGGACACAATAGTATCCCACCCCGGTCAACAATGTAGCTGACCGATGTAGACATTTCCATTTTAGTCATTTAACAGCCTCTTTTCCCAAGCAAGTTACTGGTGGAATGAGGATTAAGTGCCTTAGTCAAGGGCAGAGATTTTAGACCTAGTTGTCTTTGGTTTTCAAACCTGCAATCTTTCGGTTACGGGTCCAATGCTCTTAACTGCTGGGCAACCTAACACCCTGACGTGACTAAGACAAAACACAAAGAAAGACAAATGGTCTCGGTATTTATATAGTGACGGCTGGGCTAGGTGAATAGATCATGGAAGACTAAGGTAAAAAACCTTAGTGAATAAAGATGCTCAAACAAGCAACTGCATCTGTATTGGGTGTTCCAACTCTAAAATGCACTAGACTATGACAAAAACTGCAAAATGCATGTGGTCCCAATGTCTAAATAGTGACATCAGGGCTAATTCAAACTGCAGTAGGATGTTCTCCTCACAGGTGAGCGATTCAGCCCATGCTTGGTGAATAGCACTTGGTTGATCTCTGGGAGCAGGACACAGGAGAGATGAACAGACAATCCGAGACAAAAGTGAGAATGAATAAATAAATCACAGCAAAGGAATGTAGTTTGTAAGCTACAAAATGAAACACCCCGACAGACTTGCAGGGTGGGCTGCAAAAATCCTACCCCCAATCCTATTGATAGGAATAATGTGGCATTCATCAGTATGAATGACATTTGTGGGTCCCAGGGGCGAAAATCTGATATCCACTTTGGAGGGGACAATTACATGAAATTTTCTCAAGAGCAATTCCTGAGGGGGACACCAAAAGTAGTGCTGTAACATATAGCCTACATTGTAATATGGTAAATGTATATTGAGGAACCAAAGAAATAAGGTGTTTGCCGTACTCCTAACTACCGGTACCCAAAACTACACAACTAATCACAACAGCAATACCATTGCCTTTAACAAATCTTAGTTCAGTCACCAGTTTAAGTTGAGAGTAGGGGTATCCATAGCATTTTCCAATTATGTTCCTATACTGCTCAAAAAAATAAAGGGAACACTTAAACAACACATCCTAGATCTGAATGAAATAAATATTCTTATTAAATACTTTTTTCTTTACATAGTTGAATGTGCTGACAACAAAATCACAAAAATAATCAATGGAAATCCAATTTATCAACCCATGGAGGTCTGGATTTGGAGTCACACTCAAAATTAAAGTGGAAAACCACACTACAGGCTGATCCAACTTTGATGTAATGTCCTTAAAACAAGTCAAAATGAGGCTCAGTAGTGTGTGTGGCCTCCACGTGCCTGTATGACCTCCCTACAACGCCTGGGCATGCTCCTGATGAGGTGGCGGATGGTCTCCTGAGGGATCTCCTCCCAGACCTGGACTAAAACATCCGCCAACTCCTGGTCAGTCTGTGGTGCAACGTGGCGTTGGTGGATGGAGCGAGACATGATGTCCCAGATGTGCTCAATTGGATTCAGGTCTGGGGAACAGGCGGGCCAGTCCATAGCATCAATGCCTTCCTCTTGCAGGAACTGCTGACACACTCCAGCCACATGAGGTCTAGCATTGTCTTGCATTAGGAGGAACCCAGCATATGGTCTCACAAGGGGTCTGAGGATCTCATCTCGGTACCTAATGGCAGTCAGGCTACCTCTGGCGAGCACATGGAGGGCTGTGCGGCCCCCCAAAGAAATGCCACCCCACACCATGACTGACCCACCTGCAAACCGGTCATGCTGGAGGATGTTGCAGGGAGCAGAACGTTCTCCACGGCGTCTCCAGACTCTGTCACGTGCTCAGTGTGAACCTGCTTTCATCTGTGAAGAGCACAGGGCGCCAGTGGCGAATTTGCCAATCTTGGTGTTCTCTGGCAAATGCCAAACGTCCTGCACGGTGTTGGGCTGTAAGCACAACACCCACCTGTGGACGTCGGGCCCTCATACCACCCTCATGGAGTCTGTTTCTGACCGTTTGAGCAGACACATGCACATTTGTGGCCTGCTGGAGGTCATTTTGCAGGGCTCTGGCAGTGCTTCTCCTGCTCCTCCTTGCACAAAGGCGGAGGTAGCGGTCCTGCTGCTGGGTTGTTGCCCTCCTCCTCCACGTCTCCTGATGTACTGGCCTGTCTCCTGGTAGCGCCTCCATGCTCTGGACACTACGCTGACAGACACAGCAAACCTTCTTGCCACAGCTCGCATTGATGTGCCATCCTGGATGAGCTGCACTACCTGAGCCACTTGTGTGGGTTGTAGACTCCGTCTCATGCTACCACTAGAGTGAAAGCACCGCCAGCATTCAAAAGTGACCAAAACATCAGCCAGGAAGCATAGGAACTGAGAAGAGGTCTGTGGTCCCCACCTGCAGAACCACTCCTTTATTGGGGGTGTCTTGCTAATTGCCTATAATTTCCACCTGTTGTCTATTCCATTTGCACAACAGCATGTGAAATTTATTGTCAATCAGTGTTGCTTCCTAAATGGACAGTTTGATTTCACAGAAGTGTGATTGACTTGGAGTTACAATGTGTTGTTTAAGTGTTCCCTTTATTTTTTTGAGCAGTGTATTTTACAAGTAAAAAAAAAGGAGAACCTTTCATAATGTGCCAAACAAAGACTCAACAAACTTACCTGAGACTCCCTGTCTCTGCCAGTCTGTCCCTGCATATCTGTCCCCAACTCTGCTGTCTGTGAGCCATCTGTTGCCTGCTCTGCCTAATGACATCATTGTGAAACATTTCCATTAGAATTTCATTTCTTTCTTATGAACATTTTATCAACTAGTCTTTGAGATATTAGGCTACTAGGGTTCTTACTATGCTTTTTGGTGTATTGAAAAATACTCTGATGTCAGTCTTTTATTTTTCTGCCATTTTTCTACCTGGCTGGCTGGCTGGCTACACACACATTGTGTAGGTTATTTACAGTAGGAGATGGGCTTCTATCATCTTCAATCATTCTATATGGGCTTCGATCTAAAAGGTAGCTAGCAAATGTGAAACGGATTAAAATGACAAGAGTTGACAGCTGTATGAGTTCACCATTTACACAACATATGCTACAACCTTTTGTAATTTTAATAGTTTGTTTCATATTGGCTGGCTTCCAACAATAGCTGAATTTGCAAAGCTAGGGAGCACCAATCAGTTTCAGTGGTGTTTGCTATAATCTTTGCTACCCGGGTTAAATAAAGGTGAAATAAAATAAATAAAAGTTCCCTTGCGACAATTTAGCTTTTGCAATGAGACCATTAAATATATTTAAGACAATGGTAGAAGAGAGTGTAGTTCTGTTCAGTTTGGACTTCAGTTTATCGCTAACCTTATCACAGGGACTTTGAAGCACTAACTTACATCATCTGCATGCTGATTCCATCTTTGACGACGCCACATAAATGGAATAGGTACTAGCTAGCTTAATAGTTAATATTTGCGCGCTAGTTCTGCATACTCAGCTAGTGTGTGTGTGCGCGCGATTGACTGGATGAACCTCACGGCAGTTACGTATCAAGCTAAGGAACTGGCAGTGGATCAAACCATTGTGAGGCAAAGGGCGGGGGGGTCGCAATCTTTTGAAACTTAAAAACGCGCTATTAAGTGTCTATAATCAGCACAATTGCTTTCATTGCGTATTATTAATATTATTAAATTACATAGTTATCTTTCAGTGATATATTGAGGGGGACAAATCATATTTTTCCCAGGACAGGGGGGGGGGGGGGGGGTCGTGTCCCCCCCGTCATTTCCGCCCCTGGTGGGTCCTGCCTTTGACTATTAGATTTACACTACTTGTCATGTACATGTTTGTAGTCTTACATTACTTAGAATAACCTTAAAAGCTAAATCTCTCCTTGTCCTAGAATGACAAGATAGCACGAACAGATGTCTTTATCACGAGCTAGCAAGCAACAGATCTTGTTGCAACTACTAGCTAGCTACATTAAAAGGCTGCCGTGTTCAGTTGTCATTTCACAGCTTGGAATGATGGTATCACATATTAGAAATAAATACCTTATTTGATAGCAGTTTGTCGGATGGAGAGCCCTCTCGATGTCACCAGCTGTCTACTTACTACCTAAGATGCCGATGTGATTGGTGATCAGAGATTCTACACAATTTGATTGGTTCCGTTTAAAACTTGGCAGCAATTACCTGTCCAGCTAGCGAACATAAGTATTTTGATTAAAATGTGCAAGAGTTGACATTGCCAAATGGAAATTTGTTCAGCAGAAATACACAATATATAAAAACCATCTTTCTCACCAACTAAAGCAGATGGCTTGCTACGGCCCACCACCAGAATACACTGACAAATAGATTACTAGTCAATTTCATTCTGCATCAGTGAATGTGCAAAAAATACATGTGAATACTACCATTGCATGCAGGTGCAAAAGCAAGTCTGAACAAACCCTCTTAGCAGTTGTTAGATGTCAATTATCAAAGCTGCTCCAAGTGTACAATTATTTGAGGTAATGGTCCTACCGTTTTGGTTATCAAGGTCCTTCTGTCTGAAAAGACATCCGTCTTGAACATGAATGGACTAGCATGACTCACACACACCCCCCCCCCAGAGAACAGAGCAATGACGTTAACAGTAAACACATTTATTTTGTCATCTGCACTTTACAGTTGGAATTCGGGGAACTCAAAAACAACATCTTTGCCTGTGAGCTTCTTGTAGACGCCTGAGAAGGTCTCAACCTAGAAAATAGAAAAGCAACCACTGGTTAACCACTGCATAGACTAACATTTATAGGTCATAACGATTTTGTACAAAACACAAAAACCTGAGACATCAAAAAATATATATTGTACACTGCATGGTTTAGCCCCCCAGTCATGGCCCAAAGGGCTCTGGGAAGATGTAGGAATATACAGAACACCGTCCTCACCAGCCCGAAGGCCGGGGACAAAGCTTGCTCTCCAACGTCGTGGAACGGGACTGTACGTCACAGCACTGTGAAGCGCTACGCTCACATACGCCACAAGGACAGAGCCATGTGAGAGCAACCTCACCGGATGTCCACGTTGGGGTTAAGTTGGGTGAACTAGCAAACTGCTACACGACACTCACTTTGTGTTCAACGTTGTTCTGCTGCGCCTTGTCAAGGTGGACCTTGATGAGCCGGCTGCTGTCCAGTTTCACGCGGATCCTCTTGCCAACAATCTCACTGGGGAAGACCAGGTCTTCAAGGATGGCGTCATGCACAGCTGTCAGAGTACGGCTGGAGAAATAAATCAGAACTTGCATTAGACATTTGGCAACAAAAACAAAATGCAACCTTACAAAAACAATTTCTCCTACCATCAGTCTCATTCAAAGTTAAAGGAAGATTCTGTATAGATGTCTGAATGCATGTAATGGAAAGACCAATTCAATCTAACACTATGCGGGCGTCTCGAAATCACATCACTGGAGACAAGCAGAGTCTGCTTTAGATAACGCAAGGTAATAAGAGGGAACGCTGATTTTGCATCACAGGGTTAGTCTCCAGTTCATCTTGTAACCGTATCGATTTATTCAAAATCCCATTTGAAGTTTCAAGTTGTCACATGCTGAAGTAGAGAAGCGCCTTTCTCGCGAGCTCTTCCCCAACAATGCAGTAACCAATATCAGTATTACAAATAAAAACACGAGAAAGTAAGCAAGCTATATACTGGGTACGTTTCAGGGTCGGTGCCAATACCATATCTACAATGTGCAGGTTTACTGGAGTGGTAGAAAGCATATACAACATGTTAGTAAAATTGTACACTGCATGGTTTAGCCCCCCAGTCATGGCCCAAAGGGCTCTGGGAAGATGTAGGAATATACAGAACACCGTCCTCACCAGCCCGAAGGCCGGGGACAAAGCTTGCTCTCCAACGTCGTGGAACGGGACTGTACGTCACAGCACTGTGACGCGCTACGCTCCCATACGCCACAAGGACAGAGCCATGTGAGAGCAACCTCACCGGATGTCCACGTTGGGTCCAAAAATGGTCAGCAATTATGGCAGCACCAGATATGGCAGGAACTATTTGAAGTTATAAACTAGTACCCATTCACACAAACTTTAAAGCCACATTTGATTGTCTCTTCCAAACAGTATGTAGTCATGCACATGCAGGTATGATAATATAACTCACCTCCTGGGACGCTTCTGCTTATTCTTGATACGGCTTTTCCTGGTTGGTTTGGGCAGGATTCTCCTCTGCAAGTTTAATGAAAATATTAAGGATGACCAATTTACATAGGCAGACTTTAAAAGCCCAAGAAGCATACCTGATAACTAATGTACACTGCATGGTTTAGCCCCCCAGTCATGGCCCAAAGGGCTCTGGGAAGATGTAGGAATATACAGAACACCGTCCTCACCAGCCTGATGGCCGGGGACAAAGCTTGCTCTCCAACGTCGTGGAACGGGACTGTACGTCACAGCACTGTGAAGCGCTACGCTCCCATACGCCACAAGGACAGAGCCATGTGAGAGCAACCTCACAGGATGTCCACGTTGATATTAATGTTACAATCACAGCATGTACACTACATTACCAAAAGTATGTAGACACCTGCTTGTCGAAAATCTCTCTCCAAACTCATGGGCATTAATATGGAGTTTGTCCCCTCTTTGCTACTATAACAGCCTCCACTCTAATGGGAAGGCTTTCCACTAGAGAACATTGCTCGGCGGTCCCGTCCTGTGAGCTTGTGGCCTACCACTTTGCAGCTGATCCGTTGTTGCTCCTAGACATTTCCACTTCACAGTAACAGCGCTTAGTTGACCGGGGCAGCCTTAGCAGGGCAGACGTTTTAGACAAACTGACTTGTTGGAAAGGTAGCATCCTATGACAGTACCACATTTAAAGTCACCGAGCTCTTCAGTGAAACCATTCTACTGTCAATGTTTGTCTATGGAGATTGCATGGAGGTGCGCTATATTTTATACACCTGTCAGCAATCGGTGTGGCTGAAAGCCAAATCCACTCATTTGAAGGGGTGTCCACATACACGTGTATGTATGTATGCATGTATGTATACACACACATATACATACACGCATCTCAGTAAGTCTTCGCAAAAGGAACCCCTTCTGTTTGCATAGCTGTTGCTGTGAACCAAGCTAACTGCCCCTGCAACTCAGAAAACAGGACCGCTGCATTCTTACCTGTGCAACGAAGACGACATGTTTGCCACTGAACTTCTTTTCCAGCTCCCTCACGAGTCGCACCTGAATTTTCTGGAAAGATTTCAGCTGGGGCACGGGGACAAAGATGATGATGGCTTTCCTGCTACCACCAACTTCAATTTCCTGAGGGAGAGGGAAAAAAAATTGTTTTAACTTAGAGGCAAATACAAACAATTTAGTAGATACTTTTTCATCCAGAGAGCTAAAAAAAAAAAAATATGCACTGCATGGTTTAGCCCCCCAGTCATGGCCCAAAGGG
Organism: Salmo salar; assembly: GCF_965601325.2. NCBI lineage: Eukaryota > Metazoa > Chordata > Actinopteri > Salmoniformes > Salmonidae > Salmo > Salmo salar. Next base: position 54,921,933 of record NC_138305.1, on the reverse strand, counting down.
CTCTGGGAAGATGTAGGAATATACAGAACACCGTCCTCACCAGCCTGATGGCCGGGGACAAAGCTTGCTCTCCAACGTCGTGGAACGGGACTGTACGTCACAGCACTGTGAAGCGCTACGCTCCCATACGCCACAAGGACAGAGCCATGTGAGAGCAACCTCACAGGATGTCCACGTCGGGGTTTAACTCAAATAATAACCCAACACAGTTCTTCTTCCTAGGCATCAGAAACTCCTCCAACATTTAAATAAACATTCATCTTCAGTTATACAAAAAGGTCAGAGTAAAACAGTCAGAAATAACACATGCTCCATGTAGTGCAGTGCATGATCCTCACCTTTGCAGCAGTGATGTTCAGCTCCCTCAGCTGAGCCTTCATGTCTGAGTTCATCTCCAGCTCGAGAAGAGCCTAGAAAGGCAGACATGTTGAATACTGCAAACAGCATTAGCCAAGTGACTAAGTTAAAGAAGTTGTTTAAATTTGCCATACATGCAATAGCTAACATATTGGCCATTGGTTACCTGGGAAATGCCAGACTCGAACTCATCTGGCTTTTCGCCATTGGGCTTCACGATTTTGGCGCTGGTACTGAACATGGCCTATGTTTCTGGAAAACAAGACAGACAAGAAAACCATTTGAGCATGTTGTACATCTTTGGACATAATTGAATGTTTCAGATGCAACTAAACAGCCAGCAAAGTGGTCCATGCTGAACGCCATCTCACCATACGTACATGCAGTTACTAAGTTAACTAGCATAACGATAGTCAAACTACTATCACCCAGCTAAGGTTGATCAAACGAAGTCGACACTGGTTGGTTCCACTCTACACTCAACCATATGATCTCGCAAACAACTGAGCAAGTAATTGCATTGAATCAATCTAGCTAACGTTACTAAACTTTTGGTCGCATGTCCCCAAGCTAAATTGTTGGCTAGTCAACGTTAGCCGGCTAGCAGTGTTTTTCAACCCATGTTCCTTATCACATGGCTAACTTTAGTTAGCAACTAACATCAGGGAACACAGTACTCAAACATACACCAAATTTCAAGTCTACAAATCTGACAGGCCACTAGACAAAAGGTAAAATACTAAACTATGCGGTTAAAAAACGGACTCGCCGATTGACTACAAGCAATTATTCTTGGAACACATGGGCCTCAAACCGCGCCAGTTATACTACCAGTCATTCACGTTAGGTCTATCCTGAAACACTTCATAATTCATTACACACCGGCCATCCAAAAGCGGGAATATAACAATCTAACGCATCAAACGACTTACATGCACCCTGATACAAAAAACAGGGGATTTGATGCACATGTACAACATTTTGAAAAGAAATTCCGATTAGTGAGAGCATTATCAAAACCAACCTCAGTCAACAACGGCCAGGGAAGAGGCCGGAATCTCGCGAGAGGTACCTAGAAGTACATCGTGCTAGGGAGTCATGGGATCACGGAAGTAGCTAGGATTTTGAAGACTTTATTTCTCCCCCCAGCAGATAGTGTATTTCGAAAGAAAAAGTAATTAATTAATGCAAATACATAGGCAAAGGAGAATAATAAGTACGTCATGTTACAATGTATAGCTAGCTAACTTTTATATGTTGACATTACGCTTGTCACACAGAAATAACATCTTTGCTTGTCAGATAGCACCTAGCCTAACGTTAGCTAGCCAGCCAAATATTTTTGTTGGATTAAGTAACATGCTATCTGCACTGTTTACATGCCTGTACTAGTTCCAATGACAACTAGTTAATCGTTTCCCTAGCATTTCAACACAGTTAGTTTGTTCACATTGCTCATGTTAAGACCGTGCAATGACCGGTGCCTCCACTTTCAAGTAATTGCTGGTCTAAGTGATGTTCAGATTGACTGGTCTGTATAGTATAGTACGCAGGGCGGTCTGCAATGGCACAGAGGACATCGTGAAAGGCAAATTCTTCTACGCTGTGAGGAAAGGATTCAAACCTGGCGTTTACAAAACTTGGTGAGTTGTGGTGTAGTTGGCTAGCTAGCTGATTGCAGCTGTAGTGTGTCTTAAAACTCATTGACATTTATATGATAATTTCTAGTCTAATTTCTTTTCATAGAATTGCATGTGTTGACTTTTCTTTTAGGGATGAATGTAAGAGCCAAGTCGACAAGTTCCCATATGCCAGCTACAAGAAGTTTGCAGCAGAAAAGGATGCCTGGGAATTTGTCAGAGGCCAAGCAACATCGATAACGCCAGACGTGTCAGAGGGTAGATACAGTAGATGGCTATGTTCCTTCTCTATATGTCGCTATACTGAAATGGCAATACGATGGGTGCTGATGTTACTGGCTCTAGGAATGGCAGCAGTCTAATCATTAGAGAACTAGTGCTCCATTCAAGCATGGCAAAATCAGACTTGCACTCAGACCACAATATTATCTTTTAGGAGCCAGCTATGAGGCAACACTCCCTAGAAGAGCACCGGAGGCTCTTGAGTACATACCCATTGGTCAGAAGAGGCACTATGATCACATAGACGAGGAGGAGATGTCCCCTGCCAAACAGAGTCAATACAGCAGGCCATCTTCAAAAAGATCTGATGGATTCACCTACATTGGTACAGACATTCTCAATGTGTTGTTAATGTTGCAGATTGAAATGGTTCCCGTCAATGTTTTTGGGGTGAATAAATGGGGGGGAAAACAAAGTATTGTCTTTTCCTCCAGGTGATGCAGTGGTGGTGTACACAGATGGTTGCTGTTCAGGCAATGGGAAGGCCGGGGCCCGAGCTGGCATCGGAGTGTACTGGGGACGTGACCATCCTCTGTGAGTTGATTCAGGCCTGTAGTAAATTATACTTCAAGAGAGCTTGACACAATATAGTCCAGAAGTGTTCATGTTGACTGTCTTTATTGTAGGAATGTAGCTGAACCACTGGATGGAAGACAGACCAACCAGAGAGCCGAATTACAGGCAAGTACTGTGTTAATGTCATATTTGCTTTAATTGTGAACTCTAAACCAGATTATTATTTTCGACTCATTTAATTGCCACAGTTCCCTTTAGATTGTAACCAACCCCACGAGACGAAATCTCACGTTTTGCTTCTAAATAACAGGCAGCATGTAAAGCCTTGGAGCAGGCCAAAGAGATGAACATCAAGAAGTTGGTGCTCTATACAGACAGCAAGTTCACCATAAACGGTACATATGTGCTGCTTATAACACTCTACCAACACTATCAGCAAGGGCCTGACTAAATGTGGCATGGCATCATGTAATGCTGCAGGCATGATGCAGCAGCTAATGTTACTAGCTAGGCCTACTGTGACCATTGGATGAGAAATCCAGAGGTCCCTCTCTCTGACCTTCTCTTCCAATGGATTTTGAGAAGGAGGCGAGGTGTATGCAATTAAGAAAAGGCATATGTCGGTGTTTTTTTTCCGTCAGGTGTCACCAGCTGGGTGAAGAACTGGAAGCTGAACAACTGGAGGCTCAACTCTGGTGGCCCCGTCATCAACAAAGAGGACTTTGAAAAACTTGACATGCTGAATGAAGAGCTGGAGGTTGTATGGGTAAATATCAATGTTGCTCTACATATTTTCACTTCAGAGATTCCGTACACAAGTGTTTTGAGTTTCAGACTAGAACAGTGGTTCCCAAACTAGGGGTCATGACAGCCCATCTATCTACCTCATCCCCATACTATATTTATTTATTTATTTATTTATTCTGCTCCTTTTGCACCCCAGTATCTCTACTTGCACATTCCATTTTTGCACATCTACCATTCCAGTGTTTAATTGCCATACTGTAATTACTTTGCCACCATGGCCTATTTATTGCCTTAATTCCCTTATTTTACCTAATTTGCACTCACTGTATATAGACTTTTTGTTTTATTTTTTTCTTCTGTATTATTGACTGTATGTTTTGTTCATTCCATGTGTAACTCTGTGTTGTATGTGTCTAACTGCTACGCTTTATCTTGGCCAAGTCGCAGTTGCAAATGAGAACTTGTTCTCAACTAGCCTACCTGGTTAAATAAAGGCGAAATAAAAATATGTGGGTTCACCTGATTTGAAGATGTGATAGCAGGAGAAACTCCCAAAAGCCTGGTGAAATATTTTTATAATAAAAAAATATATACATTTATCATTATAAGTAATGTTTGTACCCGCATCTCAAAAACATTTGTGGTTAACCACACAGAAAATGGAACAGTGATGGAGTTGCCTTCACGAAATACATTTATTTTGAAATGTATTTGTTCAAAGTATTTATAAAGCAAGTCGTATGCCCTTAATTCAATACTTTACCAAATCTTCCAGTTTCTATAATGGTCTTCTTTGGGATTGGGTTGGCGGATCGCATCCAACTTTAAGGTGCATACACCGCCACATACTGTACTGTGTGAGACCAGTCACAGCCTACCTATATTAAATTCTCTTCATTATTCCTGTTCCTTAAAAGGAACAAAATAGCACCACCACATAACCCTACAGTATATACCACCATTTCATAAAAATCACCACCCCATTAACTTCTGCAGTAAAATCTTATATACCCAGGTACTTCTCTGCAGCTGCCATCTACTAATTAAAAACCCGCTACCCGATTCCAATACTTTGACCCTATCTGCTCCTGCACCATGCAAACGGCCTGGGTGGACAGGACACCTACACACTGACTCTTCTGAAATACTTCTCTCCTATTTTTTCTATTTTCTGTGATTTATTTTAAGTTTCTGCAATACAGTTGGTAACCATTGCTATGAACACTCAGAAGCCAACCTTACTGAAGCATAAAATCACTCATTGCCCTATTCCTCTGCTCTGACACAAATCTACTACAAATCCTCTCAGGATCCCTCACCCTTGACCCCTCACCCCATCCTCCTCTACTTTCTTCACTGCCTCAGCAAACGACACCTTCTGCACTACTCTGACTCTGGCCACTTCATCCTGCCTCTCTCGCACCGGACACCTCCGATCCCCAGCAACATGGGCATCCCTACAGTTGACACACACAACTTTATCCACCGAAGCTCCACAATCCTCTATCCCATACCCTCCTGCACACTTCCCACATCTTGGAATCTCCCTCCTACACACTGCTGCGATATGACCATAAACGTTGTACCTCAAACAGTGCAGTGGATTCTGAACAAGTCCTCTAACAGTATAACTGATATATCCTAACATGACTTTGTCTGGTAGAGACTGACTCAAAACTCAAAGACTGACAGTGACAGTTTCACCACGCTCCCCACCGGGTCTTTGTCTTCCGGTGCCGGTACCCCTTGCAAGTCTTCCGATGTAAAATCCTTGAGTCCCAAAAACGTTTCTGCCACAGTAATGTCCAGTTTCTTCGACTTCTTTGAGACTTGTGCTGTATAGTTTATAACTGTGGCAATGAACGCAACAAAATCCACCTTTTTAACACACATCTTATCTTTTGTCTGACAGCAAACATTTACTACGGTCTGTGGTGTATTCACTACCATATCTTCACTAGCATCACTAGTGTTCTCAATTATTTTAAGCGCCCCCGCATAGGAGATTCGATTGACCTCTCTAACTGTTGCCACCTCAATTTCCTTCACCCTTACCGGGCACTCCAGGAACTCAGGATCATGATCCCCACCACAATTGCAACACCATCGTTCTTCTACACACCGTTCTTCAGTATACTCTTGTTCGTCTGCACACACTTGAAACATGGCCATATCCTTTACAATTCTTACACTGCAGTAGTTTGGGGACAAAAGCTCTTACTGCTTATTTTACTTAACCAAGCTTCACATGCGGAGGTATTTGCTCTTCCTCAAAAAAACAACACGACCAACAGACTTTCTTCTTTTTCTCCATTCGCCGGGCACCAACCACACCAGGAATTATTTTCAGGTACTCGACATGAACATCCGTCGTCACCCCTGAGATGACTCCTTTGACAAGTGTTCTACTCCGAAGTTCAAAACTTCTATTGTCCGGATTCTTTTGAGCCCCACTGCAATCTTCCTCAGTTCTTCAGAAATACAATGAATCAAAATAAGACCACTCCTGGTCACTCAGACTCCACTTTTCCAAGCTCATACTTCACCATTTGACACCTCAAACGGGTTTTAGCTAGGGTCAGGGCCGCCCTGATAGCTAGGCTCAGAGCCGCCCAGCAAGTCTCCTGTATGGAGTCAGTGAAAAATCGCTGAAGGTGTGAGTAGAGAGAAGATGGCAGTGGATGTCCCACAGTCTGCAGTGAATGCCATGCAGGAGAAGGATCCCGACACACTAATAGTGAAGGTGGACTTTGTTGCGTTTTATAGCACAAGTGATAAATTGCACTAGTCAAACTAATAACAAATCTAAGAAGCTAGACATGTGAAGGCGGCATAGATTTCTGGATCTCCAGGACTTTACAGCCGAAGTGTTACAGGGAGTACTGAATGAAGAGGTCCCCCCTCCCAGGTTCCTGAACCTATGTAGGGATCTGAATAGACATTTAAATCTGACTGAAGGAGTACAGTTCTTTTTTATTTTTTGAAATTCAGTGTAGTAGTGTGAATTTGGTTAGTGTTTTTTGGTATTTAGTATAAATTTGTTCATTGGGGTCTTTTTTTACTACCCCGTACAGTAGGTGGCGGCAATACACCTTATGAGTGTAGTCTGCCAATAAACCTCGAAGAAGAAGCTCTCTTACATCAAACAATGAGAGTGCTTTAAATTGGCTCGAAAAAGCTGGCCTACACTTGACTGTTGCACTTGGATCCTTCCCATGGTTAATGGCTACTGCCTCTACACTGCTGCAAAATTGATTTTTTTTGGAGACCATCCTCAGCTAGTTCTTCGGTGGCTAGCACATTAAGTGAGCAGTGGCATGTATTCATGGACGCCAAGGGAAGCCACCCCCACACACACAAAAAAAACATAAAACAATGTATCTTTAGTCTTTGTGTTTCATAAATTCGCAAAAGGCTGAAAGCATCTGAGCGAGTGAAACAGCGCCCCTCTTCAAGGGAAGCCAGCTTGGATTTGGCGTCTTTCTTATCGTATACGTTATTAACAGAAACAACTTGAATTGTTGCATCTCATTTTGTTGTTGTCCTCTGGTGGCTAGCTAGCTAAAATTTGTCTCTTTCCTAAATTAGCTACGGATGGAGATAGAGATTTGGACTTGTGGTTTTACTAAATTCTCCGTACTGGCCAATGATTATAACGCCGATTCTGATCCAACCATTAAGTCATACATTGTTGTGCCCCTGGCCTAAGAGGATCAAAGATCAATATGTACAGTAGATGGATATAGAAGGCTAATGTTAACTAGCTAACGTTGCCCATGAATGGAAGTTAGGCAAGCAAGCAGGTAGCCTAGGACAACAAAAAATAAAAACATGGTACTACATGACAGAGTGATAAACTGTTTCGTCAGTGTCGTGTCTTTGGGCACCATTAACTTGAAGACATGTTTATCAAATAACTCCCTGTTATTATTATTACGCAATTAAACTGATTAATCGTTTAACTGTAATTAACTAGGAGATCGGGGCACCAAGGAAAATATTCAGATTACAAAGTTATAATTTTCCTAATATAACTTTCCTATATTATAACATTATATATTATATTATAGTACAGGCCGATTATCTTCTGGTTTAAATGGTGTATTCTTTACCTCGCGTCCAGTCTCATTCCAAACGTCGTAAATTGTTGTATCTGCACGAACCCAGTCTTTACTAAAAGTCATCCATACATCAATTGTCTTAAAATCATTTATTTACTAAACTAAGTAATTCACAGAAAGCATACAAACAGTAGTTATCGTCACAAAGAATTGGTAGAGTAATGTGCCCTAGTGGGCTAAACTGGCATGGCGGCTTGTTAAACAAATAAGGGGGTTGGGGGCAGCTGAGAAGGCACAACAGAGTTGATAAATATTAACAATTGATATGCTAATCCTTTGCACATGAACGCTCACTCATTCGGAAACAATTGCAATCAATATATATATTTACGCTCAGTGTGTCGTCGTGATCTTCGTTGGAAAGGTCGTTCTGTTGGAGAGTTCCCTCTCTCTCTTGGTTAGAATGGCTCTTTCAAAGCGACATTCATTAATGTCGTTATAGAATGGATGTTTCGTCGGTCTTCGCATTCAATGATAGAATTTCTAGCTGCAGACTATTAATTAATATCAAAGACTTGTTATTATTCTGTCGGTATCGATAGTTTAACCACGTGGTATGGTTACTTCAGTAGAGGGATGCATGGTCAAACCTATTGGCCAACTCGTAATGGAGTGGAGGCCTGGTCTGAAGAAAGTAACCCTGGGTGGGGGTTTTATTCGGAATGACAGAAAAAGGCTGTCTCATGACGCCAGGTCTTGTCTGTGTCCCTGGGGGCGTGCCGATGACTGAGTTAAGCTTTGAACAGAAATACAATTCTATCACATTAACCTCTATGGGCAAGCGTCCCACCTACTCAACAGCCAGTGTAATCCCGTGGCGCGATATTCAAATACCTCAAAAAATGCAAAAACTTCAATTTTTCAAACATATGACTATTTTACACCATTTTAAAGACGAGACTCTCGTTAATCTAACCACACTGTCCGATTTCAAAAAGGCTTTACAATGAAAGCAAAACATTAGATTATGTCAGCAGAGTACCCAGCCAGAAATAATCAGACACCCATTTTTCAAGCTAGTATATAATGTCACATAAACCCAAACCACAGCTAAATGCAGCACTAACCTTTGATGATCTTCATCAGATGACAACCCTAGGACATTATGTTATACAATACATGCATGTTTTGTTCAATCAAGTTCATATTTATATCAAAAACCAGCTTTTTACATTAGCATGTGACTAGCATGTGACTAGCATTCCCACCGAACACTGCCGGTGAATTTACTAAATTACTCACGATAAACGTTCACAAAAAAACATAACAATTATTTAAAGAATTATAGATACAGAACTCCTCTATGCACTCGCTATGTCCGATTTTAAAATAGCTTTTCGGTGAAAGCACATTTTGCAATATTCTCAGTAGATAGCCCGGCATCACAGGGCTAGCTATTTAGACACCCAGCAAGTTTAGCATTCACCAAAGTCAGATTTACTATAAGAAAAATGTTATTACCTTTGCTGTTCTTCGTCAGAATGCACTCCCAGGACTTCTACTTCAAAAACAAATGTTGGTTTGGTCCCAAATAATCCATTGTTATATCCAAATAGCGGCGTTTTGTTCGTGCGTTCAAGACACTATCCGAAAGGGTAAATAAGGGTGACGAGCATGGCGCATTTCGTGACAAAAAAATTCTAAATATTCCATTACCGTACTTCGAAACATGTCAACCGCTGTTTAAAATCAATTTTTATGCCATTTTTCTCGTAAAAAAGCGATAATATTCCGACCGGGAAATCGTTTTTTATTACAAAGAGAGTGAAAGTAAAAGCATGCTATCCCTTCATGCACGAGCCTCAGTCTAATGGCCCTCTGATTGAGCACTTGCCAAACGCGCTAATGTGTTTCAGCCTGGGGATGGAATTACATCGTTCAGCTTTTTCCCGCCTTCTGAGAGCCCACGGCTCGTAGGAAGTGTCACGTCATGCCAGAGATCCCCTGTATTTGTTAGAGATGATCAAGGAGGGCAAGAAATTGTCAGACAGGCCACTTCCTGTAAGGAATCTTCTCAGGTTTTGGCCTGCCAAATGAGTTCTGTTATACTCACAGACACCATTCAAACAGTTTTAGAAACTTTAGGGTGTTTTCTATCCAAAGCCAATAATTATATGCATATTCTAGTTACTGGGCAGGAGTAGTAACCAGATTAAATCGGGTACGTTTTTTTTATCCGGCCGTGCAAATACTGCCCCCTAGCCCCAACAGGTTAACATCAGTACATATCCTCTCAACATATTCCAAATAGCTTTAATCTTATTAAATAATTGTATACAACCATTTAGATGCAAGTCCCATAGCTGAGGCTATTATATAAACCTTAGTATGGTAATATGGTACTATTGTCTCCAATGGGTATCACAAAATTGTACCAAGCGGACCAGTTCGTAGCTGGATTCTTCACCAATCTTTTATACCTTCTCCAGACCATAAATGTCGTTCGGTTGCCCAATTCTGTGAGTTGGAAGAATTTCCTTTGTCTCTCTATGAAACCCCTCTCTGTCTCAACTGGGCCATGCGGCAGGACATTCTCCTTTAGAATTTTACGACCGCCTTCACAGGGCCTGGGTAGGGAGAGGTAGGTAGGGGGATGGTGCAAGGGGGAGGGGGTCAACTGTGCTCCCTGTTCCCAGAGAGAGGGCAACGTCATGACAACAGCATGAAAGAGAGCAGGATGGCATTGGCGTTTCTCTATATGTAGGATGAGTCAACATGTTTTTCTTCTTCCACGAACACATGTTCGCTCAAACAGAAATCAGAACCATGAACAATTTTTAACATATGTTGATTGGACTACATTGTTTTTGGTATCTTTTAGTTGTCACTGTGTTAGACTAAGCATAGGGGATTTATATTGTTGTAATGCTGAAGTTGAAATGGTGGTGGAGTAGTGGAGATAGATCCTGTTTTCTTTGCGACTTGAGGTAACTCTCTGGTTCTAAATCAATAGTTGTTTAGTGGTATGAAAATGTCAAAAACATCAACTTTTCTTAACCATGCTGTAAGTCATGTAACTGTCTGTTACATGCAATATGCGTCGTGGACTTCACCGGACAGAGGTGGCTCTCCGGTTTTGTGATAAAACAAAAGGTGTGGTTGATTTTCTTTATTCTGCCATTGTCGTCTTATTGTCTCGGCCTTTAGGCACATAGATCATGGTCACAAGGCATGTGAATTTACAGCAAACAACGCAGTGTAGGTTGTAATATTACTTTTACTTTTTTTGGGGGGGGGGGGTGTGCTTCCCCCAGTGATATATATTTTTTTAAATTACCCACACACCGCTCTGACTCAAAGGGATCCCTGAAATCTCCTTCTGAGTGTTAAAGTTCATGGTATCCTTCGCCAGCTCATATCTATGTGAAGCAGGATTCAGGGCTCTTGTCTGTGTCCGATCCAAACTCTGAAGGTTGAGACAGCAGTGACGAGGTGTGCATTGTCGACCACACGCCCCCTGACTTTTGAGAACCTCCCCAGGACATGCATGCATACCCATCTCATTAGTTGTGAGTTAAGAAGATCATAAATCCTCTGACTGTTTTTGAAATCGACTGTCATAGCCCCAAATAAAGGTTGGTTGGGGTTGCAATACATTTCTGATATCGTTCTGATATCGAAGTTGGGTCGTGGCCCCAAAAAATTTGGGAACCCCTGCACTAGAACGTTCAGTCATGGATGATGCACAACTGAAATGACTAACAGTCCCCTTTTGCCTCTGACTATCTTCTCTCTCTTCTTTCCCCCAGTTGCACATCCCAGGCCACGCTGGGTACCTAGGAAACGAGGAGGCCGACAGGCTGTCCAGAGATGGAGCAGCGAAACACTTAGATTAGCCAAAGAAAGATAATCTAATTTACTGCTCCTGGGCAGTTCATTCAACATTTGGATTATGGTTTTGAATGGAATATGGGAATTATATATTGTCCTTTCTGTTGGGCTGCCATGTTCTAAATGTTATGAAATTACATCTAGTTCCATCCTGTTTGACATCTTTATGGTTATTTCTAAGTTAAGAAAAAAATTCAGCTTGTGCTTGTACCGTATGAACATTTCTTAATATTCCAAAATCATTCCATTCTGATAGATAAAACAGTTCTGTAACCACTGTGTAATGTACACTTCAGACAGTAGATGGAGCTCTAGCGCATCAAAACAGGTCCAATACCTCGGAATAGGACTGGCTCTCTTAATTACATTCCATGCTAGGCTCCTCTGTGGAAAGAGGATTCCTCACATAGAAGATGGATTTCTCTGGTTTCTATATGCATGCTGTAAGATAACGGCCACTTATGACATATGTGTGTGTGATCTAAGGATTATTTGTCTTGCTCAAAAGCCTGTCTATTACTAGGACTAGTGGTCACGTTAACGTTTCCCTCTTCTAAAAAAACAACACACCCTTCAAAGATCATCTATTCATGTATACTCTGACATGAAATGATCTTGTTGATATTCTCTTTGACTACTTGGTGCACAATTCCATCTTCTCCACTTTACTCAGTCAGCTCTTGGCAGATACTACTTAGTCTCTCAGTACGTGTCTCATCCATTCAGTAAGCTGGTGTCTAGACAGTGGACCTATACGTGTGTGAGGAAAAATAATGACAGCTCTAGCTGAGAGAGTAATCTCCATATAGCCTTTCCCCTCTGTGAGGTTGGTGATTGTAGAAAACCAGAGCACCAGGAATGAGTGTGCCTCTCTCTGACCTTAGCTGGCTGGCTTCTCCACGGCACGCTCCCGGCTTGTCTGGAGATGTGAAGTCCTGCCTGGGGCTGGGTGTTGGAGATACTGCGGCTGCAGTCGGAGGTCGATGTGAGACGGGGTGGAGAGGGGTCACGGCGCTTCACCACATCGGACTGAAGCTCGTTAGGGCTTCGTCTCAACACATTTGCTCCATCAGCAAATATGCTGCTCAGGCATTCATCTGTCTGACACCGCCTCTTCTATTTAGCTCTTGTGGCTAACTAGCTCTTGTTGCCTAGTTGTTAATTTCGCTTGCCAAGCTCAGGGCAGGTCAGTCACGGCGGATGACAGAAGAGACTTCTGCGTTGGTTACTGTTAAGAGCACTGGGTGTTGTCTGCATGTGTAACTCACGATAAAATCTAGATTTGAAGATGGTATTCTATCAGGGTGTTGACTGCCACAGTGAAAGATATTGCAAAGCCCTGTGGTTATACAGATAATCCATTTGAATCTGTTCTTGTTTTTGGTATAATATTGAGTTCTCTTGTGTGTGGCTTGAGGATAAGTATCTTAACGCTATTCATCCATGTGAGATGCAGGGGAGGAGTAGTAGACTGAGTCCTAGTCGTTACCGCACATCTGGTGCCGACGCAGTTCAGAGACGGCTGGCAGCTGACTCTTGTCATGTGCATTAGAAGACGTGTGGAGAATGATTCTCTCCTAACGAATCCAGCAATCGTGTGTGTTACGGTGGTGACGGTGGGGAAACATCAAGGGAAGCCACTCTTGGTGAAAGGCAGAGGGAGTCACAATCAAACATCATGGCAGCCGCCTCTGTGGAGCAAAGCGGCACCTCGGAACAGAACTGACATCTGTTTCCATGACAGCTGTCTGGATCAGCCTAACTAACTCCTGCCTTAGAACTAATGTGACCGTTTGATTTCGCAGTGAAAAGAAAGACATTCTGTCAGCAGTACTCACTCAGTATTGTTTGGTTTCCACGAATTGAGAGGTAGTCGAACAACAAGTTAGTTTGTATCATCTCAACAGGGTGAACTAATGTCTTTCAACCTGCTGTCGTCATTGGACATTAATTGGAGGTGGGGAAATAAGGGAGCAACATGAAGGGAGTAGGAGGTGAACAATGTTGAGAGACTCTTCACAAGCAAGAGAAGAAAGGAAAAGAGAGAAGAAAAGAATGTGCACATGCAAAGAAACTTGAAGCTAAAGTCATTGAAAAGTATGAGCAGATGAATCTCGCTACCCACTGTGCCACGGGAGGTTACTTCATCAGCCTCATTAGTATCTCTCTGTCCCTCTCCCTCTCTTTACCGGCATTCAGTCTCTCCCACCGTCCCTCTGTTTCTGTCTTCCGGCCTCTCGTGCTGTCTTTCTCTCCCCGTCCCTCAGCAACCAACTCATCTCCTCCTCCCCTTCTTACCTCCATCCCCTCCTCCTCCCACACGTCTTCCTCCTTCCTCTCTCCTCCTCCTCCTCCCCTCTCTGGTAATGGTCGGGCAGAACTGGCAGACAGACTTCCAGGCCCAGTCTTGGCATGGTGCCCCTGGAGTAGAGCCTGTGAGGCTGGGTTACTGTAGGCAGTAGCCAGGCCCAGTGTGGGCACCTCAGAGCCTGACAGCTCACTCCCAGAGACATGCACCGCTGGCAGAGGGGGGAGGGCAGCGCCAGCCTGCTGTCTGCATGTGAGCCGTACCCACAGAGGGTGCTTGACAAGGTGAGAGGCTGGCACTGCGGTACTCTGCAGCTCCTCCTCTCAAGGCTGCCTCCAGACCCCCCCCCCCCCCCCAGAACACACCTGCTCAGGAAGAGGAACACTCTCCTAACTCTCCATCCTGTAGCTTGTCGAAAATGTCAGGTATTAGATGGGGTTTTGTGTCCATCTGAGAATAGCAGACAGGTGGTTTAGCCCAGTTTCTTACTCTCTGTAGATTAGACGTATCGATCAATTACAGCAAGTCTTCACTTTTTACCATCTAATTACACAAGATCCATAAAAAGTAATAGGGTTCAGTTGATAAAATGTCCCTCCCTAAACCAGTGTTTGTGGGTCCTCATTGAGACAATATTTGGAGACTGAACACTGCGGTCATGGATTTTGAATTCTATAAGCATGTTAGCTCCCCGTGTGGCTCAGTTGGTAGAGCATGGTGTTTGCAACGCCAGGGTTGTGGGTTCGATTCCCATGGGGGACCAGTACGGAATAAAAAAATGTATGCACTCACTACTGTAAGTCGCTCTGGATAAGAGCGTCTGCTAAATGACTAAAATGTAAAATGTACTGTCAAGCTGAGGCTGAGTTTTCTCCACTTGAGCTAGGAAAACTCCACACTGGTAAACTGTCAGTGTGTGTCTTAGACCTGTTGTTCATCACATAGCTTGACGAGGTGTCTGAGAACAAGGCGGTAGCTCGTGCCAGCATAGAGACATTTTTAAGTCTCTCTTCTCCACAGAGGCTGCTTGGGATGAAAAGCTCCGGTGTGTGCCTGTGGAAAGAGAACGGCCTTGAAGTTTTACTGTCCCCTGCTGGCTTGTATAAAAACATCTACACAGACACGCCGCAGTAACAAATAACTATTGTGAGTGTATTATGACTGAGTTTTACCTGGACACGTTAGAACATTGGGGTCAGTGTTTTGTGCAGAATGTGTAAATTAACTTCAGGGTCACAATAGCTTTCTTTAGATTAAAGGGGCAGGGCAGTTATGTGATTTTCCTTTTTTGATATGTCCACACTATGAGATCGAAATAACACTGACATTGTGAAGATGATGCCCTTTCTGTATAAGAGCTGTTTGAAACAAATGCCTGGAAATTCAGGCACTTCAGGTGGTATGAAACCTTTGTCCCACATCATGATTTCACAATGTGATCTGTTTATAATAGACCAATGTCTGTTCGTCTGGCTAAGGATGGTCTAAAGTCCACCCCCTATCAGCCAATCAGGGCGGTGCATGTAAATATCTTAAAACGTGTTTCATAACACCCACACAATCAGACTGAGCAATTCAAGGGCCAAAGGAAGTTCAGGGAAATAAATGATAAAAAATATTAAATAAACACACACACTGATTTATTAGACATGCAGTGATTCTTTTAAAACAAAATTACAAAGACTGTGGGTTCAGCTTATTATTTTCCTTTTGTTGGTTTTTTATGTTGAATCAGAGAGAAAGGTAGCATTATGATATGTTATGTGACTATCAAATGCAACCTTCATGTTGCCTTGGAGATATGTTGTACTGCCAGCATGCAACTGTGTCAATGGAACTGTGTTTGTACCAATCTTTTCTTTCTCTTTGAGAATGCTATAAGCTACATTATTTATAGAACATTATCTTACAGAGCCTGTTGCAATTGTAGTAGGTGTGTTGATAATATGTACTCAGGAGAACATACATCAGGTGCAACAGTAGGGCACTAATGACAATGATCTGTGCGCCTGTCTGGCATGTAATGTCATGTCTGGGAAGAGCCATCTATCTGTGGACCAGCTGAGGGTATGTCTGCCAGCCCCATCTCCTCCTATACTGTACCCTTCATCATGGTCCTGCAGCTTTCAGCACTCCTTCCAGAGAACAAAACAAGGGGAGTATCAGCCGTCCAGGGTAATAAAGAGAGAGAGAGAGAGAGAGAAGGAGAAAAAATACACAGAAAGAGAGGATGAGGGGGGGACAAATGGTCCCATTAAAGTCAGCAGCTGCTTGCTTGCCTGTGCTCGAGCCGGTCCAGTCGGCCCTGCCGTCCCATAATGATGCCAAGGTCAGGCGGGCCGCGCGGCGCGCCGCTGCAGTGCCATCCATCACACGCCAGGGCTCTAATTATCCTGCAGATCCCTAACCAAGCGTGAGATGTCATTACGCAGATGGGAGCTCCTCTCGCTCTCTCTTGCTCTCTCTTTCTCTGGCCGTGTGTGTGTGTGTGTGGGGGGGGGGGGGGTGACAGGAGGAGGAGGACAGGGCTGTCACCCAGCGCTCGGTACATCCAGTGCCTCGGAATTGTCATTAGACGGGGCAATGTAGCTCAAAATAGCAAAACAGAAAGCTGCATTCTCAGAACATAAAGATTCAATATTTCTGTACTGCACTACCACACAAAGCTGATGTCGACAAGCTTAGCCAGACCAGCAGAGCATCAAAATGATTGTAGGACAAGCCCGGGTCCATAATCCTAGTATTTTCCCCTCCATCTCATGGCAGCATTTATTCTTCTCAGCACCAGAAAGAACCCCCCCCCCAAAAAAAACTATTTGTTGCTGTGAAAACATTGCATTGAGTAAGTCAGAAAAATCTTTGTTATGCTTCTCTCACGGAGGCTAAAGAAAGAGATTTAATTGCTGCTATCAGCTTTTGAACCTAGGTTACCCTCACGCCCCAGGCTTTCCCTGTGCAGCACCTAGAGCACATATTTCATCGTAATGAGAGGTGAATTCAGGGAAGAAACTGTGGGGTGCAGGAACCCAACTGAGAAGAACTGTGTTAGGGGGAGGGGGGCGGGACAGGAAGGAGAGAGGAGATGGAGAAGACAGACTGAGGGAAAGATGTGAGAGACCCAGGGAAATGAGTGAGGCACTGAAAGAGAGAGGGGGGGGGCAAGAAGAAGTGAGAAGAAATCGGAGCGACGCTAGGAAAACCTGTGAGGAAGTAGATGAGAAAAGAAAAGACGGGATAGAATAAGAGGAGCAGGGAATGAGTGACCCAAAGAGAGAAGAGACTTGTGCAAGAGGGAATGTTTGAGGAGGGTGAGGAGACAGTAGGTCATAGGAGAGGGTGAGGTCATGGGGGTAGAGACTGTGGAAAGAGGATGGGGTTGTTGATAGGAGAGGTCAGAAGGAGAGGAGAGGGCTTTTTGTCATATTATTGGCTGCAACAGTACTCACCTCTCCTGTATTCACTGTAGTGTTGTACAGACATGGGAGTTGCTCCATAGTTCCCCCTGCCTGATAATCCAGTCTATGACACGCAACACCCATTTCTATTAGATGTTATTGGGATTCGGTGAGCGGCTTCCCTCTCTCTCGCTTTCTCGCACACACACCCTTTCCACACACACACGTTCGGGCTCAACCAGGGGTGTTAAAATGTTGGTCAGACATCACACACATGAGATTTAGCAGCAGTACAGCACACCCAGACAGACAGACAGAAAGAGAGGGGGGGGGGGGGTTTACTAAGCAATATGGAAGTGTTTTAGGAAGGTCATACCAAGGATGATTTTGATTTTTGAATTTTAAGTATAATTCTTTTTTTGTTGATGATGATGATGATGATGATGATGAAAAAGAAAATTGGCCCTTACTGCTATTAGCCCATACACACACATTAAATAACAGATTAACTATATGGAGCAACAGATAATCCCCCCCAAAATCTAAAGGAAGTGGCTGTCTTATATCTGAGAGATATAAGAAAGATTGGTCCCATGTTTCATGAGCTGAAATAAAAGATTCCAGAATTTTTCCATAGGCACAAAAAGTGTATTTCTCTCACATTTTATGCACAAATTTGTTTACATCCCTGTTAGTGAGCATTTCTCCTTTGCCAATATCATCCATCCACCTGATAATATCGACATATACACTGATTCGGTGAGTGAGTTTATAAGGAAGTGTATAGGAGATTTGTACCCACTGTGATTATTAAAACCTACCCTAACCAGAAACCATGGATAGACTGCGGAATTCGCGCAAAACTGAAAGCACGAACCACTACATTTAACCATGGAAAGGTGACTGGGAATATGGTTGAATACTAACAGTGTAGTTATTCCCTCCGCAAGGCAATCAAACAGGCAAAATGTCAGTATAGAGACGAAGTGGAGTCGCAATTCAACAGCTCAGACACAAGATGTATGTGGCAAGGTCTACAGACAATCACGGACTACAAAAGGAAAAGTGCCACCGATGCGGCCCTCTACCAAGGACTGTGGGCTCTCCTTCTCCGCAGCCCAGACAGCATCCCTAACTGCATCCTCAGAGCATGCGCAGACCAGCTGACTGGTGTGTTTACGGACATATTCAATCTCTCCCTATCCCAGTCTGCTATCCCCACATGCTTCAAGATGGCCACCATTGTTCCTGTTCCCAAGAAAGCTAAGGTAACTGAACTAAATGACTATCGCCCCGTAGCACTCACTTCTGTCATCATGAAGTGCTTTGAGAGACTAGTCAAGGATCATACCACCGCCACTTTACCTCCATATCAGACCCACTTCTATTTGCTTACCGCCCCAATAGGTCGACAGACGATGCAATCACCATCACACTGCACACTGCCCTATCCCATCTGGACAAGAGGAATACCTATGTAAGAATGCTGTTCATTGACTAGCTCAGCATTCAACACCATAGTACCCTCCAAGCTCATCATTAAGCTTTAGACCCTGGGTCTCAACCCCACCCTGTGCAATTGAGTCATGGACTTCCTGACGGGGCACCCCCAGGTGGTGAAGGTAGGAAACAACATCTCCACTTCGCTGATCCTCAACACTGGGGCCCCACAAGGGTGCGTGCTCAGCCCCCTCCTGTGCTCCATGTTCACCCATGACTGTGTGGCCATGCACGCCTCCAACTCAATCATCAAGTTTGCAAACGACACAACAGTAGTAGGCTTGATTACCAACAACGACGAGACAGCCTACAGGGAGGAGGTGAGGGCTCTCGGAGTGTGGTGTCTGGAAAATAACCTCTCACTCAACGTCAACAAAACAAAGGAGATGATCGTGGACTTCAGGAAACAGCAGAGGGAGCACCCCCCTATCCACATCGATGGGACAGCAGTGGAGAAGGTGGAAAGTTTTAAGTTCCTTGGCGTACACATCACGGACAAACTGAAATGGTCCACCCACACAGTGTGGTGAAGAAGGCGCAACTGCAGCCAACTGATTAACGACTGTTGTAAGTGGTTTTCAGGGGTTTTACTCCTTACAAATCACGTATATTTCACCTTAATTTCCCTTAAAAGCTAAATTGAAAACATTAAAAAGAAAAATCAAGGATATTGGGTATGTACACATGCTTAAGTTTTCCAAGTAAGAATTAAGTCTGAATTAAAATATTTGGAATGACCCTGGAGAAACACCAAACTCAGTTCACTTTAAAGAAGTTAAAAAACATCAGCGATACTTTATCCTTTAGATTCTAGGAAAATGAAAGACACTGTCTCAAATTGAAAGCCTTATTATTAAGGCTTTAAATAGTATTTATTTATTTTTTCGCTTCCCTCTAATGGGCTTAAATACTTTTGGGGGCCTGTAGTCAACATATTGCCAACCCCCCCATTGCTCGCTCTAAGTGTCTCTTCTCTCTCTCTGACCTCACCCTCTCTCTTGTCTTCTCTTCTTTTTTCCTCTATATCTGCACCTTCCTCTTCCTCTCTCTTCCCCCTCTCTCTGGTCTTTTCCTCTCTCCCCCCTCTCTCTCTCTCAATACTTTATCTCTCATCTTCCACTCTCTCCTCTCTCTTGTCTTTCCCTCCCTCTCCTCTCCTCTCTTCCCCCTCCCTCTCCTAACTTCTGCTCTCCTCTGCTCCACTCTCTCTCCTCTCTTCCCCTCTCCTAGTTCTCTCTTCCACTCCCTCTCCTCTTCTTTCAGGGTGCACACAAGTGCTTTTCCACCACAGATACTGGCCCTCATATAAAACAGACAACACAATATGTAGTCTTGTTCACATTGCTTTACAACTATTAGATGTATAATGAAATTGAGTTATTTTAAGAAAATGTGCTGACTTGGTCCTGACATACGGCAGGCGATACTGTATCTCGATTAAGTTAGGGTAGGTAAAGGTCTGTGTACCAAACTTCAGATTTACTCCTGAAGTCTGGGGTGACATTAATTAGCCTCAGCTTTGTGTCTTCAGCTGTGTATGAAACAAAATGGAAAATTAACTGGAAATTTCAGGTTACTAAAAGTAGACCCAGTGTTTCCTCCACACTTATTCAGTAGCGGCGGCGTTCAGACCCCTTGACGTTTTCCACATTTTGTTACGTTACAGCCTTATTTTAATTGGATTAAATATTTTTTTCCCCCTCCTCAATCTACACACAATACCCCATAATGACAAAGCAAAAACGGGTTTTTAGACTTTTTTGCTAATTTATATATAAAACAAATGAAATATCACATTTACAAAAGTATTCAGACCCTCTACTCAGTACATACAGCCTCGAGTCATCTTAAGTATGACACTACAAGCTTGGCACACCTGTATTTGGAGAGTTTATCCCATTCTTCTATGCAGATCCTCTCAAAATCTGTCAGGTTGGATGGGGAGCGTCACTGCACAGCTATTTTCAGGTCTCTCCAGAGATGTTAGATCGGGTTCTGGCTGGGCCACACAAGGACATTCAGAGACTTGTCCCAAAGCCACTAGTACGTTGTCATGGCTGTGTGCTTAGGGCTGTTGTCCTGTTGGAAGGTGAACCTTCGCCCGAGTGTGAAGTCTTGCTCTGGAGCAGGTTTTCATCAAGGATCCCTCTTTACTTTGCTCCATTCATCTTTCTCACGATCCTGACTAGTCTCCCAGTCCCTCCTGCTGAAAAACATCCTCACAGCATGATGATGCCACCACTATGCTTCACCGCAGGAATGGTGCCAGGTTTCCTCCAGACGTGACGCTTGGCATTCAGGCCAAAGAGTTCAATCTCGGTTTCATCAGACCAGAGAATCTTGTTTCTCATGGTCTGAGAGTCCTGTATGTGCCTGTTACTGAGGAGGAGCTTCCGTGGCCACTCTACCATAAAGGCCTGATTGGTGGAGTGCTGCAGAGATGGTTGTCCTTCTGGAAGGTTATCCCATGTTCACAGAGGAGCTGATAGAGTGACCATCGGATTCTTGGTCCTGACCACGGCCCTTCTCCCCCGATTGCTCAGTTTGGCAGGGCGGCCAGCTCTAGGAAGAGTCTTGGTGGTTCCAAACTTCTTCCATTTAAGAATGATGGAGGCCACCGTGTTCTTGGGGACCTTCAATGCTGCAGAAATGTTTTGTTACCCTTCCCCAGATCTGTGCCTCAACACAATCCTGTCTCGGAGCTCTATGGACAATTCCTTCAACCTCATAGCATTTTTTTTTTATTGAACACGCACTGTCAACTGCGGGACCTTATATAGACAGGTGTGTGCCTTTCCAAATCATGTCCAATCAAGTTGTAGAAACATCTTAAAAATAATCGATGGAAACAAGATGCGCCTGAGCTCAATTTCTAGTCTCATAGCAAAGGGTCTGAATACTTATGTAAATTAGGTATTTTTACAATGAGGGAAAAAAGTATTTGATATTTTGTACGTTTGCCCACTGACAAAGAAATGATCAGTCTATAATTTTAATGGTAGGTTAATTTGAACAGTGAGAGACAGAATAACAACAACAAAAAATCCAGAAAAACACATGTCAAAAATGTTATAAATTGATTTGCATTTTAATGAGCGAAATTAGTATTTGAACCCCTCTCAATCAGAAAGATTTCTGGATCCCAGTTGTCTTTTATACAGGTAACGAGCTGAGATTAGGAGCACACTCTTAAAGGGAGTGCTCCTAATCTCAGTTTGTTACCTGTATAAAAGACACCTGTCCACAGAAGCAATCAATCAATCAGATTCCAAACTCTCCACCATGGCCAAGACCAAAGAGCTCTCCAAGGATGTCAGGGACAAGATTGTAGACCTACACAAGGCTGGAATGGGCTACAAGACCATCGCCAAGCAGCTTGGAGAGAAGGTGACAACAGTTGGTGCGATTATTCGCAAATGGAAGAAACACAAAAGAACTGTCAATCTCCCTCGGCCTGGGGCTCCATGCAGGATCTCACCTCGTGGAGTTGCAATGATCATGAGAACGGTGAGTAATCAGCCCAGAACTACACGGGAGGATCTTGTCAATGATCTCAAGGCAGCTGGGACCATAATCACCAAGAAAACAATTGGTAACACACTACGCCGTGAAGGACTGAAATCCTGCAGCGCCCGCAAGGTCCCCCTGCTCAAGAAAGCACATATACACGCCCGTCTGAAGTTTGCCAATGAACATCTGAATGATTCGGAGGACAACTGGGTGAAAGTGTTGTGGTCAGATGAGACCAAAATGGAGGTCTTTGGCATCAACTCAACTCGCCGTGTTTGGAGGAGGAGGAATGCTGCCTATGACCCCAAGAACACCATCCCCACCATCAATCATGGAGGTGGAAACATGTTTTGGGGGTGTTTTTCTGCTAAGGGGACAGGACAACTTCACCGCATCAAAGGGACAATGGACGGGGCCATGTACCATCAAATCTTGGGTGAGAACCTCCTTCCCTCAGCCAGGACATTGAAAATGGGTCGTGGATAGGTATTCCAGCATGACAATGACCCAAAACACACGGCCAAGGCAACAAAGGAGTGGCTCAAGAAGAAGCACATTAAGGTCCTGGAGTGGCCTAGCCAGTCTCCAGACCTTAATCCCATAGAATATCTGTGGAGGGAGCTGAAGGTTCGAGTTGCCAAACGTCAGCCTTCAAACCTTAATGACTTGGAGAAGATCTGCAAAGAGGAGTGGGACAAAATCCCTCCTGAGATGTGTGCAAACCTGGTGGCCAACTACAAGAAACGTCTGACCTCTGTGATTGCCAACAAGGGTTTTGCCACCAAGTACTAAGTCATGTTTTGCAGAGGGGTCAAATACTTATTTCCCTCATTACAATGCAAATCATTTTATAACATTTTTGACATGCGTTTTTCTGGATTCTTTTGTTGTTATTCTGTCTCTCACTGTTCAAATAAACCTACCATTAAAATTATAGACTGATCAGTTCTTTGTAATTGGGCAAACGTACAAAATCAGCAGGGGATCAAATACATTTTTCCCTCACTGTAGTTTATTTTATATACATTTGCAAAAATGTAATAGGGTATGTTTAATGGGTCCCCCTTTGCCTTTTAAAATTAAGGTAAATTTAAGAGGCCAATTGTTTAATTGAAGGTGAATTTGCATGTTTTAAGTGTAAATGAACGTTTGTATAATACTAATTTCGGGCAGTCCTGTTTCCTAGGGCATACACAAATACTTAAGTTATGATTAGTACATGGTTTGTAAGGTGCAGAAGGAGAGTTTAATAACAATGATGCAAGGCAAATGAACAGGATGCAGACGGAATGCATAGTGAACATGAAAACAAACCAATACTGCCTGATGACTGCGGCTGCTGAGTGCTAAATAAAGGGAAGGTAATCAAGGTGGTAATGAAGTCCAGGTGTGTGTAATGATGGGGAGCAGGTGTGCGTAATGATGGGGAGCAGTTGTGCGTAATAATGGTTGCCAGGGCTGGTGGTTAGTAGACCGGCGACGTCGAGCGCTGGAGAGAGGGAGCGGGAGTAGCCTGACATCTTATGAATCATTATTACATACTTTTTTCTATAAATGTGTGACTAACGGTAACTAGCTTAATAACATTTACAAATTTGGGAGTAATGATTAATAATTAAGTGAAAATGCCCTCAAAGCTGGTGTTTGGAGGATATATTGGCACGGTTGTTGTAAACCGTGCCAATATATCCTCCAAACATCGGCTTCGAGGGCAATATCACATTTATACAAGGGGTTACCAATATATTCAAATAATGATTTACATATTTTCATAAAAAACTTTATTTTGATAAATGTATTCGTAATATTTCATCCTTCCACAACATATAATCCCGACACAAATCTAGGGTTGCATCCCAAGCCGGCAGGTCGTTCATTCTATCGGTTTGGTTGTCAGAGACGCGACCCAGTCGTTAAGTCTTTTTGTTCTGTATCTATGGAAGCGACGCAGTCATTTGTTCTAAATGCTCTATTGCCAAACTGGCTGGCAACGTTCTTATCCCTTGCTTGCTAGCTAGCCAACTATGGCTAAATTAAAGTCATGTCAAACAGTGCAGCGAGATTAACAACAAAGTAGCTGCATTTGCGTTTGTTTAAGATGTTTTCTAGTGACATTTATTTGGATACATCCTTAACAATGCGCTAATGATGCATGGTTTCACCTGACATAGAAAATGTGCTCTCTCGTCAGGAAACTGTTGTTCAGAGGAGCTATCCAACAGCAACAACACAGCTAACACAATCACTTCAAACTGAAGCTGGAAAGACTGCAAACTAGCTGCACTTTGCTTTGTTTTTCCTGTTTTCTATTGACATTTCTTTTGTATATATCCATAAGAATTATGCTGATTCATGATTTCGACTGGCTGAGAAAAGCTGCCTACCTGTCAGTCTCATCCCGACTCCCGACACCTTCATTACTATGGGACAGCTGGAGGTCGAATTTCAATACTGAACATTTTTGCAAATATAAGAGAATGACAGCAAGGTTTATATAAATCTCCGCTATTGATAATCTAAAAGAAATGGAAGATAATGTCTAGATGCTTTTACAGTGGAGATCAAGTTTATAAATTGCCTGGCTGGGCTGATGAGACAGCGGATTGCGCAGTGAGATGGAATAGAGTAAATAGGCATTTCACGGTGGTAACTTGTGGAACAGACACAGGCTGAAATGCGGTTTTAACCAATAAGCATCCAGGATTAGACCCACCCGTTGTATAAATGAATAGAATATTTACTAATCCATTATAGATGCTTTATTACAAGGTGTTATTATAAAGTGCTATCCTATAAGGTTTTAGGAATACTTGAATTACTTTGATTTGAGGATTTAAATCCATTTAGGCTATTACATCAAACTCATGTTTAAAACAGTGAGTTGGACTTCATGTGGAACACAGAAGTGTGGCAGGTGTATGGACAAGCAAGCGGTCTGGACTGGAGAATTCCCTTTACTATTCCACAGGGGTTACCTCTGTACAAATTCCAATCCCATAGCCTTTCCCTAGCGCCTTTGGAGCTGAGACGATAAGACCTCTACAGAAGGATAATGTGGACTGGTTGGTTGAGGACATAGCCAGACACAGACCATAGCCAACCAAGGCTTGACTTCCTCTGTTGCTCATCAGTGAATAGTAAGGGCCTGCTGTCAAGTTAATTAGGTCCCTGAGAGATTCCAATCTGATGGCACCAGGCCAAGCCAGTGTGCGTCATGCAGCGCAGGCCCACCTGCCTGCCTGTCTCCCTGCCCGTCTGTCTCCCTGCCTGCCTGTCTCCCTGCTCGCCTGGCTCTGGCTCTGGAGGCAGGTGGTGGGATATGGAGGCAGGGGAGAGAGAAGGAAGCCTCTGGAGACTCTACCTTGGGTTTGTTGGGCGGATATCAAGGAGAAGCCCCCTATGGTCTCTTTGAAATGGTTAGATCTTAGATCCTGGATCTCTCTCTCTCTCCTTTTCTCTCACACACGTACACTGACGGTGGAGGCACACACAACCTAGACCACAGCAGGGAGACTTAATCTGGGTGGATTTGCTTCTGTGTGTCTGACTGCCTGTATTGGGAGATGAGTCAGAGCAAAGTTTTTTGTTGTTGTTGTCATGCCTGAATCGCTTTCTCGTTGAAGTATGAATCGTCTCTGCAGGAAACGCAGCTCTGAAATCCCTGCAAATAGCATAGTGTTTTCCATTCTGAACAAAAGTTGTCCACTGTGTCCCGTACCTGAATAGAGAGCCAAGGACAGGATGTAATTCGTGAGCATTTTTAGAGTGGTTTAAATGAGCCTTCATGAGTGCAGGCAACAGCTCTGGTGAAAGGGAGAGTAACTAAAGTTTCAAATCTGTTCAGACGTCTCCCCAGCCTACACTGTGTGTTTGGTTATGCATATGCATGCGCTTCTTTATGTGTGTGTGTGTGTGTGTGTGTGTGTGTGTGTGTGTGTGTGTGTGTGTGTGTGTGTGTGTGTGTGTGTGTGTGTGTGTGTGTGTGTGTGTGTGTGTGTGTGTGTGTGTGTGTGTATGTGTGCACTACTATTTTGTGCATGTGTGTGTGTTCCATCCTATGCCCATTGACTGTGACACTGCTGGTATGTTTTTGAGGCACATTAAACCTTCATGGTCGTACTGCGGTATGAGTCACTTAAAGACACCTGTGGGCACCAACCCACTATCACTAATTATTGTGAAATAGACGTGAATTACTTGTGCGAAATTCGTGACGACCAATATTTTTGTGTCCACAACATGATTTTGTATACAGTGCATTTCAATAGCAGATGAAGGCAGTAGGTTACTTAAGACAGAAACGATAGGAGGGAGGTTTTACTGGGAGGATGGGTAGGCGCATAATGCAAAGGTCTAGCAACCGAAACATTGGGTGTTTGAGTCACATGATTGACGGCTTTAGCACTTTAGCTAGTTAGCAGCTTTGCAGCTACTTACTACATTTTTAACTACTTACCTAGCATGCTAGCTAACCCTAACCTTAACCCTATCCCTAACCTTAAGCCCTAACCTTAATCCCTAGCCTAGCTAACGTTAGCCACCTAGCTAATGTTAGCCACAACAAATTGGAATAGTTTAATAAGAAAACATTTAACGTTACTAGCTACAAATGTACTATGAATAAAATAATGTGGTGGACATGAAAATCATGTACTAGACACGTATACATTATGAACAAAATTGTGTGTGCCTATCGCAATTTTTGAGTAAGCAATTAGTGTCTATTTCACAATGATCTGTGATAGGGTGTTGATGGGCACATGCCACACAGTCATGCCAACTTGGCAAGTAGCCCCCTGGAGAGGTCCACAGTCCCCCCCCCCCCCCCCCCCCCCCCCCAGAGCCTGCTCAACATGGCACAGGCGTTTCATCATCAGAGAGAACCCATGGGTGCCAGCGCTGGTGCCAAGCTGAGCAGATGGCATGAACACATTGCGGAAGTGTCAGTCACATCAGTGTTCTTCTCTCTTACTGTCTTTATCTCCAACACATAAGGCGTGAGAGCACCATCTGTAGACAATTTTGGGGGGGAAGAGAACAGTTTAAAGATGTACAGTAATAGTACATCACATTTGATCAAAAATCAGCACAAGATTTTACAAGTATGCACTTGTTTTGAACCAACCGTGTATACATGATCGTATTCTTTTATATGATTCACTGTAATGTCAGTGAAATCTCTGTTGAGGTCTGCAAAGTACAGCATGTTCATATCAGTCAGATCCCTTACGCTAGTCTAGCCTCCTGCCCCTCCTGTAATGCATGGGAGTCCCTCCATTTGGCAGCGTGCGGTTAGCTTGCTAGCATAGCCTTAGCAGCCCAGTGGAGCCTACCCACAGCCGAGCAGCAGAGCAACCAACCCGTGGATCAGGGGGTCATTCATCCTCCACCGATTCATCACACATCCCACAGAGCTCCCAGCTCCTCTGTCACCTTGACAACCCAGCCCGCAGCCCACATCTACATGCCCTGGCTGAAACCTCACTATTGATTTAGAGCCTGGTGCTCTCTCTCTCTCTCGTGTGTGTGTGTGTGTGTGTGTGTGTGTGTGTGTGTGTGTGTGTGTGTGTGTGTGTGTGTGTGTGTGTGTGTGTGTGTGTGTGTGTGTGTGTGTGTGTGTGTGTGTGTGTGTGTGTGTTTGCACATTGGTATCCATATAGGACCCTACATTATTTCATGAACCAGTACTTTTATCAATATATTGAATATTCAAATCACACCTCCAGATTCCTCCTGGCTCACCACATGAAGCCAGGGATGTCCAGGCAGGGCTGGTGTGCAGTGCATCTGTCTGGCTATCTGTCAGTCTAGCTCTCTGGCTCAGTGAAGGCTGAGGTATAGTGCAGATTTGGCTCCTCTCCAGCTCCGAAGTCAGCCTGGCACAGCAGGCGGGGGCTGTGGAGTGGCACTGCCAACTGAGGGCACTGCGGCATTTCAAATAGAAGGCTGGTGAAGAAGAGGATGGCAACCCAGTCATTTTCCCCAGTACTGATGGGGATGCAAATATTATGCATGTATGCTCACACACAACACACACACACACACACACACACACACACACACACACACACACACACACACACACACACACACACACACACACACACACACACACACACACACACACACACATTCTTTCTCTTACGCTATAAAGCAGTCTCCCTTTCCCTCAGCTCTGCCAGACATACTGTAACTAAAGCACGAAGTAGTCTCACACAGGGTTTAAAATCCACTTATTAGCATAATTTAATTTCACTCATAAGGAAGCCTACCTGGGCTGCCTTTTCTCCCTTGTATTTATTTCTCAATCTCTCTGTCTTCTCTCTCTCTCTCTCTCTGTCTTCTCTCTGTCTTCTGTCTCTCTCTGTCTCTGTCTTCTATCTCTCTATATATATCTCTCTCTGTCTCTGTCTTCTATCTCTATATATATCTCTATATATCTCTCTCTGTCTCTGTCTTCTATCTCTCTCTATATATCTCTCTATATATCTCTCTCTGTCTCTGTCTCCTATCTCTCTCTATATATATCTCTCTGTCTCTGTCTCCTATCTCTATCTCTCTCTGTCTCTGTCTTCTATCTCTCTCTATCTCTCTCTCTCTCTCTGTCTCATATCTCTCTCTATATATCTCTCTCTTTCTCTGTCTCCTATCTCTCTCTACTCTCTCAATCTTTAATTATTTCTCACTCTTCCCCCCCCCCCCCCCCCCCCCACCCTCTCTCCTCTTTCTAAGTTTGAATTAGATTAAAGTCTGTTGTGTCCTCAATGAGATACAGAGACAAGAGAGCCTTATTGCTTTTTGGCTCCTGTCCGTGTCGACTAATTTGTGCTGTAAGGAAGCCCTATTACTCTGCCAGTGAGAGGCATCCCTAAAATCCCCAACTTTCTCTTTTGTCTCACTAATGAATTCACTTGACTGGCAGTGGTTCCAGCAGAGGAAGACTCATCAGATGCCGAGTAAAGATTTGACATGAGGGAAGGCATAACCATAGCAGGTGCAGAGATGTTGCCGATCGATATCTCCACCATGAAACAGCCTTCCTTCGCTATGCATGTGATGAGTGCTTGTTTTGTCAAAGGTCAATGAAGATCTGTTTTCTCCTCAGCGCCATCGATTTTATTGGTTCACACAAGCTAAACATATTTTTGTGGGTAAATGGTAATTCCTCTCTATTGACGTGGACCCGGCCGGTTTCTGGGGGTGGGTTGACGAGGAGATGCATGGGGATGGTGGGGGTCTGCGGGGAGCGAATGATAGCGGATGTACGCTAATCTTTGCCCGTGAGTTACGACCTTTCCTCTTTCATTAGCTTTCCGCCAGCGTCTCCGTCCACACTGGCGCTCCAGCGGTCTGGGCGTTCTCACCGTTCCCCAGTGATTGAATAGAGTTCATGGATCTTTATTAAATGTTAATCAACCTCCTACTGTCTCAGGCTATTCACTAGGCTCTTCTCTTTTTTTGTCTCTCTCTATTTCTGAAATCTGGCTTCCGCGTCCATTAGTTCATCCTATGTCAGATTCATTTAGGAAGATCGCACATAGCATGTATTGACATGTCTAAATGTATTCTCTCTCTCAGTTCCTCAAGTCGGTTCCTGCTTTTTCATTTGGCGCCGCATTTGCAGAGCCTCTGCATCCACAGATTATATTGGATTCATATAGGAGAAATGAGGGACCACGTATAGCATTGATATCGAAATATGTCTATTCATGTCAATTTCAGGTGACATCCCTGGTCCCTCTCCTTCTGCCACAGTCTCTGTACTGTAAACGGCAAGCCCTCTCTCCCCCCCTACCTCCCTCCCTCTCCCCCCCCAGTCCTTTTGGCGCGTTGAGCCCAGCCAGTGAGTCTGTCCTGTGAGTGAGTGCTGCTGCTCGGATCAGAGCCTCTATCGCCGCTAGGCTCCTGAGAATGATTGATGGCAGCCTTATTTACGCCATCAGGTTCCCTGCCACGAGCCAAAATGGCTGCCTGTTCCTACCGAGACGAAAAGACGCCCCCCCCCCTCCCCCCCGCCAAGGAGGGGGGGCAATACAGTCATGCTGTCTTACAGACAAAGAGGGATGATAGAGAGCGTGAGATAGAAATAGAGAGAGAAGGGGGAGAGAGAGAGAGAAATTAACAAAGAACCACCCTATTCCATTGGTATTCCTTACAGTAGGGTGCACTCAGATGTGAAGTCTATAAGCCAATGCCAATGATGAATGGTCGAGCGAACAATAGCCCAGAAGAAGATGGTGGCGGCGAGGTCTGTTCAGTGTGGTGCGTGATCTTGAGATCTTATCGATTCTTCAGCCAATGCCTGTAAGGGTGAGCATTGATGGATAACGTTCCCTGTCTTGGGCTTCACTCTAACGCCCTCACGCCAGCCCGTGACCTTACGCCCAATGTCACTTGTATCCCCAGTAACACCAGCCACCGGTGAGGGCCAGATCACTCAGAGAGTGAGGCACCTATGACAAGTGTCTTTTGTGTGGCCCGGCTGGCCTGTCTGATGGGGATTGAGGAGGTACGGTAGATTGTGTTCCTGTGGTGCTGCTGATGGGTATTGTCAGGCATAAAAGCACACGCATGGGTTCGACTGTTGAAACCACAAAGCAGAATCAAGAGCACTTCAAATCAAATCAAATTGTATTTGTCACATGCACCGAATACAACAGGTGTAGAACTTACCGTGAAATGCTTACTTACAAGCCCTTAACCAACAATGCAGTTTAAAAAAAATACAGTTGAGATAATATTTACAAAATAAGCTAAAGTAAAAAATGTTCAATTAAAAAGTAACAATAAGGCTATATACAGGGGTTACTGGTACCGAGTCAATGTGCTGGGGTACAGGTACGAGGTAATTTGTACATGTAGGTAGGGGTAAAGTGACTATGCATAGATAATAAACAGTGAGTAGCAGCAGTGCGGAAGCAGAGAGAACAGTCTATGACTTGGGTGACTGGAGTCTTTGACAGTTTTTTTGGCCTTCCTCTGACACCACCTAGTATATACGTCCTGGATGGCAGGAAGCTTGGCCCCAGTGATGTACTGGGCTGTACGCACTACCCTCTATAGCGCCTTACGGTCAGATGCCGAGCAGTTGCCATACAAGTCATAGACTGCTTACTGTGCTACCGCACGGCAAGAGGTAACGGAGCGCCAAGTCTAGGACCAAAAGGCTCCTTAACAGCTTCTACCCCCAAGCTATAAGACTGCTGAACTGCTGAATCAAATGGCCACCGGACTATTTACATTGACCCCCCCCCCCCCCCCCATTTGTTTTGTACACTGCTGCTAATCGCTGTTTAATATCTATGCATAGTCATTTCACCCCTACCTACATGTAAAAATTACCTCAACTACTTGTACCCCCGCAAACTGACTCGCTGTACCCCCTGTATATAGCCTCATTATTGCTATTTTATTGTGTTACTTTTGACATTTTTTTACTTTAGTTTATTTGGTAAATATTTTCTTAACTCTTCTTAAACTGCACTGTTGGTTAAGGGCTTGTAAGTAAGCATTTCACGGTAAGGTCTACACCTGTTGTATTTGGCGCATGTGACAAATAAAGTTTGATTTTATTCGATTTTTTTGATTTGACACCAGATAAGAC
This sequence comes from Salmo salar, assembly GCF_965601325.2. NCBI lineage: Eukaryota > Metazoa > Chordata > Actinopteri > Salmoniformes > Salmonidae > Salmo > Salmo salar. The sequence continues at coordinate 54,890,122 of NC_138305.1, read as the reverse complement.
AGGATCATTTCACCAGATTGGACAGATGACCCTAACCCCCCAGCACATACTGTAGACTGTGTCTCTGTCTCTGTGTCTGTGTGTGTGTCTCTGTGTCTCTGTGTGTCTCTCTCTCTCTCTCTCTCTCTCTCTCTCTCTCTCTCTCCTCTCTCTCTCTCTCTCTCCCTCTCTCTTCCCCCCTCCAGTGTGGCGGCGGCCGTGTGAGCGAGAGAAAGTGACCTACATAACGGCGCTCGCTCGCCTCATCTGTCTTTTGCATTTCAAGGGGGATGAATAATTTACCGCCTTCCCTCCCTCCGCAACATGACAAGCCTCAATAAAATTAACCAAGTAAATGAGCGCCGGTGAAAATCAACGCCCCTGAATTCAAAAGGGCTGCCGCGAGCAGGTGATCCCGGGCAACGCAGGTGGCTCTAGGAAGACCGCCACAGGTCTTCTAGCGACTTTCTAGCGTTTTCCGGCGCCAGTCACTCAAATACTTTGGGGAACGGCAGAGAGAGATGTATTGGTAGAGGAAATAATAGGCAGCTCTTTAGTATTCCACACCATTGTTTGCCATAGATCCTCCTTAGCAGGCTCCAGTACGGCTAAGCCCAGAGGAGTGCTGCAAACAATACAAAGGACGGAGAGGATAGGAGCTTTATGCAGTGGTTTTGGTTGTGGCGTAACGTACGTAATGGAAGATGTACATGTGTACTGTATGTAACGTTAAGCCAAACCCATGGCTCTTGTAATCTTGGGACTGTAATCTCGTCAAGGTCAATTATCAATATTGTGGCCTCTGTTTTCGTCGACAATGGATACAAAGCATAAATACGGGCGCACAGAGACATAGGCAAGGCACTGCCTTTAGAAACACACATACACAAACACAGACTTGCTCACCACAGCCGGGGAAATGTGCAGGAGTGTAGTAGTTTTATCAGGGTGAAAGCAGACACCACGAGTGCACTTCTGCCTCCAGCTACAGGCTGGGGCTCCATGGGAGGAAGTCAATTACGGCGAGATGAGCCTGCCTGGGGTGAACATATGGGAGGGAGATAACGTCGCGAGCAAGATGGCCACCGCCAGCTCCCAGCATTCCCCTGGCTGCCTGGGCGTCGAGCTCTGCTCTTTGCCCTCCTCCATATTTACAGGCAGATAGGGGACGTGCTGCTGGAACCAAATAAAGACCATCTGGAATCTGGAGAGCTGCCCAGTTGTCACACACCCCACTGCCTTGTTTGGGTCTGAATGCAGCAACTCTCACTACGTCTGATGCCATAGAAGCTACTGCAGTGCAGAGCATCGCGGAAGAGAGGGAGAATGTAGGCTACTTTGTGTGTGGTGTTGTGTGTGAGATAGAAGTTTGAGCAGTTGAAGCTGTTTGAAAGACTAACTCTTAGAGTCCAGCCTGACTACACGCTCAGCTCTCATTGGAAGGCTTTGATAAGAGTAACATTAGCCTTTCCGTCACGAAGGCTTCTCGTTTTTGTGTGTGTGTGTGTGTGTGTGTGTGTGGATGTTGCGCATGAAAACAGGTTCCTCTGAGGCAAGGAGACTAGCAGCCGTCAAGCGTGTGGGATGACAATAACAGCAGCGTACTGCATAGGAAAACAGTGGGAGAAATCGTTTGTTGTTCTTTTCCGTGTGCCTCAGAGTGATTTGGGATTCAGCACACGCACCGCCATACCCAGCACCACTCAAGCACTCATGTGGAGCCTGGATGAGTAGAGTAGACAGGGGGGGTGTTGAAAGAGAGCGAGGGAGGGAGAGTGTGAGAGAGAGAGAGAGAGAGAGAGAGAGAGAGACACCCGCAGACACACATCTGCGCACACTCACAAATGCGCACACTCACACACACACACACACACCTCATACTCAGTCCACACACCCTACATATCCCACACACCCCCAATACAGGTTCACGTTTCCATGGCCCTCCCCTCCTAGGCTTTAGCTGTTGTGTGGCATTGGCTACATAATGCCTGAGAAAGTGCAGCAGCACAGGACAGCAGCAGTGGGGAAGGAAAGGAAGTCTGGGGAGAAAGATGGAGAAATACCCATTCGAGAAAGCCTAAAGCTCCTTGCTGCTTTGGATTAGCAGTCTTCCGTTTCAAGCTACCATCGATGTAGATTGTTCTTCAAATGTTGGGGCAGAGAAGCGGTGGCGCTTCAGAGCGTAAGTCTCTGTCAGAAAAGCAATCAGCGGCTCCAGTGCCTTCCCTCCTGCAGTGGGCTGATTACAGGATTAGACTGAACCCTGTTTCCTTCCTTCCCCTTGTGTGGTAAATCATTTCAGCGCCATAAAGAAATTTGTGACAAAAGAGAAGTTAATTAAGATGAATTAACTTTTTAATGACGGCCGTACATTCTGACTTGTGCATGTGGCAAAAGGCGTTTGGTCCTAACTTCATTTTATCTCTCTGCGTTCTTTATTTATTTCACCTTACTCCAGTTAGATGTTTTATTAGACAGTTAGCAATCTCACCCGATCTGCTACTAGCCTGGTTGACATAGACATACAAGTGCTTTCCCTTTAACGCTGACTTGGTACCTAACGGAATGGTTGAGAATTATTTTATTTTCTACTTCGTATTCTAACCTATAGTACGCTATTCTGCCAGCCAGGCCTGTTGAGAAGGGTGTGTGTGTGTGTGTGTGTGTGTGTGTGTGTGTGTGTGTGTGTGTGTGTGTGTGTGTGTGTGTGTGTGTGTGTGTGTGTGTGTGTGTGTGTGTGTGTGTGTGTGTGTGTGTGTGTGTGTGTGTGTGTGTGTGTCTATGAGCCAGGCATGCAGACTGACTAATGGAGCTGGGGCTTCAGGGCTTAAGCTCAGAGCCTGGCCGACTGTCTGCTCTGTGTAGGAGGAGGTAGGCTCTGCTACTGCATGCCTATGAGAAACAACCAGAGATCAAGTGTGTGTGTGTGTTTGACGGTCCCTGCCTGTAGAGGGGGGCCAGGGACAGCCTCTGTATCCCTGGTGTCCCTGCTGATTTACATTCTGCTGGTGTAGGCTGGAGTTTCAAACAGCACACCCCCATACACTGACGTTCAATCATCTCTCTCCCTCTCTGTTTGCATCCTCCCTCTCTCGACACACCACGCACACACTCCCCCTTTCTCCCTCTCCCCTGTCACTTTCCATCCCTCTCTATCTGTGTGCTATGCACTGTGTATATACGTGTGGAAGTGTGAGTCTGTTCATATGCCCTCTACTGCCCCTGTCCTTCTGTGAACCCTTTTTTTGAGACAAATCGGGGGCTGGGCAGCCCAGCCAACATCTCCCACAGGAAACACATTCAAATCAACACATCCACTTTGCATGTCAAATGCAGCAAATGCACCACAAATCAAGTGACTAAATCAACGTGTTAGTCGGAGCTTTACGGAGACCAGGGCTTATTATGATGGTCTCTCAGCCTATACAGCTGCAGAAGGATCTCTCTCTCTCTCTCTCTCTCTCTCTCTCTCTCTCTCTCTCTCTCTCTCTCTCTCTCTCTCTCTCTCTCTCTTTCTCTCTCACTCTCTCACTCTCTCACTCTCTCTCTCTCTCCTGTCTCTATATACAGTGCCTTTAAAAAGTACTCAGAGTATTCAAAGTATTCTGACCCATTAAATTAAAAAATCCACAACAATCTACACACAATACCCCATAATAAAATGTTTCTAAATTTTACATAAGTATTCAGACCCTTGGCTATGAGACTCGAAATTGAACTCAGGTGCATCCTGTTTCCATTGATCATCCTTAGAGATGTTTCTACAACTTGATTGGAGTCCACCTGTGGTAAATTCAATTGATTAAACATGATTTGGAAAGGCACACCTGTCTATATAAGGTCCCACAGTTGACAGCGCATGTCAGAGCAAATACCAAGCCATGAGGTTGAGGGAATTGTCCGTATAGCTCCGAGACAGGATTGTGTCGAGGCACAGACCTGGGGAAGAGTAACAAAACATTTCTGCAGCATTGAAGGTCCCCAAGAACACGGTGGCCTCTATCTTTCTTAAATGGAAGAAGTTTGGAACCACCCAGACTCTTCCTAGAGCTGGACGCCCTGCCAAACTGAGCAATTTGGGGAGAAGGGCCTTGGTCAGGACCAAGAATCCGATGGTCACTCTGTCAGCTCCTCTGTGAACATGGGGTAACCTTCCACAAGGACCACCATCTCTGCAGCACTCCACCAATCAGGCTTTTATGGTGGAGTGGCCACGGAAGCCCCTCCTCAGTAAAAGGCACCTAAAGACTCTCAGATCATGAGAAATAAGATTCTCTGGTCTGATTCCCCTCTCTCTGCTTCATCACCATCTATCCAGTGGACCATCTGGCTGTGTTAATGAATTCCCCCTCATTTGCATGGCTGATAAGGGCTATGCTCGTTTGGCTGGCTGGATAACCAAGGGGGCTGCCGCATTCCGCCGGGCTCCGCAGGAGAGAGGCGCGTGGTGGGGGATGAGAGAGACAGAACCCTATGGAGAGGGGTAATGACTGTGTGTGTGTGTGTGTGTGTGTGTGTGTGTGTGTGTGTGTGTGTGTGTGTGTGTGTGTGTGTGTGTGTGTGTGTGTGTGTGTGTGTGTGTGTGTGTGTGTGTGTGTGTGTGTGCGTGGCCATTGCACAGATACTGTGTGTGGAAGTAAATCAGATCCCTAAAGCTCCCCAGTCCTATCGTCCCACCATTTGTCACTGCCACCAAGGAGACATAACCCCCTCTCTCCCTCCTCCACCCCCCATTCCCCCTCTATCATCCCACAGCTCTGCCTCAGCACAGAAAACACAGGAGGTCCCCCCCCCCCCCGCTTTTTCTCCCAAGTCTCCCCTGCCTCTCCTGGCTCCCTCAAAGCCTTTCCTTAATTATTGGTTATGTTTCTCCCCTGTCTATAGAACATGGGGATAGTTTACCATGCCCAGCTATGTGTGTTCTCAGCCCAGCCGGGTGTCATTCACCCCGTCTGCTCCATTTCCCCTCCACACAGACAGTTGTATTGTGGCAGAGAGGCAGAGGAGAGCCAGACAGACTGTAGGCAAGCTTAATAGGGGAGGCATTGATGCTGGCTGCCTGCAACAGAGCCTGTCTTGGCTGGGTGTGATTCATATCTCGGTGCCTCTCTGTGTGTGCGGTGAGTGTGTGAGTGTGTGTGTGTGTGTGCGTGTGGGGGGGGACACTGTGAAGCACGATATATCTTATCGATCCGTCTTTTTTTAAAGGCAGCATCGAGGGGGAACGTTGTCCTTGAGCAGTACAATACATCACACCTCCCGATCGGGAGGCTTTCCAGCCCGGATTTATCATCGGGTAGTGAGTTTTGAGTCAATATTATTAATTAAAGATAATTTTATGATTGTCAGATACGTCTTTGTCACATTACGGCCACTGTAAATTAGATTCCCTCCAATAACAGAGCACCTTGGAGAAATATGTTATTGGAAACTGAGAAAGGTAGAAATGTCCCTGATCACTAGAAGTTAATGGCTTTAATTCTTCATATTAGAACAAATACCTAGACCATCTTAGTATTTAGTGCAAAAACACCAACAAAAAAGCTTTTATGATTTGGTATTTCCACAAGGACATAAAAATGGCACTTTTTAACTTTTTAACTTTCTTTAATTCTGTTGACCCTCAGAACAGATGCCCTATTCCCCACAAAGTGCACTAAATACAGAATAGGGTGCCATTTAGGCTGCAGACTTTTCAACACTTTCACAGCGTGACCATCCAACCTCTGTTTTCAGGAGCAATTTTGCTTTACGACCGACGTAAAGTCTAGAGCCTCACTATTCTATACTGACCACCTCAGCTCGAAGGTAACACAACCCACACAAAGACTACACTGTAGTCTTGCTAGTCTGTGTCCTTTGTCTCTGCCCCTCTCGCTCTCTCTCTCTCTCTCTCTCTCTCACTCTCTCTCTCTCTCTCTCTCTCTCTCTCTCTCTCTCTCTCTCTCTCTCTCTCTCTCTCTCTCTCTCGCCCCCCTGAGAGTGCTGAGTTTTTAATGGTTGTCTACTAGTTTCAGCACCAGGAGCTGCCCACTAGGTTCAGCACCAGGAGCTGTGCATAGAGAGAATCTCAATTAGATTAGCTTGATTCCTCGCATCCTCTCCTTGCGTCCTCTCCTCACCTCCTTTTGAAAAAGGTCAAAAGTAATCTAAATGAAACATAACGCTCCTTCTCCACTGGAATGTCGTCAGGCAAATTGTTCACAGAGGAATAATCCCAAGATACATGTGTAAAGTGGTCAAAATAATTAGCTAGCTGTGCTAGACATTTTATAGGTAAATGAATAAGTTGCGTATCGATTTTAAATGTGTGCATGCTTTTCTCCTCCGATAAAACAACAGCTGATTCAAAGGGTGTGGGGCGGATTGCAAAACTCATCTGCAGTACTACAACCTGAGTATACTCCGCCGGAGGAGGCTGTCGAAGAGGTGAGCAATCTACTCCGTTCAACTATTAACGAATTGACATTCTTCTCCATATGGCGCCCACTTATCAGTTTCCGGGTCACTGAGGAGGACAGAGGAGTAGAGGAGAGGACAAACTTTTTCCCAATTGAGAATCTCGCATAGAGGAGAACTGGGGAGCTGGGAGCTGTCCACTAGGTTCAGCCCCAGGAGCTGTCCACTAGGTTCAGCACCAGGAGCTGTCCACTAGGTTCAGCCCCAGGAGTTGTCCACTAGGTTCAGCCCCAGGAGCTGTCCACTAGGTTCAGCACCAGGAGCTGTCCACTCGTTTCAGCCCCAGGAGCTGTCCACTAGGTTCAGCCCCAGGAGCTGTCCACTAGGTTCAGCCCCAGGAGCTGTCCACTAGGTTCAGCCACAGGAGCTGTCCACTAGGTTCAGCCACAGGAGCTGTCCACTAGGCTCAGCACCAGGAGCTGTCCACTAGGCTCAGCACCAGGAGCTGTCTACTAGGTTCAGCACCAGGAGCTGTCCACTAGGTTCAGCACCAGGAGCTGTCCACTAGGTTCAGCACCAGGAGCTGTCCACTAGGTTCAGCCCCAGGAGCTGTCCAGAGTTCACTGCTAACTGCTGTACCCTACACTGTGTCCAGTGGGGATCCATGAAAAGTGACTGATGGTATTGCATGGTCAGTTATGGCTTAGACTATATTTCCTTCAGCAGCATTTACATCTAACCCCAACCCTAACAAAACATATCGCTGATATTCCACAGTGATCCTGTACTAATAATGAGCAATCTATATTTCCACACTACTAACAAAGGGAATTAAAATATGACGCTTGAACAGCCAGTGTATAAGGACAGTGCTCACATACAGAACAGTCCTGGGTGTTGGTTTATATTTTCCATCATGTTCCCATGTGAATTAGCTAGCGATTCCCAAATACAACATCAAACACAGGCGCTAGCTATCCTGGCGCATCTCCCTCTACTGCACGCACAGCTGCACACGCTCCGCTCCAGAGACGACACAACCGCTCTGTGGGGAGAGAGAGAGAGCCACCGCTGCCTGCGCCGCACAATGTCTACCGCTCTGAATTAATACAGGAAAGAGGGGGGGGGGGGGGGGCGATAGAACGAGAGAGAGTGAGAGAGACTGAGTGAGAGACAGGGAGGTAGAGACAGAGACAGAGTGAGGTGGGGAATGTGATTCCAGCCTAGCGCTCTGTTGGCTGGATAGGAGAGGCAGAGAATCTAGGCTTGGCAGTGGGCTTGGCTTGGTTCATCTCTGCCTTTCTTTCCCCCTCTCTCTCTCTGTGTGGGCAGCAGCCGTCGTCATTGGTTCCTCTTGGGTTTGCCGTGGTTGCCTGGAGAGCCGACGGTGGTTGGGGACCGGTGTGAGGGTAAGTCAGACGGCTTCCTCTCTGGGTTGTGTTCTGCTGCAGTGCCTTGTTCGAAAAAGGGTCTCTCTATCGCTCTCTCTCTCTCTCTCTCTCTCTCTCTCTCTCTCTCTCTCTCTCTCTCTCTCGCTCTCGCCTGCTCGCCTCACACATTCTACATACAGACCCTGCCTGTTTCCCCTCCCTCCTCCCTCCTCCCTCCTCCCTCCCTCCTTCTCTCCTCCCTGTCTGTGTCTCCATCGCTCGCGCCGCTCTCTCCTCTGCCTCCCTCCCTTGTTTTTCTCTAAAGTGGCTGCAGCTCCCCTTCCATTCACTTCTCTCCCTCCATTTCTCAAGTGCTACAGGAATGAGCAGGACTCCCCGAGTCTGATGACAGTGACAAAGAAAGAGTGAAAGAAAGGAAGGAGGGAAGTACAGAAGAGAGAGGGAGGTGAGGGAAAGAGAGAGAAGAAAGGAAGGGAGAGAGAGAGAGAGAAATTGCCAGTGCCGAAAACGAAGTGTGTGAGAGAAAGAGAGAGCGAGAGGGAGACTGGTTGCAGACTGACTGGGAGAGGAAGCAAAAAGAGAGCTTTACCGTCGCCATTTCAGTAGGTTTCTTTCTACACTTTGCTTGCTCCTGCTCTATATTGTGGTTGTGTCATCTCAGTTTTGTCCGTTATGAACATAGAGAGAGGCTAGTCAACTGTGAGTAGTGAGACTAGGGCTGTGGTAAACATTCCAGCACACAATGTTGACAACATGCTGCATCTCTGAAGGGATTATGGTGTGGAGCTACTTTCCTGTAATGAGAAAAATGCCACTTACTGTGAGTTAGGACAGATGGATGTGGTCCATAAGGCTAATATATATATTTCCCATGTATTGGAAGCAGTTGCTACTATTAAAAGTATGACTCATTCAAATCTCGATACAAACATTGTCTCTGCATGAGTGTGTCGGTTGCTGTTTGTTGTTTTGTTTTTGTTTCGACAAAGTTCTGCAAAGGGCTTGAGGTAGGATGCTACCACTAAAGTTTATCTTCATGATGCTTTGCTAGTTACGTCAGTAATGAACACTACTATTATGAGCCGCACTAACACTTACTGTAACTATTACATATTGTAATAAACAACTGCAACGTCTATCCATCAGTGACCACAAATACATTCATTGTCCAATTAAAATCTTTAAAAAACGTATTTTCTTTTATTTTTATACATATTGTTTTATATATACTCCTTTGTAAGAGAGATACCTCTATTTTATAGAAACCTTACATAAAAGGAAGTGTTAAAAAGCTATTTACAGAACTTAGTATGTTATCAGAAATGATTATACTATCTGGAACAAATATACATTTGATCTGAATGCTCATCACACTATTCCAGGAGTGGAACACAAACTGGAATTAGTGATACATATAGTACGCTTCTCTTTGTTGAGCATGGTCAAAGTTACGCAAACTTCAATTGCAGTTTTGAGCAGACAGGAAGAAATATACATGTACATCTCTAGCATTTTCACTTAACGGTCAATCACACGGCGATAGCTTTGACTTGAATGGTGGGTTAGTTGCTACGGTAACCCGTACATTTTGCATGTAGCAGGTGAAGGAGCCATTTATGAATTTATGAGAAGAACTTGTGGGATGGCTTCTGAGATCCGTTGACCCGTGGATTGTCCCCGTTCCAGTTAGCCCAGCCGTGCTGAATGAACCCCTACAATGTAGTTGCATTTAAAAGGAAAAAAATATATAATAATCTGTGTGCTGCAGGGAGTCTGAATACTCAGAGGCGACCGCTATCTAGGGTAATGAAAGACTATGTTTAATACAGGATCAATTCCCTTTGGTATTCAGACCTTCGCTGAATTGCAATGCTGTGTACTGTGTTCCTGCTTTTAAAAAAAACATTCCCAATGGGAAATAATAGTGTTTCTCCGTGTGGACGGTTGAAAGAGGGAAAGTTGGAGATGATGGTTGAGGATGAGGCTGGGTTAATCAACATTATAGAACCTTTCTGTCAAAGTTGCAACATCTTCATGGAATGTATTCTCACTATGAAGTCAGAAACGGTGTTAATTATCAACTGTATTAACAGTGTTACCATGGCTATTGTAATTGGTTTTATGAGGATCTGTCTGTCTGCCTTGTCTGTCTGGACAGATGTGGACAGTGGCTTATCTACTCCTTCATTGTTGGTGAATCTAACTATAGGATCTGGTGGGGTCGCATGTGGCTTGAGCCCAGTGTACATGCAGACTGACACTCTGATTGCTGAATCGTGTCACGCTATTATCCAGTCTCCAAGCCTGTGAGGCAGGCTTCTGTTGGGCCTGTCTGTTCACACACACACACACACACACACACACACACACACACACACACACACACACACACACACACACACACACACACACACACACACACACACACACACACACACACACACACACACACACACACACACACAGGTGAATGAGGCCTGATCACACACACTTTAGTGCACACAGCATAGCGACGATACATTTAAATATACTTGTGAATTAGACTTTATAATCTCCTGCTGCTACTGCTGTTGCTGTTGTTGTTTTGGTGGTTGTCGTCGTCGTTGTTGTTGACAATAATGATGATGGTGATTCATATAAATTCATTGACACAACAATAAAGCATATTGAGAGATACCGTCATACAAAACGGAAAGAAAAACTTGACAAACTAGGCAGTCCTTGCAGACTGTATGAGTGCACACTCTTGGCCTGTCCTTGACTCTCTGCTGCCACAAGGGTCGTTGTGGTTGAAAATGGTACGTCCTTCCATTGATAAACACAGCACTGTCTAATAATATTTAATACTAATGGGAGCTGGCATTGATAATCACAGCACTATCTAATAATATTTAATACTAATGGGAGCTGGCATTGATAATCACAGCGCTATCTAATAATATTTAATACTAATGGGAGCTGGCATTGATAATCACAGCACTGTCTAATAATATTTAATACTAATGGGAGCTGGCATTGATAATCACAGCACTATCTAATAATATTTAATACTAATGGGAGCTGGCATTGATAATCACAGCACTATCTAATAATATTTAATACTAATGGGAGCTGGCATTGATAATCACAGCGCTATCTAATAATATTTAATACTAATGGGAGCTGGCATTGATAAACACAGAGGGTAGGCAGACATAACAGTGGAGGACCTGCCTGAAAGGAACACGGTCTTATGCTGCTCTTAGTTGCCTTGCCTACCCAATTATAACCAATTACTTGTTCCATCACTGCACATGGTAACCGTACTGTGTACATCCAATCAGTTTGGGATATCGCAGCTCAGTCAGGTTAGTCATGACCTGGAACAGCCATCAGGAATCTGTGAGTAACTTTACTGATATTTTCTATGTATACAGAAAAAGGGGGACAGACAGACAGACAGAGACAGACAGAGCTACACTCTACTAGCATCTGTTTGTTGCCACAGAAGAAGTTTCAAGCATTGATAGCTATCTTCCTGAATGAAAATGTTTCACCAATTGACATGACCCAGATTATATCAAATGACACACGATATTAATAGAATAGCAGATAGAGCGAGGATGATAGAGGATGAAGTCGATTTCTCCAGACTGTGGCTTTTATTCTCTGACAAAGTAACTTCCCCCATGAAGAGCTAGGTGCTTAGCAATATAAGATTATCATGAAACATTTTAGCTTGAGATTAATGTCCTGTTTGAACTCATGACAGAGAAATGTTCTCATATAAGCCATGCCAGTGAGGTTACTCCGAAACCAGTGACCCAAGTGGCCTGCTACTGTGAAATAGTTGAGCGCTCTCTCTCTCTCTCTCTCTCTCTCTCTCTCTCTCTCTCTCTCTCTCTCTCTCTCTCTCTCTCGCTCTCTCTCTCTCTCGAACCTGTCCTATTGTGTGCTGCGATGCAGCAAGGCTGTAGGGAGGAGAGCCAACCAAAGCTAAGGTGAAGGATTAATCCTGCTCTGCATATTTAACAGGCAGAAGCCATCTCATCCCCTCATGTCCTTTGGCTGGTTCCACAACTATTTTCCCTGCTTCCCCATTCATTTTGGGAATCAAATCAAAACACATGTGACTAGTCAGTGGAGACTAGTCAGTGGAATGACTTGCTGCAGTGAACCAGAAATGCCACTCAGTCCTGTGACGCAGAACTGGATCCAAACCCTCTGAGACCAGGGCCGTTACCCAGCATACCAATGGTTTGTCTGACATCTGAGCCACACACTGTCACATAGACAGGAGAAAATACTGTAAAATTAAAACCCTTATCATATTGGGGCTGCATCCGAAATGGTACCCAAATCAGATTGTAGTGCACCACTTTTGACCAGTTCACTACAAAGAGAATAGGGTGCCACATGGAACTCAGCCCTAAGTTGTACACACAATAGACCCCCCCCCCTACACACACACAAAGAAGATTTGTCTTTTCATTTCAGCAGCGGCAGGGCATTTTGCCTATCCTTGGTGATGATGTGAATTCGGCTGAGAAATAAAATGCATCCTTTCATTGATGCTCTTTGCAGTGGCTGAGGGAAAGGCCTGTAGTCAACTGCAGTGAACCATTCCTTCAGAGGCTATTTAAACACATTAGAGACCCCCAAATGAGATAACCTCCCTCCTTTTGGATGCAACAGCCAGAGTACTAAGTAGTGGTCGTGGTGGACGAGGCAGTGTGCTGTGTGATTGCTTTTTTTTCACTCAGCGATTGTATTCTAGTCATTTTAGCAACCAAATTACATTATAATTATACTGCAATAAGACCATTCCCTAATACACACACATGTTTTGGCTCTTACTCCATAGTCACAATGGCCATCTAGGGTCATCTAGGGTCATCTAGGGTCAATGACCTTTCATTTGGGTTGCTTTGTCTTTACCTCTCTCTTTATACTTGGCCTGTGTAACTTGTTTCTCACTTCAATCAGATCAAAGACAAGCCTACTGCCCCTGAGACTTTGCCAAGAAATCTATCAATCCGATTATCTCATTGCGATCAATGGTGTATATGGAATTACAAAATAGTCACACACGCACGAATGCACAGACACACACACACACACACACACACACACACACACACACACACACACACACACACACACACACACACACACACACACACACACACACACACACACACACACACACACACACACACACCGCCGGACGGGAGCGTAAAGATAATTATTAGTCGGCTCCAGGGTTTATTTCCAGACACTGCTTTGGAGCATCCACAAAGCCGACTCAAAGCGTGAGTCATAGTGTGGGAGAGAGGTATTATTTATAACATTACAACACAACACACACACACACACACACACACACACACACACACACACACACACACACACACACACACACACACACACACACACACACACACACACACACACACACACACACACGCATACAAACGTACACACACGCACACACACCTCAGACACACAGCATTGGGATTACTTCACAGTGGACTAAACAGACTAAACAGGCATTAATGGTAGAAGCAGATAGAAGGAAATGGATGGAAGCTCCTCTATTTGAGTCCGGCGTAGGCTTCAGGCTCTATGAGTCAGCAAAACAGCCTCTCTCAGTCCGCTCATTAGGCTTAATGTGTTACTGAAACAAGCACCTATCAATGTCACCGTAATTCATTACATATACGGTCATGGTGCATGACCGTAATCACACAATTGCCTTGATTTGGTACAGTGTATCTTTGGGTTTGGTACAGTCCGTAGCCTACATTCTAGTATTTCTGATCAAACACAGAGTCCATCCATGAGGGGGAAGGAATCTGTAAGTGACTCTGTCAGTCATTGCAGAAATGTCATGATCTAGCCTCCTGTTCTTGTCTGAATGTGAAGATGGTGAACCTCAGTCCTGGCGCGTGATAATTAAGAGATGTGGCTTCTCCACAGGACACAGTGGATTGATTGCAACTGGTCCCTTCTTTAAGTGTGTGTTTGTGTACGTGCGTGCTTGAGCGTGTCTCTGGAGTGACCAAGAGGTAGGGTCTCACACCTAAAACTGGTTTAAGCCCTTCCTCTATCCCAATGGTGGATGCAGTTTTGCTGCAGTTTTTTTTCCGTGGGACTAAAACCCATTATTAACTAGTTCCCATGCTTTCAAAATAACGGATTGATTCTGTCCTCTGAACCGGTTTCAACCCCTGTGCCCAAAGGCGTCTGCCGAAATCCCGGGGATCTGGACAAACGTCTAACAGGGCAATGGATCTGGAGTGACCTGGCTGTGATTGAAGTGATACATTCCACAGTCTCACCCTATCTGGGCCGATTCCTATTGGCTGATGACACCGTGATTAATGTACATTCGGTGCAAACGGTGGTCCTCTGTAGCTCATTTGGTAGAGCCTGGCGCTGGCAACGTGTTCGATTCAGCCCGGTGGCTACCGCCTGGCCAACAGCTATTTCCCTGCAAACACCCTCCTACACACACACACACACACACACACACACACACACACACACACACACACACACACACACACACACACACACACACACACACACACACACACACACACACACACACACACACACACACACAGTGAATCATGAAGCCTTCTCTGGTATATACTACACGGTTGTCAAGGATCATTAGGAAGCATTCAAATGCATCTCTCCATGGCTAGCCGGAAACACACCAGACACACACACCCAGACACCCACCCCGCTCTCACACACAGTACACACACACGTACAGAGGCAATTAGAGTACTCTCCTTCCTCTTCATGATTGAAGGGAGGAACCAACCAAAGCCTGGAGGAGCCCATAGGGGAAAACACCTGTCCCCCACCTTGTCCCCTCTGGAGACTACCCCTGTGGAATATTAATGGCCATTCAATGAAACCTCTATCTTTTATGCTGACTGTAAGAACATATACTGTGTTGAGCATCACAAAAGGTGCTGTATGCAAGCCGAGAAGAGATGATTCGGTACAGTGCATGAGTGACTGAGTATCGTGAGACGATTGTCTCATGACATCAGATAGTGCAGGGCTCCAGGTAGACTTTCTGAAGTGGTGACACCAAAAGGACCGCCCAAGGAGAGAGAGCGACTCCTTCCATTGACACCACAACAAACGGCTGGATTTTTTTTACATTACAAAAATGTTGGGTAGTGTTTTAAACAGGATGCTCCACACGCCTTCGGGCAATTCCATTTCCATAGCCAAATCATTAGTTTGTTAAGTACCCTAGCAGAATATGGTAATAACCTGAGCGTGACGGCTAAGACTTGAAGCTACAATATCAAACCCAATGAGTCACACAGGAAGATTCCTGTAATCTACAGTACCACACGACTTGGGGCGGCATAGTCATACAGCATAGCTTCTGGAGGGAAGCAGAACAGATCCACTGCTTTTGGATCCAACACCCCCCCCCCCCCCCTCCAATCAAACACCCACACACCCAGCCCCCAGGGCTGATAGGCAGGAAGGAAGGGAGAGGGGAGGAGGAGAGTGGAAGCTCATCCCAAACTCATGCAGCTATGGTGGCACTTAGATGAATGGATTCTGACATCACCGCTGTCTGGGACGGGTCATTGATCAGCTGGAGTGGACTCTGGCGAGAGAGAGAGAGAGAGAGAGAGAGAGAGAGAGAGAGAGAAAATGAAAGAGAGACTGAAAGAGAGGAGACGGAACAAAAAGCAAAATGAAGAGCACAAGAGATACTGGAAGAGGGAAAGAGGAGAGAGAGTTGAGTGGAGAGAAAAAAAGACAGAGGAAAGGGATAGAAGAAAGGAGAGAAGCCAGGAGAGATACACTCTCTGCAATGGAAGTTGTTCAAGGAAGAGTTCTGTTATATTTGCGTGAAAAAGACTGAGAAACACCCAGAGAATCTCCTCTCTTTATTGAAATGTGAAAGCCTATCTGGTTCAGTATAAACAGATCTATGCGAGTGTTACTTCTGTCTGCCAGCGTTTGGGAACTATTTTCAGACGGCAAACATGGCCTCTCTCAAACTGTAGCCTGCCTTCTCTTCAAAGCAAACAGCACTGTGCAATACCTAGAGCCCAGAATGTGTGTGTGTGTGTGTGTGCGCATCTTTGTGTCTGTATGTGTGTGAAGCGTGTGTGAAGCGTGTGTGTGTGCTCATGTTCTTAAATGCACGCGTGTGTGTATGTGCATGCGTGTGTGTGCGCGCTTCTGTTCATGTTGTGTATCCAAGTTCTAGTCCGGGTCTAGAGATGTGTACGTCCCACTCATTGAGGTATAAAAGAACCACAGACTGCGTCCAAGATGTCCGACCATTGTTTCCAAGGTGATCAACTCACGTTTCACATACACTGACTCATGGGCCGCCTACATCCGGGTTGCATCCGGTGTACACGGCCCAGCTTCACATACACACTAGCACCAATTGCGCAGAGGGAGCAGCTCGTGCAGCGACGACGTCATCCCCCCAAAAAACATGGCAGACATTGGATGAATATAAAATGTTAACATCTCCGGGTGTGAAGTGATGAACCCCCCCCCCCCAAAAAAAAATCGTCCTCGGTTGCAACTATTTTAATATTTCAATGGGTGTTTTGCGCACAAAGCTGACGACTAAAGAGTCTTATTAGGAATTATGGGGCTTTCTATTGGAGTTTTTTTTTTTTTTCTGGGCCGGATGTTAGTTAAACTCATCGGAGCAATGCTGTAGGTTTAGTCGAAAGCGTGCTTCCAGACTGGAACCACCGGGCCCCCATTGGTCCCACTTATGCAGGGAGCACTGCATCATGTGATATGAGAGAGACAGAGGGCCAGGATGGAATACTAAGCAGAGCTTCCTCTCCTCTCTCAACCTATACTATCAGAGTTGATTCCTATAGGACAGTTGGAGCCTGTGTGCTTTCATTCTCCAAAGTGAGGTTGAGGTGAGAGCTCGGAGCTAGGGATGTCTCAATGGAAAAGTGATAGAAAGCATTCAATTCTGAACAGGAATGAGCTGAAGGGAATTTGTGCCGTTCTGTGTCGGAGGTGCAGCAGTCAGTGTTCCGTACACACAGGCAGTGTATCACGCTCACACTCTTGTGCTGTTGGCCTACACACGGACGTAGAGACACACGCGTGTGCGTGAACATACACACACACACACACAAACACACACACACGTTCACAGCCCACATCCTAACAGGATTTCAGGTTGAGTGTGAGATCGTCATGTGAGGTTGCAGACAGATGAGCAAAGGTGAGAGAGCTGAACACTCGATAGGGGAGAGAGTGAGAGACAGAGAGACAGAGAGAGAGAGAGAGAGAGAGAGAGGAGAGAGAGAGAGAGAGAGAGAGAGAGAGAGAGAGAGAGAGAGAGAGACTCCATTTGCTGCTGCGTTTCTCCATTCAGCCATTCAGAATCATAGCTTACAGGCAAGTCCACACTGTGGTGAAAAGTAATACCGGTCAAGGATATTTGTGGACATTCAGACTTTCTCAGCTCGGTAACAAACAGAAAGAAAGAAACAGAGACAAAGCGCTAGATATTAGAATAACTCTCTGGTTGCTTGGTGGATGCAATAAGTTGTTTATCTTTGTTTTGGAACATATTTTCCTCCTGCTGTGCATCAGGGGACTTAGTCAAAACACAGGAATGGAACCAAAGAGGTTAGAATGAGGACGCTGCCGTTCATAAGTCTTGTTCACAGATCGGAATCAACCAGGTTAGTTTGGTACCGTAACAGTGGCTACTTCACTGCTTCACTAACTCTCGTATCATCCCGGTCTTGGCATAAGGACACAATAACTGCTAGAACTCTGCTTCGTCACCAAATCTCCACGAGTGTTGACAACCAACCAAGACAACAGAACGACGCCAACCGCTAATCTTGACCCTCTTTCAGCTTACCACCGCTAATGCGATCGTTTTCATAGCATGAAGTGTGTGATATTCTTGTTCTTTTATTGTCTTTGCAGATCATGACTTTGGAGGGGGAGTTTTGAAGTGCCGCTGTTGAGGAAGCCCAACCATTTGCACTCTGAGGAGGCGGAGGCGTGCGTTTGTACCAAGGTGTTGCCCCACCCAACCCAGCTGATACCAGGTAACACGGTGGATGTACTGTAGATGCTTGACTCGGTTGTATTTGCTCCTTGTCGGTGGGAAACACTCAGAAGATTGATTTTGCAGGCTATTCTCAACTGCGCAGAGAAACTCTATGCAGCTCTATGAAATAACGCAACAGAAGTTCTGTACCTAGAAGTACCATCTGTATTACGGTGTATGTTTTGCTGCATACAGCCCGTGCCTTATCATCAGAGAAACAGAATCACAACTAATGGCCCGCTTCCCAACCCTTTCTCTAAACCAGATGGAGGTGGACGCGGTTGAAAAGCGCCATCGGACACGTTCCAAAGGGGTGCGAGGTACGCTACGGTAACAGTAAAGTGTGTCTGTCACTCTAAACGGCCCCCTCCCTCTCTGTCAGCCACCTGGGCTCATATTTGGGGACATCAAGTGGGGACATCAAGTCAAAGTGACTGTATATACTCAGTGTAAAAGGAATCGGATATGCTGTCGACTGTACTGAAATGGCTCAATGCCATATTCCAATTAGGAGAAATGCATGATGGATCCTGTAGTTTCCGTTTGTCCTAATTTGCCATTATTTACTGCTATTGTTATGTATGTTGTATATAGGCTAGACAGTACATCTAACTGTATCTGATTTGTCAATCTCTCTCTCTAGTTCCGGTGGAGACGGCAGCACAGGAGTTATTCAGGTTGGTGCATCTTTCATTCCTGTGGGCTTTACTTAGCCTGAGCGCCAGTCTGTTTCTGCCCTCTTGCCAATTCCTTATTGAATGGTCATGCCATGTGTTTGGCTTGACAACGACAGCAATGGAGTTGGCAAGAGCACAAACCGATCCGGGACCAGGCATTACTGACACTCTGAGTGGTCAACGGTTGTATGTCCTAATATGGACACCGTATTCACGTCACAGCCACATTGACTTGAGGTCCAACGTTGTATAATAAACAGCCACTGCTGCCGGCGTCTTTACAGTCTCGCTCTAATCATTTCCTCGGCTGTAAAATTTGGACAAGGATCAAGCTTTTAGTTAATAATTACTTTTCTGCCGTCATTGAACAGATTCTAAATGATTGATTATTTGCCTAGAAATGTTCATTGCCGCTGTAGAATAAACCAATGTTCTATTGGGGAAAACAAGCATTATAATACACTCTGTAATCGTAATAGTGTTTTCTGTCTGGCCAGTGGCCTGAACAGTCTATATCGCTAAATAGCCTTCTCCCTCTTGATGGCATTTCTCAGTGTAGACCCCCTAATCCCTAATCTCTCCCTGCCAGTTCCCTGGCTGAAGGGAGAGAGCACACACACACACACACACACACACACACACACACCCCCCCCCTACACACACCACACACACACACACACACACACACTACACATACACATACACACACACACACACACACACACACACACACACACACACACGACAGACACACACAAGCATATACACTCACAAGCATGCACACACATCCACAGACAAATGCATGAACGCACATACACACCTTCCCCTCTAAGGACAAATAGGTTTTTCATCAGTCGATCGATCCATGTTCAGGGCCAGAGCTGCAGACGTCAATAATGCCAATATTAGCGGTCGATGAACACTCCTGCCGTTCACAGACTCATTTATGAGTCTGCTCACCTTGGGGAGAGAAAGCTGCTGTTCTGTTCTACCTAGCACAGTCCCGCTCTTTTCACTGTGGTTGATGCGTGACGGACATCCGCCGCTACGGCGTCCATATTCGGAAGTCGTCAGTTGTCAGGCAAACTCCTAATATGGACAATGTACACCACAGATGGCTGTAATCTAGCTGATGGGATGGTAGTGAGATTGGGCCGCGGCTGAACGGGCCAATGGAAACTTCTAGTTCCTATAGGTGTTCCAAAGGACGTTCAACACAATGTTCCTTCAGAGGGGCACTTTACCTTTGGCAGCCACAGCTGTCTAAAAGAAGCCCAAGGCGGACGGGCTGCTATGAAATATGCAGTGAAGTGAGTCACCGCCTGGCCTGAAGGCTGCTGGCTGTGTGTTCTCACTACATGAATAATACAGAGCTGCTCTGGTCCAGTGCATTGCCCTGGATTGTGTGTTATGTCATGCACACATGTGTTGAGTACTATCTGTGTGTGAGGGAATGGGTGTTGTGTCCGTGGGGGGTGAGGAGTGGGGGGGGGGGGGGGGTGCATGCCTGTCGTGCCACGCAGTGTGTTGACTCCTATGTCTCTCCCTTCTGTGTCTATAGCTGCCCTACTCCAGGATGTGATGGAAGTGGACATGTCAGTGGCAAATACGCCAGACACCGAAGGTAAAAGATCCTTCTTCACTCCCCAAATCAGCTGCGCTTTTCCTCCCCACTCACTCACTCACTCACTCACTCACTCACTCACTCACTCACTCACTCACTCACTCACTCACTCACTCACTCACTCACTCACTCACTCACTCACTCACTCACTCACTCACTCACAGCTATCGTGGACCAATCAAGCTCTTCAGTTCCAGGTCATTGTTCCTGCACCAAAAACAAACCTGCAATTGCAATCACTGGCTGTGAAAAGTTGATTGCAAAATATGTCAGTGTATCTGAGGTCTGTGTTGGATTGATGAGGGTTGATTATGGTTGATTATGGTTGCGCAACACCTATTCTTTCTTTGATTTGCTGTGGTGATTCAGCCTCAGCCAGCCCAGCCAGCCAGAGATTTGCAGGAAATGTACGTGTTCATTCAGACAGTACAATATATAGAGAGAGACTAGAGCTATCTTCCATAGTTAGATAGATTGAGAGAAAAAAACAAGGTCGTTTTGTACTTCAAGAGCTGTGGACCTAACCTTTTTGTTGTAATCTTGGATGTTATCAAGGCTTTGTTTACCCGTTTACAGTTCGTTATCTCTTCAAGTTCACCCGAGTACTTCCACATTTCATGTCAATGATCAAATGATAAATTGATGTTAAATAATATAATATCTGCTATTTAGCAGCCGCTTTTATCAAAAGCAACTTACAGTCATACGTGCAAACATTTTGTGTACAGATGGTCCAGGGAATCGAACCCAATATCCTGGTGTTGCAAGCACCATGCTTTACCAGCCAAGCTACAGAGGACCACCCAAGAAACTACCCAAGAAAGGTGGTGATAGCAAATGTAATTGTCTTGACAGCTGACCTGTCACCAGATCTTCATAGAGTCCTCCTCCACTCAGGGCATGTTTAAACAAAAGCCTCTCCACTTGATGCTATTTACTCCTCAGACGTAGGCTAGAGAGATTGATGCCTGTGTCTTCAGTGTCACCTCATCAAGGCATCCCCCTGAACCAGCGGGCTGGAATTACATTTGGTGCCACAGACGAATGACACCTGCATCAGACCTCTCCCTCTCCCAAAGACCCAGGGTGATGATTTACCCACAAATAGAGGGGCATGCTGGGAGGAAAGCTGAGAGGGAGAGGTCTGTGTGGGTAGGTGTGTGTGTGTGTGTGTGTGTGGGTGGGGGGGGGTGGGGGGGGGGGGGGTACGTGTGCGTACGGGCGTGTGTGTTGTTAAGGCTCAGGGAGGAGGGTGTTCGATCCTGGGGCGACCCTGTTTAAAATAATAACAGTTGATTGGTTAGTTTTGGCAGTTGGTTGTTCGGAGTTCCAGCGCTGATGATAGGTTTACAGTAGCCTACAACTGTACAGTGACTTTACAGTGATAGAAAACCTGACTAATGTGGTTATGCTGTATCTTCCAGTTTCAACTACGTAGACACGTGCACAAGAGATGCAAAGATATTTTGTCTTCACTACACTGTGCTACTAGCCTAAGCTCTGCTGTCATATTCCATCTCTCCTGTCCCCCTTTCCCCCATGCCTGTTAGGAAGATAACCAAAGTCACCCAGATGTAGTGACATACAGTGACTGAAAGTATTCAGACCCCTTGACTTTTGCCACATTTTGTTACGTTACAGCCTTATTCTAAAATGGATTTAATAGCTTTTTTCCCTCATCAATCTACACACAATACCCCATAATGACAAATCCAAAACAGGTCTTTGCAAATGTATAAAATGTAAAAAACGGAAATAAGTCATTTAAATATTACATTTACAAATACAGGCACGCCTGTGGAGTTCGTCCCATTCTTCTCTGCAGATCCTCTCAGGCTCTGTCAGGTTGGGGCGGCAGGTAGCCTAGTGGTTAGAGTGTTAGAGTGTTGGACTAGTAACCGAAAGGTTGCAAGATTGAATCCCTGAGCTGACAAGGTAAAAATCTGTTGTTCTGCCCCTGAACAAGGCAGTTAACCCACTGTTCCTAGGCCATCATTGAAAATAAGAATGTGTTCTTAACTTGCCTAGTTAAATACAAAAGGTTGGATGGGGAGCGTTGCTGCACAACTATTTTCAGGTCTCTCCAGAGATGTTCGATTGGGTTCAAGTCCAGGCTCTGGCTGGGCCACTCAAGGATATTCACTTGTCCTGAAGCCACTCCTGCGTTGTCTTCGCTGTGTGCTTAGGGTCGTTGTCCTGTTGGAAGGTTTAACCTTTGCCCCAGTCTGAGGTCCTGAGTGCTCTGGAGCAGGTTTTCATCAAGGATCTCTCTGTACTTTGGTCCTTTCATCTTTCCTTCAAACCTGACTAGTCTCCCAGTCCCTGCCACTAGAAAAACATCCCCACAACATGATGCTGCAACCACCATGCTTCACCGTAGGGATGGTGCCAGGTTTCCTCCAGACGTGATGCTATGCATTCAGGCCAAATAGTTCAATCTTGGTTTCATCAGACCAGAGAATCTTGTT